>NC_138374.1:42386705-42443130 GCF_054177405.1 Leptonychotes weddellii | reverse complement strand
AGACGATGGACTCTGAAAAAGAGGCTGGGGGTTCTAGAGGGGAGGGGGGTGGGAGGATGGGTTGGCCTGGTGGTGGGTATTGAGGAGGGCACGTTCTGCATGGAGCACTGGGTGTTATGCACAAACAATGAATCATGGAACACTTCATCTAGAACTAATGATGTAATGTATGGGGATTAACATAAGAATAAAAAAAAAAAAGATCTGCTCTCTTAGCAAATTGCAAGTAGACAGTATGGTATTAACTATAGGCACCATGCAGCAAGTCCGGAATGTATTCATCCTGTATGACTGAAACTTTGTGCTCGTTTGCCAAACAAAACCTAAGTGTCTGCTGACCAATGAATGGATAAATAAAATGTGGTATGTATATATTATGTGTGTATATATATAGAATGTATACATAATGTAATGTATATATTATAATGTATGTATATATAATGTATATGTATCTATAATGTTTATATATGTATTATGTGTATATATATATAATGGAATGTTATTCAGTCTTTTTTTATTTTATTTTTTTTATTTTCTGACAGAGAGAGACACAGTGAGAGAGGGAACACAAGCAGGGGGAGTGGGAGAGGGAGAAGCAGGCTTCCCGCAGAGCAGGGAGCCCGATGTGGGCCTTGATCCCAGGACCCTGGGATCATGACCTGAGCCGAAGGCAGACACTTAACGACTGAGCCACCCAGGTGCCCCTTATTCAGTCTTAATAGAGAAGGAAACCCTGCCATTTCTGACAACATGGATGAACTTGGAGAGCATTATGCTAAGTGTCAGTCATGACCCTTCCCTGGGGTGCTGTCTCCTTGCGATGGGCTCAACTGTGTCACCCTAAAATTCTTATGTTGAAGACCTAATCGGCACTATCTCAGAATGTAAGTGTATGTGGAGGTAAGGTCTTTAGAAAGGTCATAAGTTAAGAAGAGGTCTTCAGGGTGGGCCCTGATTCAGCATGACTGGTGTCCTTAGAAGAAGAGGGAATTTGGACACAGACATGTGTACACACAGAGGACAGAATGTGTGAGACACAGAGAGAAGATGATCCCTCTACCAAGCAAGGAGAGAAGCCTCAGAAAAGAGCCACCCTGCCTCTAGAGTTACGGCCTCGATAGCTCATAAACGTCTGTGGCTTCAGCCTCCTGTTCTGTGGTACTTTGTTATGGCAGCCTGAACAAGCCAGTGCCCTCCTCCTCTGTACCAGAAAGTAGGACCAGGGAGGTTGAAGACCCTCTGCTCGGACAGGCCTTGGCTGACTGTATTTTCCCTGAGACCTGTTCCTGCCTGGAAGACCCGCCCTGGGCAGGTGCCAGATCTGAAGAGCTGGGGTGGACGCTGTCTTTGTGGGTGCCCCGTGTATTGGGTGCTGTGGCAACCTGGGTCAGAGATGAGCTGAGGTGAAGGCGGCGGGCATGGGAAACCGGCTGCATACACTGCAGTGCTGTGCTGGGGTGGGGGTGGATTTTTGCTCTGCTGAGATGCCGGTGATTGCCGAAGGTGAGGTTTTCTTCATGGCTTTGAGCTAAAACTTCTGCTTTGGGGTCAGACAGACTTTGGTTCCAATTTTGCATCCGTCATCAACTCTCAGCTCTAGCATTTCCCATCCGAGCCCATGTCCCTCCTGACCCCACGTTCCCCTCCACCTGCGGCTCCCTATCTCTGCTCATGTCCGCAGAAGATGTCCCCAGAGGGCTGTCTGTGGTCATTTCCACTCCCTCCCCCATGTCGCCTGGACGGCTGCCCCTCCACCCCACCGGGCAGCTCTCCCATCATGTCCTGAGGCCACGACCTGCCTGCCGTCCCTTGTCACTTCTCTGTCCTTATCTTCTGTGATGTCTCAGGGCCTGTAGCTCAGTTTACCACTCCCTTTTACTTGAAACGTTCTTTCTTGGCTTTCCCAACAGACATCACCTCTTCTGGGTTTTTAACTTATCTGTTGGATTTCCTTCTCAGCCTCCTTTCCTGGTTCCTGCTCTTTCTCTCAACTTTTAAATGGTGGAGTGGCTCAAGACACTCTGGTTGTCTCTCTCTCTCTCTCTTTTATTGTTATTGTTGAAGCATAATTGACATACGGCGTTATATGAGTTTCAGGTGTGCAACATAGTGATTCGACAGTTCTCTGCATTACGCAATGCTCACCACGGTAAGTGGAGTCACCCATCATCTGTCACCCTACAAGGTTATTATGGTTTTATTGACTATATTCCCCATGCTGTACTTTCATCTCCATACCTTATTTCTGGTTGTTTCCTCTGGATCTGCTTTCTTTCTCTCAGTGATAGCATTAGGTCCTGTGGCTGAGAAACATCATCCCTATGCAGATGACTTCTGAACCAATACCTTCAGCTGAACTTGCCCTTCAGCCTCAGGCTCCCGCGTCCCACTACTAATGGCAGGCCTCTGGGATGTCAGATGGCATCTCGAACTCATCAAATATAGAATTTTGACTTTTCTTCTTCCAACCACAGTGGATGATTCTATACTCAAACATGCCAAGCCCATTTGCAATGCTGGGTCCGTTGTGCTCGTGGTTTTCTCTGCCTGGAAATTTCTTCTCCCCGAAACTTACTTATTGGCGTTCTTCCTTACTGTTCAGTTGTCAGATCACATCGACCCTTCTGAGAGGACTTCTGGTCACCCAGCCTAAAGTAGCCTCCTAAATTCTCTCTGTCCTTTCTCCTGTTTTAATTCTCTGCACACTGGTTATTATCTCCTGATATTTCCTGATTTTTGTCTGGTGTGTTTCGCCCCCTGGAAAGGCAAGCGCAGAGGTGGGGCCTGCATGTGTCTTGGCCACAGCTGTGTCCCCAGAGCCCGATGCAGGCCTGAGCCTCTGGGTGCTCTGTAAGTATTTGGTGAGTGACCGCGTGAAGCCACTCAGCTTCTTTTGTCCTCATGCCCAACTCTTGAGAGTGACTCCTTAGGAAGTGGGAATTTTGCCTATTTTTTCCGGCTAAAAAATTGATTTTTGAATTAGTAAAAAATCCTTAATCTTACACTGTTTCAGAAGAAACAAAAAACTTTGTCTTTTTTTATTAAATGAGAGATTATTATTTTTTTTTTTTAAAGATTTTATTTATTTGTCAGAGAGAGAGAGGGAGAGAGAGACAGAGAGCAAGCACAAGCAGGGGGTGCGGCAGGCAGAAGGAGGAGCAGGCTCCCCAAGTAGCAAGGAGCCTGATGCGGGACTCGATCCCAGGACCCTGGAATCATGACCTGAGCTGAAGGCAGCCACTTAACTGGCTGAGCCACCCAGGCATCCCAAATGAGAGATTAAAAACTCAGTTACCTCCTCTCCACCCCAACTCTTGTTGATCCATTTAAATAGTAGCAAAGGACTGAAAAATTTCCAAAGCACCAGGAGAGAGAAAATGAGAAGAGGGAACAGATAAGAAGATGTTTGCTGAGGTTTGAAGGCTGGAAGACAGAGTGGTGAGGTTCAGTGGGGCGCCTGCAGGAAGGGGGTGGGTGGGTGAGCTGGCTCAGTCTGGGTCCCCATGGGCTTGGGACCTGGAGACACCAGGGACTGTGAAGCAGGGAGCTCAGGTTGGCGACCAGTTTCTCTGCGGAATGGCTGGACCCTCATGTCCACATTTTCACCCAGGCTACTACATCCCTCCCTCTGAGCCGAAGGAGATGGGGAGTGGGCAGAGGCTCAGAGCTCAGTGTGTCAGGCTGAGTGTCGAGAGCAGGCGAGGGGCAGGTGGGAAACAGGAGGATTAAGGAAGGGTCTTACTTTAAGCAGTGAGTAACCTGAGCCATGGAACCTGCAGCCTGGGTTGCCTCTGGGATGCACAGGGCCAGCAAGTATTTTTGCATGGTGTCTTTGTTTCTCATAAATTATCAATTTGAGCCACATGAAATCAGCCTGTTAGGTCTTTTCTGGTGACCCAATCTCATGCAATGCTGCGATAAAAATACGGTGCCTACTGGCAGGGTTTGTAGGCTTGCTAGGCCACCCCCCTGGAAACGTGGCCTGGCCACTGGACTTCAGGATGATTCCATAAATATACATCTTGGAGCTCCTGGGGCCATATGGTTAACCCCTTTCATGAAGGAGAGGGTCAAAGAACACCCTGAGGGGGAGAAACAAGGGACTAGGGCTCATGCGGGACCTGGTCTGGACTTAGGGTACCTTACCTGGATACCACTGCTGCCCCTGCCAATCCTGGGAGGACTCTTTTTGGCCTTTCCTGGGGGACACCTGAGGGGGATGTTTGCAAAGAAGGCATTTCAAGGCATGGTGTTCCTATGAAATGTGGGACGCAAGCTAGGGGTTCTGTTAGCTAAGGTCTCAGGGGGGTCCTGCCTGCAGACTGCCTCCCCCACAGACTTCGGTATGCTGGTGCTCAGACACCACCTAGTAGGATAGAGGAGAAGACATGGAATAATCTCAGTCAAAGGACCTCTAGATACTTACACTGGAGTATTGAGTATTTTCCTCAGTGAAATGGCTGATTCCTCATCCAGTCATCCTAGAGTGAAGCCCACTTCCCAGGGAAGTCCTGTCTACACACTCTGAGTCTCCCATTCGGATAGTTATTTCCTGTCTTGAATATGGACAGCCAGGAAACATCAGACATCTGAGAAAAGCCTCCAACACCAATGACAGGCAACACATAAAACATACTTTAAAGGGAAAAATAAAGCAAAAAACAGAGGAAATAGACCTAAATCAGAATTTGGGGGCGGGGGGGAGAAAGCTCTAAAGTCCTCAGAGATGAAACATTACACTCTTGAAACCAGGACAGGGTGCAATGAAGTAAAAAGGAACAACCAAAGAATAAGAAGGAGGGCTTTAGGAATTACAAATGCAATCTGTAATAAAAAATGTAGCATTTGGTTTAGACAATAAAATCAGTGAATCAATCAGGAAGTAGAACAGCAAAGGCAGGGGAGAGAAAATAAGAGAGAAATGCTAAGCCTCCTAGAGGATCAAGTCAAGGAGTCCAGAACTTGACAAACAGGAGTTTTAGGAAGAAAAACAATGAGAGGAGAAGAAATTACCCAAGAAATTCTAAGCCAAGGTGTATCAGACTGGAAAGATCTGAGACTTCAGGCAGAAAGCTCCTTGTGTGCCTAGCACAATCAATGAAAGAAAATCCCCACCAAGGCACATCATTTAACCATGTTCAGAACATCAGCGATAAAGAGAAAAATTAATGTCTCATGCAGAAAACTGAGAATCCAAGTGTCAGTATTGGATGCTGGGAAGTAAAGTCTTCCAAATTCTGCTTTAGGAAAGTGATTTTTAATTGAATTCTATGCTCAGACAAATTAGCAGTTATATCTGAAGGCAGCATATAGATGTTTTCAGACAAGACTCAGAGTGTCTCCCTGTGCGTCCATACTTGAGAAGTCCTGCTAGCTATGTTGTTGCAAAATGATGAAGTGGCCAAAAAAGAACATGGAACAAAGAAACAAGAGCTTCAACTGGAGGAGGGCTGAGAAATGAGTCCCCAGGTGGATGGACAGACAGGAGACCCGGGTAACAACCAACTGAGATGGGAGAAGAAGGAAGGCTGGCATCTGGGGACAGTGGCGACCCCTGAAAAAAGATAACTGCTGTTTACCTGTTATAATAATAAACACAGAGAAAGATTTACGACAGATCTTAGAGAAGTTGGGAAAATTCAATATGCAACTTCAGGATAAAACAATTATGAACCCAGGAAAGAAAAAGCCATCATACTATCATATTTTACTGAATATAAAATGCCATATTAGTTAAGTATTGATTTATTAATCATTATTTTAAGAAGAAAGAAAAAACCGTTGCCTATTAAAAAGGCAACTTGCAAGTCTTGAGACATACCCACATTTCATACCCACATTATGTTAGGAAGTTACAAAACGTACTTCTTATCATTGGTGAAAACAGCGCCCTACTTTGGCTTTGCAGTGAACTGTATTTACACCGATTATTGATTTCACCACAAATTTTGATGTTGGCATGGTAAGGATGAGGAGAGGAAAAGTCTGGGCGTGTACCTGTGTGGCAAACATAAGTGTCAAATACTCATGTACCAAAAAGGAAAGGCAGTAGTTTAATGTCTAGAATTGATAAATAAAAAAATCAGCTGCATGATTCAGAGATGTCACGACATGAAGGAACAGCTAAAATAAATGAGAACGGTGGCCCCTGGGCACCGGGTGAGGGTGGGTAGTTTGGGGTGATGTGGTCTGGAGAATTGCTGGTTCTGAAAATGAGCCTATAGCATATAATGCATGTTTGACACCTGTGGGTTACTTTGATGTGAACAAAGGTAGAGGGATACACACACACACACACACACACACACACACACACAGCTTTTTGGAGCTTCAAAGTGTGACAATTGGAGATGTGGGTCCCCCGAAACCTGCTTGTCTTGGAAATATCTTATCCAGACAGAAGGTTAAGACATGATCATATCCTGCTTAATTGGCCTCCAGAAGGAATGGTACCTATCCTCTGTCTCCCCCAGAATGCAGGTATGGCCAAGGATGGCCCAGGCTCCTCTTACCTTTGCAGAAAGCTTTGGGGTCTACACATTATTCCACACATATTTTTTTTAAGATTTATTTATTTATTTTAGGGAGGGAGGGGCAGAGGGAGAGGGTGAGGGAGAGAATCTCAAGCAGACTCCGCGCTCAGTGAGGAGCCCAACACAGGGCTCGTTCTCAGGACCCTGAGATCACCACCCGAGCTGAAACCAAGAGCCGGTAGCTTAACCGACTGAGCCACACAGGCGCCCCTGTTCCCCGGATTTTAACCCGTTGCATCCTTCCCCGCAGCTGTGATCAGGCCTGCCTATGGCTATTTCCTGTGTCAGAGAATGCACCTGAGCCGCCAGCCCCGACCCACCCCACCCCGCCACAGCACTGCCCTGCCCCAGAGTCACAGGGGCACTTCTCTCTCGTGACCTAACGTCCTTCTGTCCCCATGATATTTTAGAGGAAAGAGGAAGAGGAGAGGAAGCGAGGAGAGGAGCAGATTCGCCTCCGGGAAGAGCAGAGGGCCAAGGAACTCTACTGGACCCTGAAGCAGGCCCAGCTGCAGAGCCACGCCCGCGAGAACGAGGAGCGCGAGTGGGAGGAACAGCGTGAGTAGACCAGCCTGCGGCCCCCCCCCGCTTGTCTGCTCCGTCATCCTTCCGTTCACGCTTTCGGCCCCAGGGCTTACCCAGGACCCACCCTGCACGCGGCCCTGCTAAGGACCCAGAGGGTGAGGGCTCCGCCCGCCGAGAGCTTATTTATATGCCTATGAAGGAGATTTCTTACACTAAAAAATACTGATTGCGTTACCAGTACTTTACTGGCTCTGCGCTAAGCTCTGGGCACCCAGAATTGAGGGATCACCGTGCTTATCTTGGAGGAACTCCCGGGCGGGCGGCAGACAGACACGCAGGCTCCCGGCTCTGAGGGAGAGAGTACCACTCCTGTTGGAGTACAGAGTGGCTATCCCGGTGGGCTTCCGGAGGCAGCATGACGAAGCGAAGCTTGATGCGCGCACAGGAACAACGGAGGCGAAGAGGCGGGTGAGGGAGAGGGTGCCCAAGACGGAGGCCCCAGCATACGTAAGGGCATGGTGATGGGAATGGGATGTGCGTAGGAAGGTGGAGATGTATGGGGCGGGCTACAGAGGCTACAAAGCTTGGAAGAGTGTCGGGTGGAGAAAAGTTTTGGGGTGGGGAGAGGGGAGGCGGAAGCAGATTTGAAGGGTGGTGTTTCAGTATGTGCTCGGGCTTCGTTTGAATCAGGTGCGGTAACACTTGGATCATATGGATAATGTGGAAATGACGTTGCCCCAAGAAGTTTTTACTCACAGGGAGCAGGACACGCCAGGTGGGGCTACAGGAGCACCAGGGCCCGTCAGGGGACGGAGGGAGCCAGGGCACAGTGCTGGCATTGTGGTTTCCCCGGGGGAAGGTAAGGCCAGACAGGGAGCGCAGGGGTAGGATCGGCTGGTTTGAATAAAGTCCGCAGGCTCTGGGGCACAGGGGCTCTCTAGTTGTCTGACGCCTGGCCCTGGGGTGAGGAGGGCAGGTGGACAGTCAGAACTAGATAGAGGAAGTGATCGGAGTATTTTGGATTGGCTGGTTTGCAAACGAAAGGCACACTTGCGGGTGAGTCCTTTAGTATCTTTAGGAATTGGCCATCCCTGGGAGGGCCAGTCTCTCTCGGCTCAGCAAGGTCCCAGAAGTCAAAACATGGAGAAAATAAAAAGGCGTGGTTCCTGCAGGTGGGCAGTGCGACACTTGTAAATGTGGGTTTGGGGGTGAGAGAGAGGAGGAGGCTGTTGCAGTGGTACCCCCGAGAGATGACTGGGGCCAGGGCCACGACAGGGGGAGCACAGATGCCGCATGACTGCTACTCGCCAGCCCTCTGGTCCGCAGCCTTTTCAACCACATGCCAGATTCATTCAATAGATTAGAAAAAAAGAATTGAAATACAATTCACATAACATAAAATTCATCCTTTTAAAGAGTACAGTTTAGTGGCTTTTAGGATACTCACCGCCTTGTGCAAACCACCACCACTATTACTTCCAGAGATCTCCATACCACAAAGAGAAACTCTGTCCCCATTCGTTTTTCCTTCTCCTGCCACACCTCTGGAAACCACTAATCTAATTTCTGTCCCTATGAATTTGCCCATTATGGATATTTCTTATAAATAGAATTATACATGATGTTTATCCATTCATTAGTTGATGGACCTTTGGGTTGTTTCTACTTTTGGGCTATTATGAATAATGTTGCTGTGAAGATATGGGGTTTTTTTTGGTGGTTCTTGAATATGTGTGTTTTTACTGAAAAAAATCATTCATAAATTAGCAGAAATGTACAAACACATGAGTAAATAATGCAGTGACAAAGACTATTTTTGTGAAGTGTTTTCTTAAGTGAAGATTTAAGTGAAATCTTTAGATTTCAGTGCAAAATGTACCCCTGGCACCTCTTAAAACATTAATGCAAGCTCAAAAAAACGTAGTAGTGACCGGATATTTACTCCAAAGATACAAATGTAGTGATCCGAAGGGGCACGTGCACCCCAATGTTTATAGCAGCAATGTCCACAATAGCCAAAGTGTAGAAAGAGCCAAGATGTCCATCAACAGATGAATGGATAAAGAAGATGTGGTATATATATATATGTATATATATGTATACACACACAATGGAATATTATGCAGCCATCAAAAAAACCCCAAAATCTTGCCATTTGCTATGACATGGATGGAACTAGAGAGTATGATGCTAAGCGAAAAAAGTCAATCAGAGAAAGACAAGTACCATATGATCTCAGTGGTATGAGGAATGTGAGAAACAAGACAGAGGATCACAGGGGAAGGGAGGAAAAAATAAAACAAGATGAAACCAGAGAGGGAGACAAGCCATAAGAGACTCTTAATCTCAGGAAACAAACTGAGGGTTGCTGGAGGGGAGGGGGTGGGAGGAACGGGGTGGCTGGGTGATGGACACTGGGGAGGGTATGTGCTATGGTGAGTGCTGTGAATTGTGCAAGACTGATGAATCACAGACCTGTACCCCTGAAACAAATAATACATTATATGTTAATTTAAAAAAACAAACAAAAAAACCCCACAAAACAAAGCCAAAACAAACAAACAAACAAATCCGTAGTGGTTGAAGGAAGCTAGCTACGTTCCATGCCATCGTCCAGTTTCTTCCCATCCTTGCTAATGCTTGGTATCTTTTGTCTTTTTGATAATAGACGTCCTAACAGGTGTGAAGTGATGTTTCTTTGTGGTTTTGATTTGCATTTCCCTAATAATTAATGATGTTGAGCACTTTTTCATGTACCTATTGACCATCTGTATATCCTTCTGAAAAAATATCTATTTGGGTCCTTTGCCCATTTTTTAAAATTGGGTTATTTCTTTTTGGCTATTGAGTTGTATGGATTCCTATATATTTTGGACATTAACCCCTTATTAGATATGTGGTTTACAAATATTTTTTCCTATTCCACAGGTTGCCTTTTCGTTTTGTTGATGTTTCCTTTACTGTGCGGAAGGTTTTTAATTTGACATAACCCCACCTGTTTATTTTTGTTTTTGGTGTCATATCCAAAAAAACATCACCAAGACCAATGTCAGGGAGCTTTTTT
The DNA here is from genome assembly GCF_054177405.1 of Leptonychotes weddellii. Lineage (NCBI taxonomy): Eukaryota > Metazoa > Chordata > Mammalia > Carnivora > Phocidae > Leptonychotes > Leptonychotes weddellii. The sequence goes on along the minus strand of NC_138374.1, from coordinate 42,433,008 downwards.
CTTATGTTTTCTTCCAGGTGTTTTACCGTTTCAGGTCTTACAGTTAAATCTTTAATCCCTTTTGAGTTGATTTTTGTGTTTGCTAGGAGATAAGTGTACAATTTCATTCTTTTGTCTGTGAATATCCAGTTTTCCCAGCACCATTTCTTTGAAAAGACTATCTTTCCCCATTGTGTATTCTTGGCGCCTTTGTTGAAAATTATTTGACTGTATATGCATAAGTTTATTTCTGAGCCCTATATTCTTTTCCATTGGTCTATGTGTCTGTTTTTACGCAAGCACCATACTGTTTTGGTTACTACAGCTTTGTAATATAATTTGAAGTCAGGAAGTTAGATGCTACTAGCTTTGTTCTCCTTGCTCAAGATTGCTTTAGCTATTCAGAATCTTTTGTGGTTCCATACAAATTTTAGGATTATTATTTTTTCTATTATCTTTGAAAAATGCCATTGGAAATTTAATAGGGATTGCATTGAATCTGTACATTGCTTTGAGTAGTATGTATATTTTAAAAATATTAATTCTTCCTATCTATGAACACAGGATATCTTTCTGTTTATTTGTGTCTTCTTTAATTTCTTTCATCAATGTCTTATAGTTTTAGTGTCCCAGTCTTTCGTCTCCGTGGTTAAATTTATTTGTCAGTATTTTATTAAATTTTTTTTCCTTTCCAAGTTTTTATTTAAATTCCGGTTAGTGGGGTGCCTGGGTGGTACAGTTGGTTAAGCCTCCAACTCTTGGTTTTAGCTCAGGTCATGATCTCATGGTCCTGGGCTTGAGCCCCGCATTTGTGTCCATGCTCAGCATGGAGTCTCTTGAGATTCTCTCTCTCTCCTCTCTCTGTCCCTCCCATTCATGCTCTCGTTCTCTCAAATAAACAAATAAAATCTTGAAAAAAATAAATTCCAGTTAGTTAACATACAGTGTAATATTAGTTTCAGTTGTAGAATTTAGTGATTCATCTCTTGCATATAACACCCAATGCTCATCACAAGTGCCCTCCTTAATACCCATTGCCTATTTCACCCATTCTGATGCTATTGTGAGTGGGATTGTCTTACTAATTTCTTTTTTGTATATATATTGTTACTGCATAGAAACAGAACTGATGTTTGTATGTTGATTTTGTATCCTGCAACTTTACCAAATTTATTGGTTCTAACAATTTTTGGGTGAAATATTTAGGGTTTTCTATATGCAAGGTCATGCCACCTGTAAACAGAGACAATTTTACTTCTTCCTTTCTGATTTGGATGCCTTTTACTATTTTTTTTTAAAGATTTTATTTTTATTTATTTGACAGAGAGAGAGACAGCGAGAGAGGGAACACAAGCAGTGGGGAGTGGGAGAGGGAGAAGCAGACCTCCCGCGGAGCAGGGAGCCTGATGCAGGGCTCGATCCCAGGACACTGGGATCATGACCTGAGACGAAGGCAGACGCTTAATGACTGAGCCACCCAGGCGCCCTGCCTTTTACTATTTTTTTTTTTCTTGCCTAATTATTCTGGCTAAGACTTCCAGTATCATGGTGGAAGAAATGGTGACGGTGGGCATTCCTGTCTTGCTCCTGATCTTAGAGCTAAAGCTTTCAGCCTTACGCTGTGGTGTGTGATGTTAGCTATGCCCTTGTCATATACGGCTTTTATTATGAGGTACATTCTTTCTATACCCGATTTGTTGAGAGCGTTTATCATGAAAAGATGCTGAATTTTGTCAAATGCTTCTTCTGCGTCTGTTGAGATGATCATACGATTTTTACTCTTTTTGTTAATGTGGCATGTCATAGCTACTGATTTGCGGGTGCTGAGCTAGCCTGGCATCCCAGGAATCAATTACACGTGATCATGGTGTATAGAGCATTTGGAAAGTCCCCATGGAGGAAATGGCATTTGGTTTGGGAAAAGTGGGGAAGTAAAGAAGCAAGGAAGGGCATCACAGCCAAGGGAGCAGCACTGAGCAAAAGCAAGGTCATCGCGTGCCTAGGATGTGTTTCCCCGTGGCTGCAGCCTGAGGTTCATAGTGAACAATGGTGAAAGTGGGAAAGGCAAGATGGATAAGAGCTAAAGAAGAATTCATTCATTTAAATTCAGAATGGAAGAGATAGGGGGAAAAAAAGGCGGGACAAAGCTTTATACTGAAAAAATAGTGAACAATTACAAAATGAGGTCACATGAAGCCACTCTAGTATGGGAGAAGGAGCACTGGACTGGGAGTCCTGCCCTAGTTCTGCCACGGACTCGTGTGACCAAGAGCAAGTTCTTGCTCAGCTGCTTGGTTTCTTCCTGTGGAAAATGGGGGTAATCGTGTTGAGTTGAGGCTTGTTGGGAGGGTATAGTAGGAGGAAGGAAGCGCCACCCAAGAGTGTTCCTCTTTTTGTAGCGACACGATGAGACGGACCGTTAGGGGCCAGGCAGGTGTTTTGTTAGGGATGCAGCCTGGAGATCATCTGGCCCAAGTGCTGCCTGACTGCTAATTAATGCGCCGTGTGGCAACGGAAAGTGGAAAAACCTCCAAAAGACAGTGAGAAGGTGATAATGCCAGCCTCATGATTTTGGTTCCTTATTTTATGCTTTCTTAAAGAATGATGTAGCTAAACTCTGGAGGCTTTCATTCAACACCAGCAAAGCCGTTCTGCCCTCAATTAATTTAATATGAAAGATTATAGTGGGCCATTAATCTACGGGGAGCAGCCGTTTTTGATAAAACACCTAAATTAAATTCTCCGAGTTAGGAAAAAAAAGGGCATTGTTTCCTTTAGTATCACTTGAATACAGAATTCGTTATTCAGTTCAAATAGTAGAACAGGCTCTGGCCTCTCAGAAGCTCTGAAAATCCAGGCAGAAATTCATTTAATTAATTCTCAGCTGCAAACATGTAGGAGTGTGGAGTTAGGTGCTGTCTAGTTGCCCAGAGAGTTGGAGAAGAGCCTGCATGACTTGGTCAATGATACTATTTCCGAATACTGGAACTGTGTTCTCATGAACCCCTCCCCTCTTCCTTTGAACCATGTCATTCTGGGGTGGCGCCTTATACTCTGCTTGTCTCACCCTTTGCTGTGTGCTCAGAGCCATGGGAGAAAAATGCGTGCTCAGGCTCAGGACGGAGTCCAGCTATGTTGGTTCTGTTCTCTTTGTTCATAGAAAAGAGAGTGCTCTGGAGTCTGGGTTTAACATGGGTGATTCTACAATGCCGTGTGCTGGAGACAGGCAGACCCCGCAGGGGAGGTGCCGGGTGGTCGGGAGATGGGGTGGGGGCAGAGCTGGATGTGGGGCTGGAGGGAAAGCTGACACAAAGCAGGGCCTGTTCTATGCACTGATGGCCTGGAAAATGGTGCAGTGTCTCTTTGGACAGAACCAGTACTGGCCGTTCCTCCAGCTCCGAGGGCCACGTAGGTTTGGTTTTACTACTCAGAATAATGCCCGCCGGAGTCCCCATGTGCTCGATTCATATCCTGCGTGGGCTTCTCTCTCCTCTTGAATTGCTCAAGAATCTCTGGAGGCTTTCTGTTGTCCCAGGAGTCCTTCCCGGGTTCACCCTGGTGCGGGGAGCACTCTGGTCTTAAGGAACCTCTCCCCTGAGTGCACCCGGTGGCCACAGGGGGGGTCACTGTTGGCAGCCATCAGGAATTGCTAGCGGGACTCGGTTCACGGTGATCTCAGAGGCATTGGAGTCAGGGAGGAGAGAGCCCTCCTTCCCTTGGGCTACATTTAGCTGTGGGGGAGCCTCACTTTCTTTCCCTGAGGCTCATCTCTCAGGGTCCATCCTCTTGGTGCCAAACCCACATGTTCCCCAGGTGATGGCTTCTTCAGTAGGTTGAGTCCTCAGGGGCCTGTGTGCATAGTCTTCAATATCTGGAATGCCTGTTGTCCTCCCCCCGGGGCCAGGAAGACTCCCCGTTTCACAAAATTTTCATTTTCCCCCTTTGTCCAACCAGAGCTCCTGACACTACTCAGCCCTACCCCTACACCAGTTCCCTGCCTCCACCCCTTTCTGCCTTAGGTGGGATGGGCCCTTTCTAGAGGGGCTTTCCAGTCCCCTTACCTCACAGTGAAGACAGAGGTAACAACAATATATGATATTTAATGAACTTCTGCTCTGTGCCAGAGCTGTCCAGGACCCTTCTGTGTAATATCTCATTACCTCATTTACAGAGCAGCCCTCTGAAGTCAGATGATTTATCCCCTCATTTTACAGATGAGGGGATAAAGTGTAGATATGGTAACTCTAGTTGTCCAACGTCACATGGAGCAGAAAATGGAGCAGAAGTTAAACACAACTGCCCACATAAACAATTTAAATCTTTATGGCTGCTTTTTCATTATATATATACATATACATATATACATATACATATATATAATGTATGTATACATATATGTATATATGATTTACTAATTTTCAGAGACATTATATATTATTCATCCAAGGCGTTACTACAAATTGGTATTGCTTTGAAGCATTGGGTTTCTCTGTGGATGTAACTGGATCATCTGAATTCTATAAAGTACTCTTTTCTATCTGGGCAGAGGTAGAAAGCGCCCAAGGAACCATGGGCAGGTTCTCTAGAGAGGGGTCTCATGACGAGCAGCAGCTAATGATCTTCCAGAACCTCATGTCCTCCTGGGATCCCATAGACACCTCCACTTCAACACGTCCAAAACAAGCCCCCACTTCCCCCCAACCGGCTTTATCAGCTGGCTGTCAAAGGCAGAAGCTTGGCTGTCATTCTGGTCTCTCCTTTTGGCTCACTATCAATCCCCAAACTTACCAAGTGGTAAGGGTTCTACTTCCTTACTATTCTTTGAATTTACACCCTCCCACCCCATTGTCCTGGTACCATCTGAACTTTGACCCCATGGCTCTACCTATATTTCTATTTTCCAAGCCTTCGTTCTTGTTCCTGTCGGATTCATTCCCAACACTGCAGCCAAACCAATCTTCGAGAGGTGGAAACAGCATCCTGCTCTCCTGCTAAAAACATGGCAGTGACTTCCAGTCACCCTTTGGTAAAGCATTAAAATTAATTAGCCAGTATTTATTGGTCTCCTAAATGGCCTTTTCTGTTTCTGCATCCTCACCTTTTGCCCGGTCTGTAAGAGAGCTGCCCTCCAGCCATGCTGACCCATTCCAGGAGGGAGGCCTGAGCTCCCTCTTGCCCCTCGGCCTCTGCCCCTGAGCCTGCTCTGCCCAGAAGACCCTCTCCTTGGCCTCCATTGGTTGACTCCCACGTGTCCCCCAGGCATCAGTTTAGATGTCCTTCTCCAACTCAGCTCCACGGTTTGCTGGCGTGGTCCCCCTGCTAGATGGTGAGCTCTCTGAGAGCAAGGCCAATGTCTTGCTCATTGCTGTACCCATGTCTCCTAGTACCAGCTTGGCAGCCAGCTGTTATGCTGACCTTGTGAAAATTAGAAAAAGACACTGCACTACCATCTGCCAGAAAATTGTTACATGTGTCCAAATCTATGATGATCATGCAGGGACTCTGCTCTCCGGAGGTGTGCAATGCGCAGCTTTGGTCTTGTGCAGCACAGAGTAGGCACAGAGCGGGTACTAAGTGCGCATGTGCTGAATAAATGCGCACACCCTGCCCGACTGTGTTAGAGTGTTAAGAACTCTGCCTCTTGCAGTGACTAGTCTGGCTCGACGTCTGGAGCTATGTAACTGCTTGCAGATTCTGCCAGGGGGGAAACCAACTTCTGTTGTTTCTCTTCGGTGTTGGAGAACTGAGTAGTGTTATCTTGAGCACAGGTAAGGACATGATTCCAGACCAGTCTGGCAGTTTGGTAGCCCTTGGATAAAGGATGGTACTGTCTCCAGGGAGGGAAAACTAAGACCCAGAGAGATGAAAACTTGTCCCCGTCTAGACAGACAGGAGTAAAGCCAAGCAAATGCCCAGCTCTCTCCGCACCCCTGAGCCTGAGGCAGCTGAAGTTTCCCGGTCTGATATGGGAGAGGTTGGACTCCAAAACCTGTGGGACTCCTGGTTTCTTCTTGAGCAGGAGGGTTCCAGGCTGGGCAGTCCTGTAGAATGGTGTCTCAGTTCTGGGGAGGTGGCCCCAGGCCAGGCAGGTGTGGGTGCATCCCTGAGATAGGGGGTCAGAGCTGGAAGGGACCTACTCCCTTATCTGCATGGGAGAGAATTGAGGGCTGAGGTGGGGACACAGTTGGGTACACATCTAGCTGATGACGACACTTAGCTATGCTCTGGCGGCTTCTTCTTCTTCTTCTTCTTCTTCTTTTCAAGATTTATTTACTTATTTGAGAGAGAGAGTGAGCATGAGCAGGGGAAGGGGCAGAGGGAAAGAATCTCAAGCAGACTCCCTGCCAAGTACAGAACTCCACATGGGACTTAACGCGGGGCTTGACCCAGGGCTCAATGCCACGACCCTGAGATCATGACCTGAGCTGAAATCAAGAGTCGGACGCCTAACTGACTGGGCCACCCAGGCACCTCTATGCTCTGGCTTCTTCATTCTCAGCCCAGTGCTCACCAACCAGAATGTTACAGAATGTCCATTTAAAAAAATTGTGGTAAGATGCACAACTTAAAATTTACCACTTTACCCACTTTTAAGTGTACGGCTCAGTTGCATCGAGTACGTTCCAGAACTTTTTCATCTTTCCAAACTGAAACTCTGCCTCCATTGAACAGTAAGTCCCTGATCCACCCTGTCCCCAGCTACTTGGGACCACCATTCTACTTTTCGCTGTGTAATTAACTATTGTAAGTACAGTACGTGGAGTATCAGTGGAATCATACGATGTCCTTTGTGTCTGGCTTATTCACTTAGCAAACTGTCTTAAAGATTCATCCGTGTTGTAGCAGGATGTATCAGAATCCCCTTCCTTTTTTTTTTTTTTTAAGTATTTTATTTATTTGATAGAAATCGTGAGCAAGAGCACAAGCAGGGGGAGCAGCAGAGGGAGAGGAAGAAGCAGGCTCCCCACTGAGCAGGGAGCCCGATGTGGGACTTGATCCCAGGACCCTGAGATCATGACCTGAACTGAAGGCAGATGCTTAACCAACTGAGCCACCCAGGCGCCCCAGAATCCCCTTCTTTTAGGGCTGGATAATATTCTGCTGTGTGTATATACCCTACTGCGTTTACCTGTTTGTCCTTTGATGGACATTTGAGTTATTTCCACCTTTTTGCTATTGTGAATCACGCTTCTATGAATATCGCTGTACAAAAATGTGTCCAAAGCCCTTCTTTTGGTTCTTTTGGATATATCTCCAGGAGAGGAGTTGCTGGCCCACATGGTAATCGTATGTTTAATTTTTCTGGAACTGCTATCCCATTTTCCACAGCAGCTGCACCATGCTCCATGCCCACCAACAATGCACAAGGGTTCCACTTTCTCCGTACCTTTGCCGACACTTGTTTTCTATTTTTTCTAATTAAACAAGTTAAAAAAAATAGCTACCCTCATGAGTGTGAAGTGGTGTCTTATTGTGCTTGGTCCACTGTTGGATCTCTCAAGTCAGCCTTGCTTCTGAAGTCTTCGGTGTGTTCCCACGGTCCCAGTTGTCTTTATGGTGTTACTGGGAGATGAGCCTCAATCTCCCACAAGCAGGAGAGAGGAGACTCTGGATCCTGCCAAAGAAGTGGGGGTGGCCGTGCTCACCCTTTGTCCTGTGCACAGTGCAGGCCCTCTCAGTGTCTGCTGGACAGGCCCACGGGGCATCATCTCAGGCTAGAGTGTGGCGGGGGGAGGGAGCAGGTGACTCGGTGTGGGTCCTCACCTCCTCCGCCAGGGGGTCCGCTGGGCCACGCGGAGAGTCTGACCCTTGCTGGCTCAGGGCAAAAGATGCTTGTGGCCGCTCCTAATGTGGCTCCTCCTCTGAGTTTTGGTTATTTTCACTGGGTGAGAAGGAAGAAACCCCATGAGTTTTGGCTGAGGGTTTTCATGGCAGATTCACGGGATACAGTCTGAATCCATTCCTGATTCTGAGAAGGAACTAAAGCAACCTTTTTAAGATTTCAACTTGCAATTTAGGGTAAGCTGCTTGACCCAGAGCAGATTCCCTGTGATCGACCAGCAGGGGTGTCTCTTCCTGGACCGGCCATGAACTCTGGTTTGGACTTGGCAATACCAGGGCTAATGGAAAGGAAAATTTTAGGGGCACCTGGGTGGCTCAGATGGTTAAGTGTCTGCCTTCTTCTCAGGTTATGATCCCAGCATCCTGGGATCGAGCCCCACATCGGGCTCCTGGCTCAGTGGGGAGTCTGCTTCTCCCTCTGCCTCTGCCTCTCGCCCTGCTCATGCTCTCTCTCTCTGTAGCTCTCTCTCTCTCTCTCTCTGTATCTCTCTGTCTCAAATAAATAAATAAAATCCTAAAAAAAAATTGTTAAAAAAAAAGGAAAAATTTTTAACACTTAACCATGGTGCTTAATATGTCCCTGACATGGTTTTAAGTGGACATTATTAGCTCTCTCAAGCCTCATGACCGCTTTATGAGGTAGGGACTATGGTTGTGTCCATTTTACGTAGGAGGAAACGCAGGCCCAGCGTAATGAAGCAGCTTGTCCAGTGTCACACAACTGGAACATGGAGCTGGGATCTGAATCTAGGCAGCCTGGCTCCAGACCCAGGCTATGGGGCATTTGAAGAAAGGATCAACGTCAGGGGCCTGATCGAATAAGACACTGCCTTTCCAGAATACTTCATATGTTTTTATGTTCCATTTACCCTCCATGCTCACTCTGTGAGGCAGACATTTGTGTCATTCTCATTTTGCCAGAGGGGGAAACTGAGGCCTAGAGGCTGAACGTTCAAGGACTTTCCTAGGGAAGCCGGATGGCGTGTGGCAGGCACGTGCAGGGCACGTGCAGGAAAGGGACCCGGTGTGCGCTGTTGGTGGGAATGTAAGTTGGTGCAGCCACTGTGGAAAACAGTATGAAGCTTCCTCAAAAAATTAAAAAGAGAACTACCCTATGATCCAGCAGCCCCACTTCTGAGTATCTAGCGAAGGAAATGAAAGCAGGCTCCTGGGGAGATAACCTGCAACCCCACGGGCATTACGGCATCATTCACAGCGGCAGAGATATGGAAACCACCTCAGGGTCTGCATGGGATAAGTGGATAAGGAGCATGCGTGTGTGTGGCTGGGCAGCAGGTAGGCTTGGCCAAGGCCACGGCAGAGCCCCGGCTTGCTTCCCGCTCTCAGCCTCGGCCGCTCGCTCACCCCCGGGAGCCGTCGGCGCTTGGCCCTTCTGGCTGCCCTGGCTGCCCGCTCGTCACAGTGGGTCTGGGTGGCTGAGCACAGCCACACAGGGGAGAGTCCGCCGAGCGTGGGGAGCACGGCGGAGCCAGACCGCAGAGTGGGGAGGAGCTCAGAAGGCATTGGACTGGGGGAAAAAGTGGGGCAGGCAGGACGCTTCTTAAGGGCTGGGAGAGAGGGGGGCTGTCCTTTATCCTGTGTGCATTGGGAACCCCTGAAGGCGTTTGAGGAAGAGAATGGCCGGGTTAGAGCTGGCCTTTAGGAGGCTGGGTTTGGTCTCTGTGTGTCCGATGGCTCAGGGCCTCACCTGGCTGAGTTCCAACAGCCTGTCTTCCTAGTTTGCCTATGACTTCCTTCTGCTACCTGTCATTGAGCGTCACTGTCTCTCAGGGGCTGTAAGCTCTCAAAGGTCGCTGGCTTTTGTAGGTCACCAGCTTGCATGTTTAATTTGCTGGTAGTGGCTCACGCCCGGGCATCCTGGCCTTATCTTTGACCCTCCCATGGCAATGCGGGGCAGGCATTATGGTCTTCTTAGTGTCTGGAATGTACAGATGAACCAGCTGGGCACCAAACCTAGATTTCTCCCTGGGATGGCTTCTTCTCTCTGGAAAACTCCTACTGACCTTTCCAGATGCTTCCTCTCCTGGGATCGCTGTTGGCTCCCTCACAGAATATGAGAGCTGCTGCCCTTAAACCCTGACAGTACTTTATCTGTCCCAGATTTCATTGTTTTTTGTTAGAGATATTTGCCTTATTTTCCCAGGTAGGCTCTGAGTGCCTCGAGGGAAGGGTCTGGTCTTTGTTATGTCTGCACCCAGCTCGGAGTTAAATACTTGATTGGGCACAGTCGTCCAAGAATAGGCATTTTCTGTTCACTGACACCTGTGTATGTAGGCACTGGGATATGGCCGTGAACAAAGCAGAGCAAGTCCCCCACCTGCCCTTGGGGGGCTCAGCCTACCGGATCCTCTGCATGTGACCTCCACTTCCATAAATCTTTCTGAGGGACAGACTTTATGTTGCCTTCCTCAGATCTGGGGAAATGTTCTATTATAAGAAAAGGTCTTTGATAACTTGAGAGGTAGAAGTGCTCTCTTTCAGGACAAGGGCTATTTACCTTGTATCCTCCTAAACACTGACAGAACACAGTTCTCTGATGTTGGTCGGTTGTAGGTGTTTGCGACACACGTGTGGAATGGAGCTGGAGCAGGAACAGACTCTGGATAAGAGTTGACTCCGGGGGGCGCCTGGGTGGCTCAGTTGGTTAAGCGACTGCCTTCGGCTCAGGTCATGATCCTGGAGTCCCGGGATCGAGTCCCGCATCGGGCTCCCTGCTCGGCGGGGAGTCTGCTTCTCCCTCTGACCCTCCTCCCTGTCATGCTCTCTCTCTCTCATTCTCTCTCTCAAATAAATAAATAAAATCTTTAAAAAAAAAAAAAAAAGAGTTGACTCCGGGGGGGGGAGGGAGCGCAGGGGACCTGCCCGGGCCCACGCAGTCACCAGTCACGCACAGTTAGAACATGTCCAGCTCCAAGAGTTCTCTACAAAAAGAATTAGATTTTAGAGGCAGATAGGAGCCTGACGAGATGCAATCAGACTGCAAAAGAATTGGTTTTAATTCGAGACCTTGCCTCCAACAGGTTGTGTTCCCTCTCTTGGCATTTCCCCAGTTCCAGGACTCCGTTTTGAGTTTTAGAAGCAGCAACACACAGATGTCTTTCCGAGGCCACTTGGCCGAGACCAGGCCCTGCCTTGGGAAACACAGAAAGCTGGAAGGCTGGAGAGAGGGGCATCTGGAGTTTGTGGTCTGTGAGTGACAGAGCTCCCAGAGGATCCTCTCTCTCCAACACACTCACCCAGGGTCAAGGCCACCGCAAACCAGAGAAAGGGCACCAGAACCAGGACACCAGGGTTTCCAACAACTCAGCCTGTGGTAGCTGGAAGGATGGCTCCAGGCTTGGCTTGGCCATTGCTCTAGCTGGTCAAGTTACTGTCCTTCCTCGGGCCTCAGATTCCACATGAGCAGCATGAGGAGGTTGGATGGGGGGGGTCTTAAATGCTCTTTTGGCTTTTTGTAGGAAGGAGCAGGGGCTCCGGTGTTAGGCACACCTGGTTTTCAAAGGAAGGGAGCTTGAGAGGTAGGGTGCAGGTGGTAGGAATGGCTGCATGGGTTTTAGAGCCAGCCACACTCGGGTTCCCACGCTGGCTCTGCCCCTTGTTAGCTCTTTATTTGGGGACAAGTTATGTAACCTTCTGGAGGCTGAGTTTCTGATGTAGAAAGAGTGATGGGCCCTCCACCCTGGGTGGTTGGGGGAATCATCTGTAACGAGATATTGTAGGGAAAGCATGGAACAAGGGCGTGGCACAGAGAAAGCCTACAGTCACTGTTGGGGATGGCAGTGGTATTTGGAGATGCCGACCACCTGGACAGGTGCCCTTGAGGCTGGCCGGTGGGCACATGGTTTGAGAAGCTGCTCTAAGCAGGGTACTCCCAGAAAGAAATACATATAGAGATGTATGTTTCCATCCAAAGGTTGCTTGCGCGTTCTGGACCAAGGCTGCAGGAACAGGCAGATGACCCTCAGCTGTCATGAGTGTCTCTACCTCCACGGTGACAGGCAAGCCCAGAGCTGCTGGCGGGAGCTGGGCTGGCCCTGCCATTCCTGGGCTCCGAACCTCCATGTAGCCCATGTAGGTGAATCCAGGTGAATCATGAGACTCTGGGTGAGTCCCGGGTCTCCGGGCCCAGTCCTGGCTTGCTGGGTGTATGGCCTGGGCTGTGGGTCTGGGTGAACACGCTCTCCACCCCTTTCCAGTGCGCAGGTCCAAGGCCGCGGACGAGGAGAGGAGCTGCCGAGCTCAGCGCGCCAGGGACGAGTACCGGCGCCACTCCCTCCGCGCCATCCAGAAGGGCACGGTCGCCGGCCTCAGCTCCATGTTCCGAGAGCTTGGCCAGAGCCACGAGCAGGAGGCCAGACTCTACCACCACCTCCCAGGCCCCGGGCCTCCGCCACGCCTTGCCATACCTGTCAGGTGGGTCTGGGGGACTCTGCAAATGCAGCGTGGCTGGGGGATCCAGTCCCTGCTCTGCTCCAACAGCTATGAAATTTGGAGCTAGTCATTTCCCCGCTGTGGGCCTCAGTGTTCAAGTCTGTGTAATGGGGCCAGAGCAGGGCAGTGAGGAGTCTGGTTGGAGATTTCTAATAGCCCCAGAGTTCTGGGAGTCTTAACATTTTGGGGTCTAGGATTCTTTTGAGAATCTAAAGAAAGCTGTGTACCCTCTTCCCTCCCAGATGTGCATATGAAAATACCCAAAAATGTTTGCATATAATTTCAAGCTCTTAAACGTCCACAGACCCCAAGAACTTGTAATATAAGACCTCAGATGGGTTAAATATGGCCCAGCTGCTTGGAAACCAGGGCTGGCTGCTTTTTCTAACCATAGGTAGTGCTGGTGCATCCCTGGTTCTGCTAACAGGTTTGCAGATGAGCGTGGTTGAGTCCTGAGGGTCCTCACACAAAATGGTGTCTCTGGAGTGGCTTGGCAAGGGCACTTAGGTGACTGCCCATCATTGCCAGAACCCAAGGTCAAGAGGCTGCCTGGAGCCTCTCCGCTTTCTGCCTGTGCCCACCTTAGGCCAGCCCCGAGGGTGGTGCCCCACACCTCCATCTCTGCTGAGCAACTACTGCCCCATGAGGGTGCATGGTGAGTGCCTGCTGGGTCCCCGAACCCTGGTTAATCTGCAGAAGAGTCCATTCTGAGTTTTACTTTAATTGGGGTTTAGGATTATTCATAACTCCCTTCTCCCTCTCCCTGTGGGCTAGAGAGGGCTGACCATACCTGCATTTCTTCCTTCCTTTCTTCTCCCCCTCCCTCCCTCCTTCCCTTCCTTGTCATTTATATGATTCACAAACCACGAAGTTTAAAAAAAAATATGGAAAATGGTTGCCTTCCATTCTTACCTCCACCTACTTGGTTCTCCCTGACCCTGCAGGGGAGCACTGTCCTCAGTGTTTTTATGCACCACCCCCCTAGTCCCTTTGTGTAGTTGATGACATGAAAAGTCGTAGCCCTGTCTTGTGTTTTGTTTTTGTTTTTTTTTTTTCAGAAAAGGTTGCATATTACACACATGGCTCTGCATCTCGACTTTTATTTCCATTTACCTGTATTTTGGAGGTCTTTTCATGTCAATTCTTAGCTAGTCATTTATTTTTATTTAGTTGTGGTTTGTTTTTTTTGACAGAGAGAGACACAGTGAGAGAGGGAACACAAGCAGGGGGAGTGGGAGAGGGAGAAGCAGGCTTCCCACAGAGCAGGGAGCCCGATGTGGGGCTTGATCCCAGGACCCTGAGATCATGACCTGAGCCGAAGGCAGACACTTAACGACTGACTCACCCAGGCACCCTATTTAGGTTTTTTTTTTTTTTTAAGATTTTCTTTTTAAGTAATCTCTACACCCAATGTGGGACTCGAACTCACTACCCCGAGATCAAGCATCCCATGCTCCACTGACTGAGCCAGCCAGGCACCCCGGTTTAGTTTCCTTTTTTTATAACTGCATCGTGTTCATTCCGCAGATGTGCTAGAAATTATTTATCAAAAACTCTGTTAATGGACACTGGAGTTGTTTGAAATCCTTGGTTATGACCAACAGTGCCCTTAATGAATAACGCTGTAGACGTTCATTTTATACACGGTCCGCCCCGGGAGGGAGGCTGATGGCTGGCCTCTCCGGGTGCGTGGGTCTGCCGCTCCTGGTACATGAGGGTCTTCCTTCATGGATGCTGTTGTTTGTGCTCTGCAATTCTAGAGGGGAAAAAAATGCCTTTTCTCTCCCTCAAACATCCCCTCTTGTCCTCTTTTCCATTCCCACCTGTGTGGCTTTTTTGGAAGCAGGGGATAACAGTGCTCTTTTGGGAAAAATAATACTAGTTGGTGCATTATTATCTGCAAAGTGCCTTCATGCACCTGGACTCATTTAATTCTCTCCACAGGCATGAGCGTGGGCACCGTGCTGATTCATTCTCACAGAGGCCTTCCCTCCCCTCCCCTCCCCTCTCCCCTCCCCCTCCCCTCCTTCCCCTCCCCTCCCTCCCCGACTCTCCACACTTCATCTCTCTTCTCAGCAGGACCTGGGAGCGCCCACTGAGACCTGTCTCCAGAGAAGTCATAGTCCGCTGGTTTAAGGAGGAGCAGCTGCCTCGCAGAGCTGGCTTTGAGAGGAACACCGAGTCCATCGCCCCCTGGTTCCACGGTAGGATGGCTTTCCCAGCCCCTGGGGCAGACAGTTTCCACCTGTCTGCCTCTCTCCGGGGTTGGGAGGAGGTCCTGAGGGACTGCTGTCATCAGGGGCAGTGGAGGACTTTGGACTTGGCTACTTTTGCGCCGCCCCCACAGAGACTGGCCAGTCTCCCAGTGTTAAGGATCGGCTCTCCTGGGTCACCTGGGCGACAGTGGCGTGAGACAGTTCCCATGGCTGCCCTCTGTTTGCTCATTGAATGTGCTGAGCTCAAGGCAGAGTTTGATTTCCCCAGGGCATGAGCTGAAATGCTGAGTGGCGTTCATCAAGGCTTTAGGGACCAAGGCAAACATCTCCGAGCAGGAGTCCAGGAGACTGGAGGCGCCAGGGATTCTGCATGTGCATTCGTTCCCCTCTGTCTGCTGGGGAAGGATGACCACGATCTTGCCCACTGCCGCCACTCACAGCCTCCTTGGCCATCCAGAGGCGTCTTCTCTATACTCACAAGACAGGGAGCTCTCCTTGCACTTGGTGGACAGGGCCTGCATCTTGTGGTCTGAGCCTGCATCCCAGGTCCTGGCCTTAGACTGGCGCACAGCAGGTTCTGAACAAATACCTGTTGATTAGATGACAGAATGGCTGAATGAAGAGGTCAGAGTCACCCAAGCAGAAGACTCCCTGGAAGTGTCTAACTCCTCATTTTTCAGATAAGGAAACAGGTCCAGAGTGGGGAGAAAGTTTTCATCATATCACCGATAGCCTTGTAAAGTCAAGTTCAAGAATATATCTCAAGCTCATGATCCCAGTCCGGTGATCTGAACCTGGAGAGGCCTCAAACTGGGAAACCGGATTGTAATTTCAGCAGAGACTTGCTACAGTGAGCTAGGAGTCGTTACTGGCCATCAACCTCTTCTGTATCAGTTAGCTATTGTGACATAACAAATCACCCCAAAACTCAGGAGCTGAAAACAAATAAGCATTTATTGTTTATTCGTAAATTTCCGAATCGACTAGGCAGTTCTTCTGGGATGGGCCAGGCTCAGATGATCTGAGCTGAGCTTGCTCATGTGTCCCCAGATAGCGGGCTGGTCTGCTGGGTGCTGACTTATCCAGGACAGACTTGCCCGAGACATCTCTTCTCTGCTCCGTATGGTTTCTTATTCTCCAGCAGCCTGGCCAGACTGCCAGGTTTCTCTGGATAAGTTGCATGCTGGCCTTGCTCCCGGAGTCTTCCCTCCCTTATCAGCACTGAGCCCAGGTTTGTCTGTGGACTCCCCTGGTCAGAATGGGTCTCTTCGGCTGCAGTTAGCATCCATCAGACCCTGACCTGCCTTTGCTTCACTTCTGCCTGCCTCCGGGGAGCTTGGCCAGCCTCCACCTTGGCCTGTGTCTCCCCTTGCAATGCGAACTACACACCTGCTTCCTGAGCAGCCTCCACGTGTTCTCAGTTCCATCCGGATGGAGAGCATGACCCTCAGTGCCATGATGGGCACGAGAGACCGTGTGTTCTTAAGGGCTAATGGGGAGGCCCTCACAGGCAAGCTGTGGGCGTGGCTCCAGCTCTAGGAAAGGCAGCTGGAGTGAAATCATGCAGGGGCGAGCAAGGCCATGTGCACCTTCATCCCATCTTCAGGAGCCCAAAGAGTTTATGAACTATTGAGTGTAGGTGGTAGCCATACTACAGGTGGGATGGCTGAAATGTAGCATTTTTCAGGGACTGTCCAAGGTCATAAAGGGCACAGAGGCACCACCCAGTTCATGCAGGAATGTCTTCACTGGTCTGCCTGTTTCACTCTGGCCCCTCTACAATTAACCCTTCACGCAGCATCCTGCGAATATTTTAAATATAAATCAGATCCTGTCACTCCCTTGCTTAATACCTTTATATTTGCAATGAATTTCAAACGCCATGCTGGGGCCTGCAGGGCCCCCAATGATGGGTCCTGCTTCCTGCTCCAGCCTCATACCACAATTCTCCCTTTGTCCACCTTGCTTCCACAACTCTGGCTTTTTCCCTCCTCCTCAAACAAGCCATTTTCTTTTCTGCCCCGGGCCCTTTGCACTTGCTTTTAATCTGGTTGGTATTGCTCTTTTCCTAGCTTTTTGCATGGATGATGCATTCTTTTTTTTTTTTTTTTAAAGATTTTATTTATTTATTTGAGAGAGAGAGAATGAGAGAGAGTACATGAGAGGGGGCAGGGTTAGAGGGAGAAGCAGGCTCCTCGCCGAGCAGGGAGCTGGATGCGGGACTTGATCCCTGGACTCCAGGACCATGACCTGAGCCGAAGGCAGTCGCTTAACCAACTGAGCCACCCAGGCGCCCGGACGATGCATTCTTATTTCTCATCTCAAATATCCCCTTCTCAGAGAGGCCTTTCCTGAATCCTTACCTAAAGAAGCCTTTGCCAGTTTCTCTCAACTCACTATGCTCATCTTTTTAAGAGTGCTCACCCAATTGATATTTATCTTGTTATTTGCTTTTGTCTGTTCTCCTACCTGAACGTAAGCCTGTGAAACTAAGGTCCTTGTTCATTTTCTCTGAATGCCTAAAGAATGGGTGAAGGTGGGAATCAAGTGCCAGATCAGATCCAGTCTTCCCAGTCCCAGAGAATAGTCATTGCTTCTCCACACTGGGCCCTGGTAGGTCTGGTAGGTGTGTGGGTCTCCTGAGGGCCTGATGAGTGAGGTTAAGCGGGAGCCGTCCACTTGTAGCCTGCCCCCTTCTCCAGGTATCTGTATCTGTAGGATATGTAGGATGGAGAGGCTCCTTATGGCCCAGAAAGAAAAAAGTCAACATTCACGGGTGACTGAGGCACACATCCCCCAAGCTGGTCCCAGGGGATTCCCTGCTTCTCACTTCGGTCCCAGTTATGTAGCCCTGAGAATTGCTGCTTTCCTTTTCATTCATCCATTAGAAGCACAGAAGGACATCAGGAGCATCTTAGGCGCCTGCGTAGTGCAGCTCCGAAGTTCTGTGGAGGAGGGGGCGGGGCGGGGGCCCCCGGGGGATCTGCAATGCTTGCCGCAGCCAGTGGAGAAGGCACGACAGAGGTGCTCCAGTTCATCTCTAGCTTTATTTTCTATCCTGATGAAAAAAATGTAATTTTTATATTGTCACAGAACAAACAGAACCATGATTTAAGTCTCATAATTTATGTAACTGATTTCATGTTCTCTTGACAGTTCTATCATAAAGCATGCGGGAAAGTTGCTAATACACAGACTGGAGCTATGTAGTGACAAAGTTTTTATTGATCTGTGACAGAATGAAAAGAAAAAGGCTCATGGATGGAGGGTGGCCCACCGTCTTTGCTTGGAAAGGACTGTGTCGTATTCTAAGATGATCTCCTTTCCTCTATTGTAGTGTGAAAATGTTCTATCTTTTATGAATGGGTGGTGATAGTAAGTGGTAGTTATTTTTATATATTACCTTTGCTCAGAAAAGCAAAAAGCTAGCAGCCCCATGTTGGTTTCTAAACTCTTGAGAATAACTTTGCTTCATACCTAAAATCCCAAAGTCTGGAACTATTGGTATGGTCCAACCTCTTCCCCAGTGGAGGCATTCCCTGACAGCATCCCTGAGTGCACACTGCCCCCCATGTCCTTCCAGAGAGTGAGCTACTGTCCATACTGCCCACAGGCAGCCTGCACCCATTTAACTGTGAGGGAGTCTTTGCCAAGGTTGGCTGGGGGCTCTGCTCTCAACTGCTCTTGGTTGGACATCTCAGCGGGGGTGGCTCTGCTCCCCGAATCTCCCACGCTCCCCCCGGGACCAGCAGGCTAGCCCAGGCATGCTCTTCCCAGCGACCAGAGAGCAAGTGGCATTCTAGGCTTGTGAATCTAGTCTTTGAAGCAGGACACTGTCAACTTTCACCTCATAACATTGGCCGCAGTATGTCAGAGAGTTCAGGGTGGGAAAGTATATCCTGCTCCTTTCCTGTGAGGAACTGCGAAGCTGTGTGTCGAAGGGTGTGAAGACAGGGAAGGAGAGAGAATTTGAGCCAATAATGCAAACTGTTACAACCCCAAAATAAATCTTTTCTTTCCTGGGTAAAACATTCCTTATTATTTTAGCTGGATTTTAAATATTTTTTTAAGAAAATATTTTATTTATTTATTTTAGAGAGAGAGTGAGCGCACAAGAGAGGGGAGGGGCAGAGGGAGAGGGAGAGAATCTCAAGCAGACTCCACATGGAGAATGGAGCCCGATGTGGGGCTTGATCTCATGACCCTGAGATCATGACCTGAGCTGACATCAAGAGTTGGCTGTTTAACTGACTGAGCCACCCAGGCGCCCCAGTTTAGCTGGGTTTTAGATGGAGATTAAAAATGACCACTGTGACTCCTGGTTCCTTCTCTACCCTCAAACACATTTGGATGCATTGTATGCTCCAAAGAGTAATGTGGACGAGGAGTCTGAAGATTTGGGGCCCACTCTAGAACCTAGCAGCTCTGTGACCTTGGGTGTGTCCTTTAAATCCCCATCTATGAAATTGAGATTTTAACATTGGTTTCACAGGACTTATGAAGATCAAGCCAACAAATGTGCTTTGTCCACCATAATGAGCCATGTTGGTGTGAGTGCTGATGTCTCTTGGAGTCTGAGGTGGGCCACAAGAGAAGCCACCCACTCTGGGAAACAGAGTTCAGAGGTGGGGCGGGGAGGGGAAGGAGAACTGGCTTCCTGCTGGGACCAAGGAGTTCTCAGTAGTCTCCTCTGTTAAAAAGAAAGTGGTAAAGTTATTCCTCCTTTCTCCTTTGTTCATTGTCATGTTCCGGGGGTTATAAGAGAGACTTCTAGTTCTACAAAAATACTCCCAAGAAAAGCTCGTGCATATGAGCTTGGATTTGGGGGAAAAATCTATTTTTGGACTTCAGCATGTATCTAAAATTATTAAGAACATCCTCTGTCTGAACATTGGCTCAGTTGGACCCCATTTCTCTTTCTGTGCTTAACTTGTAGAAAAACAGTCACAGTGTGATCCATGGTTTATTGTCTTGGCAACAACCCACTGGCTGTCTTGCCACTTACCCTTAGGGCTTGGTGGGGGTGCTAGGCAGTGGCTGATGTAGTTGGTATTGGTAAACTATTCCCACAGGACCCTCTTCAGGTCCTGGGAGTGGATCTTGAGCACGGCCTCACCTGCATTCAGGTGGGGTGTTATTGTCCTGCCTTTTCAGACAAGCACAAAGTGGGGGCTTCCCCAGGGAGGAGGTACTCCCTCCCCCACGTAGACAGTGCAGTCTGCAGGGAGCCCAGCAGTGGGGGGTGGCTTTCCATGCAAAGCTTGAGCTCGCAAGTGGAATGGGCACTGCTTCCTACCTTTCCACACTGTGACTTCAGAGCATAGTTAGAGGACAGGAATGTTGAAGGTCCTAGAGCTGCGAGGTTCTAGAATGGGCCCAAACCTTCAGACTCCTTGTTCACCTTGCCCTTGATCACAACGCATCTCAATGTGTTTGAGGGAAGGGAAGGAAATAGAGGTCACTGTGGTCATTTTCAGTGACTACCCAGGGGGATGTTTGTTTTGGAAAAGACTTGGTGTGGGATGGATGGGAGAATAGAGCCACCATTTCTCAATCTCTGGAGTTCTGTCTTGAGAAAAGAAGATTATTCTAAGAGGATAGGACCAGAGCTGGGGGCTAGGACTTATGAAGAGAGTCCTAGCATTGGGATTCGAGTTGGATCCCAAGAGAGAGTCAAGCTCCTCTCTTGAAGAAAGAGCTTTCTGGTGGTTACAGCTTACTATTGGGCAGTCTGGATGGCTGGTGGACTCATCAGTTGGGGAGTTGGGGGCCTTTAAGCATTCTGTCCTTAGTGCCCAGGGTGCAGTGTGATTCTGAGTGCATGTTCTGCTGACATCACTCCAGGACCAGGGGCTCTGCTCCTGCTGAGCCTCGAGTTTTCTCTGGTGCACAGGGCACGGGGCCACTAGGGGGCGCCTGGGAGTCTGCGGGCTAAGAATGAAAGGTGACTTGGTTTCTTCACCTTGCTCATTTCTCTATTGCTGGTGGTGTTTCTGGCGTAGGAGCTGAGGTACAGGCAGTGGGGACCTCCTCTGGATGGCTCTTCTGGGAGTCCTGCAGGCGAAAGACAGACTCACCAGGCCGTCCTGTCCGGAGGCAGCTCTTTGTGAAGTGGGAAAGATTGTGCTTGGAAGGCAGAGGCTGAGTGGGAATGGAGTCTAGACTCAGCTTCTCCAACTGCATGCACTGGGAGGTCTCCTCTTCTCTGAGCTGCACAGAGCAGGGAGGACTTAAATGGGCCGACCGTAGGTGACCCTCCTAGCATGATGTGGCTGTGCAGTCTTGCGTGTTTGCATGGTGGTGTAGATGTACAGGGTGGCTTGATGGGTATCATCTCACGGGAACTCTCAACTGCTCTTGACCCAGTCATGGTTTGCTCTTTACTGGTGACCATACTGAGGCCCAGAGAGCTTGAGAAATCAACCCCTGTTGGCTTCTGGATCCTGGTCTTTCCTACTCCATTTTGGAGGTTCCTTGAATATACTGCTACCAAAGGAGAGAGATTGGGGCCCAAAAGTCTTCCCTCTGGATTCACTGTCCCTTACTGTATATTCATTTGAAGCTCTTTTTTTTTTTTTAAGATTTTATTTATTTATTTGAGAGAGAGAGAGTTAATGAGAGGGAGAGGGAGAGAGAATCTGAAGCCGACACCGCACTGAGCACAGCCTGACGTGGGTCTCAATCCCACAACCATGAGATCATGACCTGAGTTGAAACCAGAAGTTGGATGCTAACCGACCGAGCCACCCAGGCGCCCTTCATCTGAACCTCTTTTAGATGCAGCCTGAGCTCTTTATTTTAAATCTTACCCCTGCTCATTCTGTGACCTTGTGGAGTGGAGCTGCCACTGGTCTCCTGGCCCAGCTAGAGGGAAAATCTGGGAATGCCCTGTTTGGCCTCTGACATTATTCTCAGAAGCTAGCATTTCTGGGGCTGAGATGGAAAGAACGAGCCAGCTCGGGCCCTGTCCTTGGTGTCCAAGATCAGTGGGAGGAGAGGGAACCATGGTGAGGCTTTGGAAGCTGTTGAGAAGTGGCAGCCAGTACGGGGGGCCCGGGCAACTATGACCCATGGACTAAGTCTATGTTAAGCAAGGACTGACTGCAGAGAAAGTAGTCATACCCACTTTGTAGTGGTGTTATGAGGATTAAGTGTATGATATTTATAAAGTGTTTAGAACATTCCTGACATAAAATAAATGCTTCCATTTATTATATGGAATAAATAAACATGGTAGCCTTTGGAGATGCATATGAGGATTTGAATATGTAAATGGTGGCCTCTGACCCTGAGGCCAGGTCACTGCTGTCACTTGGAAGTAAAGAAAAAGATGACATCAAATGATTGCATAAAAGAAAGATGATACTTATTTAGCCTCCACCCTCCCCCCAAAAAACGCAAGTCTGAATTTTCTTACATCATGACTCTGATTCCCATCTTGAAATGTGTTTTGAAAGCTGTGAGGGTAACACACGGGTCATTTGGAAAGATAGTTGGCATGTGGCAGATCCATCATGTCAAGTCAGATTGCTAAGTTTCCTGAGCAGAGCATGGAGTGGAAATTTTCCACCAACTCGGATCCCAAATGCAAAAATTTCTAAAGAGGGAAAAAGTAGGCTAGTTGACCTACTTTCCTCTTAAGTTCTTGCTTAAGCTGTTCCAACTAAGAAATAAAGGAATCTTTTTCCTTCTTTTAAAAAAAATTGTGCACTGGCTGTAAAGTCCCAAAAAAGGATTACAGAGAACAGCAACATTATTTTCTGCTTTAGGAAAGCATAGATTGTAATGGTGTTTTCAAGATCTGAACTCTTTCCTTTTGGCTCTCTGTAGCTCTGTGCTTTTGATTTCAGCCTTTTGTGTCTTGTCCACCTAACACTTTTATTTGGGTTGTTTTGCTGAGATATTTGTCTTCTGATCCACAGGTGAGGGTAACTAAAATGTGTGGGAAGGGACAGGGCTTGGACTTCTAGTTGGATTTGAGAGAACTGAATTTTTTCTTTTTTCTATTTGGATTTAAAAAAGCAGAGTAGCCACAAACCATGATGTCTGTTGATGTAATTGATTTGATATTCTTCTGACAGTCCCATCATATTTCTGGTGGTGACAAAAGATGCTTCCTATCTTCCTAACTCTGGGAGGTTCCTATCATAGGTTAGACCCTTCTTCAACTCCAGCAAGCTCTTTTGGGGTTTTCTTTGCTCCAGGCTCTGTAGTCTAGTTTCCCACCTGTTTCCAGCCCTGGTATCCAGCGCCCCAGCTCATGCCAGAGCCATTGGCCTCCCGTTTTCCTGAGGGCAGGCACGGGGTTGAACAGAAAGATGTGGTGGGGGGTGGGGCACAGCTGCTGTCTTCAAACCACTAATGTCCCCCAACCTGTGAGAGACCGCAAGGTCAGGACATGGAGCACGAGGTGAAAATCACAAGGGCTGACTTTGGCACAGTCTGATGTCCTGAGATGGAATAAGCTACCTCCAGGAGTCCTGAGCACCCACTGCTGGGGTGTGTAAACAGAAGCCAGATAGCCCTTCAGTCAAAACAGTGAGAGCACGGATGGTCCCGTCTGATGGCGATTAGGTCAGATCGCGTGACTCTTCTCCCCTCACCTTCCCACCAGGAGCTGTTCTCTCTCTGCTTATCTGAGAGACCAATATGGTGGCTTTGACATTTGCTAGAGAATAAAGTCTAGTCACTATAGTAGTTGAGAAGCCTTTCTGGAAATGAAGACTCATTAATATTTATGCATAATTATTAACAGTTTATCAGACTGAAATTACCTTCTGCTCCGTAAATAAGTTCTTTATAGATTTACATGCCAGAGCATTTGCTTACAGGTTTCATTTCAAACAATGATGCTGCTTTTGGGTGCTGTGATTCACACTGCCTCTCACCAGGGTGCCTGGGGCAGGAGGGTGTCCTCTACCCATGGGACAATCTAGCAATGCTTCCCGGAGGGGAACAACATGGCTTGCATATGCAATCAATGTTACGGCTCCTCAGGTAATGGGGACAATATACCGCCCCCTGCAGGTAGTGGGGTGTTACCAACATTGGCGCAGTCAAGTTGCAAGCTTCAGCGTACAAAGAAAGTGGAAGTCCTTTATTTTTCTACATTTCTCCCATGTCGTGAAGTTATCACTGCCCCCCCCCCTTCTTCCTTTCTGGGTAGTAGGGGAAAAAATAAACTCTAGTCCATTTTGTTTAACTTCATCCTATTCAGTGGAGTCATCTTCTTCGGGAGGCTAGGTCTTTAGGATTTTCTCCCCTGTCTGCTTCTCTCCAAGAAGGCATAGGAGTATTTGGGGCCTCTCTCCAGGGTGAGAAGGTTGTTGGGGGCAGGGTTGCCATGCAGATGTTCGGCCTTTGTCTTGCATCAGGGTAGGGGGCTGAGGGAGAAGAGAGGCTGACCCCTGGGTCTCTGCGGCCAAGCCCTGTACAGTGTATGGAGTTGTGTCCATCTGGAGACGCACAGAAGCACTTCTTGGATCGCGGGCGTCCCTGGAAAGGGGGCACTTAACCTTGTACTGGTTCTCAGGGGTGCAGCTTGCTCTCCAGGGGGTGTGGCTGGTTGGCCTCCCCTATGGGGTCATGCTGGCTTTTATGTTTTAACAGATAATTTATGAAATTTTTACTTTGTGCTGGCTATGCCAAGGAAACATTTCCTTGACTCCTCACACTACTCTCTGGAAGAGGTAGGAATACAGGCAGTTAGGTAGGAATACGGTGTTTATAATAGGCCAGACGCTGGCTCACATTCATGGACTTATTTAATCCTTGTATCATCGCTGTGTGCTTCCTGCTAGCATTAGCCCCATTTCACAGATGAGAAAGCTGAGGTACAGAGAATTGAGGCCACTTGCCTGAGGCTTACTCGTGGTAAGTGGGGGCCATGGGGCTCAAACCCTGGAGATCCCGCTCTAGAGTCCATGCCCCTGTGATACAAAGCAGCCTTGTCACCATCTCACAGGTGAGGGACTATGTTATGTAACTTCCCTGGGGGCAGGCAGGACTCAGGGGAGCCAGTTCCTTCTCAGTCCAGAACAGCTCCTCGAGGAGGAGGAGATGGCTATTTCCTTAGGAGACACGCAGCATTGTGGGTCGTGGGGTCAGCTGTTTCAGCTGTCATGCCTTATTCTTGGCTGAGGCAAGTGTCTGCTCCTTCCTAGGCCGGCACACCCCCCCACAGAAAGCCTGAAGGGTGACCTCCAAGTCTCGTACAGTATTCAAAGTCCTCATGCAATAAATGGGAGTAAAACAGGGAATTGTCAGTGTTGGGAATTGTCGAATTACCTGGGCAGGGGCATGAGGAAGCAGGCTCCCTGTATAAGGCATTTTTGTAATTAATTTATTGTAATTTTGTAATTAATATTAAGCTTCTGTTGTATTAGACACTGTGCTAAGTACAGGGCATTTGGTGGTGAACTCAACTGACAGCTTCCCTGCCCTCATGGAACTTATATTCATTTGCAAGTAACAGAAAAAAAAAAAAACCTGATATAATAAAAAAGAACTTATTTGTTCATGTGACTGAAAAATCCAAAGGTAGGCCTGGCTTCAGGCTTTGCTTGATCCAGGGAACTTAAGGTTTCAGCATCTGGCCTTTCTCCATCTCTCAGCTCTGTTGCTCTACACCATGATTTCTTGCCTAAGCAATGAACCAGCTTGTGGTTGCCACGTCCCCTTTTGCTTAGGTTGAAGTCCAGCAGACAGAGGACATGCTTTTTTCTCAATATTCCGGATACTGCTAGTCCCTACATCCTGCTGTGTTGGGTCTGGTTTGGTCACGTGCTCTCTCCTGAACCAGTCACTATGGCCAGAGGCATGAGACCTCTCTGATTGGCCAGGCGTGAGTCACATGACCATCCGGGTGAGGAATAGAATCCATCCCATTGCAAGGGCATAGACGTGAGTGTAGACGTGAGTGAGAGGCGTGGCTTCCCAAAAGGAGGTCAGCATTCCCTTGCCAGAAGATGGGCAGCTGGTCCTGAGTGGGCAAGACCAAACGATGTCTGGCATAGAGAGGAAAAAGCCCGTTCTTTGTCCTCGTGAAACTGTCAGTCCACTCAGCAAGACTGACCTGAAACAAATAGTCGTTTTATACTTTCAGCTGAAGTTAATGCTACACAGGATCCTTGGGTAGCCAGTTTCAGAAGTCATTCTACTGCGTGGTTGCCATCCTCTGTCCCAACAGTGGCGTTAGTGATTTGAACCTGGCATGTCAACTTGGAGCAGGCGGTCGTGGGCATGGGGTATTGCCTCTTGTGCATGGCGATATCTGGAACCAAGAAGCTCTTCCTGTGAAACCCTTGTCTCAGCAGTTAGCCGTGGTTAAATTTCATTTGGAGTTATAAAAAAATGAAGGCATGTGAACTCATTCATCACAGTCTCTGTGGCTTTAGGATGCTTTAAGAAACTGTTGAGAATGAAGAGCTTAATAATTCCAGCCTCTTTAATGATATCATCTGGAAAGTATGGCAATAAGAAAGGAAAGTCACAAAAATGAATGAGAAATAGCTAACCGGTTGATGGAGGAGTTGCCGGCCGGTGAGGCGTAGCTACAGTGAAAGCTGTAAGAAATATGCCCATCAGATAAATTGAGACCCATAAAAAGTAAAACGTCGTGTCTGGCCTGCCTGCATTTCGTTCTTTTCAGAGAGAAACCCTAACAGAGAAATAAAAGGAACCCATTTGGTTACTCAGGTTAAATTCGGAGCCAGTGATTTCAGGGACCGGGATGGAGGTGGAGGAGGGGCTGGGAACTGAATCCAGGATTTGCTAACATATGGATTTATGGGTCCCTTAGAGCCCAGCATCTTTTGGAGGTGTGTTTAAAGTGCCTTTCCTTTCCTGGGGCTGCCGCCAGTTAGCACCGATGGAATCAATATTTTGATAGCAACTTGAAGTTGTTGTTGGTGGTGTTTGAGAGCATCATCTTCATGGGATGCAGGGAGATGATTAGGTGAGGCTTAGCGAAGATGGCACGGGGATTTGTGCTCCGTACAATAAGAAGGGAGTCAGGAGCTGCTGGCCACACCTCGCGGGGCTGCCGGCTGCAAATGCGATATAAATGTGCGGGAATTGGAGCAGGGAGAGCAAACCTGGACTTCTTGGCTACGCTGGCCATCTCTGCTTCTGCATTCCCTGCTTCTTACCCTCCCGCTGTGCAATCGCGGATGGGGTGGGGGGAAGGGGGCGCTGGAAGGCTTCTGCCCCTGACCTTGGCCATGGTTTTTACTGCAGAGGCCCAGAGGGCGCTGTAGTTAGTTGGCTTGCCTCTGATGTTCAGCACCCAGAGGAGCCGTGGACTATTTTGTTAAGACTTTTGTTGTTGTTGTTATCAGTTAGAGATCTTTCGGGTCTATCTGTATGTCAGCGGTTCTTGCCAGGGATGATTGTGCCCCACGGGGCAGCTGACAGTGTCTGGAGACATATTTGGCTGTCTCTACATTTCCATCAAACTTTTGAATTGTTGCTAGAAAGATAGATATAAAAGTGTAATTTCTTGTTAATTTGTTTTTATAAGTGATCTTACCTTGTCAGGACCTCTGTTTCCTGCTAATGCCTAAAAAATCACCCTCAACATTTCCAGTTCCTTTGGTTTTAAGAGTCTCTTTCAGTTTAACTCAGTTACTTTCTAACAAATATTCAATCTTTCCAACATCACTCCTCTTCCCCAGGTGGTGTCTGAGTGTAGGGGGAGCTCATGGCTTGGGAGGGAGTCAAAGAAAGGCCCTGGTTGGCCCCTCATCTCTGGACCTTGTTCTCTACTTTTATGAATCCGATGGTCCACCGCTGCTGGAAGCATCTATGAGTGTTGGATACTGAGCATAGCTGGGGTCTGGGGGTCCCCTTCTCCACACTGATTATCCCCCACACTTGACTTGGCCCTACCTTGGCTCTTGCTGGGCCTTCTGAGTTTCAACAACTGCCATCAGTTAACTGTTAGAGAAGACCATCTACCCCAAAGCCTAGGTTCTGGGGTGACCTTGCCTCTCTTCTGGGCTATGCTCTTAATGATGTTTATTTTCCAAAAAACCCTCAGTCCTATAGATTCAGTTCACTGGCCACCTCTTCCACCCCTGTCCTCATACTTTATTAGCATTATGGAAAGAAACAAGGCTGTCCCTTATTTGTTTATTTTCTTACTCTCCTTTATGCTCCACCCACATTCCCCTTCCTCCTCAATAAGGAGCCTTCCTGATAATAATGAGTATCTGTTCAAAGGGTTCTTGTATATATATTATGTATATATCACCCAAGGGAAGTTATTCTGCTCATTTTCTTTTTTTCTCAGCTAACGTTACATATGATTTGACCTTGATGCTTTTCTGTGGCTAATTTTTTAAAAGATTTTATTTATTTGAGAGAGAGAGAGAGAATGAGTGGGGAGGGGAAGAGGGAGAGGGAGAAGCAGGCTCCCCGTTGAGCAAGGAGCCAGACGCAGGGCTCGATCCCAGGACCCTGAGATCATGACCTGACCCGAAGGCAGATGCTTATCTGACTGAGCCACCTAGGCGCCCCACTTCTGCTGTTTTTGTGATGTGTCCACAAAAAGCGCAGCTTGCTTCCTGGGTTATCTAGGCTCTGTTCCCCTCCCCCATGTGGGTCTGGACCTTCTCCTTCATCCCTTTCTTTTCTCCTACCTTGCTCAGTTTTGATTCCACTCCCAGTGATCAGAGGTGGCCCCAGAGGGTGTCACCATGGGCCTCTTGCCCTTCCCCAGGATTGGGGAAGGCAGATCCTCCCCAGGTTTCAGCTGCTGTTCTTAAGTTGGCCTCCTGCTTTCCAGTGAATTCCTGTCGACTGCTCTCGGGTCCATTGGTCACCCTTGTTTCTTTCTTCTTCTTCCTGTGGAAACGCTTGGTATCACAAAAGTCTTGTGTTGATTGATTGTTCTACCTCCATTTGTATCTGGGGTTCACGGGGCTACCTTGCCACCTAGTTTTGTTGGAAACTTAGTCCATGGACTTTGTTATGAGAGCCACGCTGTTTCTACCTCTGGCCTATTATTTCTAATTGCTTCACAGAATTCCACAGGCTGCATCTACCTCATTTTGCTTACCCTCTCCTCGAGTCCTGGACACCCACATTGCCCTCAACTTATCACCACCACAGATTAATCTAAGAGTCAATTACTTTTCTTGCCCTGGACCCTTATGGACTTGTGTGAGGATTTCTTTATAATATATCCCAGGAAATGTAATTGTTGGACCAGAGGGTAAATGTGCAGTTAATCTGGTTAGGGGTGTCCGGAAGGCTGACCCAGTCCCGATTCCCAGCAGCCACACATGATGGTTTCGCTCCCTCCATCTTCCAAATCCCACACCAGAAGGTGTTGGAAGTCCTGGCTCCCCTCCAGGACACACAGAAATTTGGGGAGTCTGGCAGCCATCATCTTCAGGCTGTTCTGTCTCCAAATCCGTCGTTCTGCCTAATTGTGGCTAAATTATGCTGGCGACGGCTCCTGCTAGATTCTCCACAAAATTGGGATACGGGACTCTTCTAGTTTCTCTGTGGGATGCAGGAACATGAGTGGGGGCCCTCCCTTTAGTCCTTCTTCCCCTCGGTGGAGGGGATAGAGGTGGGATACCACCCAGCCCAGGAAAAGCTCTTTTCCGTCTGTAGGGTCTTCTCACAGGCCCTACCTCTGTCCCCTCTAGAGTAGGTCTATAAAACTGTGTTCAGATCTCCAAGTACTACTAGAAATATAGAGGGAGTTTGTAGAATGTAAAAATCCACTTTTTACATCTTTGCCAGCCCTGGTTTGCAAGACCATTTACACTCTAGCTCAGTCAGTCTCAAACCTGGCTGCATATTGGAATTACCTGGGAAGATTGTAAATGTTACTCATGTCTGTTGTACCCAAAATGAATTAAGTAAGACTCTGTCAGAGTGGGCCAGGGCAGAGAACCATGCTCTAGGGACCCAAGACAGCCAACACTGACATTTAAAGCTCATTAGTGATCCTTTTTTTTTTTCTGGGTGATACCTCCCCATCCCTCAAAGGACATTGACCAACTTTGAATGAATGTCATAGCATGATGTGTGGGGAGGTGCAGAGCCATGATATTTAAATCCTTAAAATATTAAACATCGAATATATACAGTGTGCGCACATACAGATGTGAAGGGCATGAAGAGAGCTTCAGAAGCAGAAACACGAGCCATCCTGGAAGCACCTGTGTGCCCCTGACCTTGGTTGCCCTGGTCCTTCCATCAGACGCCATCTCTCTCCTGAATATCTGCTCTATCAGATCTTTGCTTCATTTATTGTTTGTATATTAATCTCCAAGCACTGTAGCCTTTAGCTTTGTGAGCTTTTCACTTTAGTACCAATGGAACTATAGTGTAGTTATTTTTTAGTTATTAGCTTGTTTCACGCTTCATTGAAAAAAAAACTTCTCCTTGTTGCATTTGTCCACCTCTGCTCTTCGGAGGCTACACCGCTTTCAATGCCTATCTTTCAGTGGTTAATTGAGAGGGCGTAACATGCATATTTCACATATTCTCGAGTTGCTATATATCTTTACCCTCTTTCTAGACACACAGAATTTTTTAAATTATTTTTTTAAAGTTTTATGTATTTAAGTAATCTCTACACCCAACATGGGGCTCCAACTCACAACCCTGAGATCAAGAGGCTAATGCTCTTCTGCTGGAGCCAGCCGGGCTCCCCCTCAAGACACAGGCTCCCCCTCAAGACACATAACAGTGATTCTACTCTCAACTGATCAGATGTTGTCAGTATGACAGTTCTTTCTTTAAATCTTCAAATTATCCATTACTAGTATTGTTTTGTAAGTCAATATATCTTTTTAAATTCACCTGCAGGATCTATGCTTATCATTCCTTCTAGCCCCTCAGATTCTCTGTTCAGGATCAAATTTCTTCCACCTGAAGTATGTCCTTTAGATTGTCTTTGATAATCGATTTTCTCAATTTTTTTTTTCTGAAGATGTCTTTATTTTGTCCTTTTCCTTGAAAGATAGTTTCATTAAACACTGTTATTTTTTTTTTCTCAGCACACTGAAAATATTATCCCATTGTCCTCTGGCTTCTGCTGTTGTAACTGAGAAGTTAACCATCAGTCTAATGGTTCATTCTTTGAAGATAATCTGCCTTCTCTCTCTGGCTGACAGAATGAGACACTAAGTCGCTTTGGGCAGGTTCACTGCAACGTGTCTTTGATGAATCCCCAATCCTTCAATATTTAAATATGGCCTCCTCTCCCTCTCGCCTGTATTCTCTGGGATCTGGATTGCACATGTGCTAGACCTCTCAGCCCATCCTCTGCGTCTCCTTCCTGTCCTGAGACTTAGATTAAGCTTCTCTAATGTTCCATTTATATAAATATGCCATGGGGGTGTCCTTCTTAGTCTTGGATCCCTTCATCCATTCATTGCATCCCTCCTTCTCCCCTCCCACGTCATCAGCTCTGCTTACGGCTTATACCCACAATCAACCCAGCCCCAGAGGCCTGCTTCACATCTCCCTTCGTTGCTGCTCTCAGGTCTGTCCTGGCTTCTCCAGGTCACATTAATCTCCTCCTTCTGTGTCTTTCACAGCAGCTCTTACTGTCCTGTGCATGTGAAAACATGGTGTAGAGCAAAGAGCACTG
Source organism: Leptonychotes weddellii (assembly GCF_054177405.1). NCBI lineage: Eukaryota > Metazoa > Chordata > Mammalia > Carnivora > Phocidae > Leptonychotes > Leptonychotes weddellii. The sequence continues at coordinate 42,401,904 of NC_138374.1, read as the reverse complement.
GACTTGGAGTCCGAGGACCTGAGTTCAAAATCTGGCCCCACCACTTACTAGCTCTGTGACCTGGGATAGGTCACTTTTCTTGCTGACCCTCGGTTATGACCATCAGTTATGAACTGATGATGATCGGGATGTTAGGAGGACCGAAGGGGATGAGGGCCACAGAGTCCCTGGATGGTGCCCAGGGCTGGCTGTGACAGGGGCCTTCTTAGGTAACCCCCGGTGTGTCCTTTTGCCCCCCCTGCCTCAACATAGAAGCCATCTCTGGCAGACACTCAGTCCGGGAGCTGGAGTCCAGCGCTACAACTGGGGAAATGTAGCTATGAAGCAATCCCTACACGATGAAGCCCTCACTGCATTGAGATCCCTGGCTTGTGTGCCTCTAGTTCATACGCCCTGGAGCCATCTTTTCATCCTTGAACATTCTCATACTCTTCTCTGTCTAGTTCATAACCCCTGGAGCCGTTTTTTCATCCTTGAACATTCTCACATTCTTCTCTGTTTAGAGATCATCAGTCATTTCTCATGGCCCTCGAAATTAAGTCCAGAATCCTTCTAATGGTATAGAGAGCTCTTGGGGGCTTGGCCCCTGCCGACCTCTTCGTAGCTCACCATTGCTGTTGCCCGGCTCCTACTTTGGCCCTCCCTCAGGCCACGTGCTAATTAATCTCTTTTGCAAACAAGTTCTTGCCTCGTGCCTCTGTTTTCACCTTTCTGGTCTCAGTCTAGCTGTCGCTTCCACCCTTGGCACCAGAGCTGCAGCATCTGGGGCCTTGATCACCACTGGTCACCGTGAGCCTTTTCTTAAAAAAAAAAAAAAAAAAAAAATCCTGTCGATCTTTATTTCTGTCCAGAGTCAAAGCTTCTGCAAGGCAGGAACTGTTTTTCATTCAGTGCTGATCCGCAGGTGCCTAGCATGGGGCCTGGCTCCTAGAGGGTGCTTAATACAAAGTTGTTGAAGGGAGGAAGGAGAGAAATTGCAGGAAAAGCTACATTTCCCAATGTTGGCAGGTGAGAATTGGCTCAAAAGGGATCTACAGTTGCATTCTGCAGTCATCATTCCAGAACAGCTACCCTGGAGCACTGTGTGGTAAGGCCGCATCCCTCGGCCAGCCCTGGTCATTGGCAGACGCAGAAAGTTTCCATGATCCCTGGGGAGCAGTGTGCTTGCTCCACAGTCAGAAGGGGTGAGGTGAGGCCCTCCCTTCTTTCCTTAGCCAAGAGGTCATAGCGTGTTTAGAAGGGGCAGAGGTGGGATGGGATGGGGTATGATTAGTGCTTAGTTCCCAGTACACTTGGCTTTGAGGTGATCCATGGAGAGAGAGAGGGAGTCGAGGAGTGCAGAGTATGAGTGGGCAGAGAAGTGTAACAGCTTCTCCTTGTAAATGTCCTACAGGCCTCCCAGCCACCAACTAATTCTCCTGGGGGTCAGGTTTTCTATGGAATGGTCTATGCCATCCTGAACTGTGAGGCTGCATTACTTTTGGTCTTGGGCCAAATTATACTGTTGATTTCTAGGTAAGTTTCAAAGAGTGGGGTCAGAGTTCGCAGATGTTTATTATCCCAGACACCTGGAGAGTCTGCCAGGGATGGTGCAGGTTGGGGCCCAGGGACCCAAGCAGTCCCCATCAGAGGTCACCCACCACAGCCTCTGTCTGGAGGGGTTGGGTGCGTGGGTGTGGGCAGCATAGCCTGGCAGTGCTATGACCATTGCTGTTCCCAGGACGAAGTGACATCCAACCCTGGCACATGAGTGATACTCTTGGTGTAGCCAAGACAAACTAGTTATGTGTATTAGCTAGGTGTTGTGTTCTCAGGCACTGTGGCAAGCATGCTCACACATTAATTTAACATAGGCTCAAACAACCTTATGACGTAGGTAAGAGTGATGGTACCACTTAATAGATGAGGACACTGCCCTGGGTTTCAGAGAGGCTTGAGTAACCTGCCCAAGGTCACCCATTGAACAAATCCCTGAGCTGTGATTTTATTTTTATTTTTTAGAAGATTTTATTTATTTGAGAGAGAGAGAAGGCAAGAGAGAGCGTGAACAGGGGGGAGCGGCAGAGGTAGAGGGAGAAGCAGAGTCCCCATTGAGCAAGGAGCCCGATGCGAGGCTCGATCCCAGGACCCTGAGATCATGACCTGAGCTGAAGGCAGATGCTTAACCGACTGAGCCACCCAGATGTCCACCTGAGCTGTGATTTTAGTCTTTGCTCTTGATTACTGCTCCAAACAAGCCCCCCAACATTCCAGATGCTTGGGGCACAAAGGTCAGCATTCAGTGTCAGTTTGGGTCTTCCAGGAGGCAGAAGTACAAGCGATTTCCTGGAAGAAATGCCCATGAAGGATAAAGGGGAGAAGGAGCAGGAGAAGGTGGGGAGAGTCTTCAGATGAGGTGCAGGCCTGACACCCATGAAGGGAGGGTGGGAAGGAAGGGTCATTGGGAGGAAGAGCCTGCTACTGGAGCACAGCTCAGGGAGAGTCTTGCTCCGGCTGATGGGAAGCCCTGAGCAGTGACTGCTCACTAGAGGAGTCCCACACTGGGTAGAATGGCAGCTTCCATAGCCTCGTGCTCATAGAACCTTCTGTGCTCTGAGTCAGGGGCACTGGGTTCTGTACCCTCTGTGCCTGAAGCAGCTGGGGCAGAACACGCTTCCGCGGTGGATCCTGAGCAGCAGCTGGGGGCTGTCAGCTCTGGACACTGTTCCTTGCAGCAGAGTCTCTCTTGAGGGAGGCTTGAGCAGCGCGCTCCCACGGTTGCCACAAGCTTTACCCTCGAGCCCTTCACAGCCTGTTTACTAATACACTGTAGCATCTGGGCAGGTGTTATGAAAGCTCAAAGGTGGATATCCCGTGCAGCCTCCTGGGATAGCGATGATTTCCTGACAGGATGGAGCAGGTTGCACACTGAATAAAGGGACCCTGCCAAGGGGGCTGGTTGTGAGCAGGAGGGGTTGAAATGTGGAAATGTGAGCTTGGCCATTTCGGCCCAGAGAGGCACCCTTTTCAAAGTCCACCACTCAGAGGGACATCTGTTTCTCACTTGCACAAAGGTAGAGTGTAGGTGGCCAGCAGCATGGGCTTCCCAGGAGAGAAGAGGAGGATTCAGGGTTAGCTGGGACAAAGGGGGCCGGGGACGGGCATGAAACTTCTGCACAAGGGGGCTTGTGGGAAGGAGCAGCAATGGTGCACAAGGTGAGTGAGTGAATGAGCCTAGAGAGGTGGGTGGGTGGGGTCCCAGAGCCCTGTGTCTGTCATTCCCAAGCCTGGAGTCTGCCAGAGTCCAAGGAGGCTATTCAAAGGTGTTAGATGGCAGACACATGACATTGTCCTTTTGGTGTTATTGGTCGCTTTCAGATATTAAAAAGTTGAGTCCTATTCAAGTTTGACTGTTCAGGCTCCTGCCCAATGCAACAATTCTCTCCTCCCCAATTTCCAGTCTGGTCTGGGCTTTAGCTTGAGGTGGGCAGAGTGGAGATGGGGGTGACATTTTCTGGTCCTTTTTCCTCCCGGCCCTTGGCTCTACTCTGTCTCCTCTTACTTTTCTCCCTGCCCCAGCCACCTTTAGGGTCTAGGTCTTCTGGCACTGGGGCAGGGAGGTGGGTGAGAGACAGTGCTGAGTCTTCTGACAGATTCCAGGTGGCCATTTTGGTCCTCTTTTGGCTGTCACTGCTTCCCTGGCTGAAGGCACTAACATCCTCCCGGTGCTTCCTCCTGCCTACGTGGGAATTGTGCGCGATTCTTCAGGTGTTCTGTGGTAGAAGGGCTCCCCACTTCCTTCCCCCTCCCCTCTCCCTAGTTTCCTACTTACATAGCCTGGCTGGGGAGAGGGTGGCTCACTTGATTTCCTCTTGATAAGTCTGGGCAAGGAGGACGGAGGTGACCCCCAGTTGTGTTGGCTGTCTTTAAAAGGGGGACATGTGACAGTGTGGTGGCCTCTATGTCCTCTGCTTTGGGCATAAGGAAAGTCCTGCTGCACCTCCTGTAAATAGGAGAGCAATGGCAGGGGCTTGGGGGGGGGAGCAGGGAGTACATACAGGAAAGCTTGAGAAAGGCACCAGGGTGCAGCAGGGGAGAGGTCACAAATGTGAGTACCTCTCGGGGTCACAGGGACCAACAGCCCGGCTACCTTCTACCCCTTTGCTATGTGACCGTCAGTAAAGATCCCATGGAGTGTATGCACAGGGGAAGTGGGTGTGTGAAAAGGACCATGCGTTTCTCTTCTCTCCCCAAATACGATGATAACAGTAGCCAACATTTCCACAGTGTTTCTCAGTTTATGAAATGCTTTCAAATTCTTTAGCTGACTTGAAAGTCGTAATGTGCCCTTGATGTAGATGGATTAAGATGCTCACTTAAACGTCAGAGGACATTGGAGAAGTCGAGGAGTTGGCTGAGCATCACGGAGCCCAGACGAAGGCAGGTTGAGCAGGTCACCTAGGCCTTCTGGCTCCCACCCTCTTCCCGCTGCCCTGCCCTGCGAGACTGGTCCCTCCACACATGGCTTCCTATGCTCTATCCAGAGGACAGCAGCTCCCAAAAAGCCCTTCTGGGGATTGCCACTGACAAGTAATCAGTAACTTCAGGGCTGGACCCGACCTCCATACTGTGGTGAAACCACATCCTCGTGAAGGACCGCAGAACCTGAGAAAATTTTGTGCTTTTAGCTGGTTTCCCAATGCCCACAGGTGGGCTTCTTAAGAGGACCTACTGTTTTCAGATGCTCATTCATGGGTACCAGCAAGATAACTGGGGTAGTAATCTTGAGTCACTCTGCTGTTGTCATTAAAGCAGGACTCTTAAGGCTCTCCATGGGGCAGTGCTTGCTGACTTGTATTTGTAATCGATAGATGCTCTAATTCTGGCTCATTGCTAATTCTTTGCTTACCCAATTAATCCAAATTAGTGTGGCTTAATTTGGAGGAAAGCGTGCTAAACTCAGGTGCTAGTAGAAACTCTGCCCCCAGGCTCACAGCTGGTTGCTCTGGGTGGAATGAGGTAAGTAAGTGCTGGACAGCTCCTGAGGCCCCCTCTTTCCTGACACCATGGAAGGAGGATGAGGGGCGGGGGTGAGTCAGGGAGAGTGGCAGGGGAAAGGTTTGCTGAACCTACGGACTTATTTTTTTTCTTTTTTAAACCAGGAATTATTAGCCGAGAAGATGCAGAAGATCTCCTCGAGAACATGACGGAGGGAGCATTTTTGGTCCGGGTCAGTGAGAAAATCTGGGGCTACACCCTCTCCTATCGCCTGCAGAAAGGGTTCAAGCACTTTCTTGTGGACGCCTCTGGGGATTTTTACAGCTTCCTGGGAGTGGACCCCAATCGCCATGCAACGCTCACCGATCTCATTGATTTCCACAAGGTATCCTTCACAGAGTTGCTGGTCAGGAGGTAGGACTGGGAGAAACTTGAGGTGAAGGAGCGCCAGGCTGCAGGTATTCTAAGAGATGGGGTGGAGAGAGAGCAGGCAGCCCCAGAAGGTCTGCAGGATCACAGGGATATGGGACATCGGGGTGGGAGAGAGCAGAGATGGTCTAGACAGGCTCTGGGGCCTGCTGTTCTTCTCTCTGGCTTACCCTCTGACTAATGCAGGCCCCTCCAGCCCTGGTCCCTAAGCCTCTTCTCACCTCAAGTATCCGAGTTCTCCCTATGGTCAACACTTAGGGACTAGTTGATGCACCTTCCGTCCAAGCCCGCAGCTTACCTGCGACACATCCCCAGGATGTCCTGCTTGAGGACGTTCTAGCCGGGCCTCTGGCAGCTTTGTAGAGTTAGCTGAAACCTAGCTGTCAACCCTGTGGCTTGAGAAGCTTTTCTAGTAGAGTTACCATGCCTCTTGTTCCAACTACAAGGATACATACGTGTGTGGTACGTGTGTGACTTTGGGCAGGTTCCTTAGTCTCACTGAACTTTACCATCCTAACCAGGCAAATGGATGTAAATAATAGTTCAGATCCCATGACTGTTAAATGAAGAAATGTCCATAACAGCACTCTGTAACTGTGAAGTGGTGTGGAAGTTCTTGTTTTCCAGAACTCTCTTTGTTATTTGTCCCCCTACTGTAGACCTCTCATGAGGAAAGATGTTGCCTTCCAAACGATATATGTAGAGAGAAGCAACTTCTGTGTTAATGTGACTGTCAGCACAGTAGTAACTGGGAGAAAGCCAAAGGTGGAACTCGGTGAGCCACAAGGGTGGGAGAGGGATTCCGAGAGACAGAGTCGTGGTCGCTCCCCATCTACCTGAGCTTTGCAGCTGTAGCAAGGTTCACAGACTCACATCTCACTGGGTTTTTGCTGTAATAGGAACTCTTGGATTGGTTTTGTTTTTTCTTCATGGATGTCCCCAGGGCTCTAGGGACAGCTCTTGACTTGACCTTCTAAGTAAAGCACATAGAAAATTACCTATTTACAAATACCTAGACGCTGGGTGGACAGGACTCCTGGAAAACTGGACTAACCAGGTTCAGGGCAGTTTTCTACCCGTGTTGGGAAGAGCTTTCTAACAACTCTAGGAAAGAGAAAGGGAGGGCATGTGTGGATATTGGCACCTTCTCTGTGTCAGGCATGATGCCTAGTGCTGTCCATCCATGTTCTCGCTTCCTCGTCATGATAGCTCCGTGAGGGAGGTAGACTAGTCCCATTTCACAGATCAGGAGACCAAAGCCAGGGAGCTTGAATAGCTTCCCTAAGTTTTCATGGCTGGCACCACGAGGTCTGAGAGTTAATCCTCAGGCCGTCTGCCTCTAAAGATTGGGCTTTTTCCTCTCTACCATGATATTTGGTTTCCCTGCCCACTATAAGCTGCTTTGAGCAGTGATGAGCTGCTTGTCCCAGGAAGTGTTCAAACACAGGAAAAAAGTCCATCTCTCAGAGAAGCTATGCTATTGTTCTTGCATTGGAAGGTTAGAACAGATGTCTTTGAAGGTCTTTATTCTCTTCCAAATCTAGGGTTGGAGACTTCCAATGTAGTTTCTTACACTGAAGAAGGGGTTCATCTATGCCCATGTGGAGATCTGGTGGTCAGTGTATAGAAATTAAAGTTTTAATTACACAATTAATTTATGATTATGTTCTAAGAATAATGAAGTACAATACAAGGTGAATGCCTTGTCCATTTCAAATCTCCATTTCCATCCTCCACCTTAAAGTATTCGTTTGCCATGTACTTATCCAAATATTTCCTGGGCATTAACACAGAAATTTATGTACCTAAGGAAGTACATAGTTTTGTTATTTTCTACATAAACCAGACAATGCTTTTTTTTTTCTTCTAATTATAAATTTAATGCAGGGGCACCTGGGTGGCTCAGTCGTTAAGCGTCTGCCTTCAGCTCAGGTCATGATCCCAGGGTCCTGGGATCGAGCCCCGCATCGGGCTCCCTGCTCGGCAGGAAGCCTGCTTCTCCCTCTTCCGCTCCCCCTGCTTGTGTTCCCTCTCTTGCTGTCTCTCTCTCTCTGTCAAATAAATAAATAAAATCTTTAAAAAAAAATTTAATGCAATTCTCTACCCAACAAATATACCAATAGGATAGAGATTTTTTTTAAAAAAAAGATAGGATTTTCCAGAAAAAACTGAAATGTACCAGTTTATCCAGGGAAATTCTAAAAAATAAGGATAGTGGGGTGAGATTAAACTGGACAATTCTGTACCAATAGCTCAGCAATTTGATTTTTTAGCAGGATCAAGATAGCATATGGTGTTTTTTTTCAAAGCATGGTCGCTGGAAGTGGGCTGCTGAATTTTAAATCCCAACTTCATTACTGTGAGTGACTTTGGGCAAACTACTGAAATTTTTGTGCTTTGGTTTTCTCATCAGTAAGATGGCTTTCAAAATAGCACTCCCCTCCTTAGGGTCCCTGGGAGGTTTCATTGAGATATCACTGTGTAAAGTCCTGAAACAGTACAGCTAACATTTGTAAGTTATCAGGACGTTGGCTGTTACTGAAATGCTTGTATTGAGTACATGTACCAACCACATCCGTACGCGTGCCCCATGGTTTTTCTTGATGGCCACTTACATGGCTTCCAGGTTTACATGATCACAAACGGGGCCCCAGAGCTTTGCTTGTCTAGGTCCCTTTGGGCACAGTATTTCTCTAGGATGGATCCGTCGTACTGGAATTGCTGGATAGAAGATGATGCACATTTTAATTTGAAAAGATCTGCCAGATTGCCCTCCAAAAACATAGTGCCAGTTTGTGCTTCTGCCAAAACTGATGAGGCTTTTTCCCCACACTGTTGCCAACACTGGGGATTATCAGTCATTTTAATTTTTTCCCATCAGACGGGCAGATGCTCTATCTCACTGTTGTTTAGCTTGCGTTTCTCCAATTACTACTGACACAGAGGATCTTTTTATATGTTTAATGGCCACTTGGATTTCCTCTGTGGATTGTTCGTTCCTGTCCTTTGTCCATTTTCTACTTAGATGTCTCCTTTCTTACTGACTTGTCAGTTCTTCCAGCAATTAAATTGAGCTTTAGTTATGTCTATCCTGCTTCTCAGGTCTTCTTTTGAAATTTTTATTTTTATTTAATGGGCACTCTTTTCATTTGCAGCTTCTTTAATTAAAAAAAATAATAGCCCATTATTTTTTTTTAAGATTTATTTATTTTGAGGGAGGGAGAGAGAGAGAGAGTGAGCACGAGTGGAGGGGTGCAGAGGGAGAGGGAGAGAGAATCCCAAGCAGAGTCCGCACTGAGTGTGGAGCCTGACACGGGGCTCGATCTCATGACCCTGAGATCATGACCCGAGCCGAAACCAAGAGTCCGATGCTTAATGGGCTGCACCACCCAGATGCCCCATAAATAATAGCCTATTCTTATTTCATGAATGATTTATCTTCCTATTCCATTGAGGAGATGCATACCCATCCCTGAAAAGCTCTTTCAGTTTGTTTTATAAACTTGATATTTTCTTGGGGGTCAGTTCTACTGTTGAGTTGGCATCTTTCTTTTATGGGTATGATTTTCCTTAAGTATGTATACATTTTGAGTTATGAGGTGGTGTCTGAACTTTGAAATTCCTATTTATCCATCAGTGGATACAGTCCCTGTTTCCCGAATCCGTTCTCTCCATGCTGTAAGGGTTGGAGTTGACAGCCCTAAAGACAGCTCATCTTTTGGGCATGGGAATGTATGAGCTTTTGTGGACTCTTTGGCCTCCCAACGAAGGGCAGTGCCTCTCCTCACTTCCCATCTGCCCGAGGCAAAGACCTCTACTGTCTAGGGCTCCCCAGCCTGTCCCTCCGATACTTGCTCCAGCCCCTGCCTCACCTTCACTCCTCTGACCATCTCATCCTGTAGGTCTTTTGGTTTTCAAGTATTCTTTAACATTTGGCTTTGTTGATGGCCTTCCTTCTTATTTTCCCATATTGGATTTATTTCCATTTTCCCAATATGGCTCTATTTCTTTTTTAAACGCAGATTTTTTTTCTGTCATTTCTATAAATTTGAGTGAGGAGGAGGCAGATACATATTCATAGACTTTCTATCTTGAACTGGCCTCTCTCTGGTGGATGTTTATTTCCCTTGCTTGGTTATAAGTAATTCTTCCTTTTTGTTTCTCCTTTTAGGAGGAAATTATCACTGTTTCAGGGGGAGAGCTGCTGCAGGAACCCTGTGGACAGAGGGACAGCCCACCAGACTACCATCTGTTGTTTGAATGATTCCTTCCCCTCTCTCCCTTATCAATTGGACTTCTTTGGGCATCCAGTTTTTGAACTCAACTTAAGAACTTCCCAGCTCAAATCCTTATGGCCTTCTGGAAGATCTACCACCATCCAGAGGATTAAGTAGATTAGTATGTCTCAAGGGATATGAAATATATGTGCTATTGGTCCCCGTCCCAATGCCCAGGACAGAAATTGCTAATAGCTGATGCAACTCTTTCATGAAGAGTTTAGTTATGACTTCATGAAGCCTATTTGCCATGGCCACCCTAAGCTGAGCCCCTAGAGCACATGGGTCATGTTTTAATAATCCAAAATAATTCCAGTGCCGAACTCTGAATTTAACTTATGGTAGACATTTAATAAATGTTTGTTGAATGAATGCAATTCTTCTGAAAGTCTTCCAACACTAATCAGCAATGTTTTCTAGTAAGTTATTTCCTACCTGTTCTGTCTATAAAGTCATGGAGAGTATAGAAGAAATATTGCAAAGGATTTTATATGGAAAATATAGATGCTACATCTTTAATGGTGTACATTATTGCCCTCATTGATTTTATCATTGGAATAATTACCTAAGGCTTCTGAGACCCAGCTTCCAGAATAGGCGGCTGATACTGCCCTGCCTTCTATATTTGCCTCTTCTTCTGCCACCCATCCTTGGTCTTGGAAGCATATCTTGACCCTGGTTTTGCAATATTGAGTCAGTGGTTTCATTTATTTGCATAGATGTGCCCAAAACCTGGGATGAATTATAAATTCAAGAAAGCCTTTGCTCTCTAGGAGTTTACCCTCTTGATGTAGGTTGCCCAAATGATTACTTCTGCCTTCCTGGTCATTTTGAGTCTGATCCTTGTGTTCACTTAATCTGAGTATGGTTTTCATATCAATGAGATTCTTCCAGTGACTCGTCAGTAACTCTCAGGGATAGTGTCTTCGTGCATACTCAGGTTCTCACGTTTATGGACGATCAGAGACAGCGTGTTATGGTGGGAATATTTTAGTGGAATCAAGCAGACTTGTGTTCAACTCCCTACCCTGGACTTACTAGTATTTTAATGTTGGCAGCATCATATTGGTGGGAGTGAAAGGATGGATGGGCTCTGATCCTTGTCAGTGGACAGCCATACCTTACTTGACAGTCATGTCCCACACCACTTACGCTCTCCTTCACCTCCTGCTTCCCCTACTCTTCACATTCTTGGCCACTTGCTTCACTCTGGTCACTACCACTGCAAGGCATTCTGCCTGGACTCTGTTCTTCCTTACGGGGTCCATCAGCTTCATGTGAGATGAGCCAATGCCACCTTGCCCCATGTGGTGCTTTGGGCCCCTCATCTCCTATTGCTGCAGTTGCTGAAGACACTGTGCACCCATCAAGAGCAGGGCAGTTAACTCTGCATGTGCAGCGAACCTTGGATCAATGGGAGACAGCAGCTGGTAGATTACTTCTTCCCCCTTCCTCCTGCTGGGGGGCTGTTCGGACAGGCAGTTCTTCTGACGACCTCTGAGAAGACAGTCCTGCAAGATGGAGCAACTCGTCAGGATGAAACCAAGGAGTGGCCAGATGAGGTCCGCCCCCTCCTGTCTGTCCCTCCTCCTCCTCTGCCTCCTTCTCCAGCTCCTCTGGGCTGGCCACCCCTGAATTAAGTGGCAGCATATAGGCATTTGCTACAGGCTCTGCCTTCGAGGGAAGCCAGGGTAAGGACCCATCATATAAATGTGTTCGATAATGTCAGCCTCGCAACCTGGCTTCTATCTTGCTCTCTCCCAGGGCCCCCGAATTAATAAAAGAGAAGGCGGAAGCTTGCTTCTTGAATGCTAAGATGCTTTAAAACCTTCACTGATTATGGTCAGATTTTCTTGTAATAGTCTTCCATTCTAGGAGCCTCAGAGGAACCGAATTTTGGTTTTGGCCATGCTACTTACAAACTATGTGACTTTGTTCAAGACGTTCAACCTTGTGAAGGCTCAGTCTACCCGAGAAGAGGAATTTCTGTGTGGCCGCCACTAGTTGTTTTTTTTTTTTTGGTGGGTCACTTAAATGAGCAATATGCAAGCTCTGTCTAAATGAGAGGCATTGCTGGTAACAGAAACAGCAACAATTATTTTGGGCTTAGCAGTGATGTGGCAGGGGAATATGGTGTGATGATTTTCAAGGTGTTGGAAGAAACTTCCTATTCCAAGCACCAGCAGCAGCTCTGAGAGCCGAGCAGGCTGGGCTGAGAACCCGAACCCCTGAGCTGTTGTTCCTGTCACCCCTAATTAATATGTGAGAGACAACAGCTGAGGTTTCTATGCCTAACACATTTATTTCATCTTATTTGGGGCCTGCACTTTCTGCATGTCTCATGTATTTTAGGTTTTACCTGGCCTTAAAATAAATTCCTTGTAAGTTGTCCTGCAAATGAAATTACTGTCTGGAAAACTGCAATTTCATCTTGAGAGTTTTATTATGCTAATAAATGTCAGGATTCTCAAATAAAGGGATTGCCTTTTTTTTTTTCCCTGAGCCCTACAAATATAATGAAAAATAGTCAGTCAGCTACAAGACTCAGCAAAGAGAAAATTTACAGTCTACAACTAGAAAGAGAAGTTGTGAAAAACACTGTGCAAGTTAATGGAAGATAAATGTCACTGAACGGAAGGGTAACTTGGGGTCTCGATGAGGGAGGGCCCCGAGTGGCAGAGCCAGAGAGCTGGACACCTGGGGTGCCAGGGTCTAAGGGGCATAGGCTGCAAAGCGGCTTCTTGGGGTTAGGATGGAGCCCTGGACATGAAGATCTGGGCTCCTGGGGAGTGTGGCCCCCTTCTGTACCCTTGAACCCTTCATTAGCCTCAGGATAAATTTAGAGCCAGAAGGACTTTTGTTCTGTGACCCTAGGCAAGTGTCTCCAATTCTCTGGGCCACAGTTTCTTCTATGAAATGGGGTAAAACCATGCCTGTCTCAGACGGTGGCTGGGAAGTTGAACCATGTGGGGGTGCACTCGAAAATCCACATATAACTTTGGACTCCCCTCAAAACTTAACTACTAATGGCCTACTGTTGACAGAAGCCTTATGGATAACATGAACAGTCAATTAACACCTACTTTGTATGTTTTATGTACTACATACTGTATTCTTACAATAAGGTAAGTTAAAGAAAAGAAAATGTTATTAAGAAAATCATACTGAAGAGAAAATACATCTACAGTACTGTACCGTATTTATTGGAAAAAATCCATGCCTAAGTGGACCCGCGCAGTTCAAACCCAAATGTTGTTCAAGGGTCAACTGTCACATAATGTGAGATTTTGTAATCGTAGTGACAAATACTGTTTAAGCTGTGTGTATGTGGGTGTGTGTGTATGTCTAATTCTCGCAATCATGCCGAGGGAGACAAGACTATCCTCTCCACCTTGTGCATGGGGAAACTGAGGCACATGATAGAACTGGGATTCGCCAGTTTGGCTTTGGAGTCTGTGTAGACCTTGAACCAATGCTTCTCAAACAGGGCTGCACACATTAGACACAGAGGGGGTGTTCTTAAAATGCAGATTCTCCTTTAGTGGATCTGGGGTGGGGCTGGAGGTTCTGTATTTCTTTTTTCTTTTTTTTAAAGACTTTATTTATTTATTTGACAGAGCGAGAGAGCACAAACAGGGGGAGCAGCAGAGGGAGAGGGAGAAGCAGACTCCCTTTTGAGCAGGGAGCCTGATGTGGGGCTCGATCCCAGGACCCTGAGATCATGCCCTGAACTGAAGGCAGACGTTTAACCATCTGAGCCACCCAGGCGCCCCGGAGGTCCTATATTTCTAACAAGCTCCCGGGTGCTGTCTCTGCTGCCTGCCTGTCTGCCACGCTTTGAGAAGCAAGCTTTGAAAGCAGGGTGAGGCAAACTACCTGCCGGCCAAATTTGGTCTGCTGCCCTGTGTTTCCACAGCCCGAGAGCCAAGAGTGGTTTTTCCATTTTCAACTGGTTGGAAAAAATTAAAAAGAAGAATAATATTTTATGACCTGTGAAAATTATATTTCATTCAAATTTCAGCACTCATAAAGAAAGTTTTATTGGAATATAGCCACACTCATTTGTTGACACCGAGTCGTTGGCTGTGTAGGGCCTGCAAGAGCCTAAACTGTTTACTATCTGGCCCTTTACAGAAGAAGCTTGCTGACCCTGGTTTTAAATTACGTGCGTATGTTAGGAATTATTTTGCTGTCTTGCTCTGCTTGATCTAAATCTACTTAGGAGAGATTCTAACACCATATTTATACTTCAGAGAAGCCGAAGTGAATGTGTTACATTTCCGGTAGAATTCCCTTTTTAAATATGATACATCTCACCCCTTCTCAAGTGACCACAAAGGAGGCTTTTTTTTTTTTTGGTCAGAGGATTTTAACCAAATGTAAGCTGGTTCTATCACAGTTATATAGATACTTTATATGGGCACAGAGTCATTTGCTTTCTAGAATTTATCATGCTTCCTACACTTAACTGTGTATTTATCCGTTTTGCTCTTCAATCTATGCGGTCCTGGAGGTCCGACGATGCCGTATTTACTGGTGTGTTTTATCACGCGTGGAGCAGTGGATGTTGTTGAGTTGCGTTTGTTACAGATTAGGGACAAATGGACTTTGCTGGTTTCAAAGACCTGCTCTACTCCTTACAGGAGCCCTGCAGCCGAAAAGCCCAGGCTGAGCATTAGGGCTGCTTTGGGTTGGAGTCTCGACTCCTCTACTTTCAGTCGTTAAGAGGAACAAGCAAACAAACAAGCCAATGAGACTGCAGACGTCAGAGGGAGCTCTGCTACCAGCTAACGTGAGATGTGTGAGCTGAGAATTGAAACAGAAACCACATCTTGGCAAAGCTGTTCTATGACTCGCAAAACAGACACTGAGCTAAGCCATAGCAGGCACGAGAAACTGAGCTCAAACGCTTCTTGCCGGTTTGTGCAGACCCGTGTGTTCTCAGAGGACATCAGACGAGCTGGTCTGGCAGTAACTCTGCAGGACTGGGTTCTACTGTGGTAAAATATATGTCATAGAAAATTGACCATTTTAATGCAATTGTCACCATCTCCTGTTCACGGAACACTTCATCTTGCAAAACTAACACTCGGTACCCATTAAGCAAGAACTCCCGGGCGCCAGGGTGGCTCAGTCGTTAAGCGTCTGCCTTCGGCTCAGGTCAGGATCCCGGGGTCCTGGGATCGAGCCCCGCGTCGGGCTCCCTGCTCGGCGGGGAGCCTGCTTCTCCCTCTCCCACTCCCCCTGCCTGAGTTCCCTTTACTGCTGTGTCTCTCTCTGTCAAACAAATAAAACATTAAAAAAAAAAACAAACCAGCAAGACACAACACAGCTAGAATGTGCAGGGATGTGGTGAACCAAATGGATTGTGCTCCATCTAAAAGCATTCAAGGGCGCCTGGGTGGCTCAGTCGTTAAGCGTCTGCCTTCGGCTCAGGTCGTGATCCCGGGGTCCTGGGATCGAGTCCCGCATCAGGCTCCCTGCTCAGCGGGGAGCCTGCTTCTCCCTCTCCCACT
>NC_138374.1:42338644-42386605 GCF_054177405.1 Leptonychotes weddellii | reverse complement strand
GCTTATTTAAGTGGAATCATTCCGTATTTGGCTTTTTGTCACGTAGCATGTTTTTTTAAGGTTCACCCAAGTGGTAGCATGTGTAAGAACTGTCTTTCTTTTTAAGGCTGAATAATATCCCCTTGTATGTGCACACCACATTTTCTTGATCCATGCGTCCATCAGTGGACATTGGGTCTGCTTCTGCCTTTTGGCTATTGCAAATAATCCCGCTATGAACATGGGTGTATGTCTGTATGATTTGTGTGCTCTGCAAGTCCCTAGTTTACAGATTCTGACCAATCCCTGCCAAAACCATTCCTGATCTCAATAAGTAATCTTGCTTAACTCCCACCTTATGAGATGTTCCACGATTCCTCTGGTATGTGCTTTCCCTCCTGCAACAAGCTAATAAACCTAACTTTGGTTACGTGTGTGTTCTGGGTGGCCTTTAGCAGGTGGGCTTTAGAAAGATGGTATCTGTAAAGCATGGGATCTATGATAAGCACTTAATAGAGCTGAATGTCTCCTCCCCCTTGACCACGCTGGGAGCGGCTGCGTAAGGCCCTCTCGTGAGTGGTATTATGTGCATTTACAGCCTCATCTCAGAGAATGAGCTCACGCCTGCCTGAGCTCTGAGGTCACCCCCTAGGAGACTGTGTAAAGCAGAGGATGGTGAGGTTGCAGGGCTAGAGGCAGACTCAGAAATGGTATGCTCTTTTGAAGGGAAATTTCTTGCCCCAGGGGCACCCAATGTCAGAGGCCCAGCAAAGTGACCCCCTCGAGAGAAGCTGGAGGAGAGGAGGCTTCAGGAGCCACCATGCTCTGTAGAATGGGGAGGCCAGCGGAGCCCCTCTCTGGTGAGCCATTAACCCATTTGCTAAGGGGCTTCTTCTCTCCCTGGATACCTCCCCTACTCTTCCCTCTCCTGCCCTGTGGGTAGGAGGAGATTGCAAAGTTTAGTGGGAAGAGTAATTCTTTGGTGTTATCAATGTAAATCTGAATTTAAATGGCAGAAGAAGAACAGAAGGGGCTGCCGCAAAGAGGAAACAAGGGGCATCAGCAAAGGTAGAGAGGCAGGAAGATGCCTAAGTGTCTGTGCGTGTGTGTGTGAGGTTAAAAGCCTTAAATATGATCCATAGAGGTCGTTCAGACCCAGACCTTGGCTGTGTGTGTTTGTGTGTGAATGAAGAAGTCCTGATAGGCGCTCTTCAGCATCCTATCCTCCACCCCTCCTTTATCATACAAACTAAACACTTGCACAACCAAGTTCCTTATAAGGGACACATTCTGCCCAGATTCTCAGCCACCAGCCAAGCGCCTTGGACACTTCTGCAAGCCTATGGGGCAACAGATGTTTGTACCTCTAACTTGGGTGTTGACCAAAAATTCAGCATAGACCTTCCTTAAATCTGTCTTCCTGAATCTGTTCATCAATATTGCATATTGTTGACTACCTTTCATGTCCTCTGCTAGCATGTCTCTGGGTAATTTCTCATTTATTCTCACGTCTTCATCGAGTTTTGGTGGGTTTTTCCATTGGGCTTCTTCTGATTGGCTGAGATGACTGACCTTCGTGAAGGTCCTTTTTTTCCCCCGGGGCAGCTGCTGGGCAATTTGATGAGAGGAGGGACCCACCCCCTTATATGTGGCGTGGGTATTCTTTACAGTGTCATATTTCTACTGGTTGTCGGTTGTTGAACACAACTACAGAAAGTTCTTTGGGGTAATCAAGCCTCTCCCCTCATCTCCAGTTTCTACGGAGCCAAAATATTGCAACGAAATACAAAAATTAAGATTCTAATAAATAACTAAATCCAAAAAAACATCTGTGAGCTAGTAGCCCAGAGTCTGACTCTAGCATACTGTTTTAGGAATAAATCTGACACCTCCCCAAGTCTGCCTAACAAAATATCGTTTTCCATTAACAGCTTAGCAATTTGTTCAAGAGGCATGGAATCCCTGAACAAATGGGCCGTCGGGAAACTAATTAATGACACTCTGCTTTAGACACATTCTTAACCTTAAAAAGCAGATGCTAACTCATAGCTGAAACAGAAACGCAAGATCATTTTAGGAACGACTTAACTTTTATTACTTAGTGCATACCAGGGGAGGAATACTTTGCGTTAAAGCACTTACCTGACACGTCTATAAAACAATGGAGCCCAAGCTGGACGATGTAGCACACAGAGCCTTTAAAGAGAAACTGTCAGTAAACACAATAGAGATTTATGTTCTCAATTAAGCAATTCAGTTGTTGGTCTAAGGGAGGGACCATTTCTCCCAGCAATTTAAAAAGCCCTGAACACTAATTTTTTAGCCAATTGTACTCAAAAGTACGATGGTGGCTCAAAAGGGAGAAAAAGTTAGGAACACATTTCATGGGCTTTTTCTCTTGTCTCTGTTTGTTACTTCTTCAGATGGAATCATTTTTCGATGCCAGTGATTATGTCATCTGTCTCTGTCCAGAGACCCTGAGAGTGGCCAGGAAAAGATCTAGGGGCTGTTGGTGTCTATATTAGTCAGAGCCCGAATAGGGAAGAGGATGAGGTTCTTTGGTGTTATCATTTGATGAGGTTCATTCACAAAGGTGGGGGTGCAGGGTCATTTGATGAGGTTCACTCGCAAAGGTGGGGGTGCAGAGGAGCTGTACTGGAAAGGGCAGTGACCTGTGGCTTAGTAGCTTCCTAGCTGCCCCCCCTCCCCCCGCTCCAATGACAGGGGAGGAAGCAGTTGCACTATGAGGAGGGAGATACACATGCAGTTGGCCATTTTGAGAGAGTCAGGACTGTGTCCAGGGACAGAGCCGGGTAGGAATAAATACCCTGCCCTCACCCTACTTCCTCCTTCTACTCTTTGTAGCGTGCCCAGTGGCTGAACTGGCCTAAAGCCAAGCCAGAGGGTCTGAAATTCTTGGTGAAATCTACCCAGGTAGGTCTCCCAAGGTAGAGGGGGCCATAGGTACACCAGGCGGGCAACGTTACTCCAACATTGTCCCAGCTTTCCTTGCCAACCTTGAGTCCTCTCACATACTCAGAGATCATATCTCTGCCTGCTCTCTTGTTCCATCCGCCTCTGTCACCTTTGCAGTTCCTCTTGCAGAGTCTGTTAATGGGCCTCTTCATCTTGAAGGCTGACGCCATTATCTCATTACTTAACTTCCGGCTTTTAAACTTGGCTGTCGTGTTTCGGGTGCAAGTGACCCTTACTTTGCCCTCCGTACCTGAGGAGACAGGCAGTGTGGCAGGGGTTACTGGACCCTGGGATGGTGGGCTGCTTCATCCTCCATACTCTGACCTGCCCATTTTGATGGATTCTCCAGTGAATTTTGTGTTTAGTAATGAACCCATTCTTGGTACATTTCTGTCTTGGCTGTGGCCATTTGACCACTTTAGGGGTCTACAAAGACAGAGTAACAACGGGAGATTTGTGAGGATCATCAGAAGTACACACCGGGAGCCAGTACCCTTTGAGCATCTCTAGAGGTTCTTCAGCTGAGCCTGCGGCTGAGGGTTCCCACGCAGGTCCCTCAAGACCCTGCTGCTGGGGGAGCATGAAGATGGGCCCACTCACCGGGCAGCTCTGTCCACCTTCTCCATGCAGTTGCTTTACAGTTTTGGCAGGACAAAGGGATGGCCATGCAAAATGGCAGTTGTCATTTCCTCACTGGTTCATCTGAGCCTGGGATGAATCACTAGTGCGATTTCTGG
This sequence comes from Leptonychotes weddellii, assembly GCF_054177405.1. Taxonomy (NCBI): domain Eukaryota; kingdom Metazoa; phylum Chordata; class Mammalia; order Carnivora; family Phocidae; genus Leptonychotes; species Leptonychotes weddellii. The sequence continues at coordinate 42,382,913 of NC_138374.1, read as the reverse complement.
AAAATTAGAAAGAAGTGAAATTTAACTATAGTTTGGACTTCTGGCTGAGCCTGATATGGTTGTGTGTGAAATTTGGGCCACAACAGAAGGACAGAAAACACACCAGCAAGGAGGAGAAAGAGCCTCAATTGTCTGCTTATGTCTGTCTATCCAGTGAGTGGTCTAATATGCAGGATTACATGCCAGGCATGAACGGGAAGGTCTAAGATAGTCTCCAGTGGTAATTGCATGACAATATTCCAGGGATCTTAAAAACAAACAAACAAACAAACAAGAAAGCAAGCAAGCAGATAAGCAATGTTCCTGCTCTGGAGATGCTGAGACTGTTGGTCTGGGCTGGGGTCTCTGTATCAGTGTATTTTAAGGAAACAGGGACTCTATGTGTCAGAGGTTAAGTGTCCCCTCTGTGGGGCACAGGATAGTGTGGACATGCTGTCTTGGTGGGGATGATGCCATTTACAGTCTTCATAACTTCAGGTAGCTGAGTAAGCAATGAAACTTTAATTTTCTGTAATGAAAACTAGTTTGTCAAGTTCCCATTCTGCTGAGTTAAACTTGGTTATTTCAGGTTAAAATTAGTCAATTCACAATCCTGTCTTCTTCATTGGGTGGACTTACAGCATCAGGGGGTTGGTGACTACTCCTGGTGTGGGATGGGGCTGGTGGGAGATGTTCTTTCCCAGTCCACATCCACCAGATGTAGCCCCATCTGATGTTGGGGTCTCTCCTGCTTCCCTGCTGGACCCTGGTGGAAGTTCCCATCTTGTTCCCAGCCGTGAGATTCACACTGCCCCTACTGATAGTCTTGTTCTGGCTTCAAAGCCCCAGCAGGTCCACCTTCTCTCAAAGACCCAAGAAAAAATTTGTCTGCTTTCTGAGTTCTCTGTATCCAGATGCGTGGAGACTCTGCAACCTCCTGGGTCCATCCTTCTAAGAACATTCATGTAGCCTCTCTCTATATAAATCTGCAGGGTTTGCCATTAGGCTGGGGGACCTGGAAGGAACCTGAAGTTGCAGTTCAGTCCAAAGACTGTCTGCTGCAGAATTCCCTCTTGCTCAAGCGAAGTCAGTATTTTGTTCTATCCAGGCCTTCAACTGATTGGACGAGGCCCACCCTCAGTATGAAAAGCGATCTGCTTTATTCAAAGCCCACTGCTGTAAATGTTAATCTCATCAAAAACACCCTCACAGAAAGATCCAGAATAATGTTCGACCACGTATCTGGCACTGTTATATGTTACCATCAGTTAACATATAAAAATAACCATTACAGTGGCCCTGAACTCCAGAAGCCAAGGGCAGTGTTAAAAGCATTGACTTGCTGATGACATGACTTGGGCCATGGTGACCCTAAGGAGGGCCCTACTTTGTGGTTCCCTCTCTTGGTGGTCTGCCACATCTATGCCTCAGACTGGAAGGACCCAGATCTCTCTAGCATCCTGAATCGTGCCTTTGTTAGATCCCCCCACCCTGCTTCTTCATCCTAAAATGGGAGAGAGAGATTGCCCTGGGGCTCTGCTCTTTCTCTGAGGTTGCCAATTCAAAGGCATAGGATTAAAAACAGCCCTCTTTCCAGAGTCAGTCTGGATGAATTCTTCTGGGGGCTCTTCCGTGAAAGCACATCTGTCAGGGGCTTATGAGCCTGTCCAGTCCTGCCTTCCACTCACTAGTAGGTAAAGAGAAGTGAGCTGCTGTAGCGAATCGCCCGTGTCCTTTGGGTATTTTATGTGACTTCTGGAAGCCATCTGCATTAGCTCCAGCTTCTATTCTCCTTCTAAGAGGATGGGTCGTTGTAGGCTAGCTGTGTCTGAGAACTCCATATGCTTGTTCACCTTCTAGAGACAAATGTTCACTCCACACTGGATCCTTTCTAATGACAGGGGTCCTTTGACCTTGGAAACTTCCCTTGGACAGAGACAGTGTGGCCAGGACTTGCAAGATAATAAAGGGAATGTAAATTCAGATTGGAATCCCTGACCTGTGCTCGCTTGCCCCCTGTCTGGGTCTGTGCTCATCCCTGTTGCTTCCCTGGGCATGGAGTGTGGGACCCCAGCCCTTTGTCTTGGGTTGGGACAATTCTGAGGTGTAGATTACCCTCCTGAGTTCCCCTGAGGGGTCAGCCTGAAACCCCCCTCTGCTTCACCTTTGCCTGCGATCTCCTCCCTGCTCAGCATCCTCCTCTTCCTGTTCTGCTCCTCCCTTCTCCCCACACTGATCTTCCCAGGAGAACTGCCTTCATAAAACACCGGTACCTGATTCCTCTTCTTCAGGTCTACTTCTGGGGAGTTCGTCCTAAGGCAGTCACTGAAAACTAGTCAGAAAAAGACAAAACCAAATGATTAAGTTGAAGGGGTGCTGGGAGCACAGATCAGGGACTGTGTGTGAATGCGTGTGTGTGACACACGTGGGGAGAAAAGCGCGTCAGGGAAGCTTTGGTGCCGCCATGATGTTCAGGAAGAGTTACTGTGTCTCTTGTCTTCTGGCTGCCCGGCGTCTGCGCCCTTTACCTGAGTGGGTCTGCCTAGAATTCAGGCTGCAGGTCTCACTGTGGAAATTGAAGAGCTCAGTTTAAGTCCCCCAGACTTGCCCAGTTGCACAGATCTGTCTGAAACTTGGCACTGTGGCTGATGAGTCACCTTTCTTGGATTGGTGATGGTGACAGTGAGGGGGCACAGTCAGCCTGCGGGGGCTGGAGGGTGCTGGTGGTGCTATTGACAGCGCAGACCGCGGTAGCTTCTGGTGCCTGGTGTTGGCAGCAGAGGGGTCAGCCTGGCACTGTTTTGCACTGCAGTCTTGGCCATGGTTCTGACTGTGCTTTCCTCCGTTCCCAACCACCTGCTCATGTTTCTCAGTGATGCTGGGAGTTCCCTGACACCCTCTGATAGGCTGTTATACTGCTTGAGTCACCTGGAGGAAGATTCTGCTGCAGCCAAGAGCCCTGACTGGTCTTTGGGTCAAAAGTTTGGGGAGGATGGAGGGAAAGGATGGGGGCCACATGTGAAGAGCCACGGAGGTAGAAAGGGTACCAGGAGCTACGAAGTTTGATGTTTACTGGGGATGGAGTCAGGGATGAGCTGCAGAGGTCAGTGCAGAAGGATCTCATGGGCTCTGCCATGGAGATCGGCCTTATGTTTCTGTTGTTTTTTCTTCCAAAGGCAACCCAGATGGGGAGATAGGCCTTCAACACTCAGTGACCTAAACTCTTTAGCCATAAAATAAATTGTAATATATTTAATTTTCAAAAGAACATTCTGTCACATCGCCTGCCTCTAACTCCCTGGATCCTTGGTTCCAGAGCTACCTGTGGAGAAAAGGCCCTGATTTATCTTGAATTCCAATCCCTCTGACATAAGAGGAGCCAAGGTAATGGAACGGGGTTCATCTTTTCTTTTCTTTTCTTTCCTTTCTTCTTTTCTTTTCCCTTCTCTTTTCTTTTTCTTTTTCTTCTTCTTCTTTCTTTTAAAAAATTTATTTGGGGATGATCATTTTCAAGCAGTCCACATTTTATGTCTAATGTAGACACATTATGTTCATCATCTAATTTTACAGATGAGGAAATGGGGCTCAGATGACTTAAAGGTTTTCTTGAGGTGGCCCAATGACAGAACACGAATGCTGCTATGTGAACCCAGACCTTCTAGCTCCACAGCATTGAGACTTTCCCCACGGGCTCACTGAAGATTTTATTTGCAGGTCACGTTCCAGTGTCCAGCGTGAAATACGGCTCACCTGCAGTGTGGTGATGAGGCATCAATCTTATTTCTTCTGTGTCTTTCCAGTTTGGATGTGAGAGAAGGCATAGATTCATCAGGGACACCTGAGACCACTGTTAAGGATCCAACTCTAACTGACCCAAAGCCTCAGGGCTCGTGGTTACAGGTGGATCTAACCTTGGCAGCGAGGGGGCTGATAAATGACAATGACATCACCCATAAGAGTGAGATGTTATGATTTCCATGTTCGCGTAAATCAAAGCCTTTTACTTGTATCCCTGAGCAGTGAGCTGCTGAGGACATGAAACTGTTGGGAGAAAATTCACATTCTAGTACTGGTAATAGTCACCATTTACTGAACGCCTGACCATTCTGTGCCAGATACCATCCTAGGTACTTATATATATGGTATCCATATAATCCACGCAAAGTGCAACGAGGTAGGTGTGGACATGCCCATTTTACAAATACGGAATTCAAGGTTCAAGATGGTTAAGTCCTTTGTCTGAGGCCATGCAACTGGTAAGTGGGAAAATTGGGGCTCAGACCATTCCTTCTGACTCCAAAGTTCATGCACCTTCATCCACAATCTTGCTACTTAAAGTGAGGTCCTTGAGCCACCAACAGTATCGCCTGGGAACTTGTTAGTAATGCAGGGTCCCAGGCTTCACCCTAGACCCAGCTAATCAGAATTTGCATTTCAACAAGACCCCCAGGTGAACATGTCTGTTCACATTAAATTTTAAGGCACTGCTCTGGGCTACGCTACCTGGGCGTCATCCTTTCAGGGTCTTGTGGATGTAATTCTGATTGCCATTGTCTCAACTGAACATGAACAGAACGGAGTCTCATGGAACTTTTCCTTCCCCCTCATGTGGAGAATTGTTCCACATTAGCCCCATAGCTTATGTATAGGTTTTTTTTGTTTGTTTGTTTGTTTGTTTTTTGTCAGAGAGAGAGAGAGAGAGAGCACAAGCAGGGGGAGTGGCAGGTATAGGGAGAAGCAAGCTCCCCGCTGAGCAGGGAGCCCGATGCAGTACTCCATCCCAGGACCCTGGGATCATGACCCCAGCCGAAGGCAGGCACCTAACTGAGCCACCCAGGCGTCCCTTATGTATAGTTTTTTTTTTTTTTTTAAGATTTTATTTATTTATTTATTTTGACAGAGAGAGAGACAGCAAGAGAGGGAACACAAGCAGGAGGAGTGGGAGAGGGAGAAGCAGGTTTCCCCTGAGCAGGGAGCCCGATGAAGGGGGCTTCATCCCAGGACCCTGGGATCATGACCTGAGGCAAAGGCAGACACTTAACGACTGAGCCACCCAGGCGCCCCCCTTATGTATAGGTTTTAAACCAAGGAGGATGGGGGCCAAATCAGCAATGGGGAGGGCAGCCAGGCCTGTTTTATTCGTCTTCGCCAGCAGGGGGCGCCTGCCGCATCTGCCAGCTTCCCTAGCTGCAGGGAAGACAGACCGGAGGCTCAGACCCTGGTGACATGGAGTGCCATGTGTGGAGTAGATCAGGCCGAGGTGGAAAATCTTTGCTCTCCGCTTTCTCGGGATCTGGCTCTGTGGCGCAGAGGTGTTTGGGGACTTTTGTCAATATGTGTGTTTCCGAGTAAACAATGGGATTAACCCCCGGATGAGCCCAGGCGCTCCTGGAAAGGCTGTAAATCCGCGCGCACCCGGAGGCAGCAGCTTGTGGTCGCGGGCAAGGGGCCTGGGTTCTGACTCTACCTCTGCCACAGATTCACAGTGTGATTTTCGTTCCTGGTTCCTTTCTCCACCTCAGTTCCCCCAGCTCTCTGAGGACTCACCTCGAAGGTCTTTCCAAGCTGTAACATTCTATGAAGCCATAATCAAAAAGCCCCGGGAGAACACACTCTCTATTTAAAGGAATTTTTTTGTTAAATGAAACTGTGCGAAGCTAATTATCACTCCTTAATTCATCTATTTTTATAGCTTTCCCTTTTTTCCAGGTACAAAAGTGAGTATTTAAAATATGAAAAAAAGATCACCACAAAACACAAATTTGAGTAAGTGGCCAAATACCACAAACATGGTATTCTGTGCCAGATACCAGGTAATGTTTACTAAATAATTGCCTAACACACCTTTATAGTACTTAACATCTTCCTACTTTTTTTTGGCTTCGTATTCTTTGATCATCTCTCCATAGAATTGTCATTTCTCATACAAAGAATTAAAAGGATAATCTATTGTTTCTGCTAACAGAGTTGATCAAAATTTAAGGCGTATTCTTGAGATGTGTTTTGTATCAACCACGTGACTTCAGATGTTCACATACTCATTGTTCGTAGTATTGCTACAGGATTGCGCTTTTCAAACAGGAAATCTAAAAATGTTATTTCACCCAATTCCCATCAACACAGAGAAAATGTATGGTGCATTTATAACGCCATACGCTACACTCTTGAGTATATTTTTGAAAGGAGAGAACTTCCATTCTGAGGAAATGTCAGTGAGCATTCTGGCTTCTTCCAGCATCACTTGTATACATGTGATGGCTCGAGAACTTTCTCACAGGTTGACTTCTGGCTCAGCACCTTCAGACCCGTTTCTCCTCCATTCTCCATTGATGTCTGCTGCCAGGTGCAGTAGGACATGTTCACAGGGTGATGGAACGGGTGGTCCTCCACCTTCATGAGAGGATGTCACCTGAGTCAGCATGTAGACTATTCTGGAAGCCGTTCTTGCACTCTTGCTTTCTCCAAGGCTCTGGATGAAATCCGGGCTGAGATTCCATCATCACTGCCGAAGAAAGTCCGCTGAGGGAACAGAGCAGGCCACTGGCTATGGCTGAGCAAGGCTTTGATCTTCCCCAGGGAAGGTTCCAGTGGAGGATGGGGCCACTGGAAAAGCTTCTTTTTGCAGCTTTCATTGTTCACCTCCTTTGAGTGGGTTCAAACCTCAGTGTCATTCCCCTTCTATCAGATGTGTCCTTTCTTCCCACTAACTCTTTTTCTTACCACATGCCCAAAGTCTGGAACTGTGGGTGGGCTTGGGATAGAAATAGTTGCATCCCACTTTCCCTCTCTCTTCAAACCATAACTTGAAGGATTAGTATAAAAGGAAGCCAATGTTTTTGGTTATTCCGTTCCTCTCAAGAGTATTTCCCAGGTAGGTCTTCCTGCTTCTCACCTGTGCGGGTGATTCTTTGCCTATTTATTTATTTATTTTAATTAAGCCTTCCATAACGATGTAGTAAGCTGAATTCAGAATGAGGGTAACTCTATAGGACAAATGATGGGACTTCTTCAAAAAAGAAACGGCGTAAAAAATTGGGGTGGGGAAGTAAGTTTTAGAGGAGAAGAAACTTAAGAGACAGATCAGCCGGATGCCATGTGTGGACACTGTTTGGATCTTGAGCTGAACAAATCACCTATGAAAAGGGTATTTGTGAAACACGCAGAGGGGACATTTGGATGTAGTCAGGAGATCAGCTGATGCCAAGGAAGTTTTGTTAATCAGGCTAGATGTGCTGATAGTGTAAATGATGGGTCAGCAAATGGTCACCTCCTACTACCCCCAGGCTTATTTTTAAAAACCCACCCAGGTGATTCCATTTGCAGCCGAGGCTAAGAAGCCCTGGGCTGTGGGACTCTTTGCCCCATGAGAGACCTGGGATTTAATGGAGTCATTTACAAAGCTGCCAGATGATCCTTGTTGGCTGTGCCAACAGAGAGAACAAGCTTCGAGTTTTTTATTTCTCTAAAATACAGTCAGTAGTCCCAACGGTAAATAAGGGAAGGTTCTTAAAGCCATATGCTTCAGGAGAAAATTGGGGTCTGGGCTTAGCTGCCAAGTGGAGAAATTCAGAAGAATGGGATGGAAGTCTCTTTGCAGAAGGAAAAGGGGCTGAGCCATCATTACCAATGTTTTAAAGTTCCTTGTTCTGGGAGGGAGGCTGGAGCAGGGGGTGGGAAGGACAGTGGGCGAGAGGGCAGGAGGCAGGGGAGCTGAGCGAATGCATCTACCCTGGGATCTGTAGTCACGGGAAGAACTCTGGTCATCTGAGGGGGACTCGGCTGCCTGGAGCCCAAGGTTCTTACCTTCCACTCCCCTCTACCTCGAGGTAAAGTCTCCCTCTCCCTGGGGGTCCTGATGCCCCTCTGTACCACTGCCAGTCCTTGCCACGCGGATATGACCTGGTGGGGATGGCTGGCAGCTGGGCAAGGCACCTGTGGAGGACTGAAGGGTGCCAGAAAAACCAACCCCCCCTGAAAGATTTTATTTGAGAGAGAGAGAGAGATAGTGACAGAGAGCACAAGCAGGGAGGAGAGGGAGAAGCAGGATTCTCACTGAGCAAGGAGCCTGACCTGGGGCTTGATCCCAGGACCCTGGGACCATGACCTGAGCCGAAGGTAGACGCTTAACCGACTGAGCCACCCAGGCACCCCTGCTTCTTTGCTTCATCTGCTAATGACGTTGCTGCTTCCCTGGGAAGTCTGCTGTGATGATGTTCTAGTTCCCAGCAGAAGGAGAAACCCAAACCCTTCCCCTTAATGCAGCCGATCTCGAATCCCTAATGTTCAACGGGGCCAACACCTCACCTTAGACTAGCTGTTCTCACCTGGACTCACCTGGGGAACTTGAAACACGACTGGTGACTGGCTCTTACCTCCAGATTTCCTGACTTAATAGGCTTAGATGTAGTGTGGGCATAGTGACTTAAGAGTTCCAGGTGCTTCTAACCTGTGGTCAAGATTGAGAGTGGCTGCCAGCCCAATTCCTCTTCGCTGAGCATGGAGAAGGTTCACAAACCCGGCGGCAGAGAGGGAGTGGTTACCGTCAACACAGGACGCCAAGGCTCCCACCTGCCCGGATCCGGTGTCTTTTAAAGCTTTGTGCAGGCTTGTGACAGCAGGTGCAGGCTGGCCCGCAGGGATCAGAGTTAGATCACTTGCCCAGATTTTTGGACACAAAAGCTTACTCATACACTCATCTGGTGGGTAAAGGAAGCCCGAGGCTTCAGACGGAAAGCCCTGGCTGTCTCTTTGGGGGAATAAGACACAGTTATTTCTAAACCAGGTTATAGTATATTTCTGACAAAGCATGCTGCTACGTCAGTTTACTTGTCTGTATGCGCCTTGAGCGGCACTCCCCTGAGACCGGTGACCAGGTCTGGGAATTTGCTGCTATGTCCCTCCTTTATAGGACAGAACCTGGTGCTCAGCCGGTTGTTGCAAGAAGAGATGAATGCCTTAATGGATGGACGGATGGTTGGGTGGGGACATGATGAGTATATGGCCGGAAGAACCAGAATCACTGCTTCCTGAGAGGCTCCGGAGACCCAGCCCCGCACTCAGGGTTTATGGTTCTTTTCAAAAGCCAGAATGGGAGGGAGGTCTGAAAGCAGAGCATCCCATAAATTCAAATCTTAAAAAGGCCAGAATCTCAGAGTCCTGGAAAGTTTTATTTTAGCTATTTATGTCATTGCAGTCGAAGTTTTTTTAAGAGGACCCACTGCATATCAGCCTCTCTGTCTTGTGATATGCAGACCCCACGACTGAGGAGGGGAGAAAAAGCACATTCCTAAGAAAGCCATCAATCTCAAAGAGGGACCTTTCAGATACGATTTATCAGAGAAGGAAAAAAATGCTACAATGAAAGGACTAAGATTTCTCTCTTTCATTCTTATCCAGCTACCTTTATTCCTGGAGGAAAGATCTTTGAGCTGCCTTTTATTCAATCATTGTGAAGGCCTTCTCTCTTTAACCTGTGCAGAGGGGATCCCCCAGGGGAGAGAGATGGGAAGGTGTGAGGTGGCTCTTGTCAACTCCCGTGCTCACCTGGCTTCATTCCAGCCGCCTAAGCAGCGTGCAGCCCTGCAGCCTTCTCACCCTGTGGCACAGTCTGCCTTCTGCTAGGGACCCAGACCTGTTTGGAGGACCACGTCTTGGGTGGCTGGCAGGCCCTCTTGCTTGCCCTATGGAAGCTTCTAGAACCTGATGTCGTTCAGGTCTATGGACAGAGGGGTGAACTATTCAGTAAGAACCCCTGGGTCAGCAGGTGTATTCTACATTCTGATCAGCTCTCATCTCTGACCCCTGACCCTTGCCTCGGCAGGGACTGAGCCCACCAAACCCTGTTTTTAGGCGTTGCCATGAACCAGAAGCCGGTCCCTGGAGAGGAGTCAGTGCTCTGCCCTGTTTGAGGTAGCGAGTGCATGAGAGGATGGTGAGGTCTGGCAACACTGAACTTTTCTATGGAGGGACAGTTAGCTGTCCTCCCTCAACCCAGACAGTGCTGGATGCTGGCACCGTAAAGGGCTTGGTGGACCCATGAAGCATGTATTATTTCGAGGACATGAACTTTCTTGTTGGGGTCCTGCTCTGTGCCAGGCTCTGTGCTTTACACATTTTGTCTTCTTTAATCTTACAGAAGAGGACACGGAGTCCCAGAGTCATGTAACTAGTAGGTGAAGGAGCCATGTTTAAAAGCTTGGTCTGTGATGCCAAGCCCAGTGATGGACATCAGAAGCCCCTGCAGAAATTCCTGAGGCTCCATAGGGCACGTGTAGGAAGGGTGGGGGCAGCCTGGTCTTGCAAGGCAGTGTCAGGGTGAACAGAGCCCTGAGAATCTGAGACTCACAGTGAATGCCAAGAGCAGGTGGGCTCAAGGGCCTATTTAATTTTGTCTGGAATTAATTGAACAAGGACATGGTTTGCCTGCTGTTTGGGGCAAGGTTGATAGATGGACTGAAGGAGCCCTAGTTTGCTTTCTCTCTCTGTGGGGAGCATCAGTTCATGTACGGACCCGGTTTGGATGGGAGAACCAATACAACGGATCATTGAACAGACCCTCAGAGACAAACTGTATCATTTAGATAAAATAAAATGAGTTTTAGCATGAATAACTCCCAAGTTCGCTATTCGGTCCTTAACATCAACTAGACAGGTACAAGTCAGTCAGAAAAGGCAGAGTTTAGGCTCTACCCAAAAAAGGCTGAAAGGTGTTAATCTCCGTGCTCATCAGATCATGGGCTCTGCTAGGAGAAACATAGCAGAACCAGAAAAAAGATAGGTGTTTTTGCTCTATGGAGATCTCATCCTGTGGGATGCATTGTACTGTTCAGATGGTGTTTGGTCAATCAAAACATTCATTCAGATTCTGGTCCAAGATGGCGATATAGGAAGACCTTGGACTCACCTCCTCTATGGTCACACCAAATCTATAACTCTTTCTAAAGTGATTCTTAGGGGCGCCTGGGTGGCTCAGTCAGTTAAGCATCTGCCTTTGGCTCAGGTCATGATTCTGGGGTCCTAGGATCGAGCCCCATGTCAGGCTCCCTGCTCAGCGGGAAGTCTGCTTCTTCCTCTCCCTCTGCCCCTCTGCTCGTTCTCTCCTTCTCAAATAAATAAGTAAATAAATAAAATCTTAAAAAAATAAAATAAAGAGATTCTTCCTGAAGAACGATATTCACTGGGGAGAAAAGTGGAAGAAAAGCATTCATTCATTCACTTATTCAGAAATATTCATGAACATCTGCCAGTGCCAGGCACTCATGGATTTCTTAATCTAATGTAGAGACTGGTAATAAACAGATGCAAAAATAACAAGGTGGATTCAGATACCAATATAAGTGCATGACAAAACTGAAACAGTGGGGTATGTCAGAAAGCAGCTGGTGAGTGGAGACCCCTTTAGACTCAGTGGCCAGAAAAGTCCTCTTTGAGGAGGTGACGTCTGAGCTGAGGTCTGGATGACGAGAAGGAGCCAGCCATGCAGAGAGCCAGGCAAAGAGAATAGCAGTGGGCAGCCTGAGGCAGGAATAAACCTAGTGTGTTTGAAGAACAGAAATAAGGAACTGAGCGCTAGTCCTAAATCCATGGGAACCATGGCAGGGATGGCTAACTGAGATCTTTCTTCTTCTGGGCACCCAAGTCTTCTATATTTCCTAGCCACCCTTGTTGCTGGGTGTGACCATCTGATTAAGTTTCAGCTCATGGCATGTGAGTGTAGGTGATAGATGCCACTTCCAGTCCTAGCCTGTAAAAAAACCCCATGCCTATTTTCACGTCCCGTTTCCTTCTGCTGGTTTGATGGAGATGAGCAAGGTATTAGGTGCCATGTTTTGGAGACTTAAAAAAATACATTGTTGTTTATTTTTTGGAAAGACAGGTCATGATTCCTATTTTGGATACACTAGGTTACAGATGCTATTTAGAAGCCACAAGAGTTTGCCCGCTGTGAAGTTAGAAAGTGCACAGTGACACCACCTGCAAGTTTGGAGACTTTTAAAACCACCTTCATATTTGGTAATTTATTAGGTGGACTCTTAGAGTTCCCTGAAAGCTGTTATCCTCATGTTTATGGTTTATTACAAAGAAAGAATGCAGATTAAAGTCAGCCAACAGAAGAAGCTCATGGCAGAGTCCAGAGGTGCCAAACATGGAGTTTCCATTCTCCTTTCCCTGTGAAGTCAGGACAGCATGTCTCTCCCAGTATCAATTGTGTGACCGTATGCGTGGAGTATTGTCAACCAGGGAGCTCAGCTGGGCCTTGGCGTTCAGAGCTCCATCACATAGGCGTGGATGACTACTCATGTGGCTGATCTTAATTTCCAGTCTCTCTGGTTGTGCTGATACCCTGTAATCTAAATCACATTGGTGGACGAGTTGGTGTGATCCAAGGCTCTCGGGCAAATACAGACACTCCTATCAGTCAGGACACTCCAAGAGCTTACAGATAAGCTCCCAGGAGTGAAGAGCAAAGACTAGACCTTTTCTGGGGCAAGGTTAACTTTTTTACTACACAATATCCAAATGGAAATGTCTAGTAAATAGTTCGATATATGAGTATGGAGCTCAATGGAAATATCTGAGCTAGAGTTAACATGATTGGGGGCAGTCTTAGACATAAGGATGTTATTAAATGCCAGGGGTAGATAGAGGAGGTTTGAGGGCCTAGGACAAAGTCCAGGCACCCACCACTTGGAGACGTCCAAACTGCCTGAATTAACAAAGGACACTGAGTGGTATCAGCCAGTGAGGTAGGAGGAAACTAGACACTTACAGGGAGCCATATATTTTATATACATATTTTATTATATATATATAAAAGGTGTCAGAATCATAAATACAAAAGAGTTTGAAGGAAGAATAATTACTAGTATTTAATGGAATGCTTAATATGCATTAAGACTCATGTTTGCATTGGGCATAAAACTCTATGAGCTTTCTTCTCCTGTAAATGCTCCATTTTATAAAAATTACTAACATTCAGTAAGTGCTTAATATGAGTTAAGACCAGTGTTCACATTATGCACCAGACTCTGTGAGGTGTCTTCTCTATTAAATTCTCCATATTACAGTAGAGGCATTATGTCTTAGGAAGGTAAACTAGCTGGACCAGGGCCAAACTGGATTCACTCCACACCCATCTGACTTCAGAGCTTGCGCAATTGAGTCCTGGGCCACACAGTTTCTGTCCGGTCACTGGGGACTGAGGAAGGAATGGGGCGTCCTTAGTGGGGACGAGAGGTGCTTTCTCTAGAGCCACCATTTGGAAGCAGATGTAGAAGTGCTCTGTGTAGCAGCAGAGGGCAGACCCAGAGCCTGCACTGGTCTACCAGGAAGATTCCCTTTGACACAGGGGAGACTTCCCAGCAGCTAGTGTTCTCTGAGTTAGCCACCTGTTCAGGCTGATGAGCCACGGTCACGGTGGACGGGTGTCCTCCTTCCAGTTCATTTTGCTTCTTCTCAGATGCGCGAGGCTACTCCTGAGGCCCAAGCTTTAGTTCCCTCTATGCTTTCTGGGCCATTAAGTGTAGTCCAAATACTACATGCCCCCAATCCCCTTGAGTTTTTCTTCCTGTATCTTCAGTTTTCTTAAATGGAAATCAGCCCATCAATAAGCTGCAACCGGGTGGATGCCACATGGTTGTTGCTGCGTAAGGCTACACGGAACACTAACTACATGCCAGGTGCTGTGTTAGGTGCATCTCAATAATTCAGTAGTGTGGGTATTATCATTCCCATATAAAGGTGAGGAGACCGCAGAAAGATGAGGTTGCAGAGACTGGATTCAAACTCCAGCTGGCCTGGCCCCAAAGCTTATCCATGTAACTGTATATAACTGCCCGGATGCCAGGGTTACATTCCTTGTGGTTGTCCAGACTCCCGTGCAACCTGTCTTGTCAACCTCATTGGTTAATTATGGGATTGCTGTTTTTCTTCCCTTAAGCCATTAGAGAAAAACAACTAGCTATCGATGTTTTGGTGAAGGTCCAACAGCAGATACGTCAGCTCTTTCTGAAGAACAATAGCTAAGGAATATTAGCTGAGGACAAACGTGGATTTTCCTTGAGCATCAGCTCTGGGCCGTGGGGGATCGACACCCCGCCCACGTCTGCAGCCCTTGACACTCAGCCAGATATCAGGCTGGGAGGTGGATGTGCAGGGTGGGTGTGTGAGCGCTCATGTATAAATAACTGAGTCTTCCCACTCATGCTGTTTTTTTGCTACGATGCTTTGTGACTGGAGCGCTGTTGAGTTAGCAAAGTGTAAACAATATTCCATAATCCCAAGTGATTCTCCTATCAAGCCTGGAGGCACACAAGACTGCTATTGTTCCCATTTTACAGGTGAGAAAAATAAGACCCGGAGAGTCGGAGCGAAATGCCCCAAGTTACATAGTGGGTTCATGGCCAACTCCCACCCGCTTTCTGCTCTAGCACGCTGCCAGCCAGCCTTGCCCACAGGCCCAGAGATGGGAGTCCAACCTCCTTCCAGAGTGGGAAAGTGAGTGGGGAGGAGGAAAAGTGGAGATAGCAGCTATTGTGTTTCTTTCCGAGAATCATTCTACAAAATTTGATTCTTCCCAGATCCAAACCAAGCATGGCAGCTGGGTTAGTACCTAATTCTTAGGCTTGATCATGGATGGAGGGAAATGGGATATTGAATGCTTATAAGGTGTTACTGTCGTGTTAATGTGGCAGCTTGGAGTGATTACACTGTGAAATTTACCTGGCAGCTCAGCAGTGAAATTGCAGCTAATTAATTTTGCCTGACTTGATGGAATCCTCCTCATTCTTAATCCTCTCTCTGCTCTTTGCCAAAAGATGAATGAGGGGGATGTGGATGAAATGTAACTTGCAAAGTAGCTTCTATGTGTGGCCGCCTGGCATTTCTCCTGTAGCCCACACTGGGTTTTCAAGCATAGAATTCTCTTTTCGTGGGGTCTGGATAGAAAGAAACCTGGAGGCTCTTAGGGGGTTTCATTCATTTCCAACAGAACTGCAGAGGAATTGAAAATGAGGAATCTGAAACAGGAAGGAGAAGGAGATTTGAGTCCATCTTTATAGAGTTGATGGAGAAATTTCGAGAATTTTTTTTTTTAAAAAGATCTTATTTATGTATTTGACAAAGAGAGTGAGAGCACAAATAGGCAGAGCAGCAGGCAGAGGGAGAGGGAGAAGCGGCTCCCCACTGAGCAGAGAGCCCGATGTGGGGCTCGATCCCAGGACCCTGGGATCTTGACCCGAGCCGACATCAAGAGTTGGACGCTTAACCAACTGAGCCACCCAGGTGCCCCAAAGTTCAGAGAATTTTTTTTAGAGCTGGAAGTGTTTGTAGAAGTCATCTGTTCTTTTTTTTTTTTTTTTTTTAAAGATTTTATTTATTTATTTGAGACAGAGAGAATGAGAGACAGAGAGCATGAGAGGGAGGAGGGTCAGAGGGAGAAGCAGACTCCCCGCTGAGCAGGGAGCCCCATGCGGGACTCGATCCAGGGACTCCAGGATCATGACCCGAGCCGAAGGCAGTCGCTTAACCAACTGAGCCACCCAGGCGCCCCAGAAGTCATCTGTTCTGTTCCAGCACTCTCTTATAAAACTGTGGCAATCTTTGAGTTAGTTTGGACCGAGCCCTGGGAACTTGACCTGAAATGGGCAAGCTTGGACGAAGACCCATGGCTATTGTCTATGTTTGGGATGGCCAGCCCAAGGGTAGAGGGTGATCTGAAAATGATCTGGGGCTACAGCCATGGGGAGCAGCATCTGATCCAGGCAGGTTCTTTAAAGATGACTAAACCATGATTGACCGTATCTCGATGCTTTGGATGGTGGAGGGACCCCCTGTTGGGCCAATGTTGGGGTTCCAACCTGGGCTGCTACAACACTGTAGGTCTCAAACTGGGGGTGTAGGGCAGCAGATGTCCCAACAGCTGGGACAATATTTTCCCAAGGCATGCCAAGGCTCCTTTTGGGGAATGTTTTGCTGATCAAAATGAGGGCCCTTCCCAAGCCAAAGCCATTTCTTTTTTCTTTCTTTCCTGAGCCCTGTCTTAAGGTGTTCCCACCCACATTCTGTTCTGTAGCCTGGGTAAATGATGAGAAGCAGGCTTCCCATCTCTCTCTATTCTTGGTGCCCTGGCCACTGGTCTCTACCCTGTAGGAATACCAGTGCACAAAGAAGGGCAGCATTTCCCAAGATAAGGGACTTGAATTTAGAAGTGTTGGGGAATCACTGAAGGGTTCCCCCCCCACTAGATTCTTTTTAATTTAACAACTTTTTGTTTTACAGTAGTTTTTAGATTTACAGAAAAATTGCCAAGATAGAACAGAGTATTCCCATGGACCCCATACTCAGTTTCCCCTATCATTAACATCTTATATTAATATGGTATATTGATCACAATGAGTGAACCAATATTGATATGTTATTAGAAACTAAAGCCCACACTTTATTCAGACTTCCTGAGTTTTTACCTAAGGTCCCTTTTCTGTGTCAGGATTTATTTCATCAGAGATATCATGTTACATTTAGTTGTCATGTCTCCTTAGGCTCCCCCTGGCTGTGAGTTTCTCAGAGCCACCAAAGGGTTTTAAACAAGGGTGCTATCTGGTCAGATTTGAGCTTTGGAAAATTCTGGGACTAGAGTGATGGAAGGTAGGTGTCCTCTCAGAGATGAGCCTCAGGGTATAAAGGATGACAGGTGGACTTCTGGCATCTGGGCTCAGACCCTTAGTCTGTGGGGCAGGGATCTGGGGAGGTGGGCTATGCTGCTCACTGGGTAAGACCCACGTTCTGCTCCTGCCAGAAGCATGTTAAGAAATCTATTCCTTTTATCTCAGTTTTTGAGATTTATTATTGTGTAGTTGTGTTTCCTATTTCATTCTGTCTTTGGTTTATTTTAATTTTTCTCCTTTTGTCCCGAGCAGTGTTGCCAAAGTTCTGTGTTGTCAATTTCTTTAAAGAACTACCTTTTAGGGCGCCTGGGTGGCTCAGTTGGTTAAGCGACTGCCTTCGGCTCAGGTCATGATCCTGGAGTCCCGGGATCGAGTCCCACGTCGGGCTCCCTGCTCAGCAGGGAGTCTGCTTCTCCCTCTGGCCCTCCTCCCTCTCATGCTCTCTGTCTCTCATTCTCTCTCTCGCAAATAAATAAAATCTTTAAAAAAAAAAAAAGAAAAAAAAGAACTACCTTTTGTCAACAGATGAATGGATAAAGGAAGATGTGGTCCATATATACAATGGAATATTATTCAGCCATCAGAAAGGATGAATACCCAACTTTTACATCAACATGGATGGGACTGGAGGAGATTATGCTAAGTGAAATAAGTCAAGCAGAGAAAGTCAGTTATCATATGGTTTCACTTATTTGTGGAACATAAGGAATAGCATGGAGGATATTAGGAGAAGGAAAGGAAACATGAAGAGGAGGAAATGGGAGGGAGAGATGAACCATGAGAAATGATGGACTCTGAGAAACAAACTGAGGGTTTTAGAGGGGAAGGGGGTGGGGGGATGGGTTAGCCCGGTGATGGGTATTAAGGAGGGCACGTATTGCATGGAGCACTGGGTGTTATATGAAAACAATGAATCGTGGAACACTACATCAAAAACTAATGATGTATGGTGACTAACATAACATAATAAAATAAAATTAAAAAATAATTCCTAATCTAATAAAAAAAAAGAACTACCTTTTGGTTTTGTAAAATGTTTATTTTTAATTATCAATTTCACTTATTTTTGCCTTTATGGGTTTTTTTTTTTTGCTTTTTATTTATCTTAGTTGCTCTATTTTTTGCAATTTCTTGAATTGAATGTTTTCAATTTCTGTTTTTATTTTTTTGATGAATTTATGCGTATCCAAAAAGTTCTGCTTCAGCTATTCCCACAAATTTTGAAGTGGAGTGTCTTAAATGTTACTGAGTCTTAGAGAATTTATTAATTTAAGTTATGATTTGTTAGCTCTAAAGTTATTAGTAGTAGGGGGTGCCTGGGTGGCTCAGTCGTTAAGCATCTGCCTTCAGCTCAGGTCATGATCCCAGGGTTCTGGGATCGAGCCCCGCAATGGGCTCCCTGCTCAGCGGGAAGCCTGCTTCTCCCTCTCCCACTCCCCCTGCTTGTGTTCCCTCTCTTGCTATGTCTCTGTCAAATATATAAATAAATACAATCTTAAAAAAAGTTATTAGTGTGTAATCCTATTTCTTGGTACATAGAATTTTGAATTTAATTTTTTGTTGGTAATTTCTAATGTTATTGGAGTATCAGTAGAGAACATACATACTTCTGTGATAGTAGAACATACCTCTTAGAATTTATTGACACTTCCATGGTCTTATAGATGGTCATTTCTTGGTGTAGGTTAAATATGTAATTAGAAAGAATGCATACTCAGTATTTATCTGGTGTGAAGTCCTCTGTCTTCAATAATTGCATTATTCAGATAGTCTCTATTTTTGCTCAATTTTTATGGCTTTATTTATCACTGTCTGAGAAGGGGATATTAAATTCTCAACTATAGTTGTTGATTTGTATATTTCTTCCCACAGTCCTGTCAGTTATTGCTTTATATATTTTGAATTATTATTACAATTATATCATAAGGTACATAAATATTCATAATTATATGTACTTTTTACTATTTCTTTTGATCAATAGGTAACATTATTCTCTGGGTTTTGGATTCCATTTTGTCAGGTATTGGGACTACTCTCCCAGCTTTCTTTGGCTTCATATTTGCCTGGTGTATCTCTCCCCTCTCACAATTTTTTTTAGCTTTTCTCTATTTCTTTGCTTGAAATGTGTCTAAGATAATGTGTTGGTGGATACTGTTTTCTTTAATCCAATGTGGGAGTCTCATTTTAAATTGGTAAGTTTAACCCATTTGGGTTTTTTGTTATTATTTGATTAGAACTTATCTCTGCCATCTGATGTCCTATTTTCCATTTGTTTTGTGTGTTTTTCTTCTCTTCTGTTGTTAATTGGGTAGGTTGAGTTTTTCTCTGTTGTAAAAACCATACATCCTATTTTGCTCTTATTGCGGTTTCCTCCTCCTGTCCTATCGATTGGCTATCATCTCTCATAGTGTTAAGTAAGAGTCGTAAAAATGGGCGTCCTTGCCTTGTAACCAACGCCTTCAGCAATTCTGCATTAAATGTGATGTGTGCTCTGAATAACCACATTTTTTCTGTTATCATAATTAATGGTAAAACTCACTTCCCGCCTCCTGACTTGCCCCCAAGGCATGAGGAGTTTAACCCTCATTCGCTTTCATACTTTCTTCCTTGCCAGGCTTCTTAATAAAGGCTGGGGTCCTTCCAAATGAGCACACATTAATATATAAATGTACACATTTTCTTTTGCAGGAACAGTGGTGCATTCATACAATAGCAGTATTTCTAATACATTTAATATTAAGTACTTGTGGCAGGGGAAGTATGTGTTTAACCTAATGTCCATTTTCTGTTTCATAGAACCTTTGATTTTTACCAGGGCTCATGGCTGCATTGAATGAAGACTCCATTTCCTGTCTTCCTTTGCGGTTAGGTGAGGTCATGTAATTAGGCTCCAGGCAATAGGGTTAAATGGCATTGTTTTATAGTAGCTTTTGGAGTGCTTTGCCTCTTCTCCCTCGCCTTCCTTCCTTGCTTCTTGGAATATGGATGGGATGGCTGGAGCTTCATGATGGGACTTTAGCAGGAGGGCTGTCCCCTAAGAATGGGAGTGACCAACGATTCTGCAGATACTAAGCCAGCCCTGGCCTGCCTATCTTCAGACTTGGAAATAAGACAAACATAAACACCTACCTGCTTTAAGTCCCTGTCGCTTTGTGTCACTATTAACTGAAGCTGAACTTAATCCTAACCGCTATAGTTAGGATTTGGGGTCTTCATTTTTTATTGCCCATCATTTCGTATCATGACTTTTATGTTCCTTATTTTGATTTGACATTTGGTCTGGGAAGCTGGTCTTCGAACTAATCAGATTTGAATTTAAATTCTTGTTTTGTCATTTGTTATCCAAAAACTAGGACTATTTTCTGTATTTGACCTCATTTCTTTATTTGCAAATAGTTAATAGTATGCATCTTGCATGACTGTGGAGGGAGTCAATGTTTATAAAATGTTTCACAAAATGCTTGTCCTATAATAGCCACCTGATGCAGTCTTTTTGGTCATTGTCCTCTTTACTCCCCATGTTGGGGAGTCATATCCTGCTCCACAGAATAATATTCCAAAATAATTCCCATAAAAATTGTTATATTTTGGCACCGGGTGACTTGTTTCCCTGACAGATGATCCACTCAATAGCTTTCCCCTGTTTGTCTCAGGGTACCTTGTGCCATTTGCCAGTGCCTAGGATGGGAGTTTTCTACATGGCCTTAATTTAAAAATATGTCACCATCTATTACCTTTAAATATCATTTTCAGGGATGATAGAGAGGTACATACTTAGACCCTTTACACAAAGTGATGAACTTCAAGTTTTCTGCAGTGAGTTGGTGGGTTGAATTGAGTTCCGGTCGTTCAGTGGGACAGGCCCTCCAGATGTGTGACAAAGAAAGCAAGCCCTCTGCTCTCAAGTGTTTCAGGGAGACAGACAGGAGGTAAGCACATTTGCTTAAGGATATGAACCACACAGAGGAAGGACTAATTAATGCTAAGGGGAGACTGGAGGTGGCAGGTAAGTGTTCATACATCAGACTGTACCTGAAGTGGACTTTGAAGAGAAGTAGGGATTTCCCTGCAGGTGATTGGCAATGTTTTAGGGAGATCTGGACAGGGGGATTTAGATGAAGAGAACAGACCCCGCTGAGGAATATGGGTGCGAGCTAGGACGGCTGCCTGCGTGCCTGGGAGTGGCTCTATGTTGTCGAGTATGGGCGGCAAAATGCTTAGAGTCTGTGCCACTCTGGGGTTGGATAGACAGAAAGCTACCGAGGTTAGAGTCTGCATTTCCCAGAGACCCCTGAGGCAGCAGAGTTGGGGAAGGATTGGCTTATTCAGGGGGCAGCCCAGAGAAGAAGCCAATGCCATCATCCACACGGGGAGTGAGAAGGGCTGAAGTCAGGTAATATCAGCTAGGGATAGAGAGAAGGGGGCAAGTTTGAGGTGTATCAAGGGGATAAAATTGACAGCACTTGGCTGCCGATTGGATGTAGGAGTTCAAGGCTGTCTGTCCTTCCTGCCCCCCTGCCCTAGCTTTCTGGACTGAGTGACTGACTGACTGATGAGTCCATTAACCAGGACAGAGCACCTGTGAGGAGAAGGCAGCAGAGGAAGACAATAAGCTCAGTTTGGGGCATGATAAGATGGTGCTGCCTTTTCAGAAACCTTTGTCTGGCCACTCAAGTCCTGTCCTGATTTTTCTAGGGTGCTTCTTGAAGCTGGCTCTCATTTACCCGCCTCTGTTGTTGGCATGTAACAGCAGCCTGGTTTCAGGCGTGTGGTGTTTGAGGGAGAGTACTTGGCACCCCCAGGAGAAAGCTGGAGAAACGACCTAGGAGTTCGAGAAGGCAGACTCAGTGCGCTGTGAGTCTGTGCTCAAATCCTCAGGGAGTTCCTTATAGGGAAAGAAAGTGAACCCGCAGGAGACACGTCCGAAGAGATGAGGGAGGAAGCGTGGACAAGCCCAAGCATGAGGGCACTGGGAAATGGTGGGGGTACTCTGGCCTCTGTTCATGCCTGGAGGAGGCCGGCCCCGGGGGTAGAGGACTCATTTCTCCTTCCAGCACCCGGGTGGGCTGGTGTCCTCAATGTCCTCTCACTACCCCGCTTGGCCCAGAGGACAAGGGCAGGGGTGGGAAGAGTGAGAGGTGGAAACATGAGGAGAAGAGCAAGGCTGTGTCTGCTGGGAACCACCCCAGATGAGGTCCTGGCGCATTCTGCCCCGTGACCCAGACACTTTGTGCCCACCCCAATCTCAATCTCTGCCTCACCCGCCACTTCCCTTCCCCTGTTTCTCTTCCCAGTGGGACTGTGGGAGGGAAGATCTAAGAAAGTCTGTGCTACTGCCCATCTGGAAAATGAGCTAAAAAATCCGAGTTTGTAGCAGGCATAATTTGTGTCTTAATAAAGTTTTTCCAAATACGATTTCACAATGACCCTTTCAATTTCCAGTCAAACCCCTACAAGTTTGGTGATTTCAGGTACTTCTGTGATGTGGAAGGGCATTCAGTCCTGTCTCAAGATGTCTCTGTTTGGGCTAATGCACTTGTTAACTTTTGAAATTTTGTGGTGATTCAGCTGGGAATTTGTGCGACATTACACAGGGACAGCACCTATCAGCTACACTGAGGGCTCTACTTGGCTGGCTGGAAGTCTGAGAGTTAAAGCACCCTTTGCTGCTCGTTATTTCATTGATTGGGGAGGTAATTTATTTATGAGGATTGCAGTAGCGTGAGGGCTGTTTTTCAAATGAGGCAGTCCTAAGACATCGAGTTTTCTACATGGCAGGGCAACGTGGTGAAGGGCAAAGTCATGAGGTTCAGATCCCGGTGACCTAAACTGGAATACTGCTCTCATCACCTATTTGTAGGGTGATCTTGGCAAGTGACTTGACCTCCCTGTATCTCAGTCACCTCGTTTACAAATTGGGGGTGATGACTTCTGCTTCCTGGGGCCACTGCAAGGATTAGATGAGATGAAGCATGTAAGACAGCTGGAAGAGAGTGCGTGCTTGATCAGGCGCCGTTCCCTCCCTCCGAGAGAAGCTGGATTGGAAAAGCGCAGCAACTAGGAGCAAAGAACCTGGACTCACATACCACCTCTGATCCGCCCAGCTCTGAGAAGCTCTTAACCTCTCTGGGCCTCACTTGCCTCATCTGTAAAAGAGGATTCATATGATTATGCTCTCTAATTACTTCTCCCTGAGGCTATGAGGCCCTCGACTGTATTGTTGAAAGTCCTTTAAGAGCCATGAAGCCTTCTTAGTTGTTGTGCTTTAGGAGGATGTGTATGAAGGGTCAAGAAGGAGACTGGAGGGAATGTCTTGGTCTGTACAGGATTTGTGTGGGGAAGACATTCATTCAATATTCAAGAGATATTTGTTAGTGTGGGCTTAAGCTATGTCTACCCTAGGAGTTAGCCTGGTCTGGAGGACTGAGTGGAGGTGAGATTTGACCCTAGCATTGATTCAGAGGAAGGCACTGGATTGGGGAAGACAGCATCATGGTGCATATGCATGGCTTCAGGCCAAGGGGGTCCTTTTGGGGGGGGTGAGGGGGGATTCCAAGGAATACAGTCCTTCACTCCAGATACTTTCCACAGATGTCTGAGCCTTAAAGGAAGTGAGTGTGAATGGGTTGTATCTTAATGGCCCTGGTACTAAGCAGACCCATAGTAATCTATATTGAATGAATAACTGTGTTGACTGGGTCTCTGTAGGACATAGAAAAGATAAGGCATAGATAGATTTGGAATTGAGGATGGCAGCAACATTGACTTCCTGTGTACTTGGCATTGAGCTTCAGTGCCTAATAAGCAGCAACTGGGCCATGGCCCCACTCTTTGAGTAGGTAAAGAGATACTGTAATAGCTCTCAGAGGACAAGAGGTAAATTGCATGTCTCATGGTAGCTAAGAGGTCTCATTCGCAAAGCTCCTATAGGAAACCTCTTGGTCACTTAGAGAACTGGCTGGAAGGAAGTTTAGAGGATTCAGGGTTTCCATGGAACAAGTGGAGCTGTAGTCAGAGAAATACTTTTGGAAGCCCAGGCCGGTGTGTTGTAATCTATGTCTAAGGAATCTTGGATAGAAACATGAATGAGTTGGAGTCTCAATTCCTAATAGACTGTCTAGGCTAATGATGAAGTACCTCCCTGATTTAGGATGCAAGGAGGTAACTAGGGTTGGAAGAGAGGCCAAGGACAGGTGACATAAGTACTCGAAGGAAGATGAGATGCTATCTGGCTCAGGACAGCAGTGGAGGGGTGGGCTTTGATCTGGGCAGGATTAGACCAGGGAGATGAGGCAGAGAGTCATCCTGACACCAGTTCTGAAGCCCTGTGAGGGACAGCCCAACTGTCCCCACTTGTGTCACATGTGCATGCTGTCCTTCTCCACTTGGGCTGGGAAGGTGGCATCATGAGAGGAAGACATGGTTTCAGAGCCTGCACTTCTCCTGTCTCCACTCAGATCTTGGAGATACCTTTCCAGGTACCCCTTATCAGAGCTCTTTACAGCTCGATGCTGACAGTCTGGCTTCCACAGGGCCACTTATTTAATCTTTCAGAAGCATGACTATTTATGTTATGACCCTGCTCTAAAGCCTTCGATGACTCCCAATTACCTCTACAAAGTTTTTTTTTTTTTTAACTTTCTTGATGAAAAGAGTTACTGGTCTATCAGAACTTTCCCCCAGAAATTCTAAACCAGTATGTCTAGGTTAGGCTCCAGCAATCCATTTCTTTGATAAGCACTTTGATAAGCACCAGGTAATTCTTAAGCTCAAGAAAACTTGTGAAAATTGCAGAGTAAATTCTAAACTCATGAGCCTGACTCTAGAGAATGCAATAACCTGGTCCTCAGAAAGAGAGAACAGACGGATGTTCTGGGAAAGGTGGAGAGAAGTCAAGTCTGGAATTAGCATAGTACCAGGTTAGAGGTCTGGCTCCTGGTCTGGTTCCAGCTCGGCCACTGACTCACACGGTGGCCTTGGACTCTACTTTCCTCTCATTGGGCCTCGGTATTTTCTCTTCTATAGTACAGGAGGTCAGGATCATAATATTGGCTCCCAATCAACCTCTGGTTTTGGCAAGGTTCTCCAGAAAAGGCAGAAGTGTGCTCAGAAAAACATACCCCTTTGAAGTTCTAATGTTGCCAAGCACTACTGGGGTTTGCTTTCCTATCCTGGGACCTGGGTAAAGCTGGAAGAGGCAGGGCATCATGGACAAGCCCATGGTCAGAGCCAGACAAGGTTGGCCTGGGGCACCAGCATGTACACCATGCCCTATGTGAGGCTAGAAGAACAATCAGTCCTGTGATTCAAGGTGAGCTCATGGAACCAGAGGTGAGGTCAAACCACAGGTCAGAAATGTAGGATGCTGGGAAGGGTCCACACATCCACTAGCATCAGGTGGGGCTCTCATCTGGGCTGGGTGCCTGTGGAGTACAGTACTATGGCGTGCATGAGGCCAGTTGGTTTCTGGTAGTTTCTGGTTGGAGGCTCCTAGGAGCTTTAAAAATCCTTTGGCAATTCATGGCATAGATAACTAAGACCTGCCAAAGATGTCGGGAGATCCACTAGATAATGTCAGCTGGGGTGCTGGGGAGGGAGCTTTCTTGGCAGGCCACTGTCCCCTGCCCCCCTCCTTCCCGGCTCCTGCCCCCCACCTCCTGCCCAGGACCAGTGATTTGTGGAGTCTGTGCTGTGCACTGTCATCCTGGTGGAGGTGCAGATGGAGGGGTAGTGAAGCAACACCGTTTGTTTTTGGGAAGCAACAAAACTGAAAACCTTGTGTCATTTTAACAAAGAAGAAATGAAACTGCAGGCAATTAGGCAGGAGTGTATCAGTTAGTGAGCCAAAAAAGTGCTTTACAATATTTTGTTGACTCAACGCTGTCAAACAAAAACAAAATTAAGAAGGAAAAAGAAAAAACCCTTAAAACAAATACCAGAAAATCTGCAGAAATTGTTAAATAATCCCTTCATTTAAGTGCACTTAAAATATTTGGAAACAGGAAAAAAACAGACCCATTCGTAAGGGTACAGAGTTAACGCAGGGTGATCGAGTTCCCCGTCTGGAAGGAATATAGCTGTGCTGAGCCCCCTCTCAGCCTTCCCTCTCAGCAAGGTCCCCTTCTGACCAACAAACTACTGTGGTCTTCCATCCACTCTCGAGCCTGGGAAATGGAGGGGGGAGCAGACCAGGCACGGAACACATTCCCTCCTGGGGTCTGACCCTCGTGTCCCTCCTCAGCCAGGCCAAGAACTGTGTGAAGCAAGTCTTGTGCAAGTCGGTAGATGAGGAAGAATGCATTTCGCTATGACTTTTGGGTTGACCCCAGCTCTGATGCTCACTGGCTACGGGAGCTGAGGGAAGACAGATCAGCTTTGAGAGTTTCTAGTGTCCCCATTTGCAAGTTAGGGTAATGATCCCTATGTCACAAGGTCATTCTCAGGATTAAAGGAGAAACTATATAAAAAGTTGGTGACGTATACTAGCAGCTAAACACAGGCTTCTTCCCTGTCCTCAGATCTTCAGGGTCAAAGATAACCAGTATCTCCGGGGGTGCCGACACACGCAAGCATTTCCTGTCCCAACCGGCTTTGTGAGTGAAAGAAAGGGCCCTTTGGCCACATGGCTACGTGCGACCATGCTGGGTGCCAGGCTTGGAAGATTCCCTGGAATGTTTGTAGAAAGTTACCTTTCTATAGGGACGACTTCCCTCATTTCCCCACAAATGTTTAGTCTCCAGAGGAAGCCCATACAAAGAAGTCTGTGTTTTCTCAGGGTTACTTCTTTGTTCTTTCTGAGTTGAGTGTGCATGTCGTTTTCCACCTGCTTTGTATCTCTTCATTGCCTTAATTCCTTCAACTCTGGAGCCCAGGAAAGACATCACTGCCTAGAGAACAAATTGGTATATGATTTCATTCATTCATTCATTCATTCATTCATTCTCTCACGTGTTCATTCATTCAACATAGAAATGCATGTTCCGTTCACATAGAAGCTGCTAATATGGTCTGCTAATAGGGGGTGGGATGTGGGATGCAGGATGGAGGGGGTCGAAGAGGGAGCTCAGAATGCAGGGAGGAGGTTGCAGACATAAAGATGCCTCCTGCGGGGTGATGACTAGCATCTACAATAAATGGCCACCATTGCAGTGTGGTAGAGCGCCTCCAATAATATCCATGATGCCTGTTCAGAGGTGCCTTCTTGTGTCCGGGCCCTCAGCCTGGGAGCAGCTGGGCAGGGCTTCTTTTGGCTGAGTTAGAGAAAGGCCGAGACTGCCCTGGGTAGACCACGTGCCTGTTGGAGTTTGAGCACCATTCTGAGATGTGTGTGGGGGCAGGTGTGGCCCGGTTGTGTGTGACACTCAGGTTACCATGATCACACCCAGTATGATCCATCCACAGAAACCCACAAGCCCAGAACTCCACCCCAGAGAACTGGACAGCCACTAAAGGTCACTTAGATGGCACTATCCTGGTGCAAACAGGGAAACTGAGAGCTAGAGTGGGCAGTTCACGGGTCCCAGAATCACGCAGAGAAGAACGTAGGACCCGGCAGGCCTCCACCTCCCCCTTCCCCTGCCCACCCAATGCCACTCCCTAGACACAACCTTTCTCAATTCTTTATTTGTTCTTTCTAGTATTAGCTTTATTTTCTTGAATTACAAGGTTAATCTATTGTTTCTCGATTTCTCAGTTTTAGGCAATTCTCTACAGACTGGAGTCAGCTCTCGTGTTGCCTGTCTGCACCCTCTTTTTCATTTCCTCAGCCACCCAGATCCTCCGAATTTAATGAAAAATATTGTTCACTGCAGGTCAAGTTGGTCCTATGATTCTAATTTCTTCCTTGTACAACTTCTCATTCTCCTAGAATTGAAAACCACATGGTACTGTCTCATCTGCCTGGCTTGGGATGTGCCTGTCATTACTTTTACTCCCATCAGGTAGCCTGTAACCGTAACAGATGGCTTTTCCCAAACGGGCAGGTGCATTTTCAACCATGGCTTGGATCAGCCCAGTTCCTGGGGGGCCTGGTTCCTCCCCGGTGTGGTTGGAGGCACACATAGGGTTATACTAACAGGAACCCTCTGCATTTTGGGGTCCCTGACATACCTGCTCACCCGGGGCCCGGGCCTTCCCTCCTTTATCCAGACCCTCCTGGAGCTCCCGAGTGCTCACCAATGGCTCTGTTCCTGGCCATTTTCTGCTGTGTGGCTGCTTTGCCAGGACTTCCTGCTTCCCTGCTCCCTCCAGGCCTCCCCATGAAGCAGCATCTCCTCCTGGGAGCTGTAGCCTTCTGCCAGATACCATGCTTAGTGTTCTGAAGGCCTCTTCGTGCGGGCCAGCACTGCAATACTTGTGGCAAGATGGGATGGATGTCTTCTCCTTCTCCTTTTGGCTGCCAGGCGCTACACAATATCATAACACTGGTACCCGACCGCCAGGGCCCTGGACCGTAGGGCCGTTCCGTGGCGGTCAGGGACAGGGTTCTGTCTTTTTACTCCCATCCTCACCAACAGTGGCCAAGTGCCCTGCCTTCAGTTCACAGGCATTTGCGCAGGTCCGGGGCTGCTGTCTGCGGGACGGGTGGGTGAGGGGGTTCCTTAGAGGACTGCTTGAGCCTGGGGCCTTTCAATCCGCTCCTGATCCTCTGACTTGCTGGGTCTTCTTCTCTTTCCCTCTGCAAGGACTTTGCTTCCTCCTCCTGTTTCTCCACTGTCCCTGCCCTCCACTCTCTTCCTTCCCTCCAGCTTCGGTCTCAAATACATTCACAGAGCAAAATAAAATCTCCCGCTTTGATGAAAGCTGGGTGGCGAGTTGCTCTCTTTCCCCAAGATCACCTCCTGCCTGTCTCCCGGAGTCTTTGTTTCAGCTGGGGTGCCCCCAGGGTAACCAGGGGAAGGGCAGGAAGTACACAGAAAAATCCAATCATGCTTTGGTCTAACCTGCCTCAGGACCCAAGTAGGTGCTGCTCACGCCTGGGTCTTCAGCGTCAGTGTTTTAAGGGAAAGGCTGTTACCCAATTTGATTTTTGTTCTCCTTAGGAGCCGGTGGGTTTCTGGGACTGGCCTGAGGGCATATTCTGCAATGTGTGTGTGTGTGTGTGTGTGTGTGTGTGTGATCATTGCTCCCAGGTCCCTGGATGACTACCACTGTCCCTCGATCAAGCCCGCCCTGCCCAAGTCCCTCCCCTGCTCACCAGTCTCTTTGGAGCAGATCTGGATCCAGCTTAGGCTCCAGCTACAACCTGGCACTCTTGATTTCAATGCTATAAATTTTGGAATGATTTTGGTATGTTTTAATGATATTTTACTATTTTTAATATCAAATGTTTGGAATGTGTAAGAAACTATGATTGATTTTGCAAATCTTGGTAAAACTTCTTGCATAAACTCACAAATCAGAGTCTATTATTATTATTATTATTATTTTACTATCTTTGGTTCAAAAATACAGCCCCTTTGCCTATACAGGGCCATTCACAGCACCCAGCCCAGCTGCGGCTTGATTTGTCACCTCCTTCCCAGCCTGGTCTCCAGTCAGCTTGCCCAGACTCTGCCCTCTGTGCTTCTGGGGAAGGTACCATCAAACAGACGGATGGGCACTTTTCAGCTTTAGAGGAAATTCACTTTAGCAACCCAAGAGCAGTTTGAGAAACAAATGTTTCTGTTGTAAACATCTCACACAGCCATAAACTTCAGCCTCTCTTTCGAGCCCTGTGGAGGGTGACCGTGCCCTTCCGTAACCCCTGCATCTGGGCCCTGTGGTTTATGGGAGGCGTCTCCTCTGCAGGGGGACCTGGTGACTCTCTAGTGGGGATGCAGAGAAGCAGAAATTCAGGCAGCCATCCACCAGGGCCTCAGGCAGGTCCTGCGGGACGGCTCAGTGCGCCCGCTCAGTGCAGCGCCCCAAGCTGGGCCTGGAACCAAGGCAGGAAGGCAGATGCGTGGGCCCCTGCTGGGCCCTGGCCTGCTGTCAGTGCGGGGCCATGCCTGGGGCGAGTCATGCTTCTTGTCTGACCTCCATGTGGACAGAAGTCCTGTCTCATTAAGCAGCAGTTGTCATTGTACTGAGATGGTATATTAGTCCCCTGCGCTGCCATAACAAAATAGCCCAGCCTGGGGGGCTTTGTCAACGGAAATTGATTTTCTCACTGTTCTGGAGGCTTTAGTTCAAGATCAAGGTGTCGACAGGTCTGGTTTCTCCTGAGGCCTCTGTCCTGGGCTGGCAGGTGGCTGTCTTCTTGCTGTCATGGTCTTTCCTCTCCATGCAGCCCTGCTGTCTCTTTCTGCGGCCAGATTTCCTCTTTTTTTTGGGGGGGGTCTTCTTTTTATTTATTATGGCATTAATTATATATAATAATATTCACCCATTTTCAAAGCACACTTTCCTGAATTTTGCTACATATATGCAATCATGTCACCACCATCCCACCCGATATTGAGAGCAGCCCCTTTACCATAACAAGATTCCTTGTGCCTCTTCGCCCCCATGGATCCCACGCCTCTGCCCTCAGTCCCAGGCAGACACTGCTCTGCTTTCTGTCACCATACTGTTGCCTTTTCTAGAATTTCATGTAAATAGAATCATTCTGTATATAGTCTTTTCTGTCTGACTTCTTCGATTTATTGTAATGTTTCTGAGATTCATTCATATGTTGTATGTATTAATATTTTGTTCCTTTTTATCACTTCATAGTATTCCATGGTATTGTGGTATATTATCTGTTTCCAGTTTTTGTCCCTTATGAATTATGCTATTATAAATATTTGCATCCGGGGCTCCTGGGTGGTTGTCGGTTGAGCATCTGCCTTGGGCTCAGGTCAGGATCCTGGGGTCCTGGGACCGAGCACCACATCGGGCTCCCTGCTCAGCTCCCCCTCCCAGGGCCCTTCCCCCCCAGCTCACACTCTCTCTCACTCTCTTTGAGAGAGAGCTCAAATAAAATAAATAAAATCTTTAAAGAAAATAAAGTTACTTTAAAAAAATAAATAAATATTTGCATCCATGTGTCATGGGAACATACACTTGTATTTCTCTAGGGTAAATACCTAGGAATGGAACTGCTTGAGGTATGGTAAATGAATGTTTAATATCACAAGGTAATATCACATTGTTTTGCAAAATGGCTGTTCAAATGGCAGCGTGTAGGAAAGAGTTCCAGGGGCACCGCATCCTCACCA
The DNA here is from genome assembly GCF_054177405.1 of Leptonychotes weddellii. NCBI lineage: Eukaryota > Metazoa > Chordata > Mammalia > Carnivora > Phocidae > Leptonychotes > Leptonychotes weddellii. The sequence goes on along the minus strand of NC_138374.1, from coordinate 42,352,090 downwards.
GCCTCACCAACACTTGGTATTGACAATCTTTTTACCATTAGTCATTCTAAGGCAGGCGTAGTAGTTACCTCATTGTGGTTTTTTTTTTTTTTAAATATTTTTATTTATTTATTTGACAGAGCGAGAGATAGCGAGAGCAGGAACACAAGCAGGGGGAGTGGGAGAGGGAGAAGCAGGCTTCCCGCCGAGCAGGGAGCCCGATGCGGGGCTCGATCCCAGGACCCTGGGATCATGACCTGAGCCGAAGGCAGACGCTTAACGACTGAGCCACCCAGGCGCCCCTCATTGTGGTTTTAATAGCATTTCTCCGAGGTCTAGCGATGTTGAACATGTGCTTATTAGCCATTTGTAGATCTTCTCTTGGGGAATGTCTATTCTCACCTTTCATCCATTTTTTATTAGATTTTTTTGGGGGGGGTCTTTTTTTATTGAGTTGTAGGAGTTCTTTATATATTCTGAATGCAAACTCTTTGTTTTGAAAAATTTTGTTTTCAGCCTGTGGCTTACTATTGCGTTTTAAAATTTTCCCATAGGACAGAAGTCAAGTTGGTTTAAGTCCCATATTAATGGCCTCATTTTAACTTAATGACCTCTATAAAGGCCCTCTCTCCAGATACAGTCATCTTCTGAGATACTGGGAGTTAGGGCTTCGACGTGTGAATTTTGGGAGGGGAGATACAATTCAGCCCATAATAGATGGGAAAGAATGGGCTCATTAGGGAGCACAGAGCAAAAGAGAAAAGGAAGAAAAATAATGTTTATTTTTATTATTTTTTAAGATTTTATTTATTTATTTGAGAGAGAGAGAATGAGAGGGAGGAGGGTCAGAGGGAGAAGCAGACTCCCTGCCGAGCAGGGAGCCCGATGCGGGACTCGATCCCAGGACTCCAGGATCATGACCTGAGCCGAAGGCAGTCGCCTAACCAACTGAGCCACCCAGGCGCCCGAAAAATAATGTTTATTAAGTGAAATAGAGGCAGAGCTTCGCATCTCAGGTATAACCTCATGGTTCCAATAAAACTCTGAGAGTCAATGTTATGTAGTAATTTATTGTTTTACTAGGGCTTTGCTTTGAGTCTTGGGCCCTCCAAGTCCCATATGTGATTAGGTTAATGAACCCTTATCTCAAAAGGGTTTTGTTCTTCTACACACATTTTACCGAGGAAACGGTATCTTCCAGTAATATTTGAGAACCTACAGACATACGTTTCCCACTTGTCAAGGGTCAGCCATGACATGTCCAGCAAGCACATGGCTTCACTTGGGTGGGTATGCAATCATCACCAGTCTTTCCCACCTCGCTAAGTTCCTGAAACAGGTGCATTATATTGTTCACAACAGCCCTGCATTTTAATAGATGGGGAAACTGAGGTTCAAAGAGTTTAAGGATTTAGCGTCCCTAACCAAGGGGTGATGATGATGGTCTTAGAGCCCTGAGAAGCAGAAACAAGAGAAGCAGTGCAGATAAATAAATGAACAATCCTGCTGATTGAACCCGCGGAAGACCCAGATGCCCACTGCACAAGCTTTCTGTTCAAGGTTTCTCTCCGGCCAGGGTCAGGGTCAGGGTGGAGGAGATAGGGGGCACCTGGGGGAGGTGGCCACAGGATGCAGCGTTCTCTGTGCTGCGGCCAGAGAGAAGGCTTTCCATTTCTCCAGCAGGTGGCACCATCCAGCCGATTATCTGAGCAGCGCCGGCCCTGGCTGGGAAAATGTCTGCCCGGGTCTTCCCAAACAGGTCCGCGGGAGTTGCCGCTGCATTGTGAAGGTGCGACCTGGAACCTTCTCTCCTGGGGAGTGAGAAAGAGGCTATTTGTCCTCACCTGAAAATCAGACCTCTACATGTGGGTTCATTGGAGAGAGGGAAAACTTCTGTGTGGTGTCTGGGCTTGCTGGCTGGGGTGGCCAGGCTCCAGGGCCAACAAGAATGCTCTGCTTTCTCCCCACCCTGAGCCTGGAGCTGTCTCTGGAACAGAGTGCAAGACTCCCCAGTAACCAATAAAGGAAGATTCTCCCTGAAAACCTTGGCCCCTCTCCCAGCAGTTGGCCAATTCCATTTTCTCTGAAGCTGTCCTTGAGATGTGGGAAGTCTTGGGCTAAACCAAGCAGTTATAAGCATTTTCCTGAATATGCCCATCTGGACTGAATTCATATGTCTAAAATCTGGGGAGAACTTAGGGCTCTCCCAGGGTAGCACTCCTCCCTTTGTGCTACAGAGCATCGGCCACAGCAGGGCGCTTGCAGGTGCAGATGCTGGATGGGATCCAGACTTCCAAAGCTTCCAAAACTTGCTGTGTGACCTGGGCACATTTCTTAACCTCTCTGTGCCTCAGAGTCCTCTTCTATAAAAATGGAGGTGGTAGCAATTCATATTTCATGAGTTTACTCTGAGGATTAATAAATGTAAAGCCCTTAGGGACAGGGTCTGATGTGGCATATCTACCATCAGTGCGCGCAGGACAATTTCTCAACTAGGTCATGTAGCGCTAACTCTTGGCATGTGGTAGATTCCCAATAATGCACAATTGGATTTAAATGGGGGAAAAAGAGCTCCTGGCAGGGAGTGGGGAGCGGGACAGCCCATACTGGCGGCTGATGGGCCACAGGGGTGCCCACTCCCCTTTTAAGAGGGACCTGCTATTCAGACCACCAAAACTTGAGATTCCGTAACTCTGAAGAGCTGATGGGAGGGGGGTGGGGGGAGGGCTGAATGCAGCAGCCTATAGCTGGGGTGATGGTGGCAGCCTGGGGCACTCTTCTGGGTCCATGCCAGGAAGAGTGACCCGCTCCAGGAGGCATGTCACCCAGGAGCATTGTCAATCAGCCTGGACTGGGAAACCAGGAACCAAAGACCAAAGCTGGCCGGGAGCCAGGCCACACATAGCTGGGACAGGGAAAGAGGTTCAAAGCTGTTCTCTCTGGAGGCCACTGAGGCCTCTAGCCTCCTTTGTCACTCCTGACACCTGACTTGGGAAGAGCAGCAGGCCAATGTAGGGCTGGTAGAATAAACTGTAGCACCCCACCTGGGCCCAACCAGCCAGATCAGTAGGCACCTTCTGGAGACCCCACACTGGGCCAGGGGTTGCCCCTTAATTGCAGGATCCTGGGTGGGGGTGGGAGAAACACTTCTCAGGGAGCTTACAGGTAGCTTACAAATGTTCCAAAAATTTAACAAACCAGCCGGTCTGTGCTTAGGTGACCTGGCTGGACCCCAGCCCTAGCTCTCCTATTCTCTAACCCTGCAGCTCTATTATCTTATTCCCATGGTATCTGGAGTGTATCTTGGAGAGCATAGCGGCCTGGAGGTGAAGCCCAGTGGTGAAGAGCCAGGGATCCTGCTCTCTGTCTGAGTGCGTGATGATTCCACCAATTGCAAGCTGTATGCCTTTGGGCAAGTTACCTGCCTTCTCTGTGTCTTCCTTCTTTCTAAAATGAGAACAGTAATAGTGCCTCCCTCGCGAGATTCTGTGAGGATTAACCGAGTAATGCATACAATGCATTTGGAACACTTATAATTATTTATAATACTTAGATCCTAAACTCCACAGTTTGCATCATATCCCAAACTCCATAGTTTCTGGCCTTAAGGACACAGACAGATTTGGGAAGGATCCGTGAACTCTGTGTCAGTCCTCTGCCCCTGGGTATGAGCTGGTGAAGCTGGGACCAGAGAGGGAGGGGGTTGACCCAGGCCACGAGAATGAGTGGCTAACATGGGGGAGGATCCAGCCCTCCGGACTCATGCAAGTCTTCTAAGGGTATAATTCTTTGATATGGTAATCCAGTTTTTTTTCTCCCCTTCTTCCATCCAAGCTGATGCTTGGGCTCTCATCCTTAAGGGTGAGAGAGGACTGAAAGCCGAAATAGGAGTCTTCATGGTTTCAGTTCCCAAGGTCTTAGCCTCTAAGGGGAGGGGAGACTAGAAGCAGAGAGGGAGAACGTCTTGGACAGAACATTCAGGGAGAAGCATTTACCCTGAGACGAGAGGGATCTGAGGAGGGAAGCAGAAGGGCTGGTTAGAGCTTGGTTGTGGGCCAGTACCAGGCTGCCACTGGGACCCCACTGCTGTGCTTTCCCACGAATCACGTTTCTGCAGGCACAGCTACTTCTGTGGCTACTTTGTGAGGCCGAGACCCAGGCCGCTGCACGGGCCTTTCCATCAGAAGGTGCTCAGCAATGAACGGCCCCAGCAGCCCCCTGTAACAAACAGAGAGTCCTCCCTGCACTGCTGGCCTGTGAAGGGTTTTATAGATTGCCCTGCTCCAGGTGGAAATAGAACAGCCCTGAACTTCCTACCTATTACCTGGAAGTCATTTCCCATATAGTTATGCCCTTTGTTCCACCATCAACCATGTACTCCAGCCGCAGCGGGGGGTTTGCTCTTTAACCACCTCGTGCTCACACGCCATGGGTTTTGACTGTGAGCTCCCGGGCTTGTACCTGGGTGTGCTGGAGTCTGCATGCACTGTTCTCATCCCTGCAGGTTGCGTGAGGCGCTGGGGTCCCTGCAGTCCCCAGAGCCGACCTGAACTGAGCTTAAGGCTCTCCTCCCCCCAACCCATATGTTACTATTTGTGCCCCATAACTCAGCATGCATATTTTGACCTGACTCTTTCTGGAATCCTTAACAGTGAAGGAAAAAAGGATAGCACCAGGATGAGCAGGAAGCCAGGTCCCTGGGGGGGATGGAGTGGGGGTGGGGGCCCACCCTGTCCCTGGGGAGCTTGAGCCGGGAAAAGGCAGGACCACCCAACTCAAAGCTCTCTGACTTCTCTGTGAGGGCTGCCGAGGGCTCTCCCAGCACCCCAGAAGGATGCCGGGAAAGTCCAGGCTGGAAAACTTTCTTCTAGAAAATGTCCTGGGTCACTTTCTTTTTTTCTCCCTGTGTTTTCAAGAGGGTATAATAGCAATCGGGTGCTCAGCCTCCCTTTTCGTGGCATCTTGGGGCCAACCTGAGCTGGGGGGCTGGTCTTTTGGCTAAGGGGCCACACAGGCAGTGCCCATTGCCTGGCTCTGGCCCCTGGGTAGCTCCATCCTCCAAAGCCTTGGACAGAAGCTGCATGACCGGACCCGGTGCTGATGCTGTCCAGATGGCCCGGGCCTCGGCCACACGATGTGGTGGAGGACGCCACGGGGAGGAAGGAAAGATATCGACTGTCAAGGCTGCGTTGGTTGCTGTAGCAACATTCAGAAATGACTGAGATCAATAGCAGCCGCCCAAATTTTATTTGCTTTTATTTCCTCTTCGGGAACAGCAGCAGGCCTCACAATAAGAAGGGCCCCCACCGGGGGCGGGGCTGGTGGTCGCGGCTGTGGTGGCTTCTGTGTCCTGAAGGTATACAGCAGGGGAGAGACAAACGAGGCTTTTTTCCAGGTGCAGGGGAGGGAGATGGGGGTCAGGGAAGAGCCACTGGGGGGCGCACCCCTGGCCAGCCATTTAGCCTGTTTGGTTAGCCATGCAATTTGGCAGCCGGGTCCCTCGGAGGAAGGAAAAATCAATAGCGCTATCCATACATTTGTGCCTCTCTCAGCTTCTGACCACTTTAACTTTCATAAAGAGGCATCAAAGAGTATAAATAGAGCCTAGAGGCGGGGCTGGATTTCTGCTGTTGCGGAGTTCTTGTGGGACCAAAGGGACAGTGGGGCCGGTCCATTCAGGAGGCTTGAAAAAAATGATGCAGGCCAATGTCTATGCATCCACACAAAGAATGAAGGTTCCGGTTTGGATGAAGTTATTTCTGACAGTGTACAGAGATTCCCTAGTTCATCTCCGCACTAATGCATTAAAAACCTGACTCAACATTGCTTTGTGGATTACAAAGTACACCATATCCATTTTCCCCTTGGACTCTTGCCGCACTCTATGAGTTACGTGGACTATATTGTTCATGAGTTGGCTAACTGATTAATTTGTCATTCATTGGTTCACTCGTGCATGCAAATATGTATTACATAACTGCTATGAGCCCCTCACTCTTCAGATGAACAAAGCAACATTTATGCTCTCAAGGAGATTATGGTCTAGTTGAGGAAGGCAGGCTGTAAGTGAGCAAGCAGGTGTCTGATCTGTGAGATGGTGTACGTGCTCTGCAGAAATGAAGAAGAGCATGGGGTATAGGAGGAGTTGGGTGCTGGTGGCAATCTGCCTTTTGTACTAACTAGGGCTTGAAGAATGAATGCCTCTCAGATGGTGGCATGCAGGCCGAATCCTGAAGGAGGTGAAGGAGTGAGCTCTCAGATATTTGGAAGAGAGTACTCCAGGCAGCAGATTCAAGATCACATGCTCAGGGACCCGGGAATGCTGTTTAACGAGGTACAGCAGGGAGGCCAGCCTTGCTGGAGTGGAGCAGAGAAGTGGGACTTGTGGTCAGAGAGGGGCGGGGACTGGGGAACAGAGCCTGAGAGGCCCTTCTGGAAACTTGCGGGGCATCTGTCAGGTTCACACAGCAGAATGACATGGTTGCCTTATGTTTAAATGATCATCTATTATTTTACCACAATTAAAAATAAAATCGCCCGCTGGAAAAAGGCTGCTTTTGGGCAGTGGGAGCAGGGAGTGAGGAGGACCGAGTGACCAGGGTGGTCAGGGCAGGCATGGAGAGATGCGGGGAGATTCTGGCTGTGTTCCAAAGTCACTGCCAGCAGGATTTATCGAAAGATCAGATACGGTGTGTGATGAATTTTATGCATAATGGTAGAAGGATAATGTTAAATGATTAGTATAACCATTAACATATAATAAGAATATATAATTTATTCAAATATTCCCCAATCTCTTTCATTTGGTCACACTTTGCATTTTACACACCATTTTCACAAATGTGCTCGCTGTGTCCCCCATGAAGATTCAAGTTTGCGTTTTCAAGGTGAGCAGATGGAAGCCCGGAAGGAAGAAATGGTTTTCCCCAGGTAACTCACCTATTTTTATTTTATTTTGTATTTTCAGGGGCCCTTCTCATTAAGTAGAGTCAGGCTGCTCACACGAAACTTGAAACCACATTTGCCTGTCACTGTTTGCTTGCCAGGCCCCCCACTAGGTCCCAAGTGTTCTGAGCTCACTGTCTCTGCCCCATGGCAATTATGCATCAGGCTGGTGTCCTGGCCGCCCACCTGAGCAGGTGCTTGGGCGCCCCGGGCCCCTGTGTTGGCTCATCAAGGGTGAGACCAGAGCGAGGGAGGGGCCGTACCTAGCAGAGGACGGGCCCGGCCTGCGCAGCATCTGCACCACCAGCTGTGGGGGCAGGGCAGAGAGCCAGAATTCAAGGGCCTCTTTGCGAGTGGGGGTCAGTGGCGAGTGATCTAGACCATGGATAATAGAAAGCCCAAGTGCCTAGTCCAGGAAGAGTTGGGTGAGCAGTTTCTGACTGTCCACTTGGAGTCCCTTTTGAAAGGTTATGGTGCTGACCCCAGGGACAGGCGTCTCCTCATCTGGCTTCCAAAGGCCCTTTTTGGAGTGTGCCCTTCGTAAGTGTGGGTGAGCTACATATGGGGTGTGCAGCTGGTGCAGCCCCTCGTCCTCGGGGGCTCCTGACCACCAGGCAGCAGCCACACTGCAGGCTCCTTGGCATGCTTCTCTCCAGAAGCTGCAGCTCGCCTGGAAGGATCTTCCCATTGGGGAGCTCTCGGGCTGTGGAGGTGAGTTTTGGCCTGTGCCTCCCTGGGAAACTGAGAGCTTACGTCAGACCTTTGCCTCCGAGTGATCCCCCTAAAGATCGAGGGAGATAGAGTGTTTATATATGAACTCCTCAGTCATTTGTGGATGGGGTTGGAAGGACAAAGTAGATGCTGGTGTGGTGAGAGCAAGCCCACAGATGAGGACATGCAGCCCCGAGGCTGGACACCAGGCCTGCTTGCTCTGATGTGGGAAGAACCAGGGGGCGTGGATGTGAAGCTACATCATCTGGGTCAATGGTAAAATGGAAGGAGAGGCCTAACAGGATTTGCAAATGACCATCTCAGAGGAACAGGATCTCACGACCGGGGAACATGTCTCTTGAAACTTTCTAGAACCTGGATTTTTGTAATTTCTCTCTGTCGGTCCAAGTAGGTCCTTAATCTTTTCTTACATACCTCAGTGTGCTATAGGTTTCTTTCCATCTCAGTTTTGGTTGAGGAACCACATTTTGGCAGACACAACAGATGCTGTATTTCAGTGCTTCCACCAGAGATAAATTCCAAAGTAAGTGGTCAAGAATTGTTTAAGCTGGTCTATAAGCTGTATGTTCCTAGTCTACAATGACGTAAGGAACTTGGACCTGGAAGTAAATCAACTATAGCCCTTAGCACGTGGTTAGTTCAGCTGACTTGTTAAACTTATTATTACTAATAGCAAGTCTCTCCTGATGAAGGAAGCAGAGCAATGACTTACTGTCCAGAATAAGCTCCTTCTCCAGATTTCCAGGACCACACTGTAAGTAGTGCTGATTTAGGGCACTTAAACTTTTCTTCACACTGAGGATATAAAAGGGTTGGAAAGGAGAAATAATTTTTTGGAAAGGTGTTAGGACGCCTGCCCCTCACTTTAAACATAGTTAAACGTGCTCCTATAGGACTACTGTGCAAGGTTACTGAGGCACCTGCTGAGAAATCTAAGGGGTGTGAGGTAGGCTCGCTGCAGATGGACCAGCTGAAGGAGGTCCAGAGGTGACTAACACTGATCTGCATTTCCAGAATTTATTAGGGCAGGGCTGAGCATTTTCCATGGAGCAGTGAAGGTTCTGCAAGTGAGAGAGCTGGTCTGGGTCATCTTCATTCCTGTGCCACAGGGCTGCCTCCAAGGCTGATGTGACCTCAGCAGGAAAAACCTTGGAGATGGACCACCACATTCCTGAGGCGCTGCAGGAAGATTCAGCCACCCACCAAAACAGAGATGTGTCTGATCACATCGAGGGAGCCGCAGAGGAGAGATGCTTCCAGAAGGATTCTCCAGAGAGCCCACCAAAACTCCGCATCTGAGAAAAGGTCTGCTGTAAACACTGACCAGGCCAGAGTAGGAAAGAGCTTGCAACACTGTTATTCAGGTAAGATTTCCTGTTCCCTTCCCTTCTCCTTGAGCCAATGTTGGAGGAGTCAGACATGCAGCCAGGGGCTGCTGCTGGTGGTGGGGTGGGGGATAGTTGGAACAAAATTTGCCCTTAGCTGGTGAGGTGATAATTGTTGAAGGAGAGTAATGGATTTATTATATTATTCTTCTTTATTTGTGTATGCTTGGAAGTTTCCATATACAAAATACTAAGAAGTGAAAAGAAACAGCAGGTAGCAAGTGGGAAAAGAGGTGAGCGAAAAGAGAGAAGCTTTGAAACTGCAGGAAACTAGCAGAGGAGGAGGATTAAGTGTTATTTTCAAATTAAGATCGAAGTGTTAATTATTATACGGAGCCAGACCTTCTAATTTTCACAATCAGGACTGAGCTTTGTGACTTCAAATGGCTCCAGGACTTTATAATAACCAGAAATGACCAGGAAAGTCCTGGGATTTAATCCTGGGGGCAGATGAAAAAACTAATCTCACCGAGCAAATTTAAAGGGCATTAGACAATTTTAGCTAAGGGAGAGCAATCGCCGTTTTATGTAGGTTTTGATCTGGATTCAGACAAGAGTGTGGATTCAAAATTCCGGGAACTGTGCAACCTTGGGTCTGGGTTTTGTCATCTGCACAATGTCTGCAATGATGTCTGTAGAAGGTCATTGTGCCATGTGTGGTCTGTGTAACAAATTCTAGATACTATTGTTCATCGAATCCTGGTATCATGTTAATGTAATGATGACATAGGGGTGGAATCAGCTGTCAACAAATATTGATTGAGAACATGCTACATGTCAAGTCCTAGATGGGTTCCGAGGACATGGAGGATGGTCTACAGGATCCAGAGGGAGAAGGAGGGGGAGAGGAGGAGATTGAATGTTTGTGATTGTACCTTGTGAGTTGTGCCTATTCAACAAGCAGGTCACTCGCAGGGGACCAGCGGTGAAGCTTGAACATATTCGGAGCCTGAGGGCATGTCTTTGGAGTGGTGTCCCACGCAGCAGCACTGGCTATATGTGTGTGTGGCAGGTGTCCTCAGCTCCCGGGAGGGTGAGGATGGCTGAGTCCCCAGGGCTGTGAGGAGGAACATACCCTCTGGACCTAAGCAGAGAAGACTCTGCATTTACCAGCCCCACTGGGTGGCCACAGCCCCACTGTCCAGAATGTGTGGGCCCCGGGACTTATTTCTATTCTCAATTCCATCTGTAAAGTGGGGGAAGGAGAAGGGAGGAAAGCAGAGGGATCTCAGAAGTGATCTTCCAGCCCATATAGAGCAACAAAATTGAACTTAACCCTCTGAGGTCTATCTCCTGGAAGGGTCTGCAGAACACACTAGAGAGAAATCCCTGTCCAGCCATGATCACTGTTAAGAAATGCTGATTATGGAGTCCAAGTCCAAGTCCACATCAGGGCTAGGCAGTCCACGGTGTGGCAAAGGGTTTGCCTTGAGGGAGTAGAGGGGTCCTGTGGTAGGTAAGTCTCTGTCTCACTCTGCAAACTCAGGTGTGCAAAGAAGTATGACTTAATTTTCTAAAAGAAGTTTCGTTTAGAGCCTTTGCCCTGTTGGGCAACTGGGAACCTTGATATCACTCTTTCCTGGGGTTTCCTGACATGCAAAACTGTGTCGAAATCCCAGGGCTTCCATAGGACCAATGTGTGGGAGTGGGTGCTCACCTGGTCCTTGCATGGTTTGGCCTTAGAGGTCAGGTACTCTTGGTCACTGACCTTTTCGCTGGGCATGGCCTTCTGGGTCCTGCACTCTGCTGTGCACCTATGTGCCCCTTGCTGCATGGGGTCCTCTCGGGGGCTGCCCACTTTGGCCCATAGTCAGTTCTTTCTGGGGTCTTTCCAGGTGCTCTCCGTGCTTCCTGCCTCGGGACCCACAGATCACGCACGTTTTCTCATTGTTCATCCTCTGCAGACTCGATTTTCAGTCTGGATGGGGTCACAAGAGGTTTGGGAAAGCCCTGCATCAATATCTTCTCTTCCTGCTTTAGAAATTGAGCTTTTGAAAATAAACTCCTGGAAGGCTCACAGGCTAGTTTTACTTCTTAATCCTGTTATAAAGAAGACTAGCTCTCCTAATAGAAATTATGGTAAGTCCTGGTAGGCAGCCTTCTCAGAAGCAAGGATCCTTTCTCCCATTTGGAAAGGCCACAAATTGGGCCATTCTAGGCTGATTTGCAGCCTCTCCCCATCCTGACACACTTCTGCCAGCAGAAGGGAGGATGACTCTCAGATTGCGCTGACCTAAGGAATACGTCTGATTCAGCTGAAGTCTTTTTCCTTTGAATTTCATTAATAGTGTAATTAGCAATGAAATAGTTCCATTAGACATTTTTATGTAATTCTTTTTAATTACAAAAGTAATAGAAACACATTGTAGAGAATTTAAAAAGTGGGAAGGGAGAGGGATGAGGAAAGAAGGTAGGTAGAGGCAGCAATGAAGACAGCTAGATACAAATCACTCAAGAACACTTCTTGTGGGCTGGGCTTCTGGGTGTTGCATGTGCCTCCATATTTAATCCTCACCACATCTCTCCGGGGCGGACTGTTACCAGCATTTTGCCATGGTGAGAACACTGGAGCACAGGGAGGTTAAGTAACTTTTTCAGGATCACACAGCTCCAGGCCGTCTGACTCACCATCAAGCAATACGGATTTCCAGATGCTATATTCCCACATCAGTTGGATTTAATTCTATTCTCCGCATCTATTTTAAAAATAATTTGCAGTTTTGGTTTTGATTCCCTTTTTAATCTAGCCCAAGAGATTTTCATAACTTTCAAGAACTCTATTTTTTATGATGATATTTGAATTGTTGTTTTGAGTCATGGTCAGACTATAGTTTGTAGAGTTTTAAATTTCACCAAGCTTTACTTTTGACTAAAGATGGAATCCGTATTTTAAAAGTTTCCTTAGATATAAGACAGGAGTCAACCAACCAATCAATCAATGCAGATATCCTTAACCAAATCTTCATCCGTTGTCATATTTTGCCAACTTAATCTGTAACATTTTAAAGGCATATTTACATTTTAAATTCAAATTGTATTGGACTCAAGGTTTAGCATATTTATAGGAGATTTTGATTCAGATGTTATGTTATTTGCTATAAGGTTATATGACTATTATAATTTTATCGTGGATTACATCTTTTACCCTCATATCATCTGCCCTGTGGAATGCTTTTGACTTGAAATTGAGGTTTGCTTGACACTGAGATTATTGCTATTGCTTTTTGTTTGCTTGCATGTTTTCATTCGTCAGTGTTCTTTCTGTCTCCCTCATGTTCAACATTTGCTGCTCTCCTCTAGGGGTTTCTCGTGAATAACACAGGATATGGTATTGTTTTTAACACAACCTAATCATCCGTGTATCGATCTGGAAATTCCAGATGATAGGTGGGTGATAACTTTGATTTTATCCCTGTCATTTTTTTAAAAAAGATTTTATTTATTTATTTATTTGAGAGAGAGAGAGAGCAAGCACACATGAGGGAGGGGGGAGGAGCAAGGGGGAGGGAGAGGCAGGGGGGAGGAGCAAGGGGGGAGGGAGAGGGAGGGGGAAAGAATCTCAAGCAGACTCTGAGCTGACCCCAGAGGCCAGGGGGTGGGGTGGCACAGGGTGGAGGGTCCATCTCATGACCCAAGATCATGACCTGAGCTGAAACCAAGAGCTGGGTGCTCAACCAACTGAGCCACCCAGATATTTCCTTGTCATTTTATTTAAAGCTTACAATTTATTTTACTCTTTCCTTTTTCTCTCAGTCTTCATTTCTGCTTACTCAACAGAATATATTTCTTATTCTCCTGTCCCTCGTTTTAATTGAGAAGGTCTGATAGTCCCATATGTTCTCTACTGTTCTCTCTCTCTATTCTAAAGGAGATAGTAACCCTCCCTTCCCTCAGATGCTCTAGCTTGCTACTCCTCTCCTTCACCTCCTGCTGTTTTCCTCCAACAACCAGGGTGATTTTAGCCACTTCAATAACTTAAAATTTTAGTTTGATATAAAAATTTCCCCCAAACTGCATGTCTGCTTGTTTCAAGACCCCTCTTGGGAATGGGGCTGCCCTGTGAGAAGGCCCCATCCTGCCTGGCTGTTCCGTGACTCTGAGGAGTAGGGAGAAACAGGGGCCAGTTCTTAAACTGCCATCTTTATTTATTTTTTTAAGGTTTTTAAAATTTTTTTAATTATTATGTTAATCACCATACATTACATCATTAGTTTTTGATGTAGTGTTCCATAATTCATTGTTTGTGTATAACACCTAGTGCTCCATGCAGAACATGCCCTCTTTAATACCCATCACCAGGCTAACCCATCCTCCCACCCCCCTCCCCTCTAGAACCCTCAGTTTGTTTTTCAGAGTCCATCGTCTCTCATGGTTCGTCTTCCCATCCGATTTCCCCCCCCTTCGT
>NC_138374.1:42320100-42338144 GCF_054177405.1 Leptonychotes weddellii | reverse complement strand
ATCCTAAAATTTGTATGGATCCAGAAAAGACCCCAAATAGCCAGAGGAATGTTGAAAAAGAAAAGCAAAGCCGATGGTATCACAATTCTGGACTTTAAGCTCTATTACAAAGCTGTAATTATCAAAACAATATGGTACTGGCAAAAAAACCAAAAAAAACAAACAGACACTTAGATAAATGGAACAGAATAGAGAGCTCAGAAATGGACCCTCAACTCTATGGTCAACTAATCTTCGACAAAGCAGGAAAGAATGTCCAATGGAAAAAGACAGTCTATTCAACAAATGGTGTTGGGAAAATTCGACAGGCATATGCAGAAGAATGAAACTGGACCATTTCCTTACACCACACACAAAATAGACTCAAAATGGTTGAAAGACCTAAATGTGAGACAGGAGTCCATCAAAATCCTTGAGGAGAACACAGCCAGCAACCTCTTTGACCTCAGCTGCAGCAACTTCTTCCTACAAACATCGCCGAAGGCAAGGGAAGCAAGGGCAAAAATGAACTATTGGGACTTCATCAAGATAAAATCTTTTGCACAGCAAAAGAAACAGTCAACAATACCAAAAGACAACTGACAGAATGGGAGAAGATATTTGCAAATGACATATCAGATTAAGGGCTAGTATCCAAAATCAGTAAAGAACTTATCAAACTCAACACCCAAAGAACAAAGAATCCAATCAAGAAATGGGCAGAAGACATGAACAGACATTTTTCCAAAGAAGACATCCAAATGGACACATGAAAAAGTGCTCAACATCACTCAGCATCAGAGAAATCCAAATCAAAACTTCAATGAGATACCACCTCACACCAGTCAGAATGGCTAAAATTAACAAGTCAGGAAACGACAGATGTTGGCGAGGATGCAGAGAAAGGGGAACTCTCTTACACTGTTGGTGGGAATGTAAGCTGGTGCAGCCACTCTGGAATACAGTATGGAGGTTCCTCAAAAAGTTGAAAATAGAGGTACCCTATGACCCAGCAATTGAACTGGGTATTTACCCCAAAGATAGAAATGTAGTGATCCAAAGGGGCATGTGCACCCTGATGTTTATAGCAGCAATGTCCACAATAGCCAAACTATGGAAAGAGCCTAGATGTCCATCGACAGATGAATGGATAAGGAAGATCTGGTGTGTGTGTATATAATATATATATACATACAATGGAATATTATGCAGACATCAAAAAAAATGAAATCTTGCCGTTTGCACCGATGTGGATGGAGCTAGAGGGTATTATGCTAAGTGAAATACGTCAATCAGAGAAAGGCAATTATCATATGATCTCACTGATATGAGGAATTTGAGAAACAAGACAGAGGATTATAGGGGAAGGAAGGGAAAAATGAAACAAGACAAAACCGGTGGGGGAGACAAACCATCAGAGACTCTTAATCTCAGGAAACAAACTGAGGGTTGCTGGAGTGGTGGGGGGGTGGGAGGGATGGGGCGGCTGGGTGATAGCCATTGGGGAGGGTATGGGCTATGTTGAACACTGTAAATTGTGTAAAACTAATGAATCACAGACCTGTACCCCTGAAACAAATAATACATTATGTTAAGAAAAAAAAGATAAACATTTTATTAGCATTTTTTGCAAATCTGTTTTTTTTTCCTTTGAGGTGTTAAATGGAAAGGCATACTACAATGCCTATAAAACAACTTTAAAAAATATATACAAGACATCACCTCTAAACTTGGTACTTCCATATCTATAATTCATGGAACAGTAGAGAAGTAAGGGGCCCTCCTTTTACTTAGGAGAGATCAGTAGCTCAGAGAGGCCGATTTTCTTGCCAAGTAGGAATAGGGCCAGGAGCAAAACCTATGTTTCTTACCTTCTGCCCAGGGCTTGTCTTTGGAAGATTTTTTTTTTTAATGGAAGGAGTGGGATTTCTTTTTTCTTTTTTCCTTTTTTTAAAAAGATTTTATTTATTTATTTGACAGAGAGAGACACAGTGAGAGAGAGAACACAAGCAGGGGGAGTGGGAGAGGGAGAAGCAGGCTCCTGGCTGAGCAGGGAGCCCAACGTGGGGCTCGATCCCAGGACGCCGGGATCATGACCTGAGCCGAAGGCAGACGTTCAATGACTGAGTCACCCAGGCGTCCCAGAAGAAGTGGGATTTCTATGTCCTCGTTTGAGGGGTGGAGACACTGAGGTTTCATGTCATGACACTACCTAGCTGAGCCAAGTAGGCAGCAAGTGGTAGGGCTCTGATAAGAATCAGAGTCCACTTGCTACTGCTCCCTCTGGGGTGCCTCGCACAAAGCTGGGCTCCTCTCATGAGGCTGTCCTCTGCTGTAGGAGCAGAACGTCTGCACACCTTCAGAGAGGTTGTCTCTCCTCTTGGAACCACAGAGGGCTATCAGGAAGAGGCCTGGATGTTTCTGGGGATCTAGTTAGGGCAGGTTCTTCACCAGAATCTATTTCAATTTGTTAAATGTTTATTCAGCACTTACTGTATGCTAGGCACTGCTTTAGAGGCTAGAAATAATGAATAAAACAAGAACTTTCTCTCAAAGAGCTTACAGTCTAGAATAGAGTTAGGCCAGAAGGAGTAAAGAGGACAAGGTGATGGCAAATCCCTGGTTTGGGGAGGTGTCCTCAGGAATGATAGTCTTGTTCCACATTTTAGATGGAAAGTTTCTTTGTTCTGCATTTCTGAATTTCCCCAGATCTCAGTGTAGTAACATTCTGCTTATTCCTTTAGTCCACCGGCTTCGAAATACTTGTCTACACTAGCCACTTCTTACAGCCCTTTCCAGAAATTTTCCACATGATTAATGGTACATTTAAACACCTCCACTTTGGATAGGCTTGCAGTAGATGCCACACAGCTGTAGCTGTCAACGGGTCATGCTGCATGATAAATTAGCCAAACGGAGCTCTGGAAATGCTGTCACTTTCCTCCATTAATGCAGGAGCTGTGGATGAGTCCCTGCATTATCACGCTCCAAATTACACCCGGGATCAACAACAGAGCTCCGTGTGCTGAGGATTCTCCTGATGTGAGTCCCAGACACTTGAGGGATGGCAGGTACCAGTGGAGCTCCTCATAGAAGACTGATTCTCCTCCACAGGTGTCAGCCGACAGTGGGACCCTACCTCACTTCTCGGTTTCCAGCTCCTTTTTCCCTTCTGCCACTGTTCACGCCACATGTTTCCAATTTTCTAGGTGGTGCATTTGAATATGGTGTTGGGAGACCGCCTTCATCTTTTTGAGCGGAAGTCTGGAATCATCCCAAGGTGAGACATGGTGTTTGGAGGTCATCGCAGAGGTCGCCATCTCTGTGTTGACAGGGATATGACCCATCCTGAGGAGCTTGTGGTTGTGGGTCAGGACAGCCTCTTCCTGGGGCTTGCCTGGGCACTCTCTCTTTCTGCCTTTTAACATAAATGTTCTGGGCTTTTATCCTGTGCTGCTCATAGCCCTTTTCCAAACAGGGGACAAAGCAATCTGCTTACTAAACTATAATCACAGCCGCTTTTCCTTGAGGGGGTGCCCGGAACACCTCGGGCAGAGTCTGGTGGTTCATGTATTCTTTGGTCAAAGATGTGGCCCACCGAGCAGTGTCTCTTCAGGTCCAGTGGGACTTCATTTAAATCAGGCCCTTCCTATTTACACCCTTGGGAGACCTCAGAACGGCTACTTCTCCCCTTGGCCTGGCCCTGAATGCACGCTCTCTCTGTCCACCAACTCATTCTGGTCACTGCTCCCTAGATTCTGGGGGTGCTCCCATTCTGTATGGGGCATCTGACTCTTGTTTTCAGCTAGGGTCATGATCTTAGGGTCTGGGATCGAGTCCCGGGTCAGGCTCTGCACTCAGTGGGGAGTCTGCTTGAGATTTTTCTCTCTCCCTCTCCCTTTGCCCCTCCCCATAGGGTGAAGGGGAGATTCTCTCTGTCCCTCGTGGACAGGACGACCAGTTGCCTGATTGACACAGAGCTGAAAGCAGAACTTTTCAGAGCAGAAACCAGGCTGTCAAGACCGTCCCATCACTGGTACTCTATGAAATAGCAAAGAACTATCACATCTGCCCCCGGGCTGAAGCAGTCTGGGTTATATTGGTTATTATTCCTTGGCCACCCTTGAGTGGGTTGCACATAAATGAGGTAGATGTTTAAAATGTGAAGAATTGCTGGTGTTTGGATGTGGCTGAATGGAAAGACCAATGGTTGTCACTAGAGGGACAGCCTCAGTGGGAGTAGGCCTCCTTCATGCGGGTCTGATGGCCCCATCGGAGACACTGGAAGCAGAGCTCTTGCTTCCTTTCCACTAGGGGCTGGGTAGACAGGTTTAGACATCCCTCGGGGGAATGGTGCTGGTGGGCACTTTCTAGGAGAACACATTTGCCTCTCCATTGCCATGGCTACAAATCTGGTCCAAGCCACCTCTGTTTCTAGGACTACTGCATGGTCTCCCAAACGGATTTCTCTGCAGCTATGGGCTTTGCTCCTCCCCTCCCCCAATTTTCTATGGTGTAGCAGGCCTTCTGTCAATGAGACATGCCACTTCGAATCCTCCAGCTGCATCCTAGCTTCATATGACCCTCCACTAGTTCATGAGTTCTTCCCTGCCTCAGGCCCTTGGTACTTGCAGTTCCCTCTGGCTGGAGAGTTCGTCACATATTTGGATCTGTTTCATTCTTCAGATTCACTTCAGTGTCCTCTCTTCAGATAAACCTTGCTTGACCCCTATCTGTAGCATCCCTTACCCTACCCTGCCCTAGGTGTTCTCTACAACATCAGCTTCCCTATGGTCATTAGAGAATTGATTATCTGACAGTATCTTTGCTGTGATTGTGACTGTTGTTCTTTAGGAGACCATCGTATCCACAAAAGAAGGATTTCATCTGCTTGGGTGAGGACTGTTCCTCATAACTGTTCCTGCTTGTAACCCAACAGCCCCTCAAAATACACTGTGGAATGAATCTCTCTACAAAGCTATAGGTTTGTGGCTATTTAGGTGCAGCTTCTAGAATCATTCCAAAGCCCCACATGGTCAGGAGTTTGACAATGGAAAGAGGCTCCTCAAAAACCTTATCTTTGTATGGGGCGTCTGACTCTTGTTTTCAGCTAGGATCATGATCTTAGGGTCTGCGATCGAGTCCCGGGTCAGGCTCTGCACTCAGTGGGGAGTCTGCTTGAGATTTTTCTCTCTCCCTCTCCCTTTGCCCCTCCCCATGCCACGCCTGGGTGCTCTCTCTCTAAAATAAAAATAAATAAATATTAAAAATATCTTTTCTCTGTATACTTGGGGGTTTGGTTATCTCTTGCAGGCCAGGGTCTGTTTTCCCATCTTTAATAAGAACAGTTTGAAATGGACTGGGCAACATCTTATGATCTTTCCTGCTTTGAATTTTGATGTTTTCAGCGTATGATTCTCTGTCTCTCAGAGATCTCATCTTCTCAGCTTCTAGAATGAGAATAATTGCACACAGATATTTATGGCATTCCTGTAGATGATGTGTATTTATGAGACGGCTGTATTGACTAATCTTGCTTTTTTTTTTGGTCTTGGAGGAAAAGTTTCTCTGATTTAGTTATGTCTGATTTAGAGAAGTTTAAATTTTTTTTGAAGAGTAAGGGACTTGTGCGTGGAGTGTGTCAGTGCTGCATTAAAGAATTGTGAGCTGTTTTCTCTTAGAATGTGTGGCAGGTTCCATCTGGTTACATAGGGAGTGGGAGCAGCCCTTCCCCTCCTCTGCTCTCGCAGGCCCGAACCTGTGGGGGCAGGAAGCTAATTATCACCTCCTAGGATGCTTGGAACCTTGTCTCAGTCTTGAAAGAACTGTCCTCGTGCTGGTCCTCAGAAGGGAAGAGACCCACACAGACAATTATTTTCTTAGCTCCATGCCACTCTGTGAGCATATGTGCCAGACATACTTGAACTTTGATCATGAGACTCAGGCAGAATTCAATGTAAAGAGAAGTATTGGCTGAGGAGGCCCCAGAGACCCACTACTTGGTGATTATAATGAATGTGGGTGTCCACCCTGTGCTGAGTCACCGTGGGAGACAGATGGGCTTTGGCAAAGGCCAACACATGGAGCCCTCTCCCTACTATTGTCAAGATCAGACTCTCCAGAGAGAAGGGGGTGTCATGCATGAAACCCCCCCACTCTGCTATGGCTCCTCTCATCCCACCAGGCAATCAGCTGCAGCAAGGCTGAGAGGAGGTGGTTTGAAAAGTCTAACCTGTGTAGTCTAAGTCCTGGGAGGATGTGAGGGGGGATGTCTGACAAGATGGAAGACGCGGAGCACTTGTTGGGACAACCAAAGTCCCTTTCTCACCTCACATGGAAACTTACACCCATACTGTGCTCCGTGCCAAGTGGTCCACATTCTCTGTCTCATTTTGTCCTGACAACATCATGTGAAGCAGGATTTTATTTTTAAATAACTATTTTGTAGAAAGGGCTCTTTAAAAAGGATAACTGTTTTGCCCAAAGTCACACAATCAGTCCCTAGAAGTGAGATGTTCTGGTTTCTTTTTGCTGTGTAACAAGCCATCTCCAAATTTAGGGGTATAAAATGGCCACCACTTATTACACCCACAGATTCTGTGGGTCAGGACTTCGGGAAGGGCACCATGAGATGTCTTTGCTCCACCAAGGACTCCAGCAACTGTAAGTATTCCTGGTTGCAGAGGTGGGGGCTATGTGGAAGGCTGGGTTCTGCTGGAACTGTTGCCAAGAGCATCTACATGGGGCCTCTACATGTAGTTTGGGCTTATCCAACATGGTACCTGGCTTTTGGAAGAAGAGTCCCAAGAAGATCATCAGGGACCAAGCATTCCTAAAGATCAAAGCAGGAGCTCTAAAGCTTCTCCTGACTTAGCAAATCACCCAGATACCTCCTCCCCACTCTATACACTGAAGAAGTCACAAGTCAGTCCCATTTTACATGGACCCCTCCCCGCCATGGAATGTGTGTCAGAGAATTTATGGCTATATTTTAAGGTGGCCACACAGGATTTGAACCCTGGCTCCACAACCATTGCCCTTATTAGACATGTTGCCTGGGTATAAGAGGCAGGGGGAAGCTTCAGTAGGGACATGGTAGATATATCTTTAACATGGCTGCATCACTACAGTCCTTGGAAAGAAAATGCAACAAGTAACAGCATGGCTTGGGAGGCAGCAGTCCAGAGAAGGGGCCAGGAGCTCCACCTGTGCAACTGTGGATGACCTGCTCCAATTCTCCTGCCTCAGGCCTTCCTCTGTGAGAAGGGGTAATCACAGCATCTCCTGGCCCATCTGTAAGGTGCAGTGCCCAGGAGATGTGCAAACCTCATGGATTTTCCAACCTGCTCTTTGGACAGGAGGAAGTGTTTCTGGGTCCACAGGGAGGCCCTGCTACTCAGTCCTTCAACCCACTGCTCTCAGACACACTCAGGGGACACGCCAGCCTTCTATACCCACCCCAAATCCCAAAAGCCTAACCAGACCCACTCAGACTACATGGTCTTTTCCTTCCCTGACCATCTACATATATTGATTCTGTTATACTTTGTTCATTTGCCAATTCCTTACACCCTGGAAAGGATAATAAATGGGGAATCACAATTTCCTTTTGAAGTCTTGGCTCCACTGTGTCCTAGGTGAGTAAGCCACAGGCGTGTCACGTAGCCTCTTATGACCTCAGTTTTCTGCAAATCAGTGATCAGTCTACCTGTTCAAGGAACGTTATGGGGATTCAATGGACTGACATGAGAAAGTGTTTTCTGATCTAATAAGCATAATACATGCTTGGGTGTTTTTAATATGATCATTTCCTCTAGCACTTAGCAAGCTGGGTGCTTCACCCACAGCAGGTGCTTAATAGATATGTGCACTTTAGTCTTGATTTACACCAGACCCCAAATGAAGTTTGTGTCAGAAAGAGATTGGAACTTTCATCTGTCCTACTCAGAGATGTATGTCACAGAAGCCCTTCCGAGTGAATTGGCCACACTGTACTTTTTCTTTCCCTGACAGGCTTGAAGGAGGATCACAGGCTTTTGTAACTGACATAATCACAGCATTGATTAAGGAGAAATAACTGACTCCATCAATTTAATTAAAGAGCTAAAGATATGCACCCCATTCTCAGGCTCTCTGCGTCAGGGCAAAGTCAGCGTGGGAAGGATCCAGGCACTCCTCTTACAGGAGATTCTGGAAGCTGAATAACTTTTTGCAGCAACTCACTTCATCCAGCAGAGATTCGATTACATTAGTCTAGGAAATGCATGGAAACAGTTCTCCCCATGTCAGGCTTCTGCAAAAAGAGTGACCAAAACAAACTCACAAGAGACAAATGTTGGTGCATGGCATATTTCTTGTAATTTTTAGTCTGCTCTATTTTTATTGTGATAAATGGATCTGTGTTTTAAACATCAGGCATTTATTAGGTTCCCACTGTATTCTCTGTGCTATTTTAGAAGCTATGGGGACTATAGATCAGAAGAAGCTGTCCCCACATTTATGATAGTTTTTTGGTGTGTGTTCTGAGAAGAGTGTTGAGAGCACAACTCTGAGTATATGTGAAGACCAGACAGTGAGGCTGGAGGGCCTGGGATGGGCTGGGCTGGGCTCTGGAAGGGCAAACAGTACAAGCAGTCAGCATGTGAGTTGTATTTAATTCCACTTTTTTCTAACTAGCTATGCAACATCGGGCACGTTGCTTAACCAATTTGAGGCTCGGGTTCTTACCTGTTAAATAGGTCTCACAGAGAGGGAGAGAAGCCATCTATACAGTAAAGCTTTGAACTCACTCAATCCAGGAAACAGTGACTAGGCTCATTGGAAAAGGAGGTCAAGGGGAACTGCCTTGGAAGATTTACTGATGAGCTAT
Source organism: Leptonychotes weddellii (assembly GCF_054177405.1). Classification (NCBI taxonomy): domain Eukaryota; kingdom Metazoa; phylum Chordata; class Mammalia; order Carnivora; family Phocidae; genus Leptonychotes; species Leptonychotes weddellii. The sequence goes on along the minus strand of NC_138374.1, from coordinate 42,329,296 downwards.
TTCTGTCTAAAAACTACCCCCAAACTTAGTGTATCATACCAAAGGTAAAGGACCTTACTGTTCATTCTTTGTTAGCACGTCGGGAGTGTCTTATGGGATTTTCTTCATGAAATAATGCAGACCTGGCAGTAACCGTGTACTTTCCCTACTGTCCCCTCCTTTCCAGGGCAAGAAGGCTCGGTCTGTCTCCGATCATCAGACTGTGCCACAGGGCTGTGTTGTGCTAGACACTTCTGGTCCAAAATCTGTAAACCTGTCCTCAAAGAAGGTCAAGTGTGCACCAAGCACAGGAGAAAAGGCTCCCATGGGCTGGAGATATTCTAGCGCTGTTACTGTGGAGAGGGTCTGTCTTGCCGGATACAGAAAGATCACCATCAAGCCAGCAACTTGTCCCTTGACAAATCCACTGCCAGCATAGCACGTGAGAAGGACACATTCATTTCAAGTGGTCAGACCTGGGACAACTTTGGTGAGGACCCTTACAGAAGAGATCGTTGGACAAAATAAAGAAGACTGGCTTTTTGAGGGTTATGGAAAAGTGCAAAGAAAGCAGGAAGTAAAATGATACATGGCATTTAGGGAATATGAAGATTGGTATGAACCAATAAAGGACCACATGCATGGTCCTTTAAGGACCACATATATGCAGCTTGTGATGATTGGTGTGATTATTGAATATGTTTTGAATTTCCCAACTAAGGTAGATGTTCTTTGAAGGTCAGGACCATTTCTTATGCTAAAGGCTTTTGGCACTGACTTATGAGATTAGATAGTAAGGTGATGGACACTCAAGGGGAGAAAGATGGTGTAGTAGGCAGACTCATGACCCCTAGAGGATTCCACCTGATTCCTGGGACTGCAAATGTGATGGGATAGCATGCCTACAAATATGTTACCTTATAAGAAAAAGGAAACATTGCCAATAGAATTAAGGTTACTAATTAGAGACTTTAAGATAGGAAGATTATTCTGGATCGTCTGGGTGGACTAAGCAGAGGATGGAGAGGAAGTCAGAGATGTAAAGCACAAGAAATCATGTTGGCCTCCCATATCAAGGAAACAGGAACCTCAATTCTACAACCACAAGGAACTGCCAATAACCTGAATGAGCCTGAAAGTGGACTCTCCCTCAGAGCCTCCAGATAAGAGCCCGGGCTGGCTGACTGACTCCTTGACTTTGGTTGTATGAGACCCTAAGCAGAGAACTCAGTCATACGGCACTGGATGGATGTCTGACTGGCAGAAACCATGAGCTAATAACTCGTATTGTTTTAGCCACTTAGGTAGTTGTAAATTGTTCTCCGCAGCCTTCAGGGAGAGGCAGATACCAGAGAGGGGTCACTGTCCTGATCTAGGAGGCAGTGGAGGCCAGATCATTTGAGGAGCTGGGCTAAATGCTGAGTCCCAGGATGCTAAGCTAGCTGGTCAAAGATCGTCAGAGAATGGCTTCTGCAGGAAGACTCCTGAGCTATTTTCATTGTGCCCATACCACCTTGGGGTGTCTGAGCAGGAATCAGCACTCTGCAAGCTAATCCTGGGTTCCTTTGTCATCCTTCCTCCTAGCCTCTACCTCTTGGTCACTCTGCCAGCCTTCCTTCCCACGAAGTGCCTTGAGGATGAAGTGGGATTTGCCACTCACACCTCCTTCAAAACTTTCCCTGGAGATTGTCTTAATACGGTTCTGGTCAGATTTTGGGAATTAACACTAACATCTGAATGGAGTTTATTCAGTTCCGATAGGGAGGATTTGCAGACCCTAAGAGAAAGTTTGTTAACTCCACATTTTTCGTTTCTTATACAGGTATAGGATGTTTCTTATTCTTTCTTCCGTTTGTTAATGGGGAGTTTCTGTTGTTCTTTGCCTTTTACAAAATAATCACTCCTTCATGTGGTCATTGCGTTCTTTACGGCATGAAGCCAGCTCCTCTGGCAAATCTTTCTTGATTCCCTGCACTTTGCTTCTCACTTTCTCCTATTTTTGCATGTCCCATATGGATAATCTTCATCAGGCTCTATGGAGTTCTCTGCTGCTATGTCCCCTTCTGGACTGTAACTCTTCATGTGTCTGTCTCCCCCGCACCCGGGATAATGTTGTGGGTGCCCAGGGGTTGCTCAGTAAGAGGTTGGGAAAGGAGCAGTTAATGCAGAAGCAGTCTGCTGAATCACAGAGAGATGGGACCTACCAGATTGCAAAAAGCAGCTGGGTGTGAGGCATAAACACCAAGGCAATTAATTAAAAACATTTTTATTTGTCCTGATTAAAAAGAAGTTGAAGCTGTGAGAAGTTTCTGCTGAGGAATTAAGGAGGGAGAGGAGTCTGGTGGAGAGGTCATATGTGCTCAGGAAAGAGGAAAGCCCAAGGGAGCTGGGAGTTCTTGGCTAGTCTTAGAATGGCTACTAACTCATAGTGACCTTGGACTTTGGGCTTTCCACCCAAGGCAATGAGGATTTACATTCCTTGAGTCATTAGAGCACTTCCAGCAAGCACCAAATGCGCTGGCTGAGCAGGTCTTGACAGCGGGCACAGTTAGTCTTTGCATCTATGCTGGATGGAGTCTCATCCAGGATCAGAGGTAGGGGGGAGATGGGAATTGAAGGCCCTACTAATATTTTCAAGTCACACGGTGAGTCACTACTTAAAAGCATGCCCATTATGGGCTCCAAGTTTCTGTATGGAGAACAAATGCACCTTTCAACAGTTATCTCCTCTCCCTGAAATCCTTGTTGCTGCGTTTGTTGACATGCCCAGCACCTTTAGGGAGAGAACGGGCCATCTAACTTGGTTTTGCTGTAGTCCCTAATGATGAGAAAACCAGCTGAGTTGGAGCCAAGCAGAGCTCGCTTTTCAGAGAGCTGACAGGGAAGCAGCCCACACTTATTTGTGCCTTCATCCTGAAATTGCCCCCTTCCATTTCTCCAGGCATAGAATTCACTCATGGGAGGGACTTCACCTGCCAGAGAACAAGTAGGATGTGTCCTTCATTTTTCAGATGGGGGAAAACTGAGGTCCTATGAGGAAAACTAAGCAGCCTGAGTCCAGAACAGACAAGGTTTTATTACATGTGTCTTTCTGTATCAAAAGGGGATGCTTTCTCATAGTGACACCTCACCGGGCAAAGAAGAAGCTGAGGTTTCTGGACCCTGCCTGGTGTGGTGGGTCTTAGACTGATGAAGGATATGGGAAGGTTTTTGCTTTGATACTGGGAAGAGAAACAGTGAGATAAGAGGTACATAGTACCTGGTGCTGAAGGGCCCAAGCAGGTGGAGAAATATAGGAGACATTAAGGACATCACCCCAACCGGAGCTAGGAGGTCTTTATGAGTTGAAGTGCTTTGTTTCAGAGCAGGCTGCAGATTAAGTAGATAACTAACACCATGTAAGGCCTTGTACCTGGGAGCTCAGAACTCCTTCTCTCCTGGACATTAGGACTCCAAATTCCTTGGAGAGCTTTCCTCTAAGGCACAGGGATGCTTCTTGTTAGGGTTGAGTAGTGGCAAGCTTTTAGGAATTCAGCCTCTGCCACTTAATAGCCATGTGACCTTGGTCAACTTTTCTCTAAGTCAAAGTTCCTTACTAGACAACTTGGAAAAATTAACCTTTGCCTCATTGGTTTGTCATGAAGATTAAATTATTTAACATTAGAGGACTTCTACTTTATTTTTAAAAATTAATTAATTATTTTAAGATTATTTATTTATTCATTTATTTGAGAGAGAGAGAGAGAGAAAGTGGGGGTGGGGAGGAGCGAAGGGGTGGGAGAGGGGGATGGAAAAAGAGGGGGAAAGAATTTTAGGCAGACTCTGCATTGAGCTTGGAGCCTAATGTGGGGCTTAATCTCATGACCCTGAGATCATGATCTGAGCTGAAACCAAGAGTCAGACCCTCAACTGACTGAGTCACTCAGGTGCCCAGAGGACTTCTACTTTAAATGGCCAAAAGTAATCATCTCCCAGCTGCCATAAGAATGTTAATGGAATTATAGAAAAACAGTTCTGAAAATAGAAAGAGTCAATCATCACAACAATTTGGTGGAAATTTCCCTAACTACAATTCTGATGAAAGATTGACCAGGTACCTATTGTCTCATGGCCTCAATGCAAGTGACTTATAACACTGTTTGATAATTTAATATCTGTTGGGCACTCCAAAATAGCCCCACAATTCTCAGCTACTTTGGTGGCACAGGTTCTGCCCACTGTCCTCTCTGAAAGGGATGGTGCCAATTGCTGGGGAATAAGCAGGAAGAACTGTGAATCTATAATTTTCATATACAACCTAAGGAAGGACTGGCATTGTGCATTGAATCCTGGAGGCTGTTGTGGAAAAACATGGACAAAAGGTGAGCTCTGGGAACAGGGAATGCTGGAAGTGGGTAGCAGTTTACAGATTTTTATGAACTGCATTTGGTCAAAAAAGAATCCCCAACTTACTCTTACCTTTACTAGGAATTACATTCTTTGCCGTAAGTCATACCTAAAATCAGAGCAGTAGGAAATACATTAGATGCTAGAATTTGAAGCCAGGGAGGTGAACATCAGTCTTTCCTATAGCTTTAACTCGGAGAAGGAATTTTGCTTGGCTCTGGCTGTCTGTGTTATTTTGGGTAAAATATTCCATATCTTGGATTTCTCACTTCTAAAATAGAGATTGGAATATCTATGCCATAGGGTTTAAGGGAGATTAAGTTAGTTTTCAGCATTTGGTTCTTAGTTCATACTTCTTAGTGCACACTAAGCCCTCATTAAATATATTACTATCAATTATTATGCCTAATCCAGTAACTGCATTGGAGAAGAGGCAGACAACACAAGCCATCCATTTTATTAACAAATTCTAGTCCTATACATCAAAATAAAAAGCTTCTGCACCACAAAGGAAACAATCAACAAAAATAAAAGGCAACCTATTGAATGGAAGAAGATATTTGCAAATGACATATCCAAAAAAGGGTTAGTATTCAAAATATATAAAGAAATTATACAAATCAATACCCAAAAAACAAATAATTCAATTAAAAAATGGGCAGGAGACATGAACAGACATTTCTCCAAACAAGACATCGAAATGGCCAACAGACACATGAAAAGATGCTCAATATCACTCATCATCAGGGAAATGCAAACAAAACTACAGTTAGATATCACCTCACACCTGCCAGATGGCTAAAATCAAAAATACAAGAAACAACAGGTGTTGGCGAGGTTGTGGAAAAAAAGGAACCCTCTTGCACTGTTGGTGGGGATGCAAACTGGGTGCAACCACTCTGGAAAACAGTCTGGAGGTTCCTCAAAAAGTTAAAAATAGAATTATTCTAGGATACAGTAATTCCACTACTGGGTGTTTACCAAGAGAATACAAAAACATTAGTTCAAAGGGATACATGCACCCATCCCTATGTTTATAGCAGCATTATTTACAATAGCTAAGATAAGGAAGCTGCCCAAAGGCCTATCGATAGATGAATGGATAAAGAAGATGTGATGTATATATACAACGGGATATTATTCAGCTATAAAAAAGAATGAAATCTTGTCACTTGCAATGACAAGGAAGGAGCTAGAGAGTGTAATGCTAAGTGAAATAAGTCAGTCAGAGAGGGACAAATGCCATATGATTTCACTCATATGTGGAATTTAGGAAACAAAGGAAAGAGAGAGAGAAGGCGAGAGAGAAAGAGAGAGAGAGAGAGGCCAAGAAACAGACTCTTAACTATAGTGAACAAACTGATGGTTACCAGAAGGGAGGTGAGTGGGCGGATGGGTATAATAGGTGATGGGGATTAAGAAGTGCACTTCTCATGATGAGCACTGGGTGATGTGTGGAATTGTTGAATCACTATATTGCACACACCTGAAATTAATATAACACTGTATGTTCACTATACTTGAATTAAAATTTAAAAAAGACACAAATACTAGGTTCTAGATAGAAAGAACCATGTTTAAAGATGAAATAGCAGAAAAACATAACAAACAATAAACAGAATGAAGCCTTTCAAATATTCCTGAAGCAAAAATTATTTATAACTAAGATTAGAAGAACATCTACCTAACATCTGAATTTTAGAAAGTATAGCCTTCATGGTATAAGAATAGGCAGAGAATAAGAGGTAAGAGAATGAGATACAAAGTCCGCAGATGAAATGGTAAGAAAGCTAATTGAACTTGAAAAAGATTCTCAGAAAAATGAAACAAATTAATGTGTGAATTCAATTGTTGGTATAATCACACAGAGAGGAACTACTCCAAGTGACACTAAAACACAGTACTTTTACATCTCTAGAGGAATATTTTCTAAGGATGAAAAGAATTGCAAAATATCTTAAATTGTATTCAGTATCATATTGGTGGTGGTAGTGTTGATACAATTATTCTGGGACTAGGTATGTATCATGGAACAAATCAAATGAGTGATTATGTTGCTGACATTGAAAGCTGAGATTTTTGGCATGGTTGAAAGGAAGGAAGGGTGTAAGATGGATGAGGTTAAGCAAAAACTCTGTAACTCTGAATTTGAATCATCAACGTGAACTGTATTTTACCTTAAAACATTTTCCTATCTGTTGACTGAAAGGGCTGAGAAGTGATGACTAACCCAGTAAACAGTGAGCATCTTTGGTGTTTAGCTTATAATCTCTAATACCATTTATACAGAGAGGAACCAGAGCTTTTTGGAGAACTGGCTGATTCCAGCTCTGGGGAAGAAAAGGTTCAAGATAAGCCTAAAATAACTTGTTACACTAGATAGCAAAGAAGCCACTAAATACTACTAGAGATGTGTCAAAGGGCTTAGGAGACCGCCTGAATAAGTTCCTGCTGCCTAAAGATGGGACAAATTGGTCATCCATAAGGATAACAATAGTGACAGACTAAAACACATCAAATAGGTTTCAGTGCATATGTTCATAATAAGAAAATAAAACTTATCAATAACTTTTGGAGGATGCTCTGGAATCATCTTATTGTTTTAAAATATAGAAAATAAAAGGAAAATGTCAAACATTTATCCTGCCTTTATTTTCAGATTTCTCCTTCTGGATAATGAGTTGAGGAGGAGTAGCTTCTCTGTATAGAAGAATTTCAACTGATATGCAAAGAATGATAGAGTTAGATCATTTTGCAGTGTTTAAAGCATTAATGAATCCAGGCACTGGAGACAGATAATGCATATAAATGGTTGATAACATCACAACAAGAGAGACTATCAGACATTTATGTATGTCCTGATGGAAATAAACACCACCACTTTTGAGATAGTCTTGCTTGTGTGTGTATGTGTGTGTATACACAAAGGAGAAATGTGGAAAATAAATATAGACTTCATGTTGTTCCTGATGTCACAGTCTTCTAGTACAAGCGTTCATTTTGCTTGTAGGCCCACTGGAAACCGACCTATTTTCCTAGAATTTCATTCTAACTCTGACTCTGATGAAGTTTCTAGATCTAAATATCATTTTCAGGAAGCACAGAGACCAAAGGAACATGTTAATGATACCACAGGAATGCAATCCACAAAGTCCAAAGTGTAGGACCCTCTATAGGACAAATCCTGGTTTCTATAGAAAAACAAAATGATGACAACAGAAGTATATAAAAAGTTGAAGGACAATTTAAAAAATGGAGGATATCTATAAAATACAAGAGATTTAAGGGTTACATCAACCAAATTGATTTCTGTTTCAAACAAACCGTGTTTTGTTTTTTTTTTAAACACAACTGATAAAACATTTAGGGAAATCTGAACACTGATTTTAGATGTATTTATGCTGAGGAATTATGATAAGTTGTTTTAGATATGATGTGGCATTGTTGGTAATTCTTCAAAAGAAGAATCACCTTTTAGAGATACATAGTGAAACATTAATACTCACAGATGAAATGATACCTCTACTTTTGTATAAATTTAAAACATTTCATAATAAAGAGATCATGAGAACAGAAGTGACTTCTAGGCAAATAAAAATGCAAAGCTGAATGAAAATCTGGTTGTAGACTATGGAGGACAGAAACAACTGAAAAATAGTGATTAATGTAAAGAGGACAATCTTGGATTGTTCTCCCATTGTACCTAAGTAAAGCACTTATTATAGTTTCTTGAAGACAGAAGGAGCTTAAGCTATGTTTTTCTCTCCTCCTCAAGGTTGACTTTTCTGCTTCATCCTACCCCAACCAGAGCTAGAGCACAGAGGAATTGTATGGGAAATACCACATGGCAATGATTTCCAAGGGATGGGAATTGGGTTTACACTCTTCACCCTTTTAGTACAACAAGACTAGAACCCTAGCTCCCAGCTGTCCTGTTGAAAAGTGAAGTTCTAGGAAAATAGATCACTTTCCAGTGGATCTGCAAGCAAGATGATCTTGAAAGCTTGTACAGGAAGACTCTGACATCAGGAACATCATGAAGTCTGTATTTATTCATTCTTTCACATTTTTCCTTCCATCCACTCATTGACACTTAAAATCTTTGGGATTTGAGAACATAATGTTATTTCCTGATGCATAAAATTTCAGTGACTCCCTTTGCCTAAAAATAATGTGTCAAGTCACATATACAGCAGTCAAACCCCCCACCTTACAAATGCTATGGTCCTCAGATTCCTCAGCATGAATGCTCTTCATCTCTACCAACCCAATCCTATCCATTTCTCAAGACTCAACTCAAATGTCTCCTCTTTCATGTAGACTTCCTTGTCTAATTTCTTACTTGATGAATTCTTTCTTCTCCCTCTCTTTTGAACTTTTGCAAAGCTTGATTGGTATTTAAAAGATGACTCACATCTGTAGCCTTGTATTTAAGTTGATGGCTCATCTTTCCTACTAGGTTTGGGCTTTTGCATTATATTATTTTAATGTACCTCTAATTAGCAGCATATATGTAGATTAAAAAAACCCAAACATATAATTGTCTTTTCTCTAGACAAATTTAATACATTTATATTTTGTGTAATTATTGAATTGTGCACTCTTATTTCTTTTTTTTTTATTCTTATGTTAATCCCCATACATTACATCATTAGTTTTAGATGAAGTGTTCCATGATTCATTTGTGCATAACACCCAGTGCTCCATGCAGAATGTGCCCTCCTCAATACCCACCACCAGGCTAACCCATCCTCCCACCCCCCTCCCCTCTAGAACCCTCAGTTTGTTTTTCAGAGTCCATCGTCTCTCATGGTTCGTCTACCCCTCCGAT
>NC_138374.1:42301378-42319600 GCF_054177405.1 Leptonychotes weddellii | reverse complement strand
GCCATCTTGCTCCGCCCCCTGCACTCTTATTTCTATGTGTAATTTTTTTTTGGCTTATCATACTCTTTTTGGATTTCTTTTTATCTACTTTTCTTCTGAATTGATAAAATTTTCTTAATTCCCTTTTATTTTCCCTTTGGTTTGGCAAGCCAATTAGATTTCTTGTAATGGTTATCCTTAAATTTGAACATATATATTATTTGTGTATTTATGTAATATAGTATCTCTATTCTCTTTCAAACATAAAAGAAGTAGAACAATGCTTCAGCACACTTTATTACAAACTGTTCTTTGATTCTGCCTCTTTTGTTACTATCATCTAATGCTTTGGGCCCATATTTTTGATACAAAAACCTTAGTTTTATTATGACGTGTATGGACAATTTCGGCCACTTTTTCTCTACTCTATTGCTTTTTGCATCACAGATTTCCCTCTGCATTTATGGGGTTTTTTTCTTGAAATATATTTAGCAATTCTTTCAGCGATGGTCTGTGAGTGGTAAATCATCTGTCTTGAAAGTCTGAAATGTACTTATTTTGCTATAACTCACCAACAAGGGTTTGTAAATATATACTTCCAAGTGACAGTTGTACCCCATCAGCACTGATCGATGTCATCCCCTTGTCTTTTGGCATCTCCTGTTGCTTAGGACAATTTGAAGGTAATGGAGTCGTCTTTTGGCTTCTATACTTCCTCCATGTCCTTGAGTTTCACATCATCACCGCAGCTTATTTACTTGTGGATTAATTTCTATTCCTCCTGTTTGGCTTTCAGTCTAAAAGACTTCTGTCCTTTTTTTTTTTTTTTTTTTTTAAAGATTTTATTTATTTATTCATGAGAGACAGAGAGAGAGAGAGAAGTAGAGGGAGAAGCAGGCTCCCAAGGAGCAGGGAGCCCGATGTGGGACTCGATCCCAGGACCCTGGGATCATGACCTGAGCCGAAGGCAGATGCTTAACCATCTGAACCACCCAGGCGCCCAAGACTTCTGTCCTTTTCAATGCTAGAAAATTCTTGGCTATTGTTTCTGAGTATGTTGCTTCTCCTCTGTTCCCTCTGCTTTTTACTTGGGAACTCTTATTAGATGTATGTTGGAGTCTTTCAATCTTTTCCAGATCTCTTACTTTCTTCCTCATGCTTTGTAATCTTCTATTTTCTCTCTGGGTAAAATCCTCAGAGAGCTTCCAATTCACCAATGTCCAGTTTAATTTTCCAGTCCAACAGACCTCTGTCCAGTCTGGAGTGTATTGAACTTGTCCTTATCCATTTAAAAATTTTTGATAAAAATGTTTTTATTTCCCAGGACTTATAATTGGTTCTTTCTAAAATAGTAATCTCTTCTGCCTGTTTTTTTTTTTAATGAAAAATTTTTACTTTTAAGTTGATTACAAAAAACCTCAAATGAAAACCTTGACCCAAAGCCTTCATCATAGGCCCTTGTGTCCTCTCTATAGCCTGACTTGGGAACATCCATACTACATTGTCATTGCCCTTCTGGTAGCCACAGGCAGGGTATGGGGACCAGAGTATGAGTCTATTAATCATGCTAATGCTTTGGCAAAGGGGTACAAGGAGTTGTTCATGGCCCCTGAAGCAACTCACCCATTTTGATAACATGGTTTTTCTTTTACTCTCCTTTATTTTAAGAAGTGTGTTTGGACCACAGAGATTAAAACTATGAAAACTCCAACCCATAAATCTATTTTTTCTAAGTTATTAAGTCTCATACTGCTGTGCATTAATTTTATCTATAGGTGTCAAGTTTACTAGAAACCAAATTATTTTGTTTAAATTCCTACTTTATCTGTCAATTAACTGAAAGATCATAGATAATTTTTAGCAAATAAAACACATTTACTGATGTCAGATTTCTTAATGGCAAGAATGTTATTGAAAGCACAGCTACAAGATTAATAAAGGACTATATCTATTTATGACTTCTAAAGCTACCAGTTGCCTCTGAACTAATCTTGTATTATTTTCAAATAATTTAGAAATAATTGAGATTGTTTGTGAAAGCCAAAGTTTTGGTGATAGTTTGAATCACATTTAAGTTCTGTAGCTCATCTGGACCTAAACAGGTGGTTGTTGCCTGAAGTCCTCCTATTAATTTATATTGAGGGCTGTACGATCCAGGCATATTCTTCAATCATTGCACACATGAATAAAGCTTAACTTTCTATACTGCCTTTTCTTTCTTTGCTTGGTACAGTTCACTCTCTGGAAGTATCAAATCATCACAAACCTTCCCAGTTGCTGACTGTAAGGAAAGGTAACTACAGCAGACAATATTTGAGCTCTGCCTAAATCCCTTGAGATGCCTTTTACCTTTTCTGTGACTCCCTCCCCATAGGCACGGAGAGAGGCCAGCACTTGGGAGTTTCTGCCAGTGACCAAGGGACAGGCAAGTGTGACAGCTCAGCTCCCCTGCCTCAGGGCAGGAAAACCTCTTAGCTGCAATTATATGGGACTAGGCTGAGACAGACACTCTGCCTGAAACTGGACCCTTGTATTGTGGCTTCTTGTTTCCTATTCTGCTCCCTCGGCTCCCTTTTGGGGTCTCCTTGGAGGAAGTCCTGACCAAATCACTTGTGGATGATCCCTATCTCAGTGTGGGCTTCAGGGAACCATGTCTATATCAGTAACCCTCCTGAGTGCAAATCAGGTGATGCACATTTCTCTTCATATTAGAATATCCATGTTGTAAGAAGGGTGAATGTTTTCAGATTTTCTTGCCCATGAAAAAAAAAGTCTGTCAGGTGAAATTTGGCACCACTGGGCAGGCCATGATTTTTGAGATTGTCCTTTTGATTGCTAGGGAGCCATTCTGCGCAGGGCTGGGCACTGCATGGGGTGAGAGCTGCAGCATCCCTGGAGGGAACTCAGCATTATCCATGTGGTAGGCTGGGGAGGTGGTGTGTTTTCCATGGGGACTCTGAGCCACACATAAAGAATCCTTTGCTTGGGCACTTTCTCCAGGTCCATGTCTGGGGGGACCTGATCTGGTTTTGTTGTTGTTCTTTTTTTTGTTGTTTTTCTTTTTGTTGTTGTTGTTCTTTTAAAAGTGTCCTTGCATTACCTCTTCGAGGAGCTTAAACATACCAATTGTAAAGCCAATATGTGATTGTTCTCAGTTTTTCCATTTTGTTGGGCGTGAACTCATCCTTTGACTATTGATTTTGTTGTTCAGCCTTCTTAGCATTAGCTTTCCCTGGGGTGGTTGGGTTTCCTTTCCTTCGGGCACACACTGAGTGGGGATTTTGTTTTCTCCCACTCCACACTCACTTCTCCCTGCCCTGCAGCTTTGTGGTTGTCCCCATCTGGCCAAATGGGACCTCAGATGCAGGCCTCGCATCCCATGTTGGTATCAGAGCTGTTGCACACCCAGGAGCTGGTCCTACATGATCACCTTTTTCCTGGCTCTCCTGGAACTGCTGGTGCTGGTGCAAGCTGCTGTCCAAGGCAGCGCTCACAGTTTGCTCTTAACCTTCTTTCATACAAGGATGTCGAAGCTGTGTTTTATGTGGCAGGCTGGCTCTTTCCCTCTAGCACTTTTGGGATTGGGGTCTCCATTATTCCCTGTAGTTGAATTCCCAGGCTCTTTTAGTTTGTATCTGGAGTCAACAGGGTCATGGCCTCAGGGTCTTCCTGGCATTTAGGTTGTCTTCTGTTTTTGATTCACTGTCAAATTTCTTTTCTCTTTGTAAGTGACTTTGTCTTCATTAAAAAAAAAAAGCCAATGAAAAATATTAAATTCCTCTTTTTAGAGCAGAGAGGGTAGTTTAAAGAGTGAACCCTTGACTGGAAATCCAGTTTTGAGTTTTTAAGAAGAGGATCTGCGTTCTCTTCCTATGGCTAAATACACAGAGGTAGCATCACGTCTTGTAATAGCTCACAGTAAAATACTTCTTTGAATTATTGAGTGGTTAGTTAGGTGGTTTTCAAACTTAATCCTCAGCACTGGAACTTTCTTCCCAAGTAAAGTTTTACATACGTACAAGTCCCCAGTATACAAACATATAGAAGGGACATTTTTAAAATATATGTTATTTTATGAAGTTCACATTTATTACATTTACTTATTCTAAAGTCAATTTTTAAATTCAGGGAAACTTTGGAAAAATGAACATTTAAAAAGTTCTTATGTATGAGAAAACCTGTTATTTCAATCTCATCTTCCGGTTTCTTTTTCTTTGTTTTTTGTTTCTTCTTTTTTACTTTCTTCTTTCCTTCCTCTTTTCTTTTCTATTCCCTCTTTCCCCCTACCTCCCTCTACCTCTCTTCTTTCTTTTCTTTTCTTTCTTTCTTTCTTTCCTTCCTTCCTTCCTTTCTTTCTTTCTTTCCTTCCTTCCTTCCTTCTTTCTTTTCTTTTCTTTTCTTTCTTTCTTTCTTTCCTTCCTTCCTTCCTTCCTTCCTTCTCTCTTTCTTTCTTTCTCTCTCTCTCTTTCTTTCTTTCCTTCCTTCCTTCCTTCTTTCTTTCTTTCTTTCTTTCTCTCTCTTTCTTTTCTTTCTTTCTTTCTTTCTTTCTTTCCTTCTTTCTTTCTTTCTTTCTTTCTTTCTTTCTTTCTTTCTTTCTTCCTTCCTTCCTTCCTTCCTTCCTTCCTTCCTTTCTTTCTTTCTTTCTTTCTTTCTTTCTTTCTTTCTTTCTTTCTTTCTTTTCTTTTCTTTTCTTTTCTTTCTTTCTTTCTTCTTTCCAGTTTAGTTCCATTTGTTTTTCCATCATCCCAAAAACGTGTGGTAGGGTCTACATGTGGCAGGGTCTACTAACCAGTCACTGTTTGAAAACCTCTGGGGTAGTGTGGTCACTTGTGATAGCAGCTGGTGCCTTGTTTTCTAGGTCACATTGTCGGTGTCAGAGGTACAGCCAGACCTGGTTTTCTGGTTTCCTTCCCACATGGGAATCTTTTCTCTTACTATGGTGTCATTCCCAAAAGAGACTAAGCAGCACTGGGGGCTGGGGGGAGGTTCACCACCTGTCTCTGTCTCACACAGCCAGCCAAGCCCCTTTAGCTTGAGAACAGCAACCAAAGCACCAGTGGTGTGCTGGTAAAGGTTTAACAACTGGCAACTCTCCTCCAAGACTGTCTTGCTTGGTGTAAACACCAGGAAGGATCTGGAACAAGAACCAACGGTTGCTGTCCTCAGATGGTGGCCTGGCCGTGAGTGTCAGTGGAAGACCATTGCTGAGCATCATTCATGTGTAAAACAGACCTTGAACAGACTTTGTGGTTAATGACCAGTGACAGGATCATGATGATCATACTTTCTTAATGTTCCTTGCTGCCTTCGGAACAGAATTTGGATGCAAATGTCTAGGGGAAGGAGATGTGAAGCTCTCATTTCCACAGGCTTTTAGCTTGAGAACAGCAACCAAAGCACCGGTGGTGTGCTGGTAAAAGTTTAACAACTGGCTCTCTGAAAACAAAAGCCCTGAGTTGCAGCATTAGTCAGTTTCTATGGTGTAAATTCTCCACATGGCCAGTTTCAGGCTACCAACAATTTAACACCTGGTTTGCAAAATTCCTGAAATTTGAACCATTAGTTTTCTCACACTGGTACAAGCTGGCTCTAGCACACCACTGGCCTGGAGACACATGGACAAGGGGTGCTCGGATTATGTTCTCAGGGCTCTCACTGTATGTGGTTGTGCTTCAGATCTGTGTGTGAGCCTCCTGCCCCATTATCAGACTCTCTTCTAGGATGCCAGTTGGTCCCAGTATCCTCAACCTTTGTCCCCTGCTGCTCCTCTGTGACCTGTATCACTGGGTCAGTTGTGTTTACTTGAAGGTTCGTGGTGGCAGGTGTCTAGATAAGGAGTCATCACAGCTGAAGCTTGAATCTGGTTTTGTCTGCAATTCGAAAAGGGGGAAATGACTCATTATGAAGGGAAGCCTTGTCTTTATTCAAGAACTATTTAGGAAATGGTGAGAATAAATGAACTGATGCCTGCCTGCTTGGATTACCCATGATTATATCCTCTGGCTGAGTAACATGGTAGAAGGAAGAGAGAGGGAAAGGATTAATAATGTCTTGTCACTTGGACGTAAAGATGGCATCCAAGCTCAACAATGGAGAGAAAGTTTGGCTAAATAGGTGAGTAACACTGCCTTGGGAAAATGTTGTACTTCAGCAGTTTCTTTTCTGGTTTTTTAAATTTTATTTTTACAGAGGAAAAACAGCCACAGAAATCCAGCTGTTTTGGTCATTGCATGATGGAGCCGCAAGTAGAGGCAATGACTCAAAAGGAGACAATTCAGGAAGGAAAGCAAATGATGGCTCAGATGTAATCTGGCAATGTCTTGAAATTCATTTAGCTTTTGCCAGCGCAGGTCGGTTCAGGGTAAGGTCTTTAAGCGAGGAAAGCATATTTGATTGTTGGCAATAATGACCAAAGAAAGCCCTGATGACACCTGGATCCCTCAATTTTTGTGCTGACTTTAAAGCAGACACAGAGCATATATTTATTAAAATTTTGAAAGGATACAGGAGAGAGCTATGCTGTAAATTCTGTAAGATAACAATGGGCAAACTAGGTCATAACATTTCCTACATGGCCTCCACTTTGGAAATTAAGAAACACTCTGATGATTATTTTTATTATCTTTTATCGTTTCATTGTTCTCATTCACTGGCTGCAGATGCTATCAGTGAAATCATGAAATACTGAGATCTCAGCATTGTGAAGGAAAAGAGAGTGGGAGGGAAATGAAAAGAAAATAAATGATTATTTATTTTAGTATATGTGCTGCCGAAGCGAGCACATAAATGATTATTTATTGAGTAACTCCTATGTTCCAGGAAGTGTAGGAGGCCCTTTTACAAATTAAATTCTCACACTTGTGAAGGAGATGTGGAACACTGTACTAACTATTCAAAATATTTATTGTTTCCCCTCCTCCCCCCAGACCAGTCTCTGCAAGAACCCTCCTGCACCTTTCTAAGGGAAGGGTCTTATTGATGGGTTCTCTGGTTGAAGTTAGGCTTGATCATATGACTTGCTTTGGCCAATGGAACTTGAGTGTAAATGATGTGTGCCTTCTCCTAGCAAAAGCTCTGCAAGTCATTGGTGTTTCTGCCCTCACTCTTTTCCATCTATCTGAGAATAGCAGGTCACAGATATAAGGGCTGGCCTTCAGCCTAGATCCCAGAATGAAGAAGACCTGGGGAGCAGAGCCACAACTGATTTGCAGCCAACATTAGCATGAATGAGAAGTGAACCCTTGCTGCTTAAGTCCCTGGGACTTGCAGGTTTGTTATGGTAGCAAAACTTAGCAAAATGTTGACCGGTATAAAAATTGGTACCAGAAAAGGGGTGCTGCATAACAGCAAAAGCAACAATGGAATCTAAAATATGTGGCAATGCCAAAACACTTGGTAAAACTGTTGCCACAACAGCTTGTGTTGGAGGAGGTCATTGAGAGGATGTGACCATTGGTTGACCTGGGAGCTGGCTCTGGCAGTCAGAGGCTCCTCACCCCCTCTCTGTCCTTAGAATGTCTGTTCTGCTCACAGTTCCCATGATGGGACCCTTCTCAAGGACATGGTTGGAAAGAGTAAGGTCTTGTTGAGACCACCTGGATGGTACATGTGAATGAACCCAGGTGAGGCCTCGATATAAACTTTAAGATTGTGACAGGCAGTGTAGACTTCTGTTCCTCTTCCAGTTGCCCAGGACAAACCTTGTAAGTTCCCTTGCTCTTTAAACCTGCCATCTACCCATCTGGAGTGGCTTGCTTCTTTCTTCGCTCCCTCTGTGTATGGGGACCAGTTTGTGAACTAATAGCGTAGAAAGTAGATAATGAATTAAATGGACTCATGGCTTCAGGAGAAACTGGAAAAATAGAATGTGAGTTGGCTGCTATAGGAAATGTGCTGAAGTGATGAGGTTTGCTCAAAAAAGAACTGGCCAATCTGTAAGCAGAATTGAAAGTGAATATAGAGTCTAGAAATTCCAGGATGTTCATGGTTGAAAGATGCGCTTGGTTTTCATTTATAAAGTTGAGACATGCTCTGGCATGTCTCAAAAAAGACTTATGGGTGCCATTTACATGTGTTGCCAATCAAAGAAATAAATAGTTATGTTTTTGAGAGAGTCTTATTGCCAAAAAAGATATCAGCATGGATTAAAGAGACTGAGACCATTGAAGACTTAAAATGGCCTTAGGACACCTAATCGTCTATAGGAAGAAATAGTTCATCAGTCCATGAGAGGGGCATATTTTCCAGGTCCATCCTCTGTGGTGCAGTTGAAAAGGGAGGATTTTCAAGAGGGCACAGCTATGAAGAACAATGTATTCCCAATCTTAGGTTAAAGGGCTTTTTAAACATCTGTCCCATAGGACTTCAGAATTTTGTGGACCAGTAACTGATGTGTGTCTATCCTTTCCTTTTCCGCATGGGAATATTTGTTTTGGTTATCTTGTCCTTCTTGACCCATTGTATGCTGCATGTATTTGAGCAGGTGTGTGTGGTGGTGGTGCTGCAGGTAACTTGTCTCTAGGTCATAGCTCTCCATATCAAGAGGAGCCACATAGATCAGGTGCAGAAACACTTCAAAAGATATTTTGGGCTTTGGGTCTGAAGCCATTATTAGATAGGCCTTTGGGAGAGATTTTTCCTTGGGGTGCGGAGGAGTGTATTTTTCATGCATAGGGAGAAAAGTGAATATTTGTGATCAAGAGAGCAGATCATGAAGGATTGTGTAATTTGTTCATAGTATTTGCTGTTCTCCTTTCAGACCATTGCGTCAGAGCCCCCTCTTTGTACTCTTCTATTCATTTATACCAGGCTTGGACACATGACTTGCATTGGCCAATGACTGGAGCTGGGGTGTGCTGCGTTGTAGCAGAAACTTTGAGAACCGTTGCTGTTTCCAGTACTGGGCTTTTCTTTATGCCAGATAGCAACACATCCCTATTAGGAGTCTGGAACCCAGAGGGAGGAAATGTGGAGCAACACCATGGCCAGCCCACAGCTGAAATGTACCAGGAGTAATAAACCTTAATTGATGTAAGCCATGGAGATTTAGGGGTTGTTTATGACCACAATACAACCTAATGAAAGCTGACAGACAAAGAAAATGAGACTCATATATGTGACAGTTTTAACTGCCAAGAGCAATGTGAAAAAGCACTGCCATAACCGTACTCTTGCCAACCTTGGCGTTCATTCCATTTGTTTTCGTATTTAACAGTTTGAAAGCCACACAGAAAATTTTATCCCAATAGTCTCCATTTTTATGACTATTAGAAAAGTCAAACAGTTTTTCACATATTTGCACTTTAATTTGGGGAACTTATTTTCTTTGAGGACCATCCATGTCTACTTCCCATTTTCTATTATTTTTCTTTTCCTCGTGAATCATACAATTTTTTTAATAGCTTATTAAAGACATCTTTTCTTTACCATAGACATTGCAAATAGCTTTTCCTAGTTTGCTTTTGCATATGATGACTTTCGATATGCAGAAGTTTCAACATTTCATGTAGCCCCAATGCATGTGCCTGGTAGTGCCAGTAAATATTTGTTTAATGAATCAGTGAATCAATAAATAGCTTAGTTCTTTGCTTTTATGTATTTAAAATGCCCCCCTCATGTTGACATGAGAGACTATTCACCTAAATTTTTCTCTCATTTTATTTCATATGTTTTGTTTCAATCTCTGGATTAGGAGCTCTAGCTCGAGTTGCATGTTGGCATCAATAATAGTTGGGGAACTTCTTAAAAGCACAACTTTCATACTCTCTGAGGGTATGACGTGGGATTCTGTACTTTCACACAGCCTCCTTTTCCTTCCCCAGGGTGTTCGGATGCAGTTAGTCTGCATTTTGGAGAGTGCTGTTAAACATGTTTTAGCTTTGATACAGTCCAATTTACCCACTTTTTCTTTTGTTGCTTGTGCTTTTGGTGTATTATCAAAGAAACTTTAGCTTAAACCAAGATTAGGAAGATTTACTTTTATTTTTTCTTCTAAAACATTCACAGTTTTATCTCTTACATTTAGATCTATGATCTCTTTTCAGTTGATTGGTGTGAATTAAGGGTCCAACTTCATTCTGTGGATATTCAATGATCCCAACATCATTTTTGGAAGATACCATCCTCCCACCTTGAATTGTCTTGGCATGCTGGTCAAAAATCAGTTGCCTGTAAATGTGAGGGTTTATTTCTAGATTCTCAGTTTTACTCCATTGATCTATTCATCTATATGTATGCTAGTATCACACAGCTCGATTAGTGTAGCTTTGTAGTAAACTATATAATTGGGAAGTGTGGATTCTTTACCTTTGTTCTTTTTAAAGATTATTTTGGCTCTTCTGGGTCCATACGAATTTCCTTATGAATTTTAGGATCAACTTTTCAGTTGCTGCAAAAACCACCTGGTAAACATCTTCTACCACCCCCATCACAGTGTTCTCCTTTTCCCCTGGCCATAGGTGTGACCTGATGTGTTTTTATTAACATGAATTGTTTCCAAAGTAGATGGTGAAGTTAGAATAGCTTTGAATTCCACATTGTTATGGAAAACCTAAAGACTTAATCTCTGGATTCAATTTTCCCTCTACAATGAGGTGGGAACAGATCAGTAAGCCCAAGTGCCTGTGTGTGGGTTGACAGACTACTCAGAGCTTTGCCATTTGTTCCTTTCTATTCAATTCAGAGGTGATTACTCACTATGCTGCTTCCTTCTTTTTTTTCACTTTTCTTCTCCCTCCATGTGTGCTGATGTCCCCCAGACTAGATCTTTTCTCAGGCTCTTTAGGCTTTTTGAGGACTGTGATTTGATGAAGAGGTCAGCATTCCAAGAAAACCCCCTTTCTCAAGAATTGAAAGTCATTTCCAACTACTGGGTCTACTCAGTTCATTCTAGTGTTACATTGCTTGGAGTCCTAATGTGTTTGCCTCTATGGAAATGGTCATTAACTAAGTCTTTGTCTTTGCCTCATGGACTTTAGTTACGTCGTGCATCATGAGTAGAACAAGCATCAAGGGATAATATTTTATTTTCCTAGCATTGCATACTAGTTTGCATTATTGATACTAGGTTGTCTTTGAATCACCATAGCAGAGTTAAATGTAAATGGGCTTTGCCAGTTCTGAGAAGGGAAGGAAAACAGGCTCTAAGTGTATCTTTTTAGTCTGTTGGTGGGTGAAAGGGCTCTATAACATGGAATCTGGCCTCTAACCACCCTGAAGAATTCCTCTAGCTATGGACCTCTTGTCTAATTTTTACTTGTCCTTCTGTGAGAGCACAGTAGTATTAGTGCCTGGTATCTAATAGGAGCTTAATAAATATTCATTGGATGAATAAATTCAATTTAATAAAAAAATTCATTGGATGATTAATTCTGTGATTGAATCTTGCATTATGCCAAGTATCATGCCATGCACATTTCACTTAATCCACACTATAACCCCATAAATTCTTAATCCATTGACTGGTATTAATATTTGTCATTTGGACAATGCTGTCACATTCCTTATATTCTTTGAATCTCATAATATCCTGAGGTAGATGCAATTGGTTTTATCCCTATTTTACAAATACAGGATATAGAGACACAGAAGATGTTTAATGCTTTAAATCAGTATTTCTTCAGTTTAAATGTTGCACAAACCAGCTGAGATTCTTATTAAAATAGAGATTCTGATTCAGCAGAAGATCTGGGTGGGCCTGAGAGTAGTAGTTCTAATGAGCTTACAGGTGATGCTGTTGTTGCTGTTCTACAAATTATACTTTGAGTAGCAAGGTTTTAAATAGAACTTTTTCTTTGCTTTTGTGAAGATGAGGGATTAAAAAAATAAACAAGACAAACAAACATTATTTCCTCCCCTCCCAAAATAGAGCTAGGAACTAAGAAATCTAAAAGCAAGGTATAATATTCATAAACAGCACTCAAATGAAACCCTACAGATAAAGCTTGATAAATCAGCCATTCTTTGAGACTATAGCCATTCTTTGAGACTATGCTCTAGTCTAAAAGATAGAAGTGTAGAAGCTTAGAAGATATTGCAGGCTAACAAAGTTGGAGGATTCATTCTTTTGATTTTAACACTCACTGCAAAACTACTTTTAAAATCTAAAACCAGTCAGTTAGATGTCTGACTTTGGCTCAGATCATCATCCTGGGGTCCTGGGGTGGAGCCCCGAGTCGGGCTCCCTGCTCAATAGGGAGCCTGCTTCTCCCTCTCCCTCTGCTCCCCCCAACCCTTTGTGCTCTCTCTCTTTCTTGAATAAATAAATAAAATCTTTAAAATAAATAAATAAATAAAATCTAAAACCAAAGCTACAAATAGGATTGAGAAGATCCTTGTGATTGTCTCTAGAAAAGATTGATTTTGACCAATATAATGCAGATTAACTCCATAATATGCCTAGATATTTCCTTATAAAAAGGGACTTTAAATTTGTATATAGTAAAGAGTAAAAACTGTTTGCTTATTACATGTGGAAACAGAAAACTAACATCACTCTTAGGAAATCTTGATCATCTTCATAGGTTGCCTAAGAAAGCAAGGTTGTCCTAAAGCATGAAGATAAAGACTTAATATTTGTGGCTGTGCACTTGATCAGTTACTGGAGCTTTCTATATGGGACTCCACAGACATTCACCACTACTGCTACCTTTCACAATCAGGATACCTCATCTGCCTAGACCAGATAATTTCATATCTCTTTGTATACTGAAGAGTTCACCATTTTCCATGGCTTTTGCTCCTTGAAACATGTAGATGCTTTGGGAAGTTATGAGCAGAAGGCAATAAGGAGATGTGGGCAGCAGATATCCCAGTCCTGGGCTAGAGGATTATAGCAGAAAGCAGAACACCAAGTGACAGCTATTGGACTATTGGGTTTTGCCTACTGCGCAAAGATTTTTTACTTTATTTCTTTTAAAGAGAGAGAGAGACAGAGAGAGAGCTCAGGGGAGGAGCACAGGGAAAGGGAGAGAGAGAATCCCAAGTAGGCACCACACTTAGTACGGAGCCCGACGCAGGGCTTGATCCCACAGCCCTGAGATCATGACCTCAGCCAAAATCAAGAGTTGGATGCTTAACCAATTGAGCCACCCAGGCGCCCCTACTGTGCAAAGATTTTAAAGCTAAAGGTCATTGTGTCCTTTTTTCCTCATAATAATTGCTAAAGATGTTTTGCAGCTAGTAGGCACCCATGTTCCAGATCATGGGTATCTCCCTGAGTTAAGTAAAATGGGGCAAACCTTAAAGGTACCTGGGATTGAAAGATTTGGAAGAATTATTGGCTCAGAGAATTCAGAATGTAGAGCATAATTAGAAATCAAACTTGAATTTCTAGTTCAAGATAGCATATAAATCCCATGAATGAATTCTCCCTGAATCCTAAATTCCATCGAATGACTAATAGAACACAGGAAACCATGAAAAGGTGCTTCTTATTTGCGAGAATGTTGGCGAATTTTTGCATGATAAAGTGTAGCCAAGACCACACTGAGTAGAGTCTGATTAATTTGTGAGATGCTGCATCAAAAATAAAGTCTGCCTGAGAATTAATGGATGGGATTTCTGGTAGAAGCTTTCTAATGCTAATGAGAGATGAGAGCAGAAGGGCTAGAGGTATGTGTTGTGTGTGGGTCACTTGGAGGTAATTTTCAACTCTACTTGAAAATCCTAAGGCAAGCTTGCACTGGCAGAGATCCCCAAGATGGCTGGATTTGGTGCTTACTCTCAGCCCAGCTGAGTTCTCTCAAACACTTGGCTCAGCTAGGGTTCTCTGTGAACTGGAGGCCACAGGAATGGCTAAACTGTCAGGGAGGTCATTGTCCAAGTTAGAGAAGGACCACACTAATCTTTAAATTGCAGTGATAAACAAGGAGAAGTAACCTGCTGTACAAAGGAGAAGCAAAATTCTTCTGGCTGCCTCTTTTGGATGCTAGTTCCTTTCTTCCCAGGGAAAAGCAGACTTCTCATCTGACAAAGTACAATTACAACACCTGAGTATTCAGCTGGAGATGTCAGAGGGACATTTGACTACATGAATCTGGGCCATAGAGAGATCTGGACTGTGGTCAGCAGTACATGGGTGGTAACTGAGACCATGCTGTGGATGAAGTCATTTGGAGAGGGATTAGACTCTGCAAAGAGAGGGCTAGAACTGACCCCAGAAGAATTCCAGCATTGAGAAGGATCTCTCTGAGGCTGGACTGAGGGGAGAACTACAAAGCACTGTGAGGACAGGCTCCACAGAGGACAGAGAGGGAGGAGGAGAATCAGGATTATGGAGTATTTTGGATGTCCAGACATGAGTGTTTTAAGAAAAGAGTGGTTATTTGTGTTAAATGCTACTGGAAAGTCAAATAAGAATCTGAAAAATCTTTGTGTTTCACAGCATCTATGTCTATGTGAAATAAAGAACTGGGTCATCTGAAGTGAGAGTGTGTGTGTGTGAAGGATGGTAGCAAGGACTGGGGTGGATAGTTGTAGTAGTTAGAGTTCTCCAGAGGAACATAGCCAATAATGTGTCCCTATGTAGAGAGATGGAGAGAGAGAGACAGAGAGAAACAGAGACACAGAGGGAAACAGAGAGAAATCCAAAATCTGTAGGGCATGCTGGCTGATTGGAGACCTAGGGAAGAGTGGTTGTTTTACCTTGAATCTGAAGGCAGACAGCTGGCAGGATTTCCTGTTCCCCTGCGGACTTCAGTCTTTTCCTTTAAGGCCTTCACCTAATTGGATGAGACCCACCCACATCATGGAGGGTAATCTGTGTTACTCAAAGTCTACTGATTTAAATGCTACTCCTGGGGCACCTGGGTGGCACAGCTGGTTAAGTGTCCAACTCTTGCTTTTGGCTCAGGTTGTGATCTCAGGGTTGTGAGATCAAGCCCCGAGTTGGGCTCTGCACTCAGTGTGGAGTCTGCCTGTGACTCTCCCTCTGTCCCTCCCCTCTAACCCCAACACTCTTAGATAGATAGATAGATAGATAGGTAGATAGATAGATAGATAGGTAAATGCTACTCTCATCTAAAGAATACCTTCACAGTAGCATCCATATGTGTCTGACCAAATATCTGGGTATCATGGCCTAGCCACGTTGACACCTAAAATTGGCCATAATGATGGTGCAGTTTGGATGAGGGTGGAGACATTCTGAAGTGTTCGAGGAAGAGACACTGGACCAGAGTAGTGTAGAAAGAGAGCCTGGAGTGCCACAGGCCCACCTGAGGGAGGCAATCATGAATTTATGGCAATTCCTCTTTGTCCAGGTGTCTGAGTTCTCTGGCAGCAATTAGCTGCCTGAGTGCAGGGCCAGAGAAAAAGGGTTGGCACCAAAATAAAAATCAAATTTTATGCTTCATGTGTGGGGAGGAATTTATCTTTTAACAAGGATGTCATTCTGTGTGTGTGTATTTACTCATCTGAAAGCCTTTCTTTCTGCACTGATTACAATGCTCTTGCATCTTGTTTCCGCCCTGTTGTTACGTTGGGTACTTTCCCCATTTCTTAACTTTTTCTTCATTGGCTTATCTAACGACTCCTTGCACGTCTCACAGCACATCAAACTGGTTTTGCTATAAAGTCATATATGTCTAAAATAAAACCCATATTTATCCAGCCCCAACTCTTCCCCCACCATCCCCAAATCTCTGCTTATTTTTCCATGTTTACTTGTCACACTTTTGGGAGGCCGGCATGGCAGGTTTTAAGGGTTACAGTAGTTCCCAAGGTTAGCTTGCCCATAACTCACCTACAATTCAAATCTAGGAATCCTGGCCCTAAATCTTTCTTTCCCACCCCAAAGTCTTTAAGGTTTATTTAAAAAATTAAACACTGCAGAGGCACCTGGGTGGCTCAAATGGTTGCCTTTGGCTTGGGTCATGATCTCCAGGTCCTGGGATTGAGCCCTATGTCGGGCTCCCGGCTCAGTGGGGAGTCTGCTTCTCCCTCTCCCTCTGCCTCTCCCCCGCTTGTGCTCTCTCTGTCTCATCTCTCTCTCAAATGAATAAATAAAAAAAATAAAAATAAAAGTAAATTAAACATTGCAGATTCATTGATCTTGGGATTGAAATGTACAGGACAAAAGGAGAAAGAAAGTGGATGAATTTTCCATCGTCTGATGAAATATTCAGAGCAGTTAGCGCCATAGGTCTCCTCCTAAATTCCGTGGGGGCACCAGGACATAGGGATTGTAGAGGGCTCTCTTGGCGGGAGGGTTTGGGCACAGCTCTAACTCTAGGTTCTGCAACCACCAAGTTACAAGTGAATTCATGGGGAGGAAAGTTTTATAACTGTCTTTTTTCAGATAGAAAACAATAAAGGTTTTTAAAGGACATTAAAGGTTGATTTGGGCCAATTTTCCTTTCTTTTCCTATTGAGTCTTGTGATATTTTGACAGACGTAGAAAGGAAAAAAAAAAAAAGATCGAAGGAAGGCTATTGACATTCCCTTCTCTATTTCTGTAAAATTCACCACGGGTCTGAATGCCACAGTGTCACAGTGACTTCTCACGCTTTGCTGGAGCATTCCTTAAAAGAATCACAATCCAGGATGTCCACTTCATCTTGAAACAGAGCTTCCTACTCAAAGGGGAGAATACATCATGAATGGCTTAGAAACATCTTGCTAAAAGTTGCGTATTTTTTCATTTTGCAAATATCTTAAACCTCAGAAGAAATATAAATGATCCTCATACATGCATACAGTTTTCTTGAGTATTTCTAAGTAAACCTCAATGTATTAGTGCCTACTTTGTTTTCTAATTGATGAATTTATTACGCTTTTGATGATGAAAATCTTAGTTGTGGCCTACTAGATACAGACCAAACCGTGAAAGCAACTGCTTTTCTGTCTGAGTCTCAGTTTGGCCATTTGTCAAATGAGGATGACTCTATGTAAGGTCCTTGAGAACCAGGCCACACAGTAAAGCTATAAAGTGTGGGGATTGTTTTCAAGGGAGGGCACTAGGCTCTTATACTCATGTTATGGTCTGAGTGTTTCCCTCTGAAACTCATATGTTGAAAACTAAGCCCTAAATGATGGTATTAGGCGGTGAGGCCTTTGGGTGGGGGGTGGTGATTAGGTCAGGTCATGAGGGTGGAACCCTCCTGAATGGCATTAGTGACCTCATAAAAAGTGCCTTCCCCCAAATGAGATACAGTGAGAAGACAGCTGTCTAGGAGGTCGGCTCTCACCCGACATCAAATGTGTTGGTGCTTTAATCTTGGACTTCCCAGCCTCCAGAACTGTGAGGCACAAAGCCCTGTTGTTTATAAGCCACCAGTCTGTGCCATTTTGCCATAGCAGCCTGAATGGTCCTTGTGACTGACAGCAGTTGGCAGAGAGCACTGTCATGTGTTGGGCAAATCGGAGAGCCACAGCTGTGCCAGGGCGGGGGTGGGGGGCGACTCTGTATGGTGTGACGCGCGGACCCTGGGTCCAGATTTCCCACAGTGAGGGGTTCTGGAGGAGCGCAGGATGATGAATGAGGTTGATGCCGCACTCTGGTCACCGAACCTAGCCTCTGTCGGGGGCAGCCATCCACGGCGCCAGGTCAAGGAGGGAAAGGAGGAGGCTGGGCCTGCCCTCCGGACCCTGTCCCCACTTTGCACTTCGAAAACAGAAAGCTCATTTTCCGAATCTCTCAACGTCTTTTCTGAAACCTTGGGCTGCAATACTTTTTTGTTTGCACTTGAGTGCTGTGCACTGCTGTTTTTTTTTAATTTAATTTTATTATGTTATGTTAATCACCATGCATTACATCATTAGTTTTTGATGTAGTGTTCCCTGATTCATTGTTTGCATATAACACCCATGCACTGCTGTTTTGTTGCATTCATTCCTCTACGAAAATAAATTGTCTTTCACAATATTTACTTAAGTAAGCATCCATCTGATTTAACATTAAAATGTGGATAGAACAAACCAAGCCTCGGGATAATTTCCAGGCTGGGTGCTGAGATCCTTGTTGACGGGATGACATCAGAAACAGTATGCCGTGGGGGGCGGAGCAAGATGGCGGAGGAGTAGGAGACCTGGATTTCGTCTCCTCTCAGGAATTCAGCTGGATAGGGATCAAACCATTCTGAACACCTACAAACCCAACAGGAGATCGAAGAAAGGAATAGCAACAACTCTCTGAACAGAAAAGCGACCACTTTGTGGAAGGTAGGACGTGTGGAGAAGCGAATCTGAGGCGATATTCAGGAGGATAGACAGCAGGGGAGGGGCCTCCGTCGGCCGCTTCTGGCA
>NC_138374.1:42259928-42300878 GCF_054177405.1 Leptonychotes weddellii | reverse complement strand
GAGAGGGAGGAGGGTCAGAGGGAGAAGCAGACTCCCTGCTGAGCAGGGAGCCCGATGCGGGACTCGATCCCGGGACTCCGGGACCATGACCTGAGCCGAAGGCAGTCGCTTAACCAACTGAGCCACCCAGGCGCCCCTATTTATTATTTTAGAGGGAGATAGAGAGCACAAGCAGGGGAGGGGCAGAGGGAGAAGGAGAGAGAGAGAATCTCAAGCAGACTGCGCTGAGCGCAGAGCCCGATGTGGGGCCTGATCTCATGACCCTGACATCATGACCTGAGCCAAAATCAAGAGTCAGAGGCTGAACCAACTGAGCCACCCAGCTGCCCCTCCTTAGGATTTTCTATGTATCCCATCCAATGATATCCTGTGAATAGAGGTCTACTTCTTCCTTCCTTTCTTTTTTTTTTTTTAAAGATTTTATTTATTTGAGAGAGAGAGAATGAGAGAGAAAGAACACATGAGAGGGGATAGGATCAGAGGGCGAAGCAGACTCCCTGCCAAGCAGGGAGCCCGATGCGGGACTCAATCCAGGGACTCCAGGATCATGACCTGAGCCGAAGGCAGTCGCTTAACCAACTAAGCCACCCAGGCGCCCCTACTTTTTCCTTTCTTTTCATTTCTTTTTCTTACCTACTTGACCTAGCTAGAACTCCCAGTACAATGTCACATAGAAGTGATAAAAGCAGACATTCTTATCTTATTTTCATTGCATATAGGTGTTTCTCTTATATTTGAAATTGTTTAGCTCATTTTAATCAGGTCTGGGATGGGGCAGGGGTGGAATTTGAAGACTTTCATTGAAATGATCACCTTTATCACTCCCAAATTATGTTCCGTAATTACTGTGTGTGTGTGTGTGTGTGTGTGTGTGAGAGAGAGAGAGAGAAGGGGAGGGGAGAGAGGGAAACCAGCTTTGATGTGTCCTTTGTGTCCTTTGGTGCATCATCATCTTATCTGGTCTGGCTTGTTTTTGTTCTCTCTCCCTTTTTTATCACGTTATTTGCAGCACTCTTTTAAAGAGATACTCTGTTAAAGAGGACAATGTTTCATCTTAGTTTCTCAGTGAGCCTATGAGCTAGTTATTATATACTTAGGCTTGATCCTTAAAGGAAACTGAGTCTTTAGAAGCATTGTATGCTTCAGATTATTAAACAGAACATCATAATGACTTGTAATAATTGGTTCTAATATATTTATTTAATTTGTAGTTGAGTGTACTCAAAGGCTGTATTTGCCTTTTCAACCTTTTAAATACGTAAGTACAGCAAACACATAATTTCCACATGGACCAAGAGAAGGTAGAAAAAGATTTTTCTGCACAAAAACATCTTAAAATAAATTTTAATCCATAGTTAAATGATAAATAGCTACTTTATTGATTACTCCAATTTATAGTCTGTCTTTACATTTAAAATAATCTGACACTCTCATTATCCAAAAAGGTAAGTCATATTCATTTTAAGATGGTAACAGAAATTGACCTGGAATATCTGTTTCTGACTGCCTTCTATTCTTATCACTTTCTGTCTGGCTTCTGAATCTTGCCTCATGATCCCATTTGTGATTTTGAGGCTGCCTTTTAGGCATGGCATTTTTATATGATCCCACCAGATTTTGATTCTGAGCTTCTTTTCATGGTCATTAGCTCTGACATATTTTTTTCTGTTTTGGATTATAATAAAGGTTCATTCCTCCAATAAATGTCTCAGTGGGTCTACCTCTTTTTTATTTGGGAGCAAAGAGAGAACTGGATTCAGAGCATGTCTACATAGCCAGACTAGGTAAGAAAATACCTATAGATAGGGCGCCTGGGTGGCTCAGTTGGTTAAGCGACTGCCTTCGGCTCAGGTCATGATCCTGGAGTCCCTGGATCGAGTCCCGCTTCGGGCTCCCTGCTCGGCAGGGAGCCTCCTTCTGCCTCTGACCCTCCCCCCTCTCATGTGCTCTCTCTCTCTCATTCTCTCTGTCTCAAATAAATAAATAAAATCTTAAAAAAAAAAAGAAAAGAAAAGAAAATACCTATAGATATCCTACAGGATATTGTAGAAAAAAATAAAAGGTCTTGGAATGGAAACAGTAGGAAGATAATAGGTGGAATAGGGTATAACAGATAAATAAAATAAAATAAAACAGTTGGAACTTGAGCAACAGGTAGAGAAGTCTCTTGCTATCAGACAAAACATCAATAGGTGGATAGTTCTATAATATCAAGAAAGAGTTTTCCCATAGGTGTGGTTAATTATCACAGATAAATAATTAATTCTTAAGATATTATGCTTTTTTTTAAAAAAATGAGAAAGTCATAATTTTTTATACATACATTAAGGGGTACAATGAGATCTGATATCCTTCTTCAATTTCTTTTACCTAAAAGGCTGATAATAATCCCTCAGCTGCCAGGATGAGCAGGGGAACTTTCACAAAATTGATTACATCATTAAGGGAAAAGGAAAAGTCAAATGATTATCTCAATTAGAGATCAAAATGTTCTTTGAGCAAGTTCCATATCCATTTCTAATAAAAATAACTTAAAAAATGGGAATAAAATTATGTTTTAAATGATATTTTATCTATCTTAAAGGTATGACAAATTGGCAGTAGGTATTAAAGCCTGAAAAATGTGCTTATCTGTTGTCTCAATAATTCCATTTCTGAGAATTGATCTAAGGAATAATTCAGAAATGTATGCAATATTTTTTCAAAGTTGTTATCTGTGATACTAAAAATTGAGCACGACTTCCATAGTCATCATTTACACCTTAGATCTTGACAGTATAGCCACAAAAAATATATCACTGTTCAGCGTTTGGAAGTCATGCTATGGAACAGGAATTGTCAAACTTTCTCTGTAAAGAGCCAGGTGCAGTAAATATTTTAGCTTTGGGGGCTCTATAGTCTCTATTGCAACAATTTGATTTTGCTTTTGTAGTGGGAAAGCAGCCCATACACAATACACAAATGAATGAGTATGGCTGTATTCCAATAAAACTTTAATTCTGGACCCTGAAGTTTGAACTTCATACAATTTACCTGTGTCACAAAATAATACTCTTCTTTTCATATTCCCCCTCCCCCCCAAACCATCTAAAAATGTAAAAACCATTCTTAGCTCACAGGCCATACAAAAACATGCAGCAGGCAGGATTTCATCCCTGCTGTAGAGCAATAAATATTTTGTAATAGCAAACATTTATCACATATTGACAAGTAAACACGAGTTATGAAAAAGTATGTGAACTATTGTCCTCATTTTCTAAATGAAAATTAAGTGCTATGGTAAGGTCTGGGCTGGAGAAGAGAGGAAGTCAGGGCTCACCTCTGAGAGCAGTGTATGTAAGTGAGCACCAGACATTGGCAAACTTGGCACAAGCTGAGGCTTGAAAAAATACATGTACGTTTCTTCTTTCTTTTCTGGATCGTGTTCACTGTCATAAGGAAATTCCTGGGCTAGGCTGCTAGAGGGATGTGAGACATGTAGGAGGGCTAAGATGTCCTTGTCAAGACTATCCTAGACCAGCCAGGCCCCAGCAACCCAGCAGCTAAATCCCAATGCACCAGTGACGCCAAATGAGATCATGGAAGCCCAGCCCAGATCAGCAGAACTGCCCCCTGAGGGACAGACTTACTAGAACCAATAAGCTCATGTTGTTTTCAGCCATTAAGTTTTGGGGCGGTTTGTTGTGCATCAGTGCTAATTGAATTGGAGAGTCTGGAGAGATGGTGCTGAAATCTCAATGTGTAGATGATCCAACAGGACAAAGAGAGGCAGGAGGACCGAGGTGAGAGTTTGTGGTGTGGGTACTGGGGAAACCAGCTCCGAGCAGAGGGTAGGACTCTACGCCTGGGGTAAGGGCAGTCCTGATCCATGGCCACTATTTATGTGCCCCCCATGGCTATGCCCACATTGGTATTACTCTTTCCAATTAACAGAAAATTACCCTGCTAGCCAAGAACAGGCTTTTTCAGGAGATAAACTGTGCTTGTTTACAACTCTCCTTGCTGAGACAGAGCCATGGAAGCTTCCCAGGCATTGTGGCTACAGTGTTGGCTTCTGGATGCTAATTTGGAATGGCCCCAACCCCCCACATGGTCTTTTCACAGTTTCTTCTAGAGGAATTAGGAGCTTTTGCGTACCTGAGAGTCCTTGGGCTTATCACAAATACTTTAGAATTCCTAAGATGAGCATGCATATGTTAGGGCCACCTGTGATCCTTGGCTGTTTTGACTTGGTCAGAAATAGTACCTTTTATTATTTTGTGTCAGAAGGAAGGCCCTGACAATGCTTTTTGTACCGACATGATGAATTCAGTAACTTGAAATTACTTTGGTGAGTACAAGCCTTGTCTTTTCTATTCAGGATCTACGGTCAAGTATGGGATTCTCCCTCTGCTGAGTAGAAAGAATTTTACACCCTTCACTTCTGCATAGCTCTTTACAAAACCCCTTCACGTGAATGACCCCATTTATTCTCATTACAATCCTAGGAGGTACATATTTTTATTCACACTTTAAATAAGAAGACAGTGAAGATAAGAGAGGAGAATAACTTATTTCAGGTTCAAGTTCATTAAGTGGCAGAAATGGCACACAAAACGCAGGTCCCTTGATTTAAAGTCCAAATTCCTCTCCCTGACAGCCTAGCTGTCTCCCTGAACACATCTTCTTAGGTGAGCTGTATATGGTTGATTTAACCAATTTTCTCCCTCCAAGGCAGAGGAGCTGGTTACTCTAGAGCATCACTTGCTGTTTCCAGGGATCCTCACTGCAGAGCAAGTGAGGAGATTGCTTGCCTATTAGGCAGTCATTCAAAACATCTGCAAAACTCATCTGCGTTACTGTGGGAATGTGATTTAGATGAAACAATTTGGAATTATACTCTAGAGGTCCTTTGCAAGATGTGCGTTAACTGAATTGTGGAGCTCTCCTAGACTCTTCTTATTTTTATTTCCTTCTATGTTCCATACTTCCTTTAATAGCATCGTTATTCTTCTAGTCCCCTAGGACTTTTGGCCACATTTTACTTTTCCTCTCATTCTCATCTACAAATGGCATCTAGCAAATGGTGGCATCTAACTAAATGCCAAGCCATGTGGGTCCCATCACTGTGATATCACTGATTTCTCTTCCCTTCCTTCCATTCCCGAGGCTATGGCCTTGTCAAACCCCTCGCTATCTTTTCCATAGACCACCTGGGGAGCAATCACAGGGGATTCTGCTTCCTTCCCTTCCCTCTCCTCCCATGCTTATTGGGCATCACCCCAGATTAACCTTTGGAGGCAGAGTTACATCATTCCTTTGTTTATTGAAATCTGTGGATCACTGCTGCTTAGGAATAGAACACTGACTATAAGTAGGCTGTCTATATGTATATATATATTTCCCTTTTAAATAGGTTTTAAAGCAGTTTTAAGCTCACAACCAAATTGAGGAGAAAGTACAAAGAATTTCCATATATCCCTACCAGCTCATATGCACAGCCACCCCAGTGTAACCACTGTACACCAGAATGATACATTTAGTGCAATTGCTCAACCTACATTGATGCATCACCCAAAGTCCATCACTGACATTAACATTCACTCTTGATGTTTCTGATGGTTGATTTTATGTGTCAACTTGACTGGGCTGAGGGATTCCCAGAGAGCTGGTAAAACATTTCTGGGTCTGTCTGTGAGGGTGTTTCCAGAAAAGATTAGCATTCATATCAGTAGCCTGAGTAAAGAAGATCTACCGTAATCAATGTGGATGGGCATCATCCAGTCCTTTGAGGGCCTGAATAGAATAAAAAGCAAATGAAGCATGAATTCTCTTTTTCTCTTCTTGAGTGGGACACCTATCCTCTCCTACCTTAGCACATTGGAGCTCCTGGTTCTCAGGTCTCTGGACTTGGATTTGGGCTAAATTATATCACAGCCTGTCTGCCTCTACAGCCTGCAGATGGCAAGCCCAAATACCCAAAATACTACTCATATTCCCTGGCCCAACTTCATTGTCTTCTCCTTCATGCATTGCCTGATCACTCACCTGGAACTGCATCTCTCCACTGAACAAAAATTTGTAACTCTTAATCCTCATGTGTTGTTTTTACTAGTAGGTGGGGGAGCTCCTTAGTGTGGAATTTACTTCTGATTCAGCATTTATTCCCAGTGCCATTTAACCTGTCCTAACATTTAATATTAACATGAAATGGAGAAAATTATGGGGGCAAGCAGGAAACCTTGGAAATCTCTCCCTATCTTCTTTGCTGCTGGGAGTTTGACATTGTCTTAAGATGCCAGAACTTGAGTCTCAGACATAAGTGTTCCTTTGGCTCATCCCTTTGTCAAGTTAATTGTTACAGTGCATCTCTGTTAGTCTCTTATATCATCCCTGGGCATAGTAACTGAGCTTATGTCTTGGTATTTAAATGATGAGCAATTTTGGATCTTCAAATGTATGATGGAAGCCTTCATTTTAGAAATCCGGGAGAGTTTACAACATAAGGAGGTTGCATTTGTGTCATAACCAACATAAAAGAGGAGAAGGGGGTTATATAATTTATATAAATCTGAGGCAAAAATTATCCTTGGCATGAGTTTGGAGTGTCTCCTTATGCTATTCTGTGCAGTTAACTTGATGAATTAACTTAGTACTACCCCATATCAACTCTTTCCTATCAAGGTAACCTTAGGACACCCTGGCCACTGGGCATAAAGGACCCAGCTCTATAATAGTGCCTGTACAAGACCTTGCAAAGCAGAGTGTGTGATACTTCCATGGTCAAGGAATAAGAAGCTGCTTCGGTTCTGAGTAATGCACAGGGTTCTTCATTTTCAAATACTTTTTATTCTTCTTTAGGAATTTAGCTATTAAGTCCCCACTGGTTTAAATAGCTATGAAACATTGAACATTCATTTGCTTTTGAGCCCTAAGTGAATAGCCAAGAGGGTCTATTCCTTTAGAAAATATATATTTATTCTGCCCATTGCATCTAAATGAATCTACTGCAAAGCTGTGTTTACCCGCATCCATATGCAAATATTGACTTATGCATTACAACGATGTAAGCTTGGTAGGTTTTGGAAGAAAAACATAACACAGATAAACATTTATAAGCAATTCAAATATTAAAGAGCTTAAACATTTCAAAAGGCATTCACATATGAGTTTTTCTGGGATGTCGTTATGGTGCTGCAGTCATTTGCAAAATATAGTTACTGAACTACATAGTTTTTATGTATGAAAGTATGTGTTTATTTCTGATGGCAATAAAATCAATATGTTAGGTATTCATACCATCCTTTATAATAGTCCCTGGGGAGATATACTCAACTCTGTATTCTCTTTTTAGGTGGTACTATAGTGAAATGGGACAGTAAATTTCATAAACTCTCATAAGTGTTTCTAAATATTCCTGGTAATTGTGGGATAAGGATTGTTTTAAATGTTTATTTTGATGCTCAGAGATATATAACTTTGCAGTAGAATATGTCATTTGAGGCTTCTCATATATGTTATTTGTTCATCTAACATGACTTTTGTTAAAATGTCATCACACTTGGTTAGTATACATGTCACTCTTTTGAATTCTGATGGCTATTTTCTATTTTCCTCCTTTTATAAGCAATTATATTATAATGCAGTTTTAACTTACTTTGAGTTCTGAGGATTGCCAAAAACCGGTAAACTCACACCTCAAGACAAACTTCAGAAATGCCAGAGAAATTCCTAAAGATCTGCTACTACGCCTAGTTCTACCCCTAACCATCTTTGGGACAAATTCTTCATAATGATGCTTCATGGTAAAAATATGCAGTCCTATCATTAATTACTAACTATGTAAGTCAAGAGTGGGAACCTAAACTTCATTCAAAACTCTTTTCTCATGTGACTTTTATTAAATAAAGAAACTACTGTTATGGAAAGAGGTAAGAATGACATTCACAGAAGATTCTTTCAACTTTCAATAGTAAAAATGCAGAGAGATTAGGAATAAGTGACCATGAAATATGCTGATTCACAAAAACTTTATGGTTAATTAATTTATTCAATAAAGCTTTTTGTGCACTTATTTTTAAAAGTCACTAAACAGGCTAAGTTCTGTTTGGGATATGTTTTTTTATGAGACTGGGAGGCAGCTCTTGAGGAAACTATGGTCTTCAAGTTGAGTTATGACATATGTGTATGTATCAACAGAACACAACAATAAAATGTTACTGCTACAGGGAACTACAAACAAGAGCTGAAAGAATGCCAAGAAGGGAGGGACCATTTTTGTTGAGGTGATCCAGACAGACATCACAGAAGAGGCAGCCTCTAAAATGGTCTTTAAAGAAATGACAGAAATTCGGTAGATGTGGGATGGTGGCTTAGGAAGAGAAAGTGGCAGGGGGCCTGGGTGGCTCAGTTGATTATGCGTATGCCTTTGGCTTAGGTCGTATTCTCGGGGTGTGGGATCCAGCCCCCGTGTAGGGCTCCCTGCTCAGCAGGGGGTCTGCTTCTCCCTCTGCCCTTCCCCCCACTTGTGCGATCTCTCTCTCTCTCTCTCTCTTGCTCACTCTCTCATATAAATAAATAGAATCTTTTTTTAAAAAAAAGTAAGAGGAAGTGTGGAGGGGGGTAAAGGTAGAACATGCTTGGGTACTGGCCTCCAGCAAAGGGTTCCTGAAGGCAAATAATGGAAAATGGGACTGGAAATGGTCAATTGTGAAGGGTCTCTACTCTTTTTTTTTTTGAGTTGTTTTATTAATTAATTTTATTCAATAAATATTTTACTGAGTTCTCAGTATATGCTTGATGCCATGCCAGGACAGTTGGGGCAGTTATGTTCATGGTGTGTAAAGCAGAGCTAGGGAACTGAGTAATTACCTGAGCTGGATGTTGTGCTTCATGTCACCTATCTCCTTACCATTCCACTCTCTGTCACCTCATTCCACTTTGCTTTGGGCTCTGACTTCTATGGAATGAAGGAAAAGATGCCCGTGTCCCAGGCTTCTGGGTTCACCCAAAGGGAGGGAGAATCAGAGGTAGAAAGAGGGTGAGGTTGGGATATTTATTCTCCTGGCTTTCTCTCTGCTGGGACACTTTGAGTTGGCCATGTCCCCCTACTGAAGGCCATGGTTCCTCTTGGGGAGCTCTCTTTATTCAGCTATTTTTTGAAGCTTGTGAGCTGTTTCCTTCTCTTGTCCTCTCAGAAGTAATAGAGGCAAATTATTATCATTAGCCCTGGGCTACTATGCCCTCCCTTTATTTAGCTCTTCTCATTAGCCAGCTTGACTGTGCCATCCTTTGTCTGACGGGCCTCTGACCGAGAGAGCTATGAGAGTATATTAGCTACCTGAGGCTGCTGGGACAAATTACCACAAATTGGGTGGCTTAAAACAACAGAAACTTGTTCTCTTACAGGCCTGGAGGCCAAAAGTTTGAAATCCGTGTCAATGGACTGAAATCACAGTGTGGTAGGCTGTATTCTCTCTGGAAACTCTAGTGGAGAATCTGTTCTTCCCTTTTCTGGGTTCCATTTTCACATCCCTTTTCCTCTTCTGTCTATACGAAATTCCCTTCTGCTTTCCTTTCATAAGGACCCTTGTGATGGTATTTTGGACCCACTCCCCATCTCAAGATCCTTAATTTAATCACATCTGCAAAGACCCTCTTTGCTATAAGGTAAGATTTACAGGTTCTAGAGATTAGGGTCTGATATCTTGGAGGGGTCATCATTCAGCCAACTTCAGATAGTGAGGTGCAAGATGCTAGGTAGCACAAAGCAGAGAAACCCCGACCAATCTAGTAGGTCCAGAGATGCTTTCCCAAGGAATAAGGAATAAGGAACAACTGAAATTTGTAGGTAACAGAAATTATCTAGGCAAAGGGGACCATGGATGGAGTTGGGTGGGGGACTATATAAAGCAATGAGTAGCTGGAAAAGGGATAGAGCATGCATTACCCACTTGGCACATTTGAAGACTTGACTGGCTAGTGTGTAGACTTAGGTGAGTAGGAGAGGTTGATAGGAAGGTGGCTGGCAGGAGATGGGTCCAGAAAATGAAAGATTTTATCAATGACGTTGGAGAGTTTGGACATAGTCCAGTTGGCAAAGAGCATACATTGCATATTTTTTAATGAGGGAATGAAATGATAAAAGTGGGGCTTCAGAAAGATTAATTTAGTGTTAGAACACAGGGCAGATTGCAGCAGGGAGAGCCCAGAGGCAGGGAACCCAGTTGAGCAATGAGATGAAAATTTCACTGATGTTGGCCACTTGGTAAATATCTGAGGGTATTAGACTCTGAGTAGAGTGTGCTCAGTGTCATCAATCATCGATGAATATTTATTAACTTTGAACAGCATGTTAGATTGTGACTAGTTGAGGAAGATGGAAGAAAGGCCTAGTATGTGGTCTGGGCGCATATATAAGGTTTGCAATTTAATTGCATTGAGCTCTCTTTTTCTCAAAATATTACTTCCTGTTTACTGTTTAGGAAATAATTGATCTGCTTGTTATCTTGAGTGTTTTGCCAGATACCACATTACTGATTCTACAAAGAAAGGTTAGTTTCTGAAATTTAATCCTGGAGGTCGAAGGCCAGGAAGAAAACATCTGTGGGCTCTAAGACACCATTTCCAAAGAAACCTTCAATGACATTAACTAGAAAACAGTTAACCAGAAGTCTGTGATTTTGTGTCACACTAAAAAAATACTAGAAGAAAACAAATGTAGTGCAAGCTCTCTGTGTAATTTTAGAAATGTAATTTGGAATATCTGACAATTTCTTATGCACTATAGTAATGGATAAACACAAAAGAATGTTCAAAACAGGTTGATCTGGTGAATGTGAACAATTCAGTTGTTACTAAGTTACTTTTTACCTATTGAAATATACACTTCTGGAATAAAACAAGTAGACCATAAAATCTTGATAATTTTAAGTTTGAAAAACCACAAGGGAAAATGTAATACTAATATGTCCCAATTCTACCCTGTCCCCCAGCCAAGTCATACTGTCCAAACAGCTTTTTTCTTAAGGGGAACATTTTTCTATATTCAAAAGCCTATTATTAATTCTTAATAATTTCTTAATTAGGCAAGATGTATATCTACCAGAATGTAGTTAACATGCAAGTTCAGCTCTTCCAAAGAGATGTTGATGAGTTTGCTGTATATGGATGGTATGAAACTATATCCAATTTTTTGAAAATTAAAACATTATGAAGTGATAATGGAAAAATAGCAATAATCATGTCCATAAATGTGCCTATAGCCAGAGTTTAGAAGAAGAGTTGAACTGAGATATGAATATGTTCAGCCAAGACCCAAGGAAAGAACAATGTGCATTGCATTTTCACCAAAAAAAACCCCAAAAAACAAAACCCTAAAATGTGGGTAAAACTGTTACCCTCATTTTATAGATTTTACCTTTCAAAATTGTGTCACTGTTTATCTGGCTTCTATTATCTGGGGGCAATGTGCGTTACAGAGACGTCCACACTTGACAGGGGAAAACCATCAAGACTGGGTTACTTCATAACCTGACTGTCAAACAACATGGCAAAGACTGGCATACTGATGGAAAATACTTCATTAGAGTGGTTCTGCTTCCCCAGTCAAACCCTAGCGGATACATAAACATTAATCCCTTTCAAGTAACCATCATCTTCCACTAAAAAGAAAATATGTTGCCTAATTACAGTTATTATATATCATAGGATTTCAAAGGAGAATATACATACACACACATTCACATGTGATATGCTCTGCATTAAAAGGTGAGGTGCTGTATTCCTCTGTAGCTTCCTACCCTGATGAACTTGACCCCTTTGCCTCTCCCTCTATCCTGCCATGGCTCTCTTCTAATCAGGCTCCTCCTTTCTAACACAATAAGACCCAAAACCCTCCATGAAATTTCAAGAGCAGAAGTAAAGGGGATGCAT
Organism: Leptonychotes weddellii; assembly: GCF_054177405.1. Lineage (NCBI taxonomy): Eukaryota > Metazoa > Chordata > Mammalia > Carnivora > Phocidae > Leptonychotes > Leptonychotes weddellii. The sequence goes on along the minus strand of NC_138374.1, from coordinate 42,288,965 downwards.
TTTTCCTTGGCCCATATTACCAGCTCTTCCCTGGGTGGAACAGATTAAGAGGAGAAAGAGTCAGAATCTTTGGTGATTGTGTAGCTGAATTCTGTAGACATTCAACCCTTGTTGACCAAGTAGATTCAACAATGAAAGCTGATGTAAAGCAGTGGTGATGTAATTCCTCTTAAAGAAAGGGACTGGAAGAGTGTCAGAAGTTTCTAGCGTGGGCTTTCATTACAGTACTTTGTGAAGCTTGTTACTTTTTCTATATCCATTTGAGACCAATGCTGTGGGGGATATAGGCTTTCAAGGCCTTTACTTGGAGGTTGCTATCAAGGCTTCTGAAATATGACCAAAAAAGCTTAAATTAATTTTATTTCAATGCCACTTTGTATACTAAGTCAAGAAACCATACCTTACTTTATTTCCCAATTGTAAAGAACTCTCAGCTATGTCATCTAAAACAATTTAGCCAGCTGACTTATATAATGTCCCAGGGACAGTATAACACAGTTATCACCTTGCTAGAGACATAAAACGCTCAACATATGATTATACCATATAAAATTAAACAGTATAAACCCTTTCCCATGCGGTTCCTTAGAGGAACCAATAGAGTTCCTTGATGTGTACCAAAATATTTCACTCTTAACTTCTTTCTCTCCTCAGTCTCAGCCAGATTTCAATGGGGATTTGGTAGGTGGACAGGTCTCTTCAGGAACTTATTCTTTCTTAAACGGTGCTGGTGGGCTTGTAACATGGGCAGGGTGCATCAGGCCTGCTGTCTTTAGTTAGAAGTCACGAAATATTCTTTGAGTTTGTTAATTTTTCTTCACCTTCACCACTATGGGCCTAGTCCAAGACATTTTTACTTCTGCATTAATCTTTTTGCATATATTCTTCTCTTCCTTCTGTTCCTCACTTCCCTGAAGCTATAGTGATGAAAAAGACATTTGACTGTATTGTAGTGCTACTTAGAAGCTACTGTCCAGTTTTATCTAGCACCCTTCAACTTCTCGATTACTTTGTTTTAGTGATACTAGGTGATTTTTCAGTTTCTGGAAGGAACCATGCTCTCTGCCAACTCTGATCATCACACTTTGGCTTATCTCCACCTGGATGCTCCAAGAAGTACATAATGGGGGAGATTCATCTTGTTGGGTGGCCCAGAAAGAGCTTCCTTCAGAGAAGGATGCTTGAGATGAAATCTGAAGGCTTGTTAGGTTTAATTAGTAGAATTAAGTTTTACACATGAAGTTTTGCATATGAAGAATACCCAGAGATGGGAGTTCATGTAACACATGATGCTTCCCTAAGAAGTGTCTGGAGGTGTCAGGAGAGTGGGAGAGGTCCCATTAAGGATTTCAGTCTTTCACCTTAAGGGCATTTGGAAGCCACCAAAGATAAAAAAGTGTGTCCATTAGATTGCTCCATTGCCCAGGATTTGTAGCTAATGCCTAAACCCAGGGACTATTTACCAGTATTCTAAGTTCAGAGATCTACCAGTTGATGGGTTTAGCCACCTCACCACATGGTCTATTGAAAGGGTTCAGTCTTAACATAAGCCCTACCACCAACCCCAGCAATATACTAATAGAAAAGAAATGGGAGCTTCTTGGCCTTTGGAGTCCCAGCATTGCTCATGGAGAGAAGGGAGGGGAACTTTAGATAATCATTTCTAAATAGGAGGGGTAGAAGGAGGGTAGGGCGATGGAGGGCTGCCTGGAGAAGGAGACTCATGTTATCCCTAACTTTTCACGGAAAAATGTCAAACCCTCTCAGTTGCAAGAATTGTACAATGAACATCTGTATAACTTTCACTTGGATTTATCAGTTGTTAACATTTTGTCACTTTGGCTTGATTTCCCTCTCTTTCTATAAATGTGTGTGTGTGAATATTTATTTGTAAATGATTAGAGAGCTAGTTGAGAGTTAGTAATGACACTTCACTGCTAAATTCTTCAGTATGTATCTCCTAAGACTCAATCTTAGGATAGTACATCACCATAATACAAATATCACCCTCAGGAAATTTAATATCAGTATAATACTTTTCTTTCAACGTAGAGAAAGACCCAGAAAGCTGACACTTGGATTACCATTGGAAAAAACTGAATAGATTATAGGTGACCTTTGCTTTTTGCCTTGTGCTTTGTCATCCAAAATTCTCAGTATTTGTTTTACTTATTTAAAATAAACACAAGTTACATAAGTATGTAGAAATATAGCATCCAATATTAGGAATGCAATGAAACTGTTGATTTGATATGAAAGGTTGATATGAAAGGTCTAAAACATATCAAAAAGGCAGGCAATAAACTCCTTAAAACCGTGCACATGTTTGACCCAGAAAGGTCGATTCTAGCAATTCATACAAACGCACACCAAAACCAGGCTCAGAGATTTTCTCATCAGTGTTATATTTAGGCAACATATGGGGGAACAACCTAAAAGCTAACCAGTAACAGTTTGGTCAAATAAATTATGATACATGTGCACTATATAATACTATGTAATTCATTTAAAATGTATGTTTTGTAAGGATTTTTAATGCCATGGTAAACAATTTATATTAAGAGAAGAAAGGGCTAAAACCTTGGAAAAAATTTTAATGAGGTATAATTCTGTATATACATGCATACACACATATACTCTCATATAAAGAAAAAAAATTTGGAAAAAATGAATCAAAATGTCCAAGGTGGTTATTTATGATTGGTGGAATCTGAACCATTTTAATGTTCTTACTTATGCTTTCCTCAATTCTCCAAATTTTCCTCAGTGAATAGATATTGCTTGTTTCTGAGTGAATTTCTATTATAAAGTAAAAACATTTACCTTGTAGAAAATGAAGTCAAAAGAAAAAAGGAAATTAAAATTTCCTGTTGGGGCACCTGGGTGGCTCAGTGGGTTAAGCATCTGACTCTTGATTTCGGCGGTCTGAAAGGTCACGATCTCAGGGTCATGAGATCAAGCCCTGAGTCGGGCTCCGAGCTCAGTGGGGAGTCTGCTTGAGATTCTCTCTCTCCCTCTGCTCCCACCCCCTTGTGCTCACACTGTCTCTCTCTCTCAAATAAATAAATCTTTAAAAATAAATAAAATAAAATCTCCTGTAATCTTGAGCATTTAAAGTTGTAAATATTATCTCTATATTTTATCATTATAAGAATATGCATGTGTTATTGCATGTTTGTATAGGTAAAATATGTACATGTGTGTATATGGACAAATGTGTATATGTCATACTCATCAGTGACAGGGTTAAATTTGTATCAACAAAGATTCAGAATCATCTTCCCATAGTGATCAGACATGAGCCATTAACTGGAAATAACAAGAAATATATGGAGAAGAAAATGATCAGTGAATTGATCTGTGGGTATTAATTAGACATGTATACACACAAATATACATAGATAAAACTTATCTTAAATAAGATAATACTCTGCACAGTTTTATTTTTCATTAGTGACACATTGTGAGTCATTCCACATCATTCCATATTTATTTCTGATCCTGCTATATTCCATTGCAGGGCTTATACTATTAAAGCAATATTTCTTTCACAAATTGAACTGAGCTCATCAAAGTGTATTACTTATTAATGAGGAAACCACAAAGTACCCATGGCCCACGATGGTGGTTGGATATTTGAATCACCTGGAGAGTTTTCAAAAACACAGAAGCCTGGAGCTCACCTCCAGTGATTCTGTTCTAGTTAGTCTGGGATGGGGTCCAGGAATAAGTATTTTTAAAAAGTTTCTAATGTACATTCAGGATTATGCACCACTGAGGAAGATATGCCAGTTTGATGTAATATGGGAGAAAAGGGGCTTACAAACATAAGACTTCTAACTCAGCACAGACTGCTGTTTTGCACTTTTACTTCCCGTGGCCATGATGTCACATGGATACAGTGACAAGAATAAATGTGCAGCATGGACCATTCTGAGCCACTTTCCCAAGCTGATCAGACATGAACCATTAGCTGGAAATAACAAGGAGTATACAGAGACGCAAATGATGAGTAAATTGATCTGTGGCTATTAATTAGACATACCAAGCACCATGGAGTTATTTGACAGGCGTCAATTAGTAAATAGGTGACAAAATGTGTCAAGTGAAGGTCAGCTAACAGAGTGGGGCCTTGCTTTTCCTGCAGCTGCTGTTGGAGGATTTCTCTAGCAAGCCCTCTGAGATGCTGACCACTCCATTTGCTTAATTCTCAATTTTTTGGGAAAAGAGTTCCTTTCTCAGTAGTAGTATATTCAACCAACATAGTATATTACATCAACTCTCATGCACATTGTAATATTTTAACATCTGTGAAATTGATTCCATCTGTGAATTTGACTCCATCTTACAACTGAAATGGTAAAAACATTGCTACTGTTTAATTGGTAGCATTGTTTCCTGTCTTACTGGTACATAGAATAGTGGGGCATCTTGAAACTAAAGGTGCAATGAAATATGGTCTATTTTAAAGTCTTCACAATTGGGCAATTTCTTACCATCTTTTTTTTTTTAAGATTTTACTTATTCACTCTAGAGAGAGCGAGAAGAGGAGGGAGCAGAGGGAGAGGGATAAGCAGACTCCATGCTGAGCACAGAGCCTGATGCAGTGTTCCATCCCACGACCCTGAGATCATGACCTGAGCTGAATGAAGAGTCTGAGGATTAACTGACTGAGCCACCCAGGCACCGCAATTTCTTACCATCTTTAACACTGTCTTCCTGGGATAACCCTCCATCATTTTTGCCTACATTTTTGCAATAACCTCCCAGCTTATCATCTACTTCCAGCCTGTGTCCTTCTTCAATCCATTCCTAACAGTGACCAAAGTGTTTCTGTTAAAACTGTAGCCTCGCCTCCACTTCAGGACCAGGCTTCCCCTGCAGCCCTCCCAAGGGGGTTTCTTTTTTTCTCCCCGTCATCACACCTTTAGAGGCAGGCTCCTCATTGCACCCTTTCTCCTTGCATCCTCCATGAAAACCCGGAGTTTTGCATCATTAGGCTGTGAGATTAGCCAATCAGTAGGCCTTCTCACGGCAGCCCTCTGCCGTTGACCAGTCACCTTCAGTGAAGGCATTGGCTTCTCGTTCATTGTCATTCTCACCAATGGTTTGCTATTGTAACGCTTAGTGATTTACATATACACAAAGAAGATCCTTCCAATTCCCTGGTTTAGTGGTTTCTTAATCTTGCCTTTAGTAATCTTGTCCTTTGCCCTAATTAAGCACTCTCCTTCAGGGTAAACCTTGATTTTGTCCTGAAACTGTATCTCCTACAAACTTGTCCATTTTAAGTACTCTGTAACTCTCCCCCCACCCCCTTTTCCTGCTCATCACTTTTAGTATCTAACTTCCATAGCTTTAGTCTCCACATGGGCCTTTAATCCCCAGATGTTACCATCTGTCCATACTCCATCAACCCCTTTGTGTCTTCTCTCCCTTTTGACCCAAGCTTCAATTCTACGGTCAATCATTTTTGACACTTCCTTGCACACACCCTCAACTCTCTCGACCCCTTTCAGTTTGTCATGCTGTTTGATGCAGCCATGGATGAACCTCCTCCCAGGCCTGGATCCACGACGGAAAGTGGCTATAGTAAAACATCCAAGGCTGCTGACGGCTCTCTCTACGCTGACGGTCAATAACCTCAGGTGAGCCTCTAAAGCTGCCAGGGGATCACATCCTATTTTCCACATTTATGTCTTTTCTGCTATCTTAGGTATTTCTTACTTTCCTAATCTGAAATCTCTCGCATTTTCTTTCCATCCCCACTTAGCTGTGATACTAAGGAAAGTGACTACCTTTGAAAGAGCTTCCACAGAATCCTGCTATCATAGCTGACAGCTTACTTGCATTGGGCTCTATCTAGATGTCACTCTGGATGAACTGTCTATGTTCCCAGCTACTGCTAAGCTTTGTGCCCATGCACAGTTCCCATCCTCTCTCACTTGCATCCCTCCAGTAAGTTCCCCCATCTCTCTCCTGCATCATCAGCTTTCCCCTTGCTTCTGGGTCATTCCCGTAAGTGGAGCAACATGCTGTTATTTCTCTCAACTTACAAACAAGCAAGCAAACTTTTTTGACCTCACCACCCAATTTCTTTCTCTTCCTATTTGTAGTGAAGCTGCAGAAAAAGGTGTCCATTCCTGTTGTTTAATTTCTCTTCAATTCCCTCTTGAACCCACTCCAAACAGGTGGTCACTTCTACCCTTCCCTCTAAATACTCTTACCATGCTCAGGGCGCCTGGGTGGCTCAGTCGTTAAGCATCTGCCTTCAACTCGGGTCATGATCCCAGGGTCCTGGGATCGAGCCCTGCATGGGGCTCCCCGCTCGGCGGGAAGCCTGATTCTCCCTCTCCCCCTGCTTGTGTTCCCTCTCTCACTGTGTCTCTCTCTGTCAAATAAATAAATAAATAAAATCTTAAAAAAAAAATACTCTTACCACGCTCACCAACTACCTCCAATGTCATTTGCACAATCCAATGTCACTTCTCCATTTCCACCCTGTCAGTCAACAAAAATAAATCTCCTCTTAGACACTTCCTTCTTTTGGTCTTCAGATTCTACTTTTCCTGTTTTCCTCCCACTTCACCAGCTGCTCATTCTCAGTCTCCTTTGCTGATGACTTCTCATTTTCCTAATCTTTAGATGTTGTCCCTGGGGGCTCAGTTTAAATATCTGTTTTTTTCCTTCTTCTATAAACATGAAATCCCTAGATGATCTTATCCAGTACCATGCCTCTAAATATACCAAATGCTGATGACCCCCCAAATTGTATCTCTAGCTCAGACCTTTTCCCTGAACTCCAGACTTGTATATCTGCCTTGTTCCCTGGTGTCTCCATTGGGATTTCTCGTAGGCATCTCAAAGTCAATAGATCCCAAGTGGAACTCTCGATCTTTCTCCCCATTCTATCCTCCTCTGGAAAAAAACATGTATTTAAAAGAGTGCTACACCTTACCTGGCAGAATAGGGCAGAAAAGCAATGCCTTACTCAGGTAAAAACACTATGCTACTCACATTAGTGAGAGAGAAAAAAATTTAAACTTTAATTAATGCCATGGGTGGATTTATATATTTGGAATTGTAGCAGTTCCATCAAACAAGGAAGTATATTTTTACCTCCTCTAAACATCTGTGGGTTTAAAAATTCCATTTTAACGGGGGACTTAGGAAAAAAAAAAGGATTTTTCTGTACTTGCTTTATCAGCTTTCTGTCTTACTTTTTTTTTTGCAAGATGATTTATGCTATTTAACGAGTTATTTCTTTTAATTTAGGTGTTTGGGCCATTTTTCAATCCTTCATATAATCTCAAGCAGTGCAAACTCCTTCTCTACTTTCCTTCCCATTTCAAAATGAGAAACAATGTGAGCTAGGGTTAGGTCTGTGAAAGGTTCAATTCTTATTTATACAAAATATAAAACATGAATAAAAAACATTTTTAATATATGGAATTGTCTGGAAAACTCTCAGGAAAAATTCATGGAATTTAGTTTAGGTCATCTAATGGGTGTGAATTGCTCTGTGATTAAGTCAAAACAAATGCACCTCTGTCAAGGTCAGCACTGGCTCCCTTATCCTCTTGCTTATTCAAGAATAGTAAGTGCTTTAATACTTTTCTCTCTCGTATCAATAACTTTTTTTCCTTATTAGATTTTGTCATCATCACATAACATGCTGTATTACTTTCCAACTTAAAATGAAAAAACTCCCTTTACTCCTTTGCCTCTTCTGTTACCAATCCATATCTCTGTTCTGTATAGAAAACTTCCTTGAAAGTATTGTCCATACACCTCCCATTTTACTGACACCCATTTGAGTCCATTAGTATTAGGTTTGGGTGTGTATAATAGAAAATATAACATAAAAGAAAATTAAAAAGATGGCAGTTATTTTTTTTTTCCCCACACAAAATAAGGTCAGATTTAGTCTGGTCAGGTTAGTATGGTGACTTCATGGACAGATGGAACACATCTTTCTACTCTACCACCTATGCTTGGTGCTTCCAAGGCCACATGACCCACAGAGGCTGCTGGTGCTCCAGCCATCACTTTGAGTTTTAGTGCTTAGAAGGTATGGACAAAGGAAGGTGTAGTAGATGTTATTATTTGTGCAAATTTTTTCTTATCTCCACTCCCCTGCCACGGTTCCCAGTTGGTGGAGAATAATAACCTTCATTGACTTTGGGCCCAATCATGTAAATTTTGGGGCCAATAGGTGGAAGTGACTGTGGGTTCTGAGCATTAGGAAGCATTAGAAGATGTGGCAAATTTCCAAGCTTCTTAGGGCTCCCACCCCTGCCACAGGAACAGCATATTTTTCTGTCAGCCTGGAACTGAAGCAGCCCTGAACTTGATCCAGAGCCTGGAGGGCAGCCTCTCTCAGTGAAGTCCAGTGAGCTCAGCTCAGATCAGCCACAGTACTGATCCAGAAGCATGAAATAGAATATATGTTGTAGGTCATTGAAATATTTTTGGGTTTGTTTCATAGAACTGTCACAGTAAAAATCTGACTAGTGCAGAAAGGCAAAGGATGCCTCCTGGCTCAATCAACTTCCTTTTCAGCTAGGTTCCTGGAAATCCCACACACACTTCTACTTACTTGTCATATATGGTCACACCAGGATGAAAGGAAGATTAGAAAATACAGCTGGGTGCCCTTTACCCCAAATGAAACCAGAGTTCTTGTTCCTAAAGAAGAACAGTGCATGGCTGTTGGGTGGAAACCAGCAGTTGCTTCCATAGGAATCCAATCAGGCTTTTTCTCCAGCCCTTCAAAGAAGCAGCCCTCCACAAGTCAGCCCCACTCTACTGGCCTCTCAGTAGCCTTTGCCACAGTTCACTCCCTGGAATGCTTTCCTACTTTCCTTTTAGGGCAGCTCTTGGTTCTTTTCCTCCCTTGTTGGCCACGCCTTTTCTTTTCCTTTTTGTGTTCATCCTTTTCCTTGAGCTCTCAACATTGCTTGGAGCTCAGCCCTCAGCTTACTTTATTGGAGAGCCATCTTCATTCTCTCATTGATCTTATCCAGTCCAAACATCTTAAAGAACATCTATATACACTCATGCTCCCAAATTCATTTCTTCAGCTCCGACTTCTCTCCTAACTTCAGACATACATATCCAACTGTGTCCTTAGTCTTGCCATTAGATGTTTAACATGTGTGTCTCATATGACCCAAACAGAACTGTTTCCCATCCCCACTGAACTAAAATTGCTCCTTCTACAGCTTCCCCATGATAATTCCAAGACTTCTAGAAGTTCAGGCTAAAAAATGATTCCTATCTTTCTTTCAAACTCCATTTCCAAACCATCAGCAAATAACTATCAGCTATCTTTATAAATAAATCATGCTATATTCAGTGAAAAGGAATGAACTCACTGTGTATGTGAACAACATGGATTAATCTTACAGATATAATACTAAGTGAAATATGCCAGGCATAAAAGGATATATTTTATATTATTCCATTTGTATGAAGTGCATAAACAGACAAATCTATATTGAGAGAGGCTGGAATAGTGGTTATCTCTGGGGACAATAGAGAAGGGAGAGGAGGCATTCAGGGAGGTTACAGCAGTATACACAAATGTGAAAATTAATCAGATGATTCAATTAAAACTTGCACACTTTAATGCATGTAAGTTATACTTCAATAAAAAAGAAATATTATTATTGGTTATTAGTACCAATAATTCACAAACTATAGATTTGTTATGTTGTATATGATGGAAAAAATGAATTCATTGAGAATATGTTTTGTGATTTATGTTTATAATAAGAAATATATATTTATTCTTTATCCCTGCTTTGGGCACAGAAGTAAAACCCTTGGAATTTTTTAAGTGATGAGAACAACAAAGATGTTGTTTGTTATGTTAATGAGGTGACTTTCAGAACTCACCTTAGGATGGGGGCTGGTTGCCTGGAGAACCAATCTAGGTGATTAGAGGAGTAGAACTTTCAGTCCCAACCCCTGACTTCTGGAGGGGAGCCAGCCTGGAGATTTGTTCAGTCACTAATGGCCCGTGATTTAATCATTCATGCCTATGTAAAACCCATGCCTCTGTAAAAACCCAAAAGGATGGGGTTTGGAGAACTTCCAGGTTGGTGAACTAGAAAGCATCCATGTGTCACCATGCAGGGCCCCAAACTCCATGAAGACAGAAGCTCCTTTGTTGGGGAACTTACCCTATGGATCTGTTCATCTGGCTTTAATATCCTTTGTAATAAATCAGTAATATAGTGAAAAAATGTGTTTCCTGACTCCTGTGAGCTGTCCTAGCAAATTAATCAAACCCAAGGAATGGGTCATGGGAACCTCTGATTTATAGCCAGTCAGAAGCACAGGTGACAAGCTGGGTTTGTGATTGGCATCTGAAGTGAAGGGCAGTCTTGTGGGACTGAGCCCTTTGCCCGTGGAATCTGATGTTATCTCTGAGTAGAGAGTGTCAGAGTTGCCGGTTGGTGGTGGAAGACTCTAAACACACACACACACACACACACACACACACACACACACACACACACACACACACACAGGAATTGGTTCCAGGAGCCCAAAAAGATACTTTGTAGGTATGTCTGTATCCATAGAGTATCTTTATGGAATTGGCCACTTGATACATCCATTGTTCTATGATCCTGGTTCAAACCACCACAGTGTCTTAACTAGATTATCAAAATAGCCTTTTAGTATCCCTATTTTCCCCTTCAGCTCCCCTTTGATTATTCATACAGCATTAAGATTATCTTTTTGAAATCTAAGTCAGATCATATTTGTCCTCTGCTGAAAATCCTCTAAAGATTTCTTGTTGTACTCAGAGTAAAAACCAAAATCCATGTGGTTGTCCCCATAGTTCCTTAATGTCTCCCCTCAAAAGTCATCTAAGCAGTGGAGAGTTTCATGACCATCCTATATAAATAGTATTCTCCCACCTTCCTAATACTTTCCACTCCTTTTAACTGCTTTTTCTTTAGAACTCAAATCACCTTCTTATAGAGCATCAGTTTAGAGGTTTATTTTGTTTATTTTTGTCTCCTTCTTGCCCACTGGAGTGTGAGATGAGGTGTATGGTCCCTCCCCTTGAATCTGGAGGGGCTTTCTGACTGCTTGCCTAATAGAATATGGTGGATGTGGTGAGGTGCCAGTTCCCGGTCCAGGCCTTGAGACACTGGAGGCTTCCTCTCTCTATCTTTTGGAACACACTCTCTGGGATCTGTGAGTAACTATATAAGAAGTCCAACTACTTTGAGGCCTCCATGTTGGAAAGGTTATGTGTAGGCACACCAGAGGACTTATCCCAGTGGAGCCTAGCCTTCTAGCTATGCCAGACATGAGTGAAGCCATCTTCAGCCCTCTGGACCAGCCATCCTCCATCTGGATACCAACAAGTGACCTCAGCCTATGTCACAATATCTGTCTCATCAGAAAAATCGTCCAGTTGAGTCCTGTCTGAATTAGGGAGCCAATTATTAGGAGACATAGTAAAATGGTTGATATGTTAAATCTCAACATTTTGGGTTAAATTGTTTAACAGCAATAGCTAATCAGACAGAAGTTGTCTCTATATGTGTTGGGGGATACCAACTAGTAGGTTTTATTTCAGGCTGTACATACAGGGAGCACGTAGGCAGGCGTCCTCCTACCCCCAGTGACAAAACCAACAGGGCTTCACCCTGTGGCGTCATCACCCTCACCCACACCACTGGCTCTCTTTAGGCAGATCATGTAATTTCATTAAAGAAGAGATTTCAGACTTCAGTACGGGCATGGATATTAACTTTTTCCAGTCTCTCTATGTGTGGGGGTGCAGGAGATATGTCCTAGGTGTCCCATACACCCTCCTCTATTTCTCTTGATCACATTTGGACACTTGGAAGTGTTGCCAGTAGAATAGCCCCCGAGTTCCTATGGCCTCTTCTGTGTGTCCTGCCTATAGCTTCCTGCAGTCTGTTGACACCCTTCTCTCCCCTTTCTTGCCTGTAGAAATTCATCAAAATGTCTGAGTCAACTCATGGGTTCCAATTCCCCCCCACTTTTTTTTTTTTAATCAGAGCAGGAACAGGTGTATTCCTTTCTGTACCTTTTTGCTCATTTCAGTGGGATTTGGGAGTGGTGGGAGGGGAACACTTACGCTTTTTTTTTTTTCCCCAAAACCCAAACATGTATTTCTATATTAGAAAATACATGGCAGGAATTCTTCAAAGAAAAGGGATCTTTAGAGAAGTGTGTGTGTTTGAAGAAACTGAATTCTGATTGTTCAAGGGTCACCTCTTTTGTCACTTGTTCAGATATACCCTCAGAGCTGGCTGGGTCCAGCTAATCAGGAAATGCAAACTCATTTTCTCTGCCCACTGGGACCTTCTCAGTTCAAAGCTACCTGGTCTCAGAGAAGGGGGCAGGGAGGGCACTGTCCCCAAACCAAGTTCCCTAAGAAGCATTTCAGTCTGGGCAGTGAACCATAGCATTGAACTTCATGGCATGAAAGTCTAGATGTAGCATATGTAGGTTTTATTTATTTTCAGATCCTATTCTTTAATTAACTGAATTGCCCACATTAGTACTGTATAATTTAGAGGAGCACATATACTTTTATTACACAGTCAACTAAAATGTTCATCAAGCATTTTTAATGATGTGAGAAAATGTTTATGATAAAACGGTGAGAGCAAAAGCAAAAAAGAAAGCATAATTAAAAATGTTAGCTAGCCTATGACTTTGAAAATGTGAAAAAAAAAAGAACTAGGAGCGTGTGTGAGGACACTCATTTGATTTGCTTAAAATAATTGTGGGTGTTTTTTGTTAAAAATGTATGTGCGATCTAAGTAAACTTATTATTTTTTTTTTAAAAAGCCGAAGTATGTCTGACAGAACATAGGACTTTTCTAATTCTGGCATAAAACGGGTAAATAAGGTTCTGTGTTTAGGGCTATAGTTTGCTAATAATTCAGACTGACCATCCACTGAAAACAATTAGAAATCCAGGATAAAAAATGTAAAAAAACAACAAAACAAAACATTTTAAAAGCATCTAAGAAGGACAAGATAGTAAGGGATTGCTAAGTCCAAGTCTTGTTCATGGTGGCAACCTTGGGAGGTCAGCAGAGCACCAAAGCTCCTGCCTGTTGCTATGCCCCTTTTGCTGAATTTGGCAAGCTGATAGTTTTTGGAACTTGCTGAGTGGGAGAGAGAGAAGCCCAGTGACCACCCATGTTGGAGACTCTAAGAGGAGACCATCCACCAGAAAGCTAGGACTCCAGAATGCTACACTCTCAGGATGAGTGAACCAGAAATATGTCACCCCTGCTCCCAGGGGACTATAGGACCTGTGTATTGGTTTCCAGCTGTGAAGAGGTTAAAAAAACCCTGAGGAATTGTCACCATAAGCCTGCCACTAGTGGAATTTGAAGTTCCAACTTTGACTTCACCTGGGGGCGGGTGGGTCTAGGTTTTGTGGGAACTAATGCTTTTACAATTTGGGGCGGGGTGTTCATTGAGAGGAAAAAAAGAAACAATTAAAATACATAATTAGGTACAAACATTGAGTATTCATTTGGAAGAGAAAATGAGTTGCAACAAATTCCAAATTTAAAAAGCTGACCAATATCACAAATAACATAAAATTTAGAAAAATAAGATTTTTGTATTTATTAAAGACCTCACCTCAATAGAACCCTTTTATCCCCCTACATTTTTTGGTTGCTTTGATAGCCTCTTTTTATGACAATGATTTTATATAGAGAACATAAACATGATTTAGCCTGTACTCTAGCATGGTTGATAGAAATTTATTTTATTACTGATGGCTTGGAAAAACTTCTTTAGGTTTCATACCTCATTATGGGTAACGTCATGTACGTTTTTAGGATTGTTATCAAATTTGGGACATTTTGGGATATCTCCCAAGTTGTTTTTTTTTTTTTTAATATATAAGCTATAAAATCTCAGAGCACTTCAAATTTTCTTGGGCAGTGACTAATCTTAAATACTCTTTAAATTAATGGTCCATTAACCAGTTATTGTTGATGTTAGATTGTAGTGGCATATTATTAGTTTTATATTACCTTAGTTCATGTCAGTATTTTGCATCAGATTGGTAAGAAATTTAAATCTTTTAATATGGGTTTAGATATTTCACTTATTTATTAATTTCATTTTCAAGTTATCCAAGAATCCATTTCTTACTTTTATCTGAAATTTATGTCTTTCTCTTAGTCATTTACTGCTCTTGGTATAATCTAAAACATTTTTCGCTACTCTTTGCTTCTTGATGTATAATTTAAGAATCATTTTTGTTGATTCCTTCATTCATCTTTATCACCATTATTGTATATTTCATTAATACTTTATCAAAATTTCCTTTCAGTTCTTTTTAAATAAATCTAAAGATGACAAGAAGTACCCATTTTGGACTCTAACACAGGATTCTTTATCACTTGTTTTTTTTCTTATTTTTTTAAAAGATTTTATTTATTTGAGAGAGAGAGAGCACAATGGGGGCAGGGGGAGGGGCAGAGGGAGAAGCAGGCTCTGCGCTGAGCAGGGAGCGCCACCCCCCCCACCGCCCCCACTGCAGTGCTCTATCCCAGGACCCTGGGATTATGACCTGAGCTGAAGGCAGACATTTAACCGACTGAGCCACCGAGGCACCCCGTTAACACTTGTTTTATTGAAACATTCCAAAATACTTTCCCAAATTGTGGTTAAAATGGCACATTTGGACTTCATCAACATTGAACAATCTCTTTGGCATCTCCTTTGCATTTGAGTTTCTCTGCTGAATCTTTGAAAATCTATATTCAAATCTTTAAAATGGCACTCCACTCCTGTTGCAAGATTGAACAGGTTTATAATGGGCAAGGCATCTCATTACATTTCTTAGATTATTTAAAGGAAACACCACCTTGGTACACATATTTAAAATACTCCACATAAAAGACAATCTGAAAAGAAACAGAGTAACTGTTGCAAAATACCAGAGTGGTCAACCATAAGAGGGACTGTGGAGGCAGCTCTTTGTCACACAAGGCTAAAGGAATGAGCTGCCTGCAGACATATGAAGGGGTTTCAACCCTGTAGCCTTTGTTATGGTGTATTTGCCTGTGATTATTATTAGTCTACAGCAGGTTACGCTTGTATAGAACTTGCTTCACGTTGCTGAATAAACTTACAGACAGAAGTTTTTCAACGGATGGAAAAGTTAGAAACTATGCTCAGAGTTTGTTTGTTTTTTGCTATGCCATTTGTACTTAAATAATTAGAGTTTAAACAATCTCCAACTGATTCATGTTTGTCCCGTATGGTGACAAATCTACAATAATGTAGATGTCTTTACTGTCTGGCTTGTTTGGTTTATCACCTTATTGTATACAAATTTTCTATTACTTTTACTAATTATTCACAACCTGTTTTAGGTAAATAGCTTGAGTTTCTGTTTTTTTCTTGAAATTTTGGAGACGCTTATGCAAAAGCTGTATCAAATTTAGCCAGTAGATGATTCCCATGACATTCTTATTATTTGAAAAATATTATTTTCACTCTCATCTCTGAAACCTCTTTTTCTTAAACATTACATACCCACAATTACCCTATAAATCACTTAAAAATAATAAATGTTCTTCATTTTCTGTTTGTAGTTTTCTCCTTGGGCTTATAAAATCTTATTAAATTTTTTCCCTAGGTGCTTTATAGTTTTGATTCTAATGTAAATGGTACCTTTAAAAATATTTATAATATCTTTTTCATTGCTATATGGAAATGTAACCATTTCTGTCTGCTGTCTGCTGATTTCATATCTAGAACCATTGCTAACATCTAATGTCAATAATTCATCTGTAGATTAGTTTCTAGATTAGTGTACATACAATATCATATCATCTAAGATAATCACAGATTTGTTTATTTTTAAAAAATCTTTATGGTTTAACTTTTATTCCTTTTTTTAACTTAAGTATAATTAACATACAGTGTTATGTTAGTTTCAGGTGTACAATATAGTGATTCAACAATTCTATATGTTACTCGGTGCTCATCACGATAAGTGTCCTCTTAAACCCCTTCAGGTATTTCACCCATCCCCACCCACCTCCCCTCTGGCAACCACCAGACTGTTTTCTGTATTTAAGAGTCTGTTTTTCTGTTTGTCTTCTTTATCTATTCATCTATGGATGGACATGTGGGTTGCTTCCATATCTCGATTATTGTAAATAATGCTGCAATAAACATAGGGGTGCATATATCTTTTTGAATTAGTGTTTTTGTTTTCTTTGGATAAATACTCAGTAGTGGAATTACTGGATCATATGGTAATTCTATTTTTAATTTTTTGAGGAACCTCTGTACTGTCTTCCACAGTGGCTGCCCCAGTGTGCATTCCCACCAACAGAGCACGGGGGTTCCTTTTCCTCAACATCCTCACCAACACTTGTTGTTGCTTGTGTTTTTGATCTTAGCCATTCTGACTGGTGTGAAGTGATATTTCATTGTGGTTTTGATTTGCATTTCCCTTTCCCTGAGGATTAGAAATGTTGAGCATCTTTTCATATGTCTGTGGCCATTTGTATGTCTTTGGAAAAATGTCTATTCAGGCCCTCTGCCCATCTTTAAATTGGATTATTTGGCGGGTTTTTTGTTTGTGTGTTTTAATTTTTTATTCTTGCCCTGGCTATGACTGCAGCATGATGTTGAATAGAATTGGTGATAATGGACAATTTAGTCTTTCTAACCTCAGGAGGAATGTGTTCAATATTTCCCCATTAGCTGTGATGAGCACTGTAGAATTGTTATGATACACTTGTTTACCATATTAACACTCTGAGCTGAAAGGGTCTACTGAGTCACAAGATTGGAAGAGATGGCTGAGGGAATGGCCACTACCCCATACTGAGTGGCAATGTGGACTTCATGGGGTTAGGAAGGATTTAAAAGACTAGCATTGGGGCACCAGAGTCAGAGAGAGTGTTAAATGTGGTAGAAGGGAACACAGGCATCTGCAGGAAATCCAGATGCCTGGAAAGAGGTCCTCCATCTGGGCACAGGACTAAGGACAGGGTGGTGAGAACAAGGCACTTCATGATTTCAGCCCAAATCAATTCTGAATTTGTTCTGTTTATGTTTTATTATACCAGATATGAAGTAAGATTGTCATTGGACTTTCTTTAAAGTTGCCAATCTGACTTTCCTGGCAGAGGGTGGGAGGAAGAAGACCCCATGCCCCAAATGGCAGATAGCTGAGCAAACTTCTCCGTGGGTATCAATGCTGCAGAAATCAAAGAACCATCCTAACTATGGTGAGGAAAGGAGACTAGTACATGCTTTTCATTTTCTTTAAACTTAATTATTTTATTTTAGGGTTAAATTTTTTTTCATTTTTGGTAAAATGTTAAGACATTGGAGACTGTGTTCGTATCGTGTTCTTTCCTGTCCCCTCTACTGGTGTCCCAGCTACTTCACTCCTTAGAGGAAACTACAGTGATCAGTTTGTTGTATCTCCTTCCAGATATATTTCAATGAATTTTTGTTCATTAATATGGCTACAAAATATATATAGTATTGTTGTTGCTGGTATGTGTGTGCGTTTGTGTGTGTGTATGTTTAATGCAAATTCTATCACACTCAAGTTATAGTTTCCCTTTCCTCCTTTTGGAGCATCAATTTCTTCAATGGTATCTCCAGAGAAAACACTGTAAGAACTGCAGTGAAACAGTCTTCTCTGGAAATTTCATCAGAGGTGATAATGAACATAGGGATAGAAGATGCTAATGCCATAGAAACTCAGGACTAAGATAATTGAAAATGGCTCAGTTTACTGTGGGAACCATATGGCTGATAAAAGAAAAACAGCTGCCCCAAATTTCCTCCTTTGCAGAGAATGGCCCACAGGGCACCTGTATACCTTAGCGATGAGGAGCTCAAGTGAGGGCTCTGGCTGACACCAAAACAGCTACTAATTGTTTCCTCTCCTTAAGATCAAGTCTGAATGAAGAGGCTAAATGAGTTTCCTTTAAGCATGAGAAGCTCCTGTTCAATTGCAGTAGGACTGCTGCAAAATGAAGGATGAATGGGTGGTGTGTTTTTTAAGGACTCTGCTTCCAGTTATTCTCGTCCCTTTATTGGTGAGAAGCAGTGCCTGTATTAGTAGGATCAGGGACTGAATACTCTTCAGAAATTCATTATATGCAGCAGCCACTTTTTAACCTTTGCCTGCGAGTGAATTTTGAAAAGCACTCATGGTAGACAGGTTTTAAATTCTAAAGGTGAATGAAATGGCATTGTCAGAGCAGTAATGTCTATGGTGATGACAACACTGGGACCTGGAAATTGAGTTCTCCAAGGGAGGGATATTATGGGAAGAGTTAGAAAGAATTGCGTCTTGATTTCCAATATATTAATTTATTCAAATAGCCTCATCTACTTCTATAAAGGAATCATAGATGTTAGAGTCAAAAAGACATTAGAGACAATCCAGTTATTGAAATGAAATTTTTAGATGTAATGAGAGAGATAGACAAAGCATTGGAACAGTTCAAGGTCACACAGTGGATGGAACAAGAAAAACTCAGGCTTCCCGGGTTGGGGTGGGTACCATGGGCTTTCTCTGCAGCATACACTGGGTGACTTAATCTGGTCATGCAATGGCCATGTGTTGATTGAAGCATTACAAGAGAATGAAGCTTTTGTGAGATGGTGTGTGAGTTGGAGGAATGGGCATGAGTTATGGAGCTAGACACCCGAATTTGAATTGTGAATCTGCCATTTATGTGATTTTAGGCAAATACCTTTCCTGGCCTCACCTTAGTTTAACCATCTTGCCTATCTTGCAAGGAAGATACATTTTGAGGGGAAGCTAAATGAAATCATTTCAGGAAAGTGCCGGTAGAAGGTCCACCACATTGTGGGATCTTGAGAAGTGATCGCTTCCTTCTTCTCTGTTAAACAAGATGTCAAAAAGGAGAAAATAAACAGAATAGAACCAAACAAAAACCCAGAAATAACTCTCACTGGAAATAACTCTTATCTTGGGTTTTCTATATTTTTCTCCTTTTTCCTTCCTTCCCTAATGTACTAAATTAGGTAAGCAATCATAGCTCTGGTTTTGCCTCATCTGCAAAGTGATCTTGGGAACATTGGCTTACCAGGAAAAGCTGCTAGGTGTCTAATTTTACATGATGACCCAAGAAATGGTGAAGAGAACTCTGGAAACTTGTGGTTGGGCCCCAGGTCACTTGGATTCAAGCACTCAACAGGAAAAAAGGTGAGGGTTGCTCCTGATTTTTCAGAACTTCCCTCAGTGCATAGGCAACTCATTCTGAGAATGTAGAAGGACATTCTTATGTTTTGACTGAGGGTAATTCTTGGCTGTGGGCAGGGAAGAATGGTTCTTGGTGTGGAAACGTGAGGGGATCATCAAAACGCCCTCTGCTGAATACCAGCTCATGCAAGTTTGATAAGCATTTTTAAAGGCTGCCTGGGGCTAGCTGTTGGGGCTTCAAGGATAAACAAGGCATGATATCTCACTTCTGGGGAAGGTGGTCTCAAATCCTTGAAAGACAGGCTGTAAGAAACCAACATAGAAAATCAATATGAAACAAAGACCTGTGTCTCCGTCCCTACTCCAGGGACCCTGCCTGAAGTGACCAAGGAAATGTAAATGTTTTAAGTCAGAGAAGGGTGCCATTCAGCTCCAGAATTAGCCGCACTGCAGGTGGAACCAGATGATACAAAGGACCCAGAGCACTCACTTTGAACTCTATCCTGAAGAAAGTGGTATGTGTTCAAGGGAATTAAGTAGAGGGGGAACTCAGATGTTTGTCAGAAAGACAAAAAAGAAAGATGGAGATAGGGGCACCTGGGTGGCTCAGTCGTTAAGCGTCTGCCTTCAGCTCAGGTCATGATCCCAGGATCCCGGGATCGAGCCTCGCATCGGGCTCCCCGCTCAGCGGGAAGCCTGCTTCTCCCTCTGTCTGCCACTCCCCTTGCTTGTGTTCCTTCTCTTGCTGTGTCTCTCTCTGTCAAATAAGTAAATAAAATCTTTAAAAAAAAAAAAAAGAAAGATGGAGATAAAGTCAGGCTGATATATGGGGGAGCGTGCCGTTCAGATTGGAGGCTGTGTCAGATGAAGGTAGTAGCAGCAGATGCTTTGTTTTGTTTTACAGATTTAAAGGTCTTCCCACTGAATAAGTATGGTAGGACCTGGAGGGAAGCTTGAGAAAGTCAAGGGGCTGGATCGGGAGGCTGGGAAGGGAGGGGTTGCTGCCCCGATCCCTTGGTGGATGAATAGCAGGTGGCAGCAGCAATAAGCGAGGTTCTCCCTTGGCATTGAACGGATGTTGCAGATTTTGGGTGTTTTTCTCAGCATTCAACAGAGGCACAGTCATGAATGGGGTTTACAGAAATCCCAGGAATGAAGTTAAGTAGCACTGGGTTGCTGCCCAGGGAGGCCTAGCCCCTGCAGGGAGTGGAAAGGGGCCACGGGTAGGGCAAGCTGAATGGGGAGGGTCCTGCCCTACTGGTTCCAGCACCTTCCCATTAGCAGCACTGCATACTCAGAAGAAGCACAAGGGTTGCTGGGGTCAGGGTGACAACCAGCAGGGGTACCCATGCCCACTTTCCCACCTCTGGACACCTCAGTTCCCTTCATCTCTCCCTGCCACCCCTGCCCCAAGTGTGCAACTGAGCTTCTGGTTTCAAGCACATTTCCAAAAATGCTTTCTAGTCTTCCAGTGATAACCATGGGGTTTGAATTGCTTCTTCGTACACTTGAGTCAAGTGCTCCACACCTTCACTCACTTGTGGTCCAGATAATGTCTCGGTGATTTGAATCTGACTGATAGGGATGAGAACACCTAGGGGGAGGCAATGAACGTGGGGCAGAAAATGAGCTGACACCAACAATGATGTGGAAGGCAATGAAATAGAAAAGAAACTAGGTCAGACTCTGGGAGAGCGGTTGCAAAGAGGCCCAGAATCTGTTTATCACATGGGGCTTTTGAAGCTGAGAATCTGTTAGTGGTTTGATTCAAAAGAAATAGTAACCGGTAACAAACTGAGCACAATACTCCTGGAGAGTCTTCATGCCACCGTGGGGCGGGAGAGCACTGTTTGTACAGTTCCTGCAGATGGCAAGTAGTTTCACACGGACACTCACAGGCCAGGTGGGACAGGTGGATAGCCCCAGGCACCTTCTGCAAAAGAGCCTGAATGTCCCAGGCCAGGGACAGTATCACCTCTCCCTCGAACTTCCCCTTTTGACAGCCAGCGGGTATAGTCAACTCCTGAGCTTCCACTCCCTGACCTCACGGAAAGGCAACTGGAGTGGGCGCCGTGCAGCAACTTCCTGGGGATGGGTGCTACAAGTCCTGATGACCATCTAGGGGTCAGGGTCAAACCTGTGCCCTCTCACGCCTCCTGACTCCCCTCCCCCACTCCTGCAGCTTTTTCCTTTTTGGCCCTGGCTCCTTCAAGCAAGTGGGTGGACGTGGATTCTTCTCGAGCTTTTTCCATTTCCCAGGCAGGTATTTCCTTCACACACTGCGGGCTGGCGGACCCTTCCCTCGACCTGATCCTGCCTGCTCTCTCTCTCTTAGAGAATTAATTGACATGAGGTTCAAGGATGAAAGAGGGTGTTTTGCCTTTAAACATCTAGACAAGTTTTCTGTTCCAGATAGGAAGAAATTGTCAAATATATAGGCACATGGTAGCAGAGAAAGCCCAGTGCACACTTAGATTTGGAAAGCACCAATTATAAAAAACAAAAACAACTGCCTTTACTGAGAAGGATGTATTGAGACAGATGATAATGATATTCAGCGAATTCCAGCTTTTCCTTATTGTCTCTGTCACTCTGTACTTCTCTCTTACTCTATAGTTTTGCTATTACTTCTCATTCACTTTTGACTTTCCACCACGTTAGTTGCCATTTTGATTGTTTTCCTGTTCCTTGCTCCATTTGGACTATTGTTCTTTTTTATGTATGATTATAGTGAAAGCCTGAAGTCCAGATAAAATTAAGCTCCAAAGGCGCTGTTAATATGCATTTGCACCACAAAAAGGAAATGAGCTCATTTGTATGATAAATTAAAATGTGTTATCTTGCAGAAATAGTGAACATGAAGGTCATGCAATGTGAAGATGCCATGACGTTTCCCCAAGTTCAAAGATTGCATTTGGGAACTATATTTCCCCTGGGTTAGAGACTGGTGTTAAGTAGGCAGAGAATTAGAAGCTGATAAAGGAATTACTAATACTGCCATTTGTTTTACAAATTTCAATTAAAGGATTTAATATGATGGTTAAACTATAAATTACATTTAGTAAAGCTACGAGACTGACATTTTCCTTAATTTAATATTCCTGCTTAATGCTAGGAGGCATTAATCCAGGAGGTACTGGGTGGTCTCAAGTTCAAATGAAATCCCTGGTATTCATGACTTCTGGTTAAATAAGAAATACTGTGCATGAGACTGGAGAGTGGAATGAAGTATTATGCTTTTTTTTTGAATCCAGAATTTAATATGATTCCATTACATTTGAAAGATTTAACAGATCTCAGAATGAATGAATCAAATGTTTGGATAAATCACTGCAATTTCTCTTTCATTAGTTTGACAGTTGCCAATGAAGTAGATTTTACTTTGGTAGGTTTCCAAGCCAATAAGAACAAACATTTAAAGAAAATGAACATCAAGGCACAAATGTGTATACTTGGTGTCACCAAATTATAAAGCTTTAAAAAAATCAGTTTTGTGGAATTCACAGGGAAAATTTCATGATATTTCCAATCAGATGAAGAGAGCTTATCTTGTTCAACCATGAGGTTTAACCTAATTTCTCCAGTTTTTCATATTTTGCATTCACAATCTGTCGAAGGAAGGGCTAACTCCACGTTAGTGTGTGTATGTGTACAAACTTATCTCCAGGTCCAGTTAGCTTGGTTTTTCTTTTGAGTTGTCTTCAGTGAAGTTAGTCATGTGGAAAGGTAAAGGCCTTTGAGTCAAGTGTGCCATGCTTTCTCTTACTTGAGGTCCAGAAAGTGTCCTGGTGATTCTAATCTGGCTGATATGAATGAGAAGACCAGAAAGAAGAAATGAAGGCAGGGTGGATGGAATGAGCCAACACCAATGATAATGAAGATAAGAATGAAATAGGAAAGAACATCAGGTCAGAATCTGGAAGAGCTTGTCAGACACCCTTGTGTATCCTGCTTATACAGGGGGGTTAGGAAGCTATGAAAATTTGTTAGAGGTTTGATTTGGCAGAAATAGTAACTGACACCAACCTGTAACAATACTTTACCTAAAATTCTTGCACAGATGCCATTGCTCCCGGGACCAAGTTCTTCGTAGCCATTTTGTGGTCTTGGAAGTTTGGTTACTTTCTGCGCCCTGGCCTTGTTTCTCTATTCCAGCCGCACTGACCCACTTTCAGGAACTCTACATGTCTTGTTTACTAAATTGCTGCCTAACACACCCAATCCCATTTGCCTTGCTTGCTCCTGCTCATTTTCCAGTTCTCCTTCTCCAGGAAGCCTTCCTTTTCCCAAGGACTAAGTTAGGGATCCTTGTTATATGCTCTCATAACACTGTTGATACTCATTACAGTTGTAGTTAGTTACTAACTTAATTAGTTGTTCCTTTAATGTCTGTTTCCCTTGTGGGACTGGTATATCCATGAGAGTAGGGACCATTATCTATCTTGTTTACATGTGTGTTGCATGGAAGGTATAAGAAAAAAAAAACACTACCTACATGAGTACTGAGCAAGAAGCCTGGTTTATGGGTTGGATTGTGACCTCCTCAAAAGATATGCTAACATCCAACCCCTAGTACTTGGTGAATGTGACCTTATTTAGAAGTAGGTTCTTTGCAGATTTAATGGAGTTAAAATGAAGTCGTTAGGGTGGGTCCTAATTGAATATAACTGAAATTCTTATAAAAAGAGGAAAATACCACATGAAGTCAAAGACACAGAAATAGAAGGCCATGTGACCACAGAGATAGAGATTGGAGTGATGTGTTTATGAGCCAATGAACACCATGAATCAATGGCCACCCCCAGAAGCTGGGAGAACTCTGGATTCAACCCAGAGTCTCAGAGGGAGCATGCTCTGCTGACACCCGGATTTCAGACTTCTAGCCTATTAAATTGTGAAAGAATAAATTTCTGTTATTTCAAGCCCCCCAGATTATGGTACCTTGTATGGCAGGTGTTAGGAAACTAATACTTCCAGCCATTGGAACCGGTACCAAAGTTTCCAGCTGAACTAGCAGCAGGTGGCACTGACTTCTGTGGTGATGGGCAATGGTACTCAAGGCCAAGTTTGCTCTTAGAATTTGGATTAGATTGATCTGGCAGTTGAGGCATGTAATAAGTGAAGCTGAAGAGAGAGAGAGAGAGAAGAATTTCAAGGGTGGGGCATCCATGAGAATAACTGATAGTAGTAGTTAACATGGCATAATATATGCCAACATCATTGAAGTCTTATACGAACGTGTTTTTATTTATGCCTGTAAATAACTTATGAGGTAGGTCCTCTTATCTTTATCTGTGGATGAAGAGAATGGGGAACAGTAAGGTTGAGAAATGGCAGGGCCTTGATTTGAACCCAGGCACGTATGAAGGACAGACAGCAGGGAAAGACATCCCAAAAAATGCCACTTGGTGTAGAGCTATTTAGTTCCCAAAAATATTTACTAAGGATTCATCTGGGTCAAACTGTTTTATAGGCTGTGGCTGTGCACTGAGATTAAGCTGATTTCAAAGCTGTTATTGACATATAGTTATATGCTTTCTATTTTTAAGCTTGTTTTAACAACAGTGTCAATCCATCTACATGTTTCATAACCCCTTCAGCAATGTGGTGTGATATTGTCATGATATTCAGAATCTTGGTTTTATATTTACCTCATTAAAACCCAGAAGTACTTATGACATTCTAGTGCTGACTCCTTCCTCTCTTACAGGTGCTGCTTCTGCTTCCAAAGTAGGTCAACCAGTAGCCCAGGCTCAGAGAGTAAGAATATGCAGAGGAATCAAATGCTGGAAGGAATCCTGACAGAGGAAAAGATCATTAATTCTCCCTCTAGAGAGAACGGCGTCTCTCAGAGATGAAATCTATTCTTGAAATTCCCATGAGAAAGAGAATCCATTGAGTCTCTGAGTGTAGCATATGAGATAGCAGAAACAGGGCAGGGTAGTCAGTCTGAGCTTCACACCTTGCTCCTCCACTTTATCCACCGGCTTACTGAGGCTCCATTTATTTCCTCATCTGTGAAATGTAGGTAACACTAGCCTACCTGCTGTCATTGTTTTTAGAGGGACAAAAATGAGAACATGGAGAGCACGGTGTTTCTTCATTCAGGGCAATTCCACTGAAATAGTTCTAACAGGAAGGAGCATCTTTTCTTTCTTTTAGGTAGGTATTTTTACATTTTTATTATTGTGTCCCAGGGATTTTTACTTTTGCCTTTCCAGATCCTTTCCCCTTTCCTTTCCTTTCTTTTTCCTTTCCTCTTTCCTTTCCCCTTTCCTTTCCTTTCCCTTCCTTTTCTTTTCTTTCTTTCTTTCTTTCTTTCTTTCTTTCTTTCTTTCTTTCTTTTTTTCTTTCTTCTCTTTCTTTCTTTCTTCCTTCCTTCCTTCCTTCCATCCTTCCTTCCTTCCGTCCTTTCTTTTTCTCTTTTTTTTCCACCAATCATCTCTACGGTCTCTTGAATCTTTTTCAGTTTTTCACTTGCTGTATACCAGGCAGAAGCTCAAATTGCACAGGGAATCCATACCCTGCTGCACAGATGAGGTAAGTCATACACATACACATCGAGAGAAATGCTCTTCACAGAAACTCTATGTGCTTTTTATTCTAAGTGGTTCACTAGATCCATAGGTCAATTTTGGTAGTTTTGGGCATGACAGTAATTTGCATAGCTCATTTTTTTTCCCTTCTCTATATATACTTCTTGGACTTTCCTTTTCCTTTAACTTGATTTTGGTAATTTTTTTCTTGTTAAGACCATCTCAAGTACAAATGCCATTACTCCAAAACATAGACAGTCCTCTCAAAATACTGTAATGATTGTCCTTAAGAAAAGTGTTCATTATTCAAATCGCAAGTTTCAGTAATATGATCATTGATCTCAAGCATGTTACGGAAATGTCAACATGTGGGTACTAACAACTGATGGTAATAATAATAATAAAAAAATAGTGCCAATTCAACTGAAGTCATATCACATGGCAGGAACTGGGTTAAGTTCTCTTTTACATTTATCGTAGGCATCCTCAAAATAATCCTGCTAAGTGGGCATGACTATTCTTATTCTGCACAGGTGAAAGCTGAAGTGTTCATAAATTAAATTGCAGAAAGACAGTTCAAGCAAGGTAGGTCTAGGGACCCAAGAGCCAGTGCTTTATCCTGTGCCTTCAACTGCGTCCTAGGGATGCTATAGCCCATTAAGGACTGAGCAGACCTGGTTTTGGAACCTGTATGGAATCAGGGCATCAGAAAACTATAGAGTCTTTCCCTTAATATCTATAAAAATCTCTTCCTTGCCCTTTACAGTAGCTGTTACATCCATCTGCTCACAATGAATTTCTTAATCACCTCTGGTGATATGATTCTGACTCCTTAAGTATTTTGTCCTGGCCACCACGGGGAATGCTTACTATGATAACATCTGCTCACCCCCTTCCTTCTGTTAAACTCTGAGGCAGAGGATTCACTGGAGGCCTTTTAGCACCGTCTACCTTTTCTGGGTATGGGGAAAGTTGGCCATCTGTCAGTGGCCATGGAGTATCCTTCACCGACCACTTGCATTTAATTTCCTGGACTGAGTGCTCACTCTTACCCACTCTATTTACCATGGTGATTTTTGGCCTCTCCTTACATACATGCTTAAGAAATTATAATTCCTCCAGGAAGGACTAAGGCTGTGCTTTCCAGCAAGGCAAAGAATATATCCCACTGTAATAGGACTTTGGTTTTCAAAAAGACAGTTTTATTATTTGTGCTTATTGTAGTGTCAAGTTTCTTTGACCTTACTCATCATAATAGGGCATGGCCATCTGAATTATAGTCTACAAAAGTGTAGGTAAGAAATCTGTGATCACTCCCTCCACCTTCTTGGAAACTCAGCATTTTGAGCTGAATAAATTAGAAAGCTGGAATTGTATCTTGAGCCAAGGGGTTGGCTTTCTATGATGGTTGACTTTTAGTCAGTCTGGCATCTGTTGCTCTCTTCATTTTTGATTCTTTGAATTTCCTCCTCCATATTATTTTAAGATTTAAATGTCCAGATGGATACTAAATTCCTTTCTCACACCTGGCTTCCTGAGCAAGCAATGGGTTTTTGCCTTTTCAGGAGGCACGAACCATGTCTCTTGGCCTGCCTTGTGTTAACACCCAACACTTTCTCCTCTCCTGGGCTTTAATGGTCTCATTAAGGTTCTCAGAAATGGTGGCTCTCAAATATCATTTATCCAAGTACCATCAAGGTTTCAGTGGAAAAAGGGATGAGAGAAATAGAAAAACAATCTCAGATTTCTATTCATCTTCAGCCAGGTTGTCATGCTGCCCTTTGAAAGATGGCTTCATAATTAATATGGGCAATAGACAAGCTAGCAGTACCACTGGCTGCCCAGGCAAGCCACTTAATGCTTTTTTTTTTTACTGCTAATAAGACATAAATATGGCTAATAGTAGCATTTTCAGAGTGTATTAATGAAACACAATTTCTGAGTGTGATATGAATTTTATCTAATTAGTAGCTTTTAAAATGCCTTCAGACCTGTTTTCAAAGGGAATTTGATGCACTGAAAAGGGATTCAGGAGCCAGAGACCCCAGATGGCTCAATACTCCACAGACAGTGTGAGGTCAATTTCCTGGGAGGCTCAAGACACCCCTATTCCAGGAAACTTGATTGGACATGTAAGTTCTCTAACGTTTTTCCTTCAGTAGAACAATACCTTGGACTCCTTATAGTACTACTTCTTTCCATTAATGAGCCAGAAAAACAATAAACAAAACTAAGTTAGACCTTTTCTTCAGCTTGAGGTCCTCATAATTCCTGACACTTTCTCATGGTACAGCAGATCACAGAAATGGAAAAGAGCTAGCTAACCTACAGTGCTGGCAACTCGAGCTAGCTGGAGTTGCTGATGCCTCTCAGTGATCTCTAGGCTCTTTAGCTAAAACTACTACACACCTTTTAGCTAATTTGCCTTTCTTCCCTTCTTTTTCTTCTTCTTCTCTCCCTCCCTGCGCCCCCCTCTTGTCTCTTGGTTAGTTTGCTTCTTCCTTTCTCCATACCTGTTTGTGTGTGTGCATGTGTGTGAACCTCAGGCATGAACAATTGAGTTAATCGGATTTTTCATGATTCTTTAGCATACAACTTCTTTTCTTTGTTTTACTTTATTATTTTCCCCTTTGTTGTCCATCTTTATGTTCTTCTCTATACCTTCCATAGGTACCCACTCAAGAACATTTAATATCTGTACTTAAGAGGGGCTATCAGTGAAAACCATACAGTTTTGTTTGGCAAGTGTGTCTTTTTAATTTATATAAATGGTGCTGTGTTGTAAAACTCATTTTGCTTCATTTATTCAATCAATCCTGTTGTTGAAAAGATTCAATATTGTTGCTGTTTGTAAACTTCTAGCTTATTCTATTCCATCATCTTCTATCAAGTATCTTCCCCACACTTTCATTTTTCATTCCTCTGTGGATGGTATCTAGGTTGCTTCAGACTTAGTTAGCATAAGCAATATTTTAAGGAACATCCTCGCACATGACTTCTTACGTTCCCAGGTGAGAGTTTCCCTACTGAGGAATAAGATAGCTAAAATTGTAGGAATGAACATCTTTAATTTCACCAAGTTTCACCATTTTCCCCTCAAAAATGTTTTCTTTACTAGTAATGTTTAGGGGTTCTGACTTAGCTCATTTTTGCTATTGCTTGATGTTATCTGAGCATCAGCTCAAAGTTCAGGATCTTACCATTTAAGTCAGGCCCAAGGGAGTGTGAGGCTCCTTGGTGTAGTCCGTTAAG
>NC_138374.1:42254766-42259828 GCF_054177405.1 Leptonychotes weddellii | reverse complement strand
AGGGTCAGAGGGAGAAGCAGACTCTCCGCCAAGCAGGGAGCCCGATGCAGGACTCGATCCAGGGACTCCAGGATCATGACCTGAGCCGAAGGCAGTCGCTTAACCAACTGAGCCACCCAGGCGCCCAGGAAAAAGGAGGTTTCAAAAGAGCTTTCATATGCTAAAGAGGACCAACCTACAAGATACCTACAAGATACCGGAGGCCTTGCCATTGTCAAGTTAAGGTTGTTTTCCCCTCTAGCAAGGTATCAACGTGAAGATGGTTGGGAGAGTCCTGCCAGAATATCACACATATTCCACCCAGGAGTAGGGGGTGGGGGGAGGTTGCAGGGTGTCAGCTTGTGCTTTGTCTTCAGCTAGCCTTCTGCTCCCTCATCAGTATGATATTTTGAGTAGAATTTCTCTTGATCTCAGGGTGGGACAGGCATAGGGTGACCTCTGTAGACATTACTATTTAAAAAGAGGGGCAGGGTGCCTGGGTGGTACAGTCAGTTAAGTGTCCAACTCTTGGTTTGGGCTCAGGTCATGATTTCAGGGTTGTAAGATCAAGCCCCACATGGGGCTCTGCACTCAGCACAGAGTCTGTTTCAGGTTCTCTCTCCTTCTCCCTCTGCCCCTCCTCCCCGCTCTCTCTCTTAAATAAATAAATCTTTAAAAAAGGGGAAAAATGGGAGCCACTAAGAGTCACTGGATCTAATTAATTATGAAATATAGCTGGGTGAATGCAGGAGGTTCCTGTTTTAGAGCTTAGTTATACTTCTGCTAAGGAGTTATTCATTATCCTTCACAGTTTTGGCTACACTCTCTGGGCTCTCAATTCCACTCCCTGAGTTGTGCATTCAGTTTTATAAAGGTAGCCCATGTTTGCACCTGAGTAGTGTCCTCAGGCTGTCTCCTGGTTGTAGATTTTGGGGACCTTGAGGTGTTGTTTCCTTTTGTGCTGTCTCTGTCCCTTTCAGTCCAGGTGGTAGA
This sequence comes from Leptonychotes weddellii, assembly GCF_054177405.1. Classification (NCBI taxonomy): domain Eukaryota; kingdom Metazoa; phylum Chordata; class Mammalia; order Carnivora; family Phocidae; genus Leptonychotes; species Leptonychotes weddellii. The sequence goes on along the minus strand of NC_138374.1, from coordinate 42,258,856 downwards.
TGTTTTTGCATCTAACATTCTCTTAAAAACTTCGTGGGTCTCCCGTGCGTGCGTACTTTCTGGAATTCAGGCCATTAGACAAAAGCATGCTGACAAATCTCTTCAAGGTAAGCCCTATTCTACTTTGGGCTTCTGGGGCTCTTAAGCTTCTTAGAAGCTCTGCTATTTGAATTAAAGGATTTGTGAGTCACACCCTTGAAACTTGAAGAGCTCTTTTGTCCTGCAGAATGACCCTCTGAGGCACCACCTTTGATATTTCTATTGATATTTCTTTGATATTGCTCACTCCCTCAGCTTCAGCTTCACTGAGAGTGTCCTGGATTTTATCTATGCTCAGAGCTATTTCCTAGATTTAGGATTGTTTGCCATTTGGTGGGGCTGGGAACCTTTGAAACTAGCAAGTTCTGGTTCTTTCTGTATAATGGTCCTTGCTTCAGGTAATCTCTGCCCTCCCAGATTTTACTCTAAGCAGCATTTCTGTGGCATTTTCACCAGTCTGGATGGAAATCTCCTTAGCTAGATCATCTAGTGCACAAAGTATATTTCTAACTTCCACATTACTTCTGGTTACTGTTGTCCAGCTTTCTGTCAGGAGATCATGAGGATCTCCTTTCCTCCAGTATTCAGTAAGATGTTCCTCATTTTCTTTTAAGCCCTCACTGGCAACCTGCTTAAAGTCCAAAATTTTACAAACAGTCCAATTAGTCAATTTATACTTTTACCAATGCTGTCTTCAAAGTCCTTTATCTGTCCAGTTTCTGCCCTCCATCTCTCCCATATAGGCTTTTGTTATGGCACATCTTACTTTTGGTACCCAAATCTGTATTAGTTATTTGTCACTACACAACAAACCACCCTAAAATTTAGTGGGATAAGACAACAAACATGATCTTACATCCTCAGAGTTGGGAACATGGCAGCAGCTTAGCCAGGTGGTTCTGTATCAGGTTTCAGGTAACCTGCCGGCCAGGGCTGCAGTAACTTCACAGCCTGGGAAATCTGAGTCTAAGCGCATTCACATAATTGTTGGTAGGTCTCAGTTCCTCACTGACGATTGGCTGGAGGCTTATTAAAACCTTGTCATGTAAATCTCTCTGGAGGACTGTTCACAGCATGGCTGCCTGCTTTCTCCAGAGCAAGAAATGAAGGAGAGAGGGAAAAAAAGAGGGAGAGAACTCAGGATGGAAGGCACAGTCATTCATAACCTAACCTTGGAAATATTTTGTCAGCCATGCCATATGCTATTGGTTACACACACCAGCTGTGACCCAGCGTGGGAGAGGACTCACAAGTGTGAATACCAGGAGGTAGGTAACATTGGGAACCATCCTGTAGTATGACTACCACAATGACTCCATCTTCTCAACACTGTTATTAAACAACCCATTGTTTCCCCCATTGATTTTTAGTTATTATTCCCAGCACATATAAAATTCTTACATAGATATGGGTTTATTTCTGGCTTTTTAATTTTGTTTCATTTGTCTCTTTTATTACTTGTGATCTTTCAGTGTGTTACCATTTGTGACCTTTCAATGATTTGTCTTATTACCTGGTAGGGCATGAAGGAAGTAAATGGTTAAGCAGCAGGTCTAAAGCCTTTTCTATCCCATGGGATGCCCCTGGGAAAGAAAGAAGCCATGGACTCAGTAAATCTTTTTGTAAATCTGCTGATGGAAAATGTGATAAATAATTAATGGTTTTTGCTAGTAAGAGAGTTTAGCAGGATGTTGAGTTGTCTGGGATTATTTAAGGTAAGTAAGCCTGAGATCTATGGATTTATGGGACACAGCTCCCTGGAAAATGTCACATAAACTGTGTAAGTCTCTGACTCTACCAGATGAGTAGATATTTCCAACCAACTTGGAAAATAGGTGATCAAATTTTGAGGCTTCCTTTGATTCTGTTTAGTTGTTTTTTCCAACAAGAATGCTTTATTGCTGGTGTTGTCCACAGGAGAAACATAGTATCTGTTTGTCTTTTTGTCATCTTGAAGTTGTTGACAATCAATGAATCAGTGCCTAGATCAATCAATTTCTTCAGGATTGCAAAATGGTGGAATTCTATCATTCCTTCTTCATTTATTAGCTGAAATATTTCTATAAAAAGAAAAAAATTCCCTTCATTTACTATTTGGTAATCCATTGGTGTAGTTCTTATAGGAAAGGCAAAATAAATGCTTTAGTCTTTTGCTTTATTAGTTTTAAAAATGACTTGGTTTGCTATCATCTTTCAAAGTTCACCTATTATTATTATTTTGTAGTATTTTTATGAAGTCATGGATTTAAACGTATTTTATGTATCATAATCCACTGTGGATATTATCCTTATTGATGCTGAAGTCATACCATATTTGATACAACTCATCAGCTTGGCTCTTGAGCCCTTTAGACATGATTCTAATATTCTTTGACAGTTCCGTTTTCATTAGGTACAACAAAATGTTCTAAACTCATCTTGTATATTTCTGCTCTGGACTGGAAATCAGCTATTTCTTGAAGATATTTAACTTCCTTTCTAGAGAAATGGTGTTTAGAACTCATAATCTGAGTGCTAAGGTTCTTATTGCTACTGGGTTTCTCCACAGTCTCGCCAACAAAATATGTTGTTAAACTTCTCTAATGAATCGTTGAACACTACATCAAGAAACTAATGATGTATTATATGTTGGCTAATTGAACATAATTAAAAAAAAGAAAGAAAACACTTTTTTCTTTTGATAAATGGAGTCTTGGCCTAATTTTAGTTGGTGTTTCTTTTAATATGAGTAAGCTTGAACATTTCCTATGTCCAAGAGCCATTTCCTTGAATGGTTTGTTCATTTCACTAGCTCAATTTAAAATAACATTGTTGGACATTTTCTTCTCTAGTTTTAGAAATGTTTTGTATCAGCAGTTCTCAAAGCATAACCTGGGGAGCCTGAGGGTTCCCCAAGACTACTTCAGGCAGCATATGAAGTAAAAGGTATTTTCAGAATACCAAGATATTATTTGCTTTTCCACTGTTATTATGAGTCTATAATGGAATTTTCCGCTGGTCACATGACATGTGAAATTGCAACAGAAAGAACACAGAAACAGCCATCTACTAAGCTAGGCATTTTAAAAAATTACAGAAATATAAAATAATGACAATCTTCTTGAAAGTTTTTTTGTTTCAGTTTTTGTGTAATCAAGATCATCAATCTTTTTTTGGGTCTTCTAGGACATCAGACTTTTTTGCCAGTAACACTAGATACAAAGAGAGAACTAAGAAATATTTTTACCTCCTGAGGAAAAGAATTTTGAATTAGTGTTGTACATTGTATTAAACTATCATGGTGTGTGAAAAAAATCTTCAGACCCTCAAGACCTCAGGAAGTTTAGCATGAAAAGATCTTCCTAAAAGCCACTTGAATGAGGGTGGTGGGGAAAGCTATGACATGAATGCCCTTGCTACACTGAAGTGAGAAGAGCAATGCATGGGGTACAGAGGAGGGGAGGTGGTCTAGGGCATTAACACCTCTCTTCATAGGCAGTAAGCTCTACCAAGTGTTTTTGGCATGAATTTTGGTAGTTACATCATGCTGTTGATCCACACTCACATTTTTTCTTTAAGCAAATTTTTTTTTTTTTTTTGGGCAGGGGAGGGGTATTAAGTACAGGATTTTATTTTTATACTTTGTGTATTTAACCTTTTGGATATCTGAGGAAACCCAGTTTGGCCACTGCTGGGCTCAGACATATCCTGACGACCAGTGTTCCCCACTGCATGAGGATATGATCACATGGGAACAAGTGGAGACCTTGACTGCTTTTGTGTCTGTCCCAGTGACATAGTGTAGCTCATACTCTAATTTCATACTCCTAACTCCAGAGCTACCTCCCTAAACTTTAAAAAAGAACCCTGCAGATAGACACTGCTGTGAAAATATTAGATTGTTTCTGAAAACCTGCTTCTCCAGGACCTGATCCCTGCAAGGTTAGCTTCATTGTTATGGAAAATAGCAGTTACACATTAAAGATTTTCAGCAGCAAGCTGAGGATGCCTAATGTAGCAGCACCATGGGAAACGCAAATAAAAACAGTCATCAGTTACTGTAGTAATCAAA
>NC_138374.1:42238443-42254266 GCF_054177405.1 Leptonychotes weddellii | reverse complement strand
ATGAGAGAGTTGTTGCTCTTCTTTTCTTCAATCTCCTGTTGAGTTTGTAGGTGTTCAGAATGGTTTGATCCCTATCCAGCTGAATTCCTGAGAGGAGACGAAATCCAGGTCTCCTACTCCTCCGCCATCTTGCTCCGCCCCCCCCATAACTACTTTTTAAAAATGAAATTTCTTAAGCCCAAATAAGGGAGAATTGTTCCTAGAAAGATGCTGATGTGGTTTTAGAATGGGATACTCTTCCTGTCAATTTTGAATGCAGTCATTACTCTCTAGTTCTTGGGTACTGGTACTGCATGAAACTAGAAACATAATTTTGGAGGTATAATTACAAAATGATTAAAAGTGAGCAAGTATTTCTAGAGCTATCTGTTTTTATTAAAGTAGAAGAGGGAGTTTTGAAATCTGGCTAGTTGGCAGCTTCAGAGGAGAATGACCTTGGCCAAGTCAACCAGTGAGATCTCATCCTTAGGTTTGTGCCCCCCCTATATTGCCCAAACTGATAGATAGATTTGCAAATATCAGATCTTAATGTATTAATTTACAGTGGGAGATTCTCTTTTATTGGTTTTTGAACACTTAAGTCCATCATCCTGAGCATTGTTTTCTGGAATGCAGCTTTATCTAGATGAACTGGAATCCAGGTGTAGGGATTTGGGCTACACTTGCAGGATATGGGCAAGGAACAGAAGGGTCCTCTTTCATTTATAGGGAGCCTTTGTCCTCTCTGAAAGCAATGTGGAAACAGCACTCACCTGCACTTGCATTCTGGCTTTCCTCTGTTTGACCTTCACTTCCACAGAGATTCCACAATTATTTTGCAACTCCAGAGAATGGTTTTCAGCTTTTCACCAGCAATGTTACACTCATGTCCTTCTAGGTATGTATCTTTAAGGATTTAATTAATTTATTTTATTTGAAAGAGAGAGTGGGGGAGGGGTTGAGGGAGAGGGAGAGAATCTCAAGCAGACTCCATGCTGAGTGTGGAGCCTGAGGTGGGGCTCCATCTCATGACCCTGAGATCATGACCTGAGTGGAAACCCAGAGATAGCTGCTTAATGAACTGAGTTACCCAGGTGCCCCTAGGTTTGTATCTTGAGGTAGAAAGTCCATGGTTAAGTACTCCAAGGAAACCTGGCTGGCCTAATTCTAACACATGCTACCTAGAGACTTTGAGTTCATTATCATACTTTTCTGATTGTAGTTTCCATATCTATAAATGGATATCATATTTGTAAGGATCTTATCTCAGGGGGCTGTACTGGGATCAAAAGAAGTAGTTCTTGTGAAGTGCTAGGTATGTGTGGTATGCAGATTCCATGGTGGTGCCAGTTATCCTACTTCCTGGTATTCATGTTTTTATGTAGCCCCTCTGATACTCAGTAGGGCTGATATGTGTAAAACTCTAGGATATTGTGGTCATAGTGGGGTATGATTTCTGAGGCTAGATCATAAAAGACATTGTATCTTCCATCTTGCCTTCTTGGGTCACTTGCTAAGGAGGAAGTTAGAGGACACTCAAATAACCCTCATGGAGAGATCCAAGTATGGGAACCCATAGTTCCTGCCAATAGCTATGTCAGTGAGCCATATTGGAAATGGATGCCTGCAACCTCTTGAGAGATCCTTAGCAGAATCCCCTAAATAAGCCCTTTCTGAATTTATGATCCACAGAAATTATGAGATAATATCAGTTTGTTGTTTTTTTCTTAAATTTTTAAAAAAGATTTTATTTATTTATTTGAGAGAGAGAGAGAAAGCATGAGCAGGGCGAGCGGCAGAAGGAGAGGGAGAAGCAGGCTTCCCACTGAGCAGGAAGCCCAATGTAGGGCTTGGTCCTAGAACCCTGGGACCACAACCTGAGCTGAAGGCAAACACTTAACCAACTGAGCCACCCAGGCGCCCTGGTTTGTTGTCTTAAGTTGCAGAGCTTTGGGGTAATTTGTTAAGTAGCGATAGATAAGCAATACAGTATAAAGGTACTCAATAAATCGTAGAAATTATTATTACAGTTTAGTCAATTAGATTATAGTTTCTTTCTGCTCTTGTTTTGATGTGGGAAAAGTGCCAAAACAATCAGAGACACCTGCTTAACCATTTTGGTGTGGGCCATTTCTCTACATGGCTGATTTGTCTTTCAGGATGCAGTAGTGTTAGCTTGTGATACCTACATCTAGTTATTTGAATACTGGCTACGCCATTTAATTATATAGACACATCAGATTAGCAAACAGTTTCAGGATAAAAAATGTTTTAGAATGAATGTAAAAGAAACCAGAAATAGAACAGTTAATGCAAAGCCCTTTGTTTCTCGCTGAATGTTCTGAGGTTTAGGCTCTCCAAATGGGTCATGATTATGAGACTGGTATATCAAAAACTGAAAGAAATTAAGATAAAGAATAGCCTTATTGATTTATATTTCAATTAATACTTAAACTTTTATGGTCATTTGGAAAATTGGTTTATCTCTGTGGTGTAACTAGGTTCAATATTGAGTGAATAAGCAAAACATTTTGCCCACAAATAAATAAAAGGAAATATTCTCGACCTTGGGAGACTGGATTTTAGAGGAAACCAGCCCTTGGGATGTCTTCCAGCTATAATTTTATGTTCTCTCCATCTTAACCAACAGGGACATTCATACAAAAGATTCAGACAAAAGCTGCAATAGTGGTAGAGCTCACAATCCTGGTGCCATAAGATAATCAATGGTCTTGAGGCAGGAAAATTAGGTTCATATATATATATTTTTAAGATTTTATTTATTTATTTGAAAGAGAGAGACAGAGATAGCAAGAGAGAGTACAAGCGGGGGACAGGGAGAGGAAGAAGCAGGCTCCCTGATGAGCAGGGAGCCCGAAGTGGGGTTCGATCCCAGGACCCCTGGGATCACAATCTGAGCCGAAGGCAGATGCTTAACTGACTGAGCCACCCAGGCACCACTAGGTTCATATTCTAATCCAGTTTTTTCCCATCTGTGTGGCTTTGAGGAAACTGACCTCTGTATGAGCTTTCTTATATGAAAATAGAATAGTAATTGCCTCACAAATCCTTAGGTTTGAAATAGTGGGATATATGTGATTGTGTATATGCAGTGGATGGCCTGGCATAGAAACATAATTTGAAGGTGAATGAAGAGAGGTTTGAAGTCGCCAAGGGAATGACCTTGTGCACTTACTTACCTTCTGAGTGAAAGATTTTTCTTTTGGGTTTCTTGCCATGGAATGTGCAGTTCATGTGAAGAAAATTTCTCAGGTTTCTTTGTGTCTTGATTGGTTCCATGGAGTTTGGTTTTACCTCCATTTATAAGCCCCAGTTGTCCCGCATCGCAATAATATCTTACTGGCCTCTGGTCTCTGATAGGTTATAAAGCTCTTTTCGGGGAAGAGACTACATCTTATTTATTTATTATTATTTAAAAAAAATTTCTCAAGACTTGGCACAGAGTAGGTTCTTAATAATTATTTGATGAAGAAGTAAATGCCACAGATTTTTAAACTAAACTCTTACTCTTGGAACCATGGACACTGCTATGAAGTTTCTCCAGTCCAGAGGGCATGCAGCAATTGTTAATTTAAAAAAGAAAGAAGGAAAAGAAATGGGTGGTAGGTAAAAATAATATGAATGTTTCTGTAGAAACGTATCACTGTTCTTAGTGACCTTGAACTGAGTCTAATTATGTGGGATTAATCAATGCAGATGAATAAGCCCTTTATAAAAAGCTTCAAAAGCCTTGTGCTTGCACGAACCGCCATAAGGATTTTTTAATAAATGTGCAGATTGCCCAGGGAAAGGGACTTCCCCCAGTAATTAACCCTCGCTCTGGATTTTGTTGGCATAAACACTTTGCAGCAGTTAATGTATATGAAATTTTTTAGGCTGAGCGGGGATATACAAGAGCAGGAGAAGGCACTGGCCTGCAGTGATACACATCAATACCAGACATGGAGAGTCAGATGGGGGGAGGGGGGGATGGGTCCACCTGCAACCTATATAACTTGGTAATAAAATGTAGACTCATCTGCTTCAATGGGATGTTGCAAATGTCAGATAATCATTTAATTCATTAAAAAGGTAAATTATATCAATGACAAAGTCTTTTCCCTTGCACAAGTCACTGAAAAGGGCCAAGGCTAAAATATTAATGAAAACATACATTACATCCTTAATAAATAGTAAAGTGGCATTGCTTTCAGCATTATTTACTGAGGGTAGTGGTCCTGGGAACACAGCTGTCAGCGAAGTGAAGGGACCTGGGAAAATGAATCTGTTTTAGTTCCTTCTCCCAAAGGTATTATTTAAAAAAACCTACTAGTTCTTCAAGATGCTCTCCAAAACTATCTTCCAGGTTCAAAGAAGTTTGGAGAATAGTTAGTACTAAAACTGTCCTTTTCGAGAGACACAATAGATTTTTCTCTAATGTCAGGTGGTTTGGTTTTTTTTTTAAATAATCATTATAAAAGCAATACAGGCTCATTCCAGGAAAAACAAACAAGCAAGCAAAGAAAAACAAACAAACTCAGAAGACATTTCTTCCCAGTTGCTGAATTCTACTCAAGAATAGAAAACAGGGGCACCTGGGTGGCTCAGTGGTTAAGCGCCTGCCTTCAGCTCAGGTCATGATCCCAGGGTCCTGGGATCAAGCCCCACATTGGGCTCCCTGCTCAGTGGGAAGCCTGCTTCTCCCTCTCCCACTCCACTCCCCCTGCTTGTGTTCCCTCTCTCGCTGTGTCTTTCTGTCAAATAAATAAATAAAATCTTAAAAAAAAAAAAAGAACAAAAAACTGCTGGAAGGAGCCATACCAGTTTCTTCATATTCCATGTATAGACCCAGATATTTGGGCTTAGGAGTCAGTCAGCCTGGAGCAAATTTTGTCTCCTCCACTAATGATGAGGCTTTGGGCAAGTTCAAAGATACACAACATCTCTGTAATTCAGTTTCCTTATTAGTGAAATTGGGAAAATAACAATACCGACTTTATAGAGCGTTGTAAGGCTTAAATGAAATAGTGCAGGTAAAGATTTTTTAAAAAACTGAATACATAATAGACTTACTTCTGTGGTAGTACCTGTAGATTTGTCTTATTGAGTTTAACAGTTGCATACAATTTAATTTTATTACATACAAAAGTTTCACTAAGATTTTTAAAATATAATTTAGAGTGGAATACGTTTTTTTAAAGCAGGGCATGAAACTCTGAAAGCATGAAAGAAATGATTTAAATACATACAAATGAACATTTATGAACAGGAGCAAACCTCATGAACAATGTTAAAAGACAAATGGCAAAATAGGAAGAAAACTGTAATTCATAGAAAAAGACCTAACTTCTTTAAAATGTAAAGAACTTTTCCAAATAAATATGAGATTAACCCAATAAAATGAACAAAGACTAAGTACCCCTGAAATAAACACACACACACACTGCCAGTTTGCAAATCAGGAGCCATGAAACTGTCCCTTTCCTATAAAGTTAGCAAATATTAGAAGGATCTTAATACACAGGATTACCAAGTATGGATAAGAAAATGGGAATGTTAATGCAGTCTTTGAGGATGTAAGTTGGTCTAATTTTTGTTGGAGTGCAAGATGTGAATTTGAATTAAAATGTAAAAAGTGAGCATGCCATTCGAACCAGGAATTCCACTTCTGAGATGCTACTCATCTACTGATATGCTTGTGCACATGCAGAGACATTTATGAGTAAGCATGTTACAGCGTTTTTTGTACTCCTGAAGAACTGGACATAGACCATGGAAGGTTCTGAAAAGTCTTGTCGCTCTCCAGCTCTTTCCCACTGGCTCCCCAAAAGATGGAGCAGGGTGAAGGCCCTCTTGGAGGTGCAGGGGCATGGGACCCTGAGCACTCCCAGACACTGCTCTCCTGAGAAGCAGAAGCCTGAAGTGGCTTGTAGAGGGGCAGTGGCCTTTTGCTCCCAGGACCCAGGCTAAGACCCACTGCTTCTGGGGGACTGAGAGAAGCCACAGTTGGCTACCTGGAGGAGGAACAGGAGACTCTCCAGTCTTGGGGCAGCTAGAGGGGGGCAGGAATGCTGAGAATGCCCCACTTGCAAAACCCTGTTGCCCTTGGTTTGATTGAGGCTGGACTATGGGGACTCTTAGCCCCCATCATGTCACCAGCACCAGTAAGCTCCTGCTGGGCAGGGGCAGGGAGAGGAGAGAGCCATCCTGGCAGGCAGAAAGGCAGGGACTCCTGAAGGGGGTGGCAGCGGCCTGGAACAAAACTTGGAGCACCCTAAGACCTGCACCAAGTGCCAGGTAGCAGCGGCCAGAGGAATTCGGACGTATGGAGCACTGAAAATAACCTACCATCAAAAAACCCACACTCTGCTCAACTTCTCATCAGACTGACTCAATCCCTAACCCCACAGACTGGACACAGGTGAGGAAAGAAACAAGGAACTTTGCAGATAGGCCAACAGAAATGATCCAGACTGGAACCAAGAAACAAGAGTAACAAAAAGAAACAAGAGTAAACAAAAAAGGAACAAGGGCTCTCCCTGAATATTGGGTTGGGATCTAAGAATTTAAGATGATTTTATTAAATTAGATGCTTGATAAATAATTCTACCTTGGCCTCGTTCCCTGATTTTGTTTTGGAGCTGTTTTCACATTGGATATTGGCATTGGATGAATGTCCAGTGGATGAGTTCCTAACACACTATGGGAGGAATCACCAATTCCCAAAAACATTAGAAGTTCCTTTAAAACAAGATGGAACCCAACATAATGAATTGAACAAAAAGTTTGGTAACTTTTATATCTCATCTCTGCTATGATTGATGCCCACAGTAAGGAAACAATTGTTTCTCACCAACTGTGACTCTGTATCATCCCTTTGGAACTTTATTGTTCAAACAAATCTATCCTACACGGAGAATATGCATACAATCTTCTGTATAGCCATTTTCCTTTATTAGATCATTTGTTCTAGAACCTACAACCATTTTGCCCTCGTTTCCCCTAAATACTCAGCAGGAAGCAATACTTCACTCCTACTCTGAGTGATGAAACTAAGGTTGAAAAAGGTTGTAAATAATTTTATGTTAAAGAGAGACCGGGGAGAAAATCCCTCAATTTGTTGTCTTTGACTAACCTGTGAGGGCTGCTCAATTTTTCATCTTAGCAACTTATTTTTCCCTGGGTCAATGACTACTTGCAGAAAAGAGTAAGTCTATATCTGCCCAAGGAAAAGATCTGATCTGAATAGCGGAATTCCATTGATACATGTAAAGATAGTGGTCTCCTGTTTATAGTTGATATTTTCCACATTAAAGATAAAACAGCTGCCAATTCAAAATCGCAGCCTTCCCGCAAACCCCATGGCATTAGAAAAGCGCTTATACTCCTGGCACTTTCCAGCTGTCAGCATCGGCACTCACCTTTCTTCTTGCATTTTATTGTAAATGTTTTGACCAGGATTTATCACGCGGAGGCAAGAATTCACCTGTTCCCTCTCACCAAACACTGCACTGATTGAGAAGACCGAGGGAAATCGGACCTGAAGCTTGGTCTCTGAAAAATGATTTTGCCTGGAAACGATCCAAATCCGTCATTTCTACCAGCCATATGGTATAGTGGTTAGGCTTACATATCCATACAGGCTTGAGTTTAGACTCCTGGGTTCCCAGTTCCCGACCAATAAGAACTAGAGCCAGTTATTTGGCATCAGTGAGCCTCAATTTCTCATATTTGAAACTGGAGTAAGATATACATCTATTGAGCTGAGGTGAGGGTTATATGAAGTTCGCATGAGTATCTTTTGGCATAATCTTTGGGCCAAGTATTTATCTGGTACTGAAGGAAAGAACTGAGTTGATGTTCTGGCCTAAAGATTAGGCATGCCTGCCAGGTTATAAAAGATACTCGGCAGGGGGGTGGGATAGACCCAAATGCAGTGGGGAGGCTGAGAGGCAGCATGGCTTAAGAGCCAGGTGATAGGAAGTAAGTGATTGCGTGGTTATCCATCAACTGCAGAGAAGTCTGGTAGGAGAAGGCAGGGCCCAGACAAAGGACAGTGCTCAGAAACATCCGAGCGATGTCTGGAAATCAAGTAGTGAACTCCAGTCTTGCTGAGGAAGAGGACAGGAAGCTATCCTAGCAGGGACAATGCTGGCCCCTAGTAGGGGCCCTTATGTCATTGCACCATAACAACAAGGGACTAATCAGTTCCTCCCACTTGGGTCAAGGTAAAATCCAGGCTGAACTAGCATTCTTTAAGTCTCTCATAGGTGGGGAGTTTATGGGGCCTGAGGCAGGGTAAGGCTGCCTGGGGGATTTAAGTGGCTCTTGCTGGGTGGGAGGAATGAGATGGAGCTGTGCAGAGAAGCAAGCAGGTATTGAATGCTTGGCCTTGCACACCCAATCTGAATAATATTGTGTTGTTTTGCCAGAAGCTGCTAGCTTTCACACTTCCATTTTCCTTGCACTGCTGAAAATATATTCTCTGCTAGATATGGATACCTATCAATAATGGCCGAAGGGTGGGTTCTAATTGGGCGGGTTCAGCATAATTCTCCAACAGAACCCTCCCGCTATATGCCGTCTCTTTTTCAGTTCTGTTATTCTGCCCTTGGAAATCTTTCTCTATAGGCAGGGCTTTCCCCAGTTCTGCACATGGGGATGAACTTGCGAATAACAATCGACCTTTCTGGCAGAGGGAGAAACAAGTTTTGCCTGCCTCTTTCTCCCCAGGTGCTGTTTGCTTAGGAAGCTGGCTGGGAGGTGCCTTACTGGAGAGCTGCTCTCTGTGGGCATGGGAGACCCACCCTGTGCTCTCACTTCTGGGAGAGTCATATGGCTAGAGGACTGTTCGAACAGACTGCTTGCTAGAATTTAGACCCTTGTTGCTGACTCCAAATCTGGTGATCTAATTTCTGCAGCACAGATTTTAAATATGGCTGTTCTCCAGATACGTATGATTGAAATTTGAAATGGCACGCAAATACCATGTTAGTCAAGAGAATGAAGTTTTTTTCTTTGAAAAATAAAAAGCAGATAAATCATGTATGTATCTTATGGTTGTAATAATAGCTATACTAATGTTTATGTCAAATTTCAAAGAACAAATAACTTAGCAAATGGCGTGTAACAAAGAGTCTCCCAGTGTGAAATACAATAGGACTTGTTAGTTCATAATGTAGGATACCTGGGGAAAAAATGGATTTTGAGTTATCTGGGATGGGAAAAATCTGCTATTTTTTTAAATAGCAGGAGAGTAACAGTTGCTTCGAATTAGCATGCTTTAAAACCAATAACCTATAAAGTTTTACTTTGTGGGTATAAAGTCTCAGCAATAAGATATTTTGGTGTATTTGTGACCTTCAACTGTAACAGATCAATTGTGTGTGTGTGTACACTATACCCGTGTGTTATGTGAATATGTTTGAGAAGGGGATTACTCTTCACCTAATTGGATAATTAAATTGGGTCAAATCATGGAGCTTTATTTCCAGACTCTAGGCATTCCAAAGTGACCATTTTAAATTTAAAAATATCAACTTTAGAGATATTGTAAAACTTGTTTTATAGATTCATTTGATCTTGAATAATGGCATATGAGTGATTTATTTGCTTTGAGTCACATATTTAAAAAGGCCAAGCTTGTGAAATATTAAAAGAGAAAAATGTCACCCTCACTTCCTTGCTAGGCATGATCTTGGTGATAAAAGCCTGGGGTCTCAAAACAATATCTCCAACACTATTGTTAATACATTCAGGAATGGATGCTATGTGATATCCACCTTTCTATTTTTCGTATTCACTAATCAGCACAAAAGGATTTCAAACTATGTTGCAAAGCTGCAGTAATGAAAATAGTATTAGAGTGGCATAAAAACAGATGCATTAACCACTGGAATAGAATAGAGAGCCCAGAAATGAGCCCAGGCATATGTGGTCAACTAATATTTGACAGGGAAGCCAAGAATACTCTATGGAGAAAAGATAGTCTCTTCAATAACTGGTTCTGGGAAAATTGGATATTCACATGCAAAAGAATGAAGCTGGACCCTTAGCTTATATCACACACAAAAATCAATTCAAAATGGATTAAAGACTTAAATGTAATACCTGAAACTGTGAAACTCCTCTAATGAAACATAGGGAAAAAGCTCCTTGACATTGGTCTTTGCAGTGGTTTTATGGATATGACACTCAAAGCGCAAGCAACAAAAGCAAAAATTGACAAGTGGGACTACATCAAACTAGAAAGTTTCTGCGCAGCAAAAGAAATGATCAACAAAATGCAAAGGCAACCTATTAAATGGGAGAAAATATTTGCAAACCACATATCTGATAAGGCTCTAATATCCAAAATACATAAGAAACTCATACAACTCAATAGTAAAAAACCCAAATAATCCAAATAAAAAAACAGGCAAGGGACCTAAGTAGATATTTTTCCAAAGCAGATATTCAAATGGCCAACAGGTACATGAAGAGATGTTCAACATCACTAATCACTGGGGAAATGCAAATCAAAACTGTAGTGAAATATCACCTCACACCTGTTGGAATGGCTGGTACCAAAAAGACAAAGGTAGCAAGTACTTGTGAGAATGTAGAGAAAAGTGACCCCTGGTGCCCTGTTGGTGCCAGCGTAAACTGGTATAGTTTCTATGGAAAACAGCATGGAGGTTTCTCAAAAAATTAAAAATCGAACTACCAGATGATCCAGGAATTTCACTTCTGGTTATATATCTGAAGGAAATGAAATCACTATTCAAAGAGCTGTCTGAACCTCCATGTTTATTGCAGCATTATTTACCAAGACATGGAAACAACCTCAGGGTCCACCCGATGGATGAATGGATAAAGAAGATGTGATATATAAAGGAATGGTGTTCAGCCACAGAAAGGAAGGGAGCTTATATTTTTATCTTAAGTTTATCTTTCCAGAGACGTACAACTTGGGCCAATGACGTGTAGGGAAAGGTTTGTGGAGGTTTGTCGGGGAAGGAGCTTCTTTACACCTAGGAAGAACCATGGGAATGAATCTTCCTTTCTTGCCAGATGTAAACCAGTCAGTATACAGTTTCATTTTCTTCTGGCATCTCTCTTGTGGCCCTGGGTGAAATCAGCTTTAAACTGACTATAACTCTGCACGTGGGAGAGGAGAGTTGAAGACATTTTAGTCCTTGATGATGCTATTTCACTGCTGGATGGATTCATACGTTAGCCCTCTTTATCCTGAATTTGTACAAATATGGGGCAGTGACTTAAATAACCAGCGTGGCTTTGAGTTTGATTTTTCATTTACGTGTTGCCAAAATGCATGGACAATGGCATATATGTGTTTGAAAAACTTGTATTTTTTGTGATTTCCAGTAGATGACAATGTGAGTTCCCATAATCCTCTCTGTCCTTTGTGTAAACATCTAGTAATTAAGGTAAGAGATGAAAAACGGTTAACAAAACTGATAAACGTCTCTATAGACCAGAAACTGAAGAGAAGCACAGAGTGGGGAATAGGTTCTGAAGCTAGCAAAAATTTTTTGAGTCCCATGCTTTTTCAGGGAGAAGGGAGATTTTTATCATTAATTCCATTTTTTAATAATTACTGGATGGATACAGTTTTTATGTTTCTTCTTGAAATAAAAATTTGTATAAAAATTTCCCATTTTATCTAAGTTTTCAAGCTTATTATCATAGAGTTGCTCATAATATTCTGTTATTCTTTTGTGTCTCAAGTGTATAACATATCTAGTTAGGTACTTTTTCATTCCCAATCTGGTTTATTTTTTTATGCGTCTCTTTTTTTTTATTCCTCAGACTCACCAGATACCTATTTTATTAGCACTTTCAAGGATATTTTTTGGCATAATTGGGGAAACTTTAATATGGACTGCATATTAGGTGATTTACAGAATTATTCTTAATTAGTTTAGCCATAAAGATGGTATTCTGGTTATCTTTATATCTTTATATCTAGGAGATGTAGGCTGAAGTATCAAGGAGTGAAATATCACAATTTTGGGGGAGGGAGGGAAAGAGGGAGAGGGAGAGAAATAGAGAACACAGGCAAATGGGGCAAATGTTTACAAGTTTCAATGAAGAATCCAAACTCATATGTATTGTATTTGCAAATAACTAATAAACCCTGTCTTGAAAATGCTACTGGTGCAATATAATAAGTCACCCATAAAAGGGCAACCCTTTAATATTCATTCAATGATTCTTTAGGGTGACTTTTAGCTGTTTGCAACAACCCCAAATAGCAGTGATTTAAATAAGATAGGGGTTCATTTGTCTCTCATGTCAATGACCTCCAGGAGTTTGTAGCTTAGAGCCATTCTGGTTGCTTCACTAGCATTTCTGTCCTCTTGCTTCATCATTCTAAATATAAGGCATATATTAGACCATTGCTGCATGGGCTTCAGGAAGCACATGAATGTCCTAGGCAACAGGAAGGAGGAAGAGACAAACTGGGATATGTCCTCCTCTTATGATCACTTCTTGAAGATAATCCAGCTTAGATCCTAATGTCCAGCACTTAGTCATAAGGCCAAGATATTTACTTGCAAGGAAACCTGGCAAATGTTCCCAGCCAGAAATCGTGTCTATTACTGAGGAAGATAATGAGAATGAACCCGGGAGCACACAGGAGCAGTTTTTCTCCCAGATTGTTATGCGTGTTAGGAAGACATGGGGAATGTCTTCTACCATGTGCCATGTGCTGTCATGTTTCTCCCATTGATGGTAGTCAGTCATCTTGTTTTAAGAACTGAAGGTGAGGGAAGTTCTCCCAATTTCCTTGAGAGGTCTTTCTGGTGTACCTGTTGTGATTTCTTTCGGACCCTTCTATTTTACAAACCTAGAGGCCACATAAATACCTTGCAGCCTTGCGATTGTCAGAAAACTGATGGTTACAAATAGGAATGTTTTTGATTTCTTAAGAGGGGACTTCGTTTCTTTTCCATCATTTTCTCTAACTTAGTGTTTATTTAATTTCTTTCATTTCTTTTGTTTTCCTCCCTAGAGAGTCCTTTCCAGTTTCTCTTGTAACCATGTCTTCCGCTCACTCCTGTCAAGCCTTCCCACGCTGGAAAAGTCCACTATTCTAGCACACCGTAACATAGAATCCATCTGTGCAATGCTTTATCCTGATTTTGTAGATTATGTCAATGTCAGTATCCTGTATTTTTCCCTTCCTAATAAAGAAGTAAATGTTTTATGTCTGGTTTAAGTCATTAGGTTTTTTGCATGTCCTAGGAGAAAACCGAATGATGTATGGTGAGGAAAAATATTGACTGTTATCTGAATAGCTACTGTACTGTTCTCTTCAGATAAGATACATTCTAGATCAGACTTCCAGCCACAGATTGAAAAATTCCCCCAAAGATGAATAAGGATTTAGCAGTCCAGAACTGCAATGTGGTATGCTGGTTTGTCACGGTTGTTTCAGCTTACACCGCATTGGGCTGCAGGTTTCTAGCACCATCTGTGGGGCTGCTTTTCCCAATTTCACTTGTTCTCACGGATAAAGGACTCTGGTTAGAATGGAGGAGTACTACTAATTGATTAGCTAAGGAAAGATATTAGAGGTCCCGATAACTTTGTCAGGGTGTTTCTTGGTGTTTCACTGTAACTCCTGGGTGTTATGGTATCTCTCTATTTTTTAATTCCTCAGAGTCAACTCACAGAGCACATTGAAAATTAGTTAAGTTTTTTTTTTTATTAACAGGAAAACCACAATTTGGGTAGCACTACGTGCTTTTCAAAGAGTTTTTGTGCCTATTCTATTTCATATTTTCATAAACCTATGTGCCATTGTCACCATTTGGCAGGGAAAAGAACGGCCAAAGAGATTAAGTGGTTTATCCAGGGGTGACTGTGTGTCTTAGTTTATGCCTGTTTTCCTGGCGTTAGTGCCCTCCTTTACTCTCATATGTGCCCAGACTTGGACAATAAACAAGTCACGCTATTTCTCTGGGACTGGATCCCAAGCCTCCTAACTGCTGGTGTATCTACCTAGGGAATGAGATACAAGTACTTTTGGTAGTTACTCTCCTGGCCTCAGAGTCATGATCTTTAATACTTGCCAGGACAGGAGAAGTCCTATGGTCATAATTTTTTAAAAATTTTTTATGGAAAATATTGGGCTGTTTTCATCTAGTTGCTCTTGTAATAACACATGTCTTGAGGAGGCAATTTCATAAGTGCACTAAAAAAAAAAAAAGACTGGTAATCTAGAGACTTAATATACATAATTCAGCGTTGAGTTCATTAAGCTCAAAATAGCAAAAAACATACACTGATTTAATTTTATATGTTTTGCAAACTCTGTTTTTATTTATGCTATTACAGATTGGATTTGAGGCATTGAGATGAGGAATAAGCAACATGTAACTTGTTATGAAGAATGGGAACTAGGCTTATTAATTTTGTTCATTGCTTTGTCTCCAGCAACTAGCTCTGTGCCTGATCTGGCATAGAGTAGGTACTTGATAAATATTTGTTAAATGATTGAAAGAGTAAATGAATGCATAAACAATGCTTTTCTAGAGACTTAACAATACAAACTTATTTTGGGCATAGATTATTCACAATGAGATGCAAAAGAATTACTATGTAAATTAGATGACAACAAATGTGAACACTTTGAATGTACTGAAATATTAATTCTTGTAAATTTGAAGGGTATCTGATATTAGAACCCCCTTGCTGGTAGAACTCTGTCAATCTTTCCACCATAGTAATTTCCGATGCTTTGAAAAATAGAAATGTGGAATTGTTATTTTATGTTGGTGTAGTTGGGATATTTGAATAAATAAGAGAACAATTCAAATGCCTATAAATGTTTATAATGCTTGTAAAACATGGTATTTTAGTTGCAGTTTTGTATGGTCAGTGGTTTTTTTGGGTTTTTTGTTTTTGTTTTAGGAGCTCAAATAGCATGAGGAATCTTAATTACAGTGTTCCTCATCACAGCCAAAGGCATATGGAAAGAATAAGCTTGAATAATCCTAAAACACTCAACAGTAAAATTATTTTGTTATTTTGGAGAGAGTGCTAGAGGTAATACTTTTAAAAAATTGACTCTAAAAGTAAAAGAGAAAGTAAAATATCTGGTCTGACATCGCTGCATGTTTTATCAACCCAGGTTCATCAAATGTCTGTGCTTATCTAAGTGTTTCTGCTTAAATAGTAAAAGGGATAAAGACATAAATGCCATAATGACCTTCTTATACATTTTATTCTTTCCTTTCCCAATTGTCTCATGTCTGGTTAGAACCCAAGCATAATTTCATGAGCATGTGCTGTTGGAAATGAGCCCAATGATGGGACTGACAGTGAGTGTTTGTAGGGTCTTATCTCTGTGCTCACAGTGTGCTTAGAGACTGTGCAACTGAACTTTTTCAAAAGCTTTCTAGAGTAGTTCCAGATCCTGGTACACGTGCAACTGGATGCTTTCCTTTCCTTCATTAGAAATCTTTGCAGAAACTTTTGGTTGCTATCTCTTTCTCAAAGCACATGGATGTGTGGATTCAGTAAATGGAGCCCCATATTTTAATTTGGGTAACTTTGACAGAGAAATATGTGTTATCTGTAGAAATCTGTACTCATAGTCCCGTTGGTCAACTCCAGTGTCGTTTGGGGCTAAGTTCATATTAGAAAGAGTGGTAGGACTGCATCTGTAAGCAATCACCATGGCAACTTGGTATGGTAGGCTGAGTAAATGGCCCCGAAATATGTCCACATCCTAATTGCTGGAAGATGTGAATGTTATCTGAAAAAAGGGAATTTGCAGATTGATTAAAGTTAAATCTCGAGGTGGGGAGATTATCCTGGATTATTCACCTGG
>NC_138374.1:42171844-42237943 GCF_054177405.1 Leptonychotes weddellii | reverse complement strand
TTTTTAAAGATTTTATTTATTTATTTGAGAGAGAGGGCACAAATGGGGAGAGGGGCAGAGGGAAAGAGAAAGGGACAAGCAGAGTCCTTCTGAGTGCAGAACCAGATGCAGGGCTCTATCCCAGGACCCTGAAATCATGACCTGAGCCAAAGTCAGACACTTAACCTACTGAGCCACCCAGGCCCCTACTTTCTATATGATCTTATATAAATCATTGAATCTCTCTTAGCCACTTATTCCTGGATACAATTAGATAAAATAATAGTGTTTTTTAAATTTTATTTTTTTAAAGATTTCATTTATTTGACAGAGAGACACACAGCGAGAGAGGGAACACAAGCAGGGGGAGTGGGAGAGGGAGGAGCAGCCTCCCCACCAAGCAGGGAGCCTGATGCAGGGCTCGATCCCAGAACCCTGGGATCATGGCCTGAGCTGAAGGCAGACGCTTAACGACTGAGCCACCCAGGCGCCCCAATAATAGTGTTTTTATGAGGATTATATGAGATAACATTTGTAAAATACTTTATACTTTATATATCTGGTGTTTGGTAAGGGCTCAAAAATGTTTCATCTCATTTTGGTAATTTTGATGATGATCATTATAACAATAGTAAAAGGTTATTAGTAAAACCCAACAATAAGAAATCAAACAACTGAATTAAAAAATGGGCAAAAAGAGCTGAAAAGATACCTCATCAAACAAGGTATACACATGCTTATGTATATACATAAGCAAAGAAGGTATATAAATGCTTATTCAAATAAGCATATGAAAAGATGCTCGATACCGTATGTCATCAGGAAAATGCAAATTAAGACAACAATGAGATACCCCTATACACCTCTTAGAATGGCCAAAATCTGGAACACTGACAGCACCAAATGTTGGCAAGGATGTGGAGCAATAGGAACTCTCATTCATTGCTGCTAGGAATGCAAAATGGTACAGCCACTTTGGAAGACAGTTTGGCAGTTTCTTATAAAATTGAACATACTCTTACCAAGTGATCCAACAATCACGTTCCTTGGTATTTTCCCAAAGTGGTGGAAAACTTATGTCCACACAAAAACCTGCCCATGGATGTTTATAGCAGCTTTATTCAGCTTGAAAACAATCAAGATGTCTTCAGTAGGTGAATGGATAAACCAATTGTCGTACATACATAAAATGGAATATTAGTGGTAAAAAGAAATGAGTTATCATGCCATGGAAAGCTATGGTGGAAACTTAGATGCATATCACAAGACGAAAGAAGGCAATGTGATGTCTATGTGCTTTATGATTCCAAGTCTGTGGCATTCTGGAAAAGGCTAAACTGTGAGGGCAGTAAAAAAGTCAGGTTGCCAGGGAGGGAGAGAAGGATGAATCAGTGGAGCACAGATGATTTTTAGGGCAATGAAACTGTTCTGTATGATACAGTAATGGTGGGTAAATGTCACTTAAACATTTGTGGAAACCCCCAGAATGTACAGCACAAAAAGTGAATCCTAGTGTCAACTGTGGGCTTAAGTAAATTATAATAATAAAATAAAGATAATAAAGATATCTGTTTCACTAATTCTAACGAATGTACCTCACTAATGCAAGATGTTAATATCAGGAGAAACTGTGGGGGAGGCAGTGTATAAGAACTCTCTTGCACTCAATTCAATTTTTCTGTAAACCTAAAAATGCTCTAAAATATAAAGTTATTAATTAAAAAAAACTAGGGATGAGAAAAGAACTTTAACAGATTATCAAAGACTGTAGTATCCAAAGCATCAAGAAGCAGACTGGCATCAGACTTTTTGAAAACAATGGCATAATGCTTTCAAAATTGAGGGAATATGAATTCAAATGTAGAAATGTCTATCTGCCCAAACTGTCACCTAAATACGGGTAGACTAAAATCACTTAAACGTGAGAAAAAAAAAAAAAAGATGATTGGTGCTAGGACCAAGGTCTGTAAAGTATATGGGAAGGAGAATACATTGTTCCTTTGGGAGAGATTTAGGAAATGCTTGACAGAAGAGCCCTTGAATCTTAGAAATGAGTAGGCGACTGACAAATGGGTAAGTATGGGAAATATGTACTGGGCAGAAGGAGTGGAAGGAATCATGGCATCAAGAATAAAGCATCCTGGTATATTCTGGAAGCTACTAGTAGTTTCACATGGCTGTGACTGAGAGTCGTAAAGGGGGGAGACAGGGTAGAATAAACTTAAGATGTCGAACGCTCCTCTTATGAAAGACCTGTATGTCACACCCAGCTTCTGAACTTTACCTCGTAGACCAGAGGTTGACCAGCTTTTCTCTGTAAATGACCAGAGAGTAAATATTTTTACCTTTGTGAGCCATATGGTCTTGTGTGTAACTATTCAGCTCAGCTATTGGAGAAGAAGAGCAGCCATTGACAATACGTAAATGGTTTGAGTGGCTTCACTCTTGTAAAATTGTATTTACAAAACCAGGCAGAGGGATGGGTTTAACCTGCAGGTCATAGTTTGCCAACCGTTAGCCATGGAGAGTTTAAAAAAATGAGTTTTAATCAAGGAAATGGACATTATCCTATTTGAGTTTCAGAAAAATAATCTTGGTGGTAGTGCAAAGGATGCACCAGGCAATAGTAGGACTAGAGAGAGGAAGAATTGTTAAGAGACTCTGATAATAATCTAGGCAAGATACAGAGAAACCATGATCTGAGGCGTTGGAGATGGAAACTGTGTGATGAAGAGAGGATATAAAAAATGTAGAGAGTACAGTTAATAAAACAGTCATGGATTAGAGTACAGGACAGACAGGTGGGTTGCTTTAACTTTAATAACACTATTCCTTTCACGGAGATAGAACAGGAAAAAAAGAAAAACTACATTTAGTGGAAAGATATTGGGTTTAGTTTTGAGGTTCCTGGAGTTCATCCAGGGATCTGAGTTATATCCATGAGCCAACGATGGTCTCTGTATATTGGCCCCTGGGTTGTTTATTTCTTCACAGCAGGCTGAGACCCATTAGCTCAAAAGCCTGCCAATGCCAAGCTCAAATTTTTACACGTCCAATTGTTTTAAATATAAACCAAACAAGCAGATTTCTAGCGATTTAGAGCCTGCCTGCTTTGCATACCTTACAAAAATGCACCCAACATCTGCTAGCTATAGATAGATAAAACCCCTGGTGCTATTAAAACTCCAAGCTGTTGCTGCTCTTTGGAGCTCTCTGGCCCAGAGATTCCCATCTGTGCTGCTAAGATAAATCATCTAGACATATAAGCCCTCTCTCTGATCCTTCTTTTCCTCAGAGTTCCCTTGACCTCCTCTCCAATGGTCTCACCCTTTGAGAGATATCCCCCACATGCAATCCTAGCAAAATATCACCCAAATAAAGCTTGTGGGTGCTTTTGCTACCTCATGGTCATATCTTTTTCCTTGATCAGCTCCCAAGTCCCCTCACCCTCCTATAGTTAACAGTGATAGATGCAAGCTTTATTGGCATATGTGGGATGTTTGAGGTGAAAGGAGCGGGTGATTTTTCTCAGGGAGAACATATAGAGTAAGAAGAAGAGGTTAAGGACAAGACCTTAGAGATTCCTCAGAAAACATTATTATGCATTGGCCAGGAAGAAGATAAAAACATGAAAAAATTACATAGACCTAAATAAGACAATCAGTTGAGAGTTACATTGAGGAAAGAGGCAATTTCAAGAAAGGAATGTTCTAGGATCAAATTCTATAGAGAGGTCAAATAGGCCGGAACAACACAATTCACTGGATTTGGGTATTAGGCGCTCATTGTAGAAGAACCTTCAGTGGTACCTTCAAGACAGAAGCCTACTGATTGTAAGCTGAAGAATGACTAGGAAGTGAGATAAGTTTTGAAGTGTTAGGCATTAGAGAGTGAGTAAAGCATAACACTGAAATGGATCATGGAGTGACACCGAGGTTCTTGATGAGGACGGAGAGTAAGCAACACACCGTGTGTGGTCTTCTGTACTGGTCTGCAGATACCCAGAAAGATAATCAGAGAAGGAAAGATTGTGTTGATCTAAAGGAAAGATTTTAAGGGCAAAATCTTAGATAAATGAAAGGATAACCATTTTAAATGTTGGTGAGAATAGGTCTGGTGTGTTGAATCATAATGTTTACACCAGACAAGGAAAAACCTGAATCCTCAACTAGATCACGACCCCAAATAGAGATAATTTATAAAACTGGGTTTCCAAAGAATATCAATAGCAGGTGTGTTAGGAATGAGGAATAAGAAAGCAGGATGGGCAGGAAGTTATAAAAGCTTGTATCTGGTGCCGTGGAAGGAGAACTGGGCCTAAAATCAAAGTAAGATCTGACTTGTGATTCTCTCACCTCCTAGCTGGTTGATCTTTGATCACTCATTGCCTCTGCATTCAGTTGAATGGTAAAATGGGAAAGTGTGCTTATTTATGGCATTCATTTGGTATCAGACTCAAGTAAAATAACAGATGTGGTGATGTTTTATGCATATGTAAGAGTCATGTACTCTAAGGCCTGTTAGGTCCACATCACTCTTGATTCTCCTTTCATAAGAATACAGAAACATTCAAATCAATGGTTCTCAAACCTGACTGCTTACCATAATCCTCTACAGAGTTT
Organism: Leptonychotes weddellii; assembly: GCF_054177405.1. Taxonomy (NCBI): domain Eukaryota; kingdom Metazoa; phylum Chordata; class Mammalia; order Carnivora; family Phocidae; genus Leptonychotes; species Leptonychotes weddellii. Next base: position 42,233,342 of record NC_138374.1, on the reverse strand, counting down.
TTTAAAAAATATATATGCTTGGGGCACCTGGGTGGCTCAGTTAGTTAAGCGTCTGCCTTCAGCTCAGGTCATGATCTCGGGGTCCTGGGATTGAGCCCTGGTCTGGCTCCCTGCTTAGAGGGAAGTCTGCTTCTCCCTCTCTCTCCCCCACCCCCACTTGTGCACATGTGCTCTCTCTCTCTCTCTCTCAAATAAATAAAACCTTTAAAAAATATTTTTTATGGTAAACAGGTGGTAAGAGTATTACAGTCTTTGGAAAGATGGATAGAAGAGTCAATCAAATCCTTAGGAAAACTTTGTATGGAATTGAAAGGCAGAAGGAATGGGAGGTAAAAAATACAACTTTCTGAAATTTTGCATTCTAATGTAATTGATATTTTTATCATGTTATATTTTAAAAGACATTTTCAAATACATATACATTATTTCATTTTGTGCACACAATTCCCCTTCAAAGGTGAAGATGGTTATTATTGTTATCATTCCGAATATACAATACTGAAACCAAGATTCATGGGGTGACTTACTGAAGGTCGCACACCTCGTAAGTGTTTAAGCTAAAATTCAAAACTAGATGATCTTACTTAAAAGGTCACAATGTTGAAAAATCTCCCAGACTGGGAGACAGAGGCAAAAAATGAACCAGGTGGAGGATCAGTCCATTGGGAATGGTACCAAAAAATGCCATAGAGTGGGTGGCTTTTCACAGTTGTGGAGGCTGAGAAATCCAAGATCAAGGTACCAGCAGATTTGGTGTCTGCTGGGCCCACTTTCTGGTTTGTAGATGATCATCTCTTTGCAGTGTCCTCTCATAGTGGAAGGGGCAAGAGAACTCTCCAGGTCTCTTTCACAAGGGCACTAATCTCATTCATGAGGGCTCCACATTCATGACCTAATCACCTCCCCAAAACCCTACCACCAATTCCTATCACACGGAGGATTAGGCTTCAACATATGAATTTTGGAGATGGGGGACACAAACATTCAGTCCATAACAATTATAAAACCAAATAGGATGAAAGATTTGGAAAGACTAAAATATAAATCTGTATCGCATCCCTGTTGCATTCAAAGAAAAATGTTCTGAATGTGAGGTTCAAATGAATTTTCTTTTTATTGAAATGTATAAATTGCTTTGGTCATGTAAAAATCACACCACATTATGGTTTACCTCATATTTGTGCTATGACTTTGTTGTACGGTTTCTGTTTTCCCCTGGAGTATCTATTTGCCTTTGTTGTTGTTATCTCGAACAAAAAGAAATGTACATTTTGCCACATGACTGAATTTAACAAGCTTCTTAAACAGATGATCTGTATAATAGGATCCACTTTTCTTCTTGCACAGATGCTTCCCGTGGTCACCTGAGTCCCCTTACACCCTGTGCTGCTTCTTCTCTAGGTCCACAGCAGAGCTATCCTTCTGAGGCTGAATTTTGTATTCTACATTTTCTTCAACTTACTGTTCGGCTTAATTTTCTTTAGTACCTCCTCAAATAACTCCATGAATGTATATAAGCAGGGTAGATTTTCTGGTCTTTTGAGGTTAAAAATGTCTCCTTTTTATTATCATATTTTGATATTTTGTTTGACTGTGGAATTCTAGGTTCAATATCTTTTTAACTTAGGACCTTGCAGGGAATTTTGCACTGCCACCTTGCATCCCCTTTTGTATCACCTACGACAGACTCCTGGACTCGTGGTGGCCTGTACATTGATGTGTCTATGTCTGTTTTTCTTTAACTTCCCTCCCTTTCCTTTTGAATATTCATGTATTTTTGCAGCTTTGGGCAATTTTCTATGATTATCCCCTTAATAATTTCCCCCATCTCTCCATATTATCTCTCCCCTCACTTCCTTAATCAGCTTATGATCATCTTCTGGATTTCTCCTTTATTTCCTTCATCTTTACCTCACATTTTCTAGTCCTGCCTTTTGTTCCATGCTATTGAAGATTGCTACAACTTTGTCTTCAACACTTCCATTGATTTTTAAAAGTCAGATTTTAAAAGCATTAATTTCCCCAAACTCCAGTTTTTCAAGTTCTCCTTTATTTGTAGAAATTGTTCTTATTTTAATGATACTATATCATCTTGGAGTATCTGGAGACACTAAAAAGTAAGCAGGATGGAAGCACACCCCTCCCTCGCCCCCAGTCCTGGGAGTGTTGATGGCAGACGAACAGCAGCTGTGTTGCTCTCTAGTAATTTTCTTGGTCTGGAAACTGTCTTGCCCCAGTTCCACCCTCTTTCTGGCACAGCCCAAATCTAATGACTCATCAGTGAGAATCTAAAAGGGGCAAACCTTCCTTGTCTTGATTCGAGACAATTCTGAAGGGCCATCCCAGCTCCAGAACGTCCTGTGGGATCAGCTAAGGTCTCTGGTGCAGCCGAATCACATTTTAACTTCCCATCCTGCTCAGTTCTGCTTCCTTCAATGCTTTACAAAAGTTGATCCCAAGAGCACTCCCCAGTAAACTTCCTCCATCTTACAGCCTCTTTCCTGGGGAACCGAACAGATGATATTAGGAGTCATAAAAGGAAGCATTGGAAGAACGAAACACAGAAATGACAAAAGTAATTCCTCTTGAATCAGGGTTAAGGAAGGTTTGGAATGCTTTACATTATAAACCATTTTAGCATATTTATTTTTTTTACCATGTTAAGCAGCAAATACAATTTAGGGCTGTTAAAGTTTAAGAAGAGCAAACTAACTGTAGAGAGGACTTACAGTTGAGTATCACAATTTCAGAACTGTATTCGTCATCCAGCTTGTGGCAATTCCCATGGAAATTATACAAGATGTCAGCATTGGAAACCATGCCAAGAATTTTACAGGATTTCTTTCCAGCAGATATACCAGAAAAACATACCAGGAAAAGAAAAGAACAAGACATGGACTAAGGTTAATTTTACGTGAGGAAGAAGACGACTTGAGAAATATTTATTCATTTACCAATATTTGTTGAGCATTTACTATGTGTCAAAAAATTCTAAGATGTTTATGTGGAAGGATCGGGGTGGGAGGGTTGGGGGGACAGGCAATAAACAAATGGCCCTGTAAATATATAATGTGTCAGATGGTTAGGGGTGCTCGAGAGAAGATAAAGCTTAGTCAGTGACAGAGGCAGCCTCGAAGAGGAAGGTGGGTCATGAGACAGATTTTTGGAAGAGATAATTCCACTTTTGGCGAGAGCTGAGGATTACCATGCTATGTACAAGGGAGACTCCACAGCTGCTCCCCAATGCAGAGGTTGCCAGTTAAGAGGAAAGGAACACCACTCAAACCAATTTCATGCGTTCCTCGTAAGCTCAGAAAAAAAATGCTTTGGCAAACTATTGAAATATCTGTTTCTTCTCCATTCCACACAGTGACTTAGAACTCCAATAAGGAACAGTAAAAATCTAAAGTGATTTGTCATTCTTTCATAAAGTTTGAAAGTTGTGGAAAGGTTCAATCTCTGAAAGAAATTATCTCTGAATCTCTGAAAGAGCAATCATCTTATTGATCATTTCAGACAATTACTGGCCCTCCCCATCTTCCCCTCTCTGTAAAGATGAGCAAACGGGGGGAAAATAACCCAAGAGGAAAAACATTTCAATGTTTGAAAAAGTTGACTAAATTCGAGGAAGCAAGGGGACTGACATATTTGAAGTAGAGACCACAAGTCAAAGAAAATGTGAGAAAGCCTGATTAAAATGGGTTAAAGCGAGTGAGAAAAAAAGATTGCAGTGAATGAAAAGTGAAAGAATCTGACACCCAGCAAATTTGCCTGAATGCTTGTGGATACTTAGCGTGTATTATGCTTCTTGGAAATGAGAGACATGGTTCCTAAAAATTTTAAATTAATTAAAGGGGACAGAGAAAGACAGATTAGCTTCTGTAGAAAAGCAGATCATAAAATGTGATGACAAAGTAAGAACTTCTCTCAGATTCAGAGGAAAAGAATGAGGTAAATAAATGGGAGAAAAGATTGTAAATAACATGGAGGACATAGGTGGATTTTTGTCATTTATTTGTCATTGGAATCACAGAACAAGAGAGATGGAAAATGAAAGGGAATAAAAAAGGCATTTATTGGGTGTTTACCACATGCCGGACCCTGTTCTCTGTTCTTGATGTGTATTTACTTGCTTAATTCTGAAAACAATCTTATAGGGTAAATCCTATTATCATCTCCATGTGACAATTGAAGAAAGTTAGGCCCAAAGTGCACCTTGGACAAATTATGGAATTTGCCCAGTGACACACAGCTCAGAAGAATGGAGTGGGGATCTGATCCAGGATTGTAACCACAGTGCTGCATTTTCTTTGAGAATTAAATAAAATGTAAAACAAAAATTACTTAGTTTTATCTTCCATCAAACTGAAAGAGAACTGTAAGTAGCTTTGTGGCCTTTCGCTTGGTTTGAAAGGATGGAGGTACCATGAAATTATTCAAATGTCATATTTGCTCTCCTCTGGCACTTTATGGTCTTATGTTTGATTGTATTTTTTTTTCCAATTTATCTAGACTAAATGTTAGTACATGTTGTGAGGTGAAGATGGAATATAAATATTTCCAAATAATTAAATTATGATCCTGGCCCATTTATTAAATTTCATAATTTTGCCAATGATTTGACACACTGTCTATATGCACTAAACTTGATAAATAACACATTTCTGCTTAATCCTGAGTATAATTTGAAAATTTCTGTATAATTATCTGCTTGAGAATTTAAAGTTCATTAACATAGGGCTGTATACTGAGTTCTTTTTAATACCTATTTCCTTAACATACGTGGTTGGTTATATACACTTCCCATTTCCCCCCCAACCCCCCGAACCCCCCTGCTGCCACCACCAAGCTTGCATTGTTTCTTTAGGAATAACTTAAAAGATTTTAGCAGAAGGATCATGAGGGAGTTTACCTACTTCTTTGAAGTTAAAATAAATTGGGCACTGGAAGGAATCTTCCCAAATTTCTTTTTCACACTTTGTGAGATCCTGAATAGTTCTCTGTGCCAGGCTACCCTCCCTGTTCCCCCACGTGTGTGGGCCCGAATGACAATGTTCACAGCCTGAAGCTAGGGTGTGAGTGGGCCCATTGAGCCATGGTGCTTTGGGTTTGTGTGCTTTGCCTTTCTCTAATGTAAGTGTTGTAACCATGGCATTCTGACCAAGCTCCAACTTAATTGTGCATGGTCAGACACAAGAGACTGCTGAAAAATATGTTTCTGGATTTATGCCACAAGCAAGAAAGGTAGCAGTCATAATCAGGATGTGCTCTCCTAGGAGGGCGGGAGCTTATAAGATATCAATGGAGTGTGTGTCACGGTGCTGGACAGCACATCTTACTTTGTCTAAAGCCCCCCAATGGCTCTGACAGCCTCCTGGTTATTTGAAGGGCATGGATGTTCCCCATGAGCTGAATGCTTGTGGATACTTAGCGTGTATTATGCTTCTTGTGGACAGGATCAGCAGCTGTTCCTCTGCAAAGTTCCTGGGCAAGACCCTGTGTTCAAGCTTTATACAAGGGTGTTCATGGCAGGAAATCAGCAAAACAAATCATTCTAGACACATATGTATAATAAGGAGCATTTTGGTCCCCACAGTCTCTGTCCCCTTGGTGGTACTCTGGTGGTTATTATGTTACATGGCAAAAGGACTTTGCCAATGTGATAAAAGTTGCTAATCAGTTTATCTTAAGATAGGGATGATTATCCTGGGTATTTGGTGCACCTGGTATAATCATGTGAGCCCCTGTAAGCAGAAAAGGAAGGCAGAGAGAGGCGGTGGAGGGGGAGTATGAGAAGTCTGAAGTACAAGAAATATTTAACATACTGTTGTTGGCTTGAAGATAAAAGAGACTCTTTGTCAAGGAAATAGGGACATCGATCCTACAATTGTCAGGAGCTGAATTCAGCCGAACACCAGTGACCTGGGAAAAGGAACCTGAGCCCCAGCTGAAATGCAGCTCCTGCCAATACCTTGATTTCAGCCTCATAAGACCCACAGGAACTGTGAGATAACCACTGTGTATTGTTTAAACTGCTAAGTTTGTGGTAATTTATGGCCGTAACAGGGAGCCAATACACCTTGTGAGATATCATACATCTCTTAAAATTACATTAGAAATAATCATGTATGGAATTGCAAAACTCAAACTATGACTCTGACATGTACTGAAAATGTCCTTTTCTTAATTTTTTGAAAAGATTTATTTGTTTTAGAGAGAGAGAGAGAGTGCACATGCATGCGAGCAGGGGAAGGAGCAGAGGGAGAGGGAGAGACAATTTCAAGCAGACTGAGTGTTGAGACTTGGGGCTCAATCTCATGACCCTGAGATCTTGACCTGAGTCAAAATCAAGAGTCAGGTGCTTAACCGACTGAGCCACCCACGCACCTCTACTTTTTAAAATTTTATATCTATAATTTCTGCAGCCTTTTCTCTCGAGTGTCCACCCACAGGTTACTGGGAAGAATGACCTGTGTTTAGCTGAGCCTTCAGCCTAGTGCAGGCTGGTAACTTAAATGGTCACTGGTTACTTTGGGTAACATTTCAGTCACTCTTTCATAAAAATGCTCGGTTTCTCACTTTCTTCCTCTCTTCCTGCTTCCCCTCTAAGTTGTTATATGTTTGAAAGGACGTCAGAATGGATGATTTAGAACTCATGACATCGGAGGGGAAAGAGGTCCTCCAATCTTCATGGTGACTTTTGATCTCTGCTTGATCTGCTGGTCTCCTTCCACTTGGATTCTATGGCTCTGCTGGGCTTCAGGACAAACATTTGGCTGTTCCAACTCATATTCTTATTTTTCTCAGCTGTGTTGGGCCTGGCAATTCTCTCTGGCTGACTGTGCCCCCCTCTCCCTCATACCCCCAACCTCGTCTCTTCTTTGCAGAATGAGACTTTCAAGGTCTGGCCATGTTTCTGTTTTAGTTCAGAGAAACTGCTTTGTGGTCACTGCTGGAGACCCCCCTTGCTCCCTTTCTGGCACACCCTTCAACAGGCTCCATAGCAGGATTTGCAACATTTTGGGATCAAGTCTCTATCACATAGAAGCTAAGGATAGCCCAGGAAAAGCCAGATCTCTCTCGTGTTAGGCCATGGCCATGCCTGAGATCAAACCAGTGTCTGTATCTGCTTGTTTCAATCCCCTCTTTTGTCTTGTTTTCTCCTTTCCCATCATTCCTTATGTCGTATCTTCCTATCATTAAGAACAAAGCATTTTGAATTTATTGTTATATGTAGAAGGCACATCTCTGCCACACACTGGGAGGACTCTATAAATGTGCATCCTTCAGGCATGGTTTTTGCAATTTTAAATGGGGAAGATAAAGAAGTTGGAAAATCCTATCTCAACAGTGCTTCCTTCTCAAGCTAATATTCTTGTGGCAAAATCCTAGTTTTCTTATCAGAAACTGATTATTGCTTTGTTCTTTCCCTTTTCATTTCTTCTAAAACATATGTTCAGCTCCCTGCAGGAAGATGGAAAAGCTAAGAGAGACAGCATATTAATAATGCTTAAAATACCAACACATTAAAATTACTTACTTATGCTCATAGTAAAATGATCATATCTTATTAACGAAAAGAATAAAGTTAAAAAACAGTGAGTATATTATCATGGCATAAAAAAATTGAAAACCTGAAGCTGAAAAGTTTACTTCAATTGCTGCGTAGTAGGCTTGTGGAAGTTTCAAATTTGTTCTTTGTGACTTTTCCAGTTTTTCTGCTGTGTGTAGAAATTGCTTTTATAATAGATAAAGCAAGGCATATTATATTTAAAACACAGGCTACTTAGCGTATATATTCCTCCTTCTTGTTTCCCCTTTGTGCTCTAAGTTATTCCTGTAGTAACTTCCCCATCTCAGGTTCTGAAATGCCACGTTGCTCAACTCAGTGCTGTCATGGAAATTTGGAGTCACAATTCAATGTGAATTCAGAAATTTTCAGCATGAGTCCATGGACCTCACACCGTGTTAATATTTCCAACTTCTCACATCTCTTGAAATGCATCATGATTCTGTAAGTTTATTTGGCTTTATATTATTGTGATATTTGAATAGCTAAAGTCTTATAGCTCAGATATATTTTTCTTTTTCTTTTTTAGATTTTATTTATTTATTTGACAGAGAGAGACACAGCGAGAGAGGGAACACAAGCAGGGGAAGTGGGAGAGGGAGAAGCAGGCTCCCTGCAGAGCAGGGAGCCTGATGTGGGACTCGATCCCAGGACCCTGGGATCATGACCTGAGCCGAAGGCAGTCGCTTAACCAACTGAGCCACCCAGGTGCCCCATATATATTTTTCTTAAATAAGAACCTAATTCAATGCAAATCAAAACCACAATGTAGTACCACCTCGTATCTGTTAATATGGCTATTATCAAAAAGACAAGTAATAACAAGTGTTGGTGAATATGTAGAAGAAAAGGGAGCCCTTGTGCACAGTTGTTTGGAGTATAAATTGGTGCACCCTCTATGGAAAATGGAATGGAGTTTCCTCAAAAAATGAAAAATAGACCTACCACATGATCTGGAAATTCCACTTCTGGGTATTTATCCAAAGGAAACAATCACTAAATTGAATACCTATCTGCACCCCATGCTCATTGTAGCATTAATTACAATAGCCAAAACATGGACCTAACCGAGTGTCCATTGATGAAAATTGGGTTTATACACACACGCACACACACACACACATACACACACACACACTGGAGGATTATTCAGCCTTAAAAAAATAGGAATTGCTCTTGTTTGTGAGATGAACTTTGAGGGCATTATGCTGAGTGAAATAAATCAGAAAGAGAAAGAAAAATAACATATGATTTCAGTTACATGTAAAATCTAAAACAAAAAACAAAAAAACCCCCAAGCTCATAGTTACAGAGAACAGTGGTTCTTTGTATGATGGTTGCCAGAAGTGGGGGATCAGAGGTGGGAAAAATGGTTGAGAAGGGTCAAAAAGTACAAACTTCCATTTATAAAATAAGTAAGTCCTAGGGCTGTAATGTCCAACATGGTGACTATAGTTAATAATACTGTATTGCATACTTGAAAGTTGCCGAGAAATTAGCTCTTAAAAGTTCTCAGTGCAAGAAAAAAAAAAATTGTAACTATTTGTGGTGATGGATGTTAACATAGACTTAATGTGCTGATCATTTTGCAATATGTACAAAGATTGAACCATTATCTTGAATATCTGAAATATAGTGGTATATGTCACTTATACCTGAAAAGAAAGAAAAAAGAATCTAATTCATTCTTTCAAATATCTAATGTTGTGTTTTAAACATCTAATATCTAATATTCTGGGCACAATCAGGAGACAGAGACCATACCAGTTGTTTGAATAGAGATAATATCAAAAACAGCTAAATACAATGGTATTTACTAGGAAACTGAAGGGGTAAAAAAAAAAAAAACAACTTTCAAGTATCACTTGTAGTATCAATTTGTAATAGCAGTTGTAGAAAACAACTCTCACTCCTGGGGTTTGGGGAACAAAGGAAAGAAGTCTGAGTTATTAAAAGTAACTCAGCAGAGAAGCCCTTCAAGAGGTGAAACTCACCCCTCTGAGGAGGGAGCATTGGCTGGCTGGTGCTGGTGGCTCGGAGGTTGCAGGAGCAATGAGGCTGGTGTTCCAGGTGATGAAAAAATTGCAAACTGATTTTATTTATGCTGCCACCGCTGCTAGTAGGGTAAAGGAGCAAGGCCCCGCATCCTCCGTTGTAACAGCATGCAGTGAGGAAACAAAATGGGAAGAAGCAGAGCTCCGCCCCCCTCCGCCCCAGCCCGGCAGCTTCTCTCTACTGCCCTCTACTGGCAGAGCCTAACAGGGCCAGCGGGCAAAGCCAGGATGAGGTTTGTACTCTCAGCCCTTAGCTTTATTGGGCAAAGATGGTGGAACAGGTGTGGAGTTGAAGGAGTTACCTGATAACTGGCACAAATATAAAATAATATTTATGTGTATGTAATGTCTATTTTAAATAAAATAAGAGAACCATCTTAGATTTCAAATATCTGTTTTCGGAGAAGGGTGTCAAGAGCAAATAACCAACTTTTACTTTAAACAAGAGACAATTTATTCTTTTTAATAAATGAACAAGAGAATGAATGAAGGGATGAACAAATGAGTGAGCAGATGAGAGGAGGTGGTGGATGCATGACATCAAGGCCTCCTTCTAGGGATTTTCCCTCAATCCATTCCAGGAGCTCCTTGTCATAGTGTTTGTGTGGAGAGAGTTAGTCTTGGTAGGATTAACATCGGCCTGGATTGTCAGATGCTTTAATCACCGTAAATCGTTTCTATAGACGGTCTTTCATTCTGGGTTGCCCTCATGGAAAAGAGGAGGTATTTCATGAAAAATGTTTGGACACAATCTGTTTCTCAGGGAATCACAGGGAGATACTTTGGGCCCTACTCTAAACCACAGAAGAGAGATTTTGTTTCTGAATAGGAACAAAGTGAATGAAGAAGAATAGTATGAATAATGCCTATTTTCCAATAAACAAAAGATTTGTTTTTGACTCCCTTGGCTTATTTTGCACTTAAGACCTCAGGTTACTGGCTATGGTTAAAAATGAATTCTCTGGCAGTGGAGAAAGCACAAAATAATGGAAACTGAAATCCAAATTTCCTTCATGAGCTGTAGCTAAATTGGCTTTCTATTTCCAGAATATATATCCAAAGCCTTAAGACAAACTGATAAAGGACTTCCTTTGGCATTTACCCGTTAAAAGATAAGGTTTGATTTCTCTCATGATTTTTGAGCTGATAAATCCAAGTAAGAAGACAAAACACATTAAATATTACATAGAGGTTTTTAACACAATGAAAAAATCCTTGCCTGAATTTGGTGTTCTTTCTTTCTTTTGTCTTTGCAACTCAAGCTGTCTAAGAAATCCTTTACTTTGTAAGAAGAAACATGTGTATTCTGGAATTAATGCCACACTTTAAGAGCTTAAGTTGCAAATGGAAAACAAAAAGCAAACCTAAAACACTCCTAACCCACACCAAATCAGAAAACTCTTGGGATTTAATAAAAATAGGTAAGAATGAGTATAGTTAAACTTTACTCCTAAATCACTGGTAATGAAATCTTGTCTCATGAAAGCATAAAAGACCAAGTATAGGAAACTTTCAGTGAAATAATTCCTTTCTCACACTGAACAAAGAAATAAATAAAAATGAAAACATGGGCTATTCCTTAGTAACTCAGCATATTTGTGCAGGGTAGATTGGGTGTATAAGTCTTAAACACAGGGGTGAGGGTTCAGATTTTGTTATATTAGTACTGATATAGCATGCAAATCATCTTTCAAAGAAGGAAATGCTGCTGTCTTTTTAAACATATTACCAGCCCTGAAAACAACTGTGCTAATACATTTTCAAGTCTTAATTCATGAAGCTTTTCATCCTTTAATACTGATTTCTATCCTCCAATAAAAATAATGATGAGTAGCATCCACTGATGGGCTTGGTGAGAACTAGACCCTCTTCTAAGTGTTTTGCATCTACTGTCTCATTTAATTTTCACGTCAATCTTCATTAATGTATTTAATAAATGTTTATAGAATGTCTATAGTATGGCTTATACTTTGATAGTGGTCCTGGTGAACTACTGTTGAGGAAAGAAAGAAAAAGGAGAAAGAAAGAAAAGAAAAATAGAAGACAAAGAGAAATAAAAACCCAAACCCATGCCTAAACTTCACAGAGCTTACGACCTGGTACCTGCCTTATGAGGCAGTGTGAGTGAGATCATAGAATATATATATATATATATATTCTATGTTTCTGCATTATCCCCCCAAGCCCCCCCACCCGCCCCACCTCCACAACACCCATTCCTGGCACAGGGCTCCTGAACCTCTTGTAAATTCCTAAGTGATAAAAGTGGTAGAATGTTCTAGTTTTTGGGTTTTGACCCCAGTTCCAGACACAGGGCTCCTAAATCCTTTGCAATTTCCTGGGTCATAGAGTGTCTTTTGTTCTAATGAGGCAACTCTGGGTGGCCTCCTAAATGGCTTCTTGATGGGGGCTGGTCACTGGAAAGATCAAGCCATGACTGAAAGCTTGGCATTTTGAGCACTTCCCCCAACACCCCCCACCCACCGTTCTCTAGATAAGGGAGAAGGCCTGAAAAGGGAGTTAATTGATCATGTCTATCTGAGGAAGGCTTCATAAGAATTCCAATAAGGGTATATATTCTATAAATTTGGACAAATGTATACTGAATTACATAAATCCATCATTATAATTTAATACAGAATGTTTTTACTGCCCTAAAAATCACCTGTGCTCTGCCCATTCATCTCTCCCTGCCCCCCTAGCCCCTGGCAACCACTGATCTTTTACTGTCTCCATAGTTTTGTGTTCTCCAGAATGTCATATAGTTAGAATCATACAGTATGTAACCTTTTCAGATTGGCTTCTTTCACTTAGTAATATGCATTTAGGTTTCCTCCATGTCTTGTCATGGGTTGATAGCTCATTTCCTTTTAGCACAGAATAATATTCCATTTTCTGGATGTACCACAGTTTATTTATCCATTCACCTACTGCAGGAAATCTTGGTTGCTTCCAAGCTTTGACAATTATGAATAAAGCTGCTATAAACATCTGCATGCAGTTTTTTGTGTGGACATAAATATTCAGCTCCTTTGGGGAAATACCAAAGAGTACGTTTACTGGATCATTTGCTAAGAGTATGTTTGATTTTGTAAGAAACCACTAAATTGTCTTCCAAGTGGTTGTACCATTTTGCATTCCCAGCAGCTTCACATCCTTGCTAGCATTTGGTGCTGTCAATGTTCCAGATTTTGGCCATTCTAATAGGTGTATGGTGGTATGTTACAAACGTTTTAATTTACATTTTTCTAGTGGCCTATAACGTGGATCATCTCTTTGTATGCCTATTTGTCATCTGTATTGCTATTTTGGTGAGGTGTCTATTAAGGTCTTTGGCGTATATTTTAATCTGATTGTTTTCTTATTGTTGGGGTTTAAGAGTTCTTTGTATATTTTGAGTGACAGTTCTTTAACAGATTTGTGTTTTGCAAATATTTTCTCCTGGTCTTGTGGCTTGCATTCTCATTCTCTTGACATTGTCTTTCACAAAACAAAAGTTTTTAATTTTTATGAAGTCCAGTTTATCAATAATTTCTTTCACGGATTGTGCCTTTGGTGTTGCATTGAAGTTATTGTCATGCCCAAGGTCATCTAGATTCTCTCCCATGTGAACTTCTAGAAGTTCTATAGTTTCGCATTTTACGTTTTGGTCTATGATCCATTTTGAGTTAATTTTTTCGAGGGGTGTAAGGTCTGTTTCCAGATTCATTTTTTTGCATGTGGATGTCCAGTTGTTCCAGCACCATTTGTTGAAAAGATTACCTTTGCTGCCTTTGCTCCTTTGTAGGAATAGGATGCTTTTCATATGGAATATTGGAAAGACTGCCAGATATAAATCGGGGGTAAGAGCATGGGCTATGGTGTTAGATGGGCTGGTCTTGAAGTCACACTATGGCCCCTTCCATCTGTAAGACCTTAGGGAAGCCATCTAGACTTAACTATTTATATCTAAGCTGATGATTGCAATGTGTTAGTATGAAATAAAACCAGCTTATGTAGTAAATGTGCTTTTTCAACTATGGTTCATGAAACATACACCGTAGGCTGACTGGTGACAGACACCAATCCGCCCTGAATGCCAATAGGGATACGGAGTCGTATAGTAGAGTAGAGTGCAAAGATCACTGTACTGCAGGGGTTCCGAGGGTAATACATGAATCGACAGCATTGGCATCATCTGGGAACTTGATAGAAGTGCAAACATCCCTGGACCTGAGTTAGATCTAAGAAACTGTGGTAATGAGGCCCAGCAATCAATGGTTATATCAGTTCTCCTGGTTATTCTGTGGCACTGCAAAGTTTGAGACCTATTGTTGTATAGGGAACCTATCTTTTGACCTCAGGCAAACTGCTTCCATCTTCTGCGAATAGTTTGCTCACCTATAAAATGCAGCAGCAGATCATATGGTTGTTAAAGGCTCTCCCACTTTGATAGTCAGTAATTCTATTCTTAAGAACTGCTAACAAGTTTATTACTCTTATTATATGCCAGGTGCTTTGTTAGCTGCATGATATATAGTACTTCAAATAATCATAGAAAATCTATAAAATATAAAACTGAGGTTTTGTTCACTTACATAACTTGAACTTTAATTCAAGAATATGAAAATAGTTCATTATAAAGTTAGGACACCAAAGATGCCAGTCTCTAGAGCTGTGGGCTTAATCTCTTTGCTACACCAGCCCATGGGAATAGGTGTCAGCATTGTTGATCCATTTATTATTCAAGGCTCACAATCAGGAACAATGTATTCTGGGTTTTGCTCTGTAGTTGTTCACCAGATTTCTAATAGATTGGATGAAGACTGCTCGTAGAAGCTTCTAGTGGAGAATGAATATGAACCCAATTATCCCTGTGTTATGGTGATGAAACCTTTCACTTTGTATAGTATTTTCCCCCCAAATCAATATCCCTTTACCTGATTTTGTGCAAGGTGGAATAATGCAAAAATTCAGATATGGGCATTTAAATTGTTTTAACTTGTTATCACTCCCCAAAACTAAGAAGTTAATTCTAATACCAATTTTTAATACAATAAGGCAAATTCAATGGATACATTTTATCAAAGGTCTTTAGGTAAAGCATCTAGAAGTGTAATTTGCTTGGAAAATTCATTTATGGTTAAGACAGATTCCTCTTTAAAACGAAGGAAGACATGCTCTCTCTTCATCATCTTCTAGGTAGGTTTGACTGGAGTTAATTAGCTCTTTGACAATCTTTTTTATATATTTCATAATACATTATAGATGACTTTGAATGAAAATTAGGAAAACCTGGATTTGATTTTCATTTCTTCTAAGTTTTCATTCCTTATCTGAAAAAATGATGATATTTTAAAAATGCCTCTTTATTTCCTAAGAGTTTAGTGAAAAACAAGTATGATAATATTGGACATACCATTATTTATAAGGTATGTAATCTTTTTCAATCTTTAGGTTGAAGATTGAAAATCTTTTTCAATCTTTAGGTTGAAATTGGTAGTACAGACAGTTCACAGGAAAAGGATTACAAATATCTAATAGTTATATGAAAAGTTGCCTAAATTTATGATTCACAACAATTAATATCTATTAAGATGGCACAAATTAACAAAGTTTCACAATGCCACCACTGGTGAGTGGAAGGATTCTGGAAATTTCATATACTGTTGAAGGGACTATATCACTGAGATAGGCTCATTTAAAGGGCGATTTGCCATTTCAGTCAAAACTTAAGATGAATTTCTTTAACTCAGACATCTTGGAAATTATCCTCTATATCTACTAACATATATGTGGAAACATATGTGCACATTTTCCTAAGACTTTATACGTAAAGAACCTACAAGGTTGTTATAATAAAATAAATAAATAAATAAATAATTTTACAGGTATACACAGCACAGTCTTTAGCACAAAGAAGGAGCTAACACATATTTCATTTAAATGTTAAAATGGAATAAATGTTTATGTTCATCTCTGTTTCCAGTCTTTGAAAACGTTTTACCTCTTATAGAACTTTACCTTCTATGCATGTTTATTTCTGTTTAAATTTTCTAAATTTCTAAAAGTTTCAGTAATTTAAGAATGTTTATGTAACGTTTAATGTACTCCAGACTTTGGGCTAGATGCTAGGAAAATGAAGAGCTTATCGTTAACGGTTGCTATTGGACTCGTATACAAAAATTCAACTGTAAAAAAGTATGGTGCATCCTGTGATAAGGGATGTTGAGAAATGGATGGATTTAACTGATACATAAGTTTCATAATCAATAGGATTTGGTGAGTGTTTGACCGTAGGAAGTGAGGGAGGAGAAACCAAGGATGACCTTGGCTTGGGAAGTGGGATAAATAGTGGTCTCAGCTAGTGGGATAGAGATTCTGAAAAATAGTAGCTTTGCATGGGAAGGTTATGCGTTCAGTATAGAATGCAATTAGTGTGAGGTGTCTTTAGGACACCCAGATAGAAGGGCCAATTATTAAGTTGATTAATATGAGTTGAGCTCCAGAGTTAGAGGTTTTAGCCTGCGGATTAGAATTCAGGAGTCATCAGCATATAGATAATAACTTTTCCATCTTCATAGTATGACAGTTATATTATTCTCTTCAAGGAGAAAATATATTGAAATATATGAACCCATGAACATTTTTGTGTCAACATTCAGGGATTCTTCTTTAAATGGACTGGGTAAGCATACCTTTCCAATAATGGAATCTCAATAGGGCTGATCCATCACCTTCCATCATTCAGATGTGGCTTTATATAAGGGCAGGGATATATTCTCACACAAATGGAAAATTCATTCAAAAGAGATGAATTGGAGTCACATGTGCCAAAAGCAAATCTTCACCTCCTCCACTGAAAAACTTCCCCTTTATCACAATTCAGCAATCTGAGAAAAAAATAAGGCTTAACAAGCAAGATGCTGAGGGAGTAAAATTGGGTCGATATTTTAATTTGAGTCCTACAATTATGGATGCAGATAGCATTTCTTGACACTGTGCTGATTCTTAATAACTAGTGCCCAGCACACATTTCATTTTAGATCAGTTGATGTTGAAGACCCATTTAATATCTAAACTCAAAATTGCTCTTTCAAAAATCTGAATTTGCAGATGTTGCTATGTACCCTGATCTCTACCAATCTCCCTCATCTTTTGCCTCCTCCCTGTTAACTCCATCTATGTATCCCTTAAAACTTGTCTAATGGTATTAAGACATTTTAACTTTATTAGATCTTAAGAAGCCAATATGTTTTTTTATTGACTGAATTTTTGGGAGACTTTATTTACCTCTAAATAAAGAAATAGTAAAAGAAATTAAAAATGAAAATAGAATTAATGCTTCCATATTTAGGCTTTATCCACATGCATGTGGTTTTAAGTATTACCAAATTAACTTTCCTTTTTAAATGCAATTCCTCTCTCCTTCCCGCTTAGACAAAAGTGTAGTGAATATCTTCAGGTAAGGCACAATTTTCTTCTTTTGAATTGTTCTGTGTAGCAAATCAGGAATGTAAGTGCTGGATCAAAGAAACCGTCACTTGAATTTTCATACTGCTTTCCAAAATTTGGAACATTTTGCCTCTCATTGATTTTAGGAGTAATTATTTTGCAGCTTTCAAATCCATATCCTCACAAAACCCATTTCCCTGTCTTGCTGGACACCAAGTGTCTAGGTAAAGTTGCAAAATGTTCATTTTAGATAATTTTACTATAGTACTCTTAAAATGTTTTAGGGGGGATGGAAAGAAGGAATTAGAAGAGTTTTGTTTAATCTTAGGTACTATGAGCAAGGGTAATATTAAAAATAATTAATTGCTTGTTTGGCATAGATATCGCCCAATCAGAAATAATGTCTGGGCAATTAGAATGCAAGGCAGTGTGAACAACCCATACAGCCTGACTAGTGCTTCTGCTGAATGTCAGCCCTCACTAGGAAGTCATCGTTAGCTAGCAGGACAAATTGTGAGTTAATAGTGCATTTGAGGAACTGTAACTTGAATTCAGTAGCTTATTCTGAGACAGGGTTTTAGAAATTGTTCAACGTAAGTCACTTGTCTTTTCACTATGAACTGCCAACTAATGTAAATACCAGACATGAGAAAGGGGAAAGTTGGACAGATCACAAAAATGGAGGAGATGCTCAATCTTTCTTATAATCAGAGAAATGCAGTTCAAAAGAAGTAGATCTCATTTTTTACCCAAGATTGGCAAAGATCGTAAGGTTGGATAATTCCTGGCATCAGCCAAGATATGGAGAAAAGAAAACATTAATGTACTTGAAAGAGTAAAATGATGCCTTGTTTCTGAGGGGCAATCTGGCAACACGTAGAGAAATTAAGTACGTGTATTCCATATGAGCCAGGATCCCTTTCATTCGGTGGGTAGGCAGGTAAGAGCGTTGATCATGATGTGGTTTGAGATGGGCACCATGGCAACAGATAATTAAAAGGGATGCATGGACAGAAAGCCATATGGACAGATTTTAACACACAATGTTGTATGAAAAATTAATAAACAGAAAAAGATCTATAGCACAATGTTATTTATGTAAATTAAAATATTTAAAATAACAAAAGCATGACATAAGTGTGTATGCATTTTAAAAGAGAGATTACAATTAAATTAATAGATAAATGTAAATGCCTAAATTTCCCTCCAAATGAGGACCAAAGACATGCATGAGTCATCTGTGAGCACCATCCAACAGGGGAGGGAAGAATAGAGGAGACAGAGATGAGGAAGAATATAATAAAATTCAACCATTGGGGTCTAATATGGAAACCTGATAACAGTGTGCCTTAACCTAAGGAGTGTGGTTAACTCAACTATCTGCATCAGAGATCAAAATAGAACAACAATAAGGAAAGGAAGGAAGTAAGGAAAGGAGGGAGAAAGGAAAGGAGGAAGAGAGGAGGAAAGGAAGAAAAGAGGCAAGAGGCAAGGACAGAGAAAGAGACACAAAGAGAGGTAGATATGAAGACAGACATAAAAGAAAAGAGGCAAAAAACCAAAATGGCATGTTTTTGTTCGCCTGTGAAGTCTACATAAAAATTAAATCCAGTATCTCAAAAATACAGCTACAAAAACTTTGTAAACAAAATTAAAAATAAAGCTGGGAAAAATATTTGCAAAATATATGACAAAGGGATTATTTCTTTGGCATATTAGGAAATATTACAAATTGACAATCCAATAGGAAAGAACATTGGTAGTACAGACAGTTCACAGGAAAAGGATTACAAATATCTAATAGTTATATGAAAAGTTGCCTAAATTTATGATTCACAACAATTAATATCTATTAAGTTGGCACAGATTAACAAAGTTTCACAATGCCCACCACTGGTGAGTGGAAGGATTCTGGAAATTTCATATACTGTTGAAGGGACTATATCACTGAGATAGGCTCATTTAAAGGGCGGTTTGCCATTTCAGTCAAAACTTAAGATGAATTTCTTTAACTCAGACATCTTGGAAATTATCCTCTATATCTACTAACACATATGTGGAAACATATACATATTTACCATCTATGTTACTTGGGAAATTCATTTAACTTCTATGTGCACATTTTCCTAATTTGTAAAAGATCATAACAATAGTAACTACCTCATAAAGTTGGTGTGTGACTAAATGAGTTATTATATGTAAATTACTTAGAACAGCACCTGATACATAGTAATAATAATAGTGCTCACAACATTAATACTATTACTACTGCAGCTACTACTAGTTGTATTTATGGCAACATTACTTTAGTACTGAAAACAACCACTGAAACATTAATTTTTATCAGTAGAACACCAGTTAAATGAATTGTGATCTATCTATCCAATGTCATATTCTATGTGTGTAGTGAGATGAAAGGTTTCAATAATACATTATTAAGTGGACGAAGGAAAGTGCAGAACAGTGCATGTCCTAAGTTTGCATTTATATGAGAAAGCAAGGAAATATGTTATATATGAGAATATATAATTGTTGATGGAAGTTATTGATAGAGATGGGAGGCAAAAGATTCTTTAAACTGCTTGAATTTCAAGTCCTTTGTTATTTTTATAATGATAAAAACACTGTCATTGTAAATATGAACAGGAATTATTTATTGATATGGAAAACCACTTTCACTATATTCCTAAGTGCAAATAGCAGACTACAACAGTAAATATTTATTCTCCTTGCTATTCATGTATACAATACACATACAGTTCTGGACAGCTGTATGCCAACATGTAAACACTGATTATTTCTGGGTGGCATTTTTGGAAGTTTTATTCTCTGCTCTTCTTTCTACAAATTTTAAAAAATAAAATAAATATTGTTTTGACAAAAGGCAAACAATTATAGATATTTGCATAAATATATGGGAAAATATTAATATTCACCATCTCTTAAATAGAAAATTAGCTATTTAAGTCTTTATGATTTTCTGTATCTTTTCTAAAGTTTCATTAATATTTAAATTTAAAAATGACATATTCTGGGACAAATTTCAGCTTTGAAAATTCCTAGCCCTGTGAAATTAGTCTATTTAAAATTTTTTTTTTCTGAACCTTTATTTGCTTATCTGTAAAACCTAAGGATCAAATTAAAAATGAATATGCAAACCTTTTGGCAGTTTTGCCAACTCTTTACAAATGTTAGTTGCTGATGTTATTATAAACTTGTATGTGAGCATCATGTTCAATGATGGTTGAAAATATTTCATAAATTAGAAAATTAAGCTAAGATCCTGCAGCAATTAATTATTCATTGCATAGCTAGTCATATTTGGAAGGTATGCCTGCTCTACCAATTCCCCGTCATCCTTCTGCAAAACTTAGATGACTTTAACTACCTCATCAAATGGTTATGTTTCACTTTTGTTTCTATGCTCAGCAGTGTCTATAACAATTTGTTTAACCTAAGAGAAGATCAATTAATTTTTTTGGATTAAGTGGAATAAGCTTTAGTAGTCATTGCTTTCATCTAAAATAAGTATTTTTATGGTTATCATATTTTTTTCTTTTAAATTTGGTTCTTTATGATAAGGAGAACAAAAAGGGGATTTGAAAATGCACTAAAATGAGCTCCTTAAGAAACTCACCGAAGTTTGGCTCCTCTTTCTTTTGATGGTGCTTCTGTGAAATCAAATTTTCTTTTATCTAGGAAAATTTACTAGATCCTTTTATGGTTTAGGTATAGTTAATCAGAATTGAAATTTTAGAATTTACGTCTTCTTGGCAGTTGCCTTCTTTTAGAGAACACTTGCGGTTCTGAAAAGCATCCCTGGGCTTAAGAACCCCTGAGTGCCTTCATACAGATGGTGACTTTCAAGTGCTAATTGACACACTCTGTATATCACAGGATGCCAAGATCACCAGATGAGACACCCAAAGAGAAACATCAAAAGCTCTCTCCTTCAAAGGAGCTCCCATACACTGTTTGTTGGGAGTGCAAATTGGTACAACTTTAGCAGAGAACAATCTGCCAGTCGTTACCAAATTTTAAATGTACCTACACTTTGAACCAGCAACCCCATTGCTTAGAATATGTCATGTGGATGTACAGGCTTAGGCTAGCCAAAATATAACAGATATTGTTTAAAACATTATTTGTATTAGGAAATCAATAGACACAACATTCTGTCCAGCATATTGGATAATGAAGGAAAGATATCAGTCTTAAGAGATGCCCACTGAAGGGCTTAGGAAGAACAGAAACATGATGAAATGTTAATATTCTTAAATCTAGGTGATGAATATGTAGGTGTTATTAAGAAAAATATTCAGTGGCACTGTTAGAGATGGTAAGGCAGACTTTATTCAGGACCATCACAATAGACATAGGGACAGCTACAGTGGGATTTTACAGTGGTGGGGGGTGGGGAGACTGGGCTCAACGCCAATTCTGAATACAGCATGGACAAGTGAGAATTTATAGCCACGGAGCAGGGTTGGGGTCTGTGGGTGGAAAATTACTAACAGAAAACATCAAGGGTAAGGGGTGCTCTGGCTCAACCGACCTAACAGGATTCTTGCTGAAGACAGGCTAGGATGATCAAACATCACCTGGGGGATGGCACAGGATAAGGAAGCTAATCAGATGTCAAGGATGATCAGATATAACTAGATTTTACTAGTTCAGGAGCCTGACTAAAGTTAGATCAAGTAAAGCATCTTTGTCAGTACTATTTCTATCATGCTATTTCCATTTTCCATGTTGAAAATTTTAATAGTCAAATGTTTAAAAAAGTGCATTGATAAGATATTAAGTAAACAAATTATAGTCTATCTATAAAAAGTTATCTTACGTAGTTGTCAAACAAAAAAGGGAGATCTGTTTGAGCCGGTATGAAAGTAAATATTAGACATATTTGCAAGTGAAAATGGTAATTGGCAGACAGGTCTTCATATGATGATCCATCCACATAGAGGATCTTAAAAGTTACTTTAAAATAAGACTCTGGAGCTATGATGGAATAGCTTGCAGAAGGCAAACACCCCTACTGAGCACAATTAGAAATCTGGATAAAATAGAAACAGCACATGCTTAAAGGCATCAGAGACCACCAAAGCAGCCAGGACTTAGGGGAGAAGATCTCAGAGAGGAGGAAACTTTGGAGGAGGAAGATGACATTTGTAGTTGCTTTTTCCCTCCGAACATTTGCTTATTCCTGGTCTGAGCAAGTGGTAGAGAATTCACGTACAGAGCAGGAAGAAGCTTGCAGCTAGGAGGGAGAGAAGTCAGCAGAAGCTCCAGCAGTCTCACAGGGGGAAAGTGATGAAAATGGAAGGTTAGTGATACCAAGACAGCCAGGTCATGGGTGGGGGCAAGATCCTGGTGAAAATGGAGTTGTAGAAAAGTAAGGCCAACATGTGATCAGCTCTGTGCTTGAGGTGTTTAAATTCTTGAAGTACACAGGGAAGGAATGTAAGGTGGTAAGCAGAAAGCTCATGAAAATTGAAGTGGAGTGCCCTACCATTTCTAGGTGGCAAGAAGATAAAAAATATGTTTCAGAGTCCACTGAAAGGAGGGGCTTTTTAAAACCTCTCAGAGAGCTACAGCCTAGGGGTAGAGGTGAAACAGGAAAATGAAACTTTGTAAAAAATGTAACTCACGTAAAGTCAACTCAATCCCTGATTGGATGAAGGTGACCTGCCCACATTCTATCAGAGGTAGAGTGAAGCTAGAGGAAGATAATACCTTCTGGAGTCTCTATAGTTGATCATATAAAATGTCCAATAACCAGTAAAAAATTATCAAGCATTCCAATAATTAAGACCAAGGGGGGGGTGGGAAACAATAGAAAGACCCACAGATGGTCTAGATAGTGGAATTATCACAAATGGACTTTAAAATAGCTGTGACCAATAGTTTCAAGAAAATAGATAATAAAGTGGAGAATGTCATTGAAGAAGTGAAAAATTAATTATCAAAAAATGAAATAACAAAAAATTCAGTAGATGAATTTAATAGTAGATTGTACATGGCAAAAAAGAGAATCAGGAAACTGGTCAGTGGATGATATCTTGGTTGAAGCACAGAGAGCAAAAAGGATAGAAAATAAAAGTGTAAGATATATATGAGATGTGGTGAGAAAGCCTAATATACATGTAATTGGAGTCCCAAAGGTGAAGGAAAGAAAGAAAAGGACAGAAGGACTAATTGAAGAATAATGACTGGGCATTTCCTAAAACTGTGAAAGAAAATCTTGCTACAGATTCAACAATACCAAGAACTCCAAGCAAGAGGAATACCAAGGAAAGGATACATGAGTGTATTTGAACTAATAAACATATGTAGAAAAGTTGCACCCACCAATGAGATAATGCATATTGTTTTCAAGTACACATGGAACATTTACCAAAATTGACTCTATGTTGAGCTGTGTAGTAAGACTACTCACTAAAAGTGATACTGAGTGGTAGCATTGCCATTTCCACCCCTTGATTCCTGGATCCATGAATCTTGGTTATGGGAGGAAAGCACCATATATTAGATGCTGATTTGGAACATGTACAGCCTCCTTGAGGGCATTGCTCCATCCCTGCAAGGTATCAACACATAGCTGGTGCTATAATTGGGTCTTCAAAAGGCCATTTCATCTTTCTATCAAGTTGGCAGCTTTGGAATGGTGGGGGAACATTGTAAGATGAGTGAAGTCCATGATCGTGGGCCCACTGCTGTATTTCTTTTGCTGTGAAGTGAGTTCTTTGGTCAAAACCAATACTGTCTGATACTGGGACAGTAGACAAGGCATTCTGTAAGTCTGTGTAAGGTAGTTTGGGCAGAAGAATTGCATCAAGGAAGGAAAATCCATATCCAGACTAAGTGTCTTTTCCAGTAATGGCAAAGTTCTGCCCCTTCCATGATGGAAGGAGTCCAATATAATTGTTGTCCCACCAGGTAGCTGGCACATCATACTGGGGAGTGATGTCATATCTTGTACTATTGGTTTTTGCTGTTGGTAGCTTGGGCATTCAGCAGTGATTGTAATCAGGTTGGTCTTTGTCAGTGGAAGCCCATCTTGTTGAGGCCATGCACAACTGCTATTCCTGCCATCATGGCAACTTTGTTTCCAAGCCCACTAGGCAATGATAGGAATAGTCATGGAAAGAGGTTTACTAGTATCCTTAAAATGGGTCATCCTATACATTTGATTATTAAAATCCCCCTATGCTCGGTCATTCTTTTGTAAACATTCACAGGAGGCACAATTATCTTTATATTATTTCCCCATTCAGAGATGTCTATCCATGTTCCTCTTCCACAGACCTCAATGTCATCCATTTTCCAACCATGTTCCTTCCAAGTGCCTCATCATCCAAGTAAATCATTGGCCACTACTCATGAGTTGGTATAGACTCACATTTCTGCTAGGATTTACTTTCATCACTGCCTTTTTCAGGGATGTCTCAGAAAGGGACTGTAGAAATCTAGCTGTCCACCTTTGGGTATGCCTGCATATCATGAAGAACCATAAATCAGGCCTGAGTTTCTCTTCCTCCATCAGTTGAACTCCTCACAAAGGCCATAGCTGGGAGAGATAAGGTCATGTAATAGAAGTAGTGTCCATTAGCATTTGGGCTATTTCCTCTTGAAACTTGCTTGTGCCTTCAGGGCTTGCTAAAACCCAATCTCATGTATATTTCTACCATTCGATAGTAGAGTGCTACTGTTCATGCCCAACTTTGTGGCTTGGTAGGTCAGTTAACACCCTGTCCATGATGGGCAGCTCAGGTTGTGTGGTAACTTGGTGGCTTATGGTTAAGTATTCAGTCTCTACTGAGGCCCAGTAGCAAGCCAAAGCTCTTTCTCAAAAGGAAAGTATATCCAAAGAGGATGGCAGGGTAGGGCTGTGTTCCTTTTAGAGGGGGACAATCTACTTTCTTGCCTTTTTAAAACATCTAGATGTCACCCATGGTTCTTGGCTATAAATCTCCTTTTTCTAGCAACATCATCACAGCTCTGGCTCAGCATAGCCGGGAAAGGTTCTCTGCTTTCAAGAGCACATATGATTAGATTGTAACTCCCTAGATAAGATAGGATGATCTCCATATGTCAAGGTATGCATCCTTAATCATATCTACAAAGTTTCTTTTGCTATGGAAGGAGACATATTGGCATGTTCTGAGGACTAAGGCATGGACATCTCTGGGGCCATTATTCTACCACAGATGCCTGCTATCTCTGTGGATGTCCCATTCAGTGCAGTAAGGCAAGAAACAGAACAGAAATGAAAGCATACTAACCAAAAAGGAAAAAAAAAATTAGTTGCACATGTCATGATTGTGTACCTAAAAGAAAAATTCAGAAAACAAGCTATTAGTAATAAAAGGTGAAATATTAAAAATAATTTATGAATTTAGTAATTTGATTCAAGATAGGTATTAAAAATCAGTTGTAGGGGTGTCTGGGTGGCTCAGTCGTTAAGCGTCTGCATTCGGCTCAGGTCATGATCCTAGGGTCCTGGGATTGAGCCCCACATCGGGCTCCCTGCTCAGTGGGAAGCCTGCTTCTCCCTCTCCACTCCCTCTACTTGTGTTCCCTCTCTCGCTGTGTCTCTCTCTGTCAAATAAATAAACAAATAATCTTAAAAAAATAATAAAAATCAATTGTATTAATTATATAGTAGTAAAGGACAAAGATGAAATAAAAATTTCATTTACAATAATATCAAAAACATAAAAAATCTAGGATTAAACCTAATAAGACATATGAAATTCTCTTCCAGTGAAACCTCTACATTATTGAGGGATGTCAAAGAGCTAAATAAATGGAAGAGCATATTTAATGGATCAGTAGATGCAATATTATAAAGACATCAGTTTTTCTCAAATTAATGTATAGATTAAATGCTATCTAAATAAAAATATCATTAGTTCTTTTCCCCCAGAAAGTGACAGGTGATTTTAAAATTCATAGAGTACTGTATAGAGCTAATAACCAAAACAGTCTTGAAGAACAACAAAGCTGGAGGTCTTGTGTGTAGGTATCCACACGTATTGTAAAGCTATAGAAATTACGGAAAGTGTGGTATTGGCACACTAACTGACCATGCAATAGAATGAAGAATCCAGAAGCAGACCTACCTTACAATGAAATGGAAGAAATGATGGTCTTCTCAATAAATATTACTGAGTCAGTTGCTATCCATACTGGTAAAAGTGTATTTTAATCCCTACCTCACATATACACAGATCCATTACAGATCATTTGCACAACTAAATGTAGAGGGTAAAATAATAAAGATTATTAGAAATAAATGCAAGACAACCTGTATCGTGACCATAAAATTATCAAAAGTTCTTAAATGGGACACAAAAAGCACTAGTTGTAAAAATAAATGAATTGGACTATACTTAAAAGAGCTCCGTTCATCAGAGCACATCAGTAAGTGAATGAAAAGGCATCCAACAGAATGGGAGAAGATGTTCATGCCTACATAAAGAACTTCTGACTCCAGGAAGAAACGAACAGATAACTTAATAGAAAAATGGGCAAAAGATCTGAACACACACTTCACTGAAAAGAAGATCCAAATGGCTCATAAGAAAATGAGAAAAAAGTTCAACTTCATTAGTCATCAAGGAAATATAAGTTAAAACCATAATATCAGACAGACTACATACTCATCTTAATGGCTAAAATGGAAACCACCCAAAATGCTAAGTGTTGGCCATCATGTGGAAGAACTAGAACTTTGTTTATTACTAATGGGAGCATACTTATTTTGGAAAATTACAATTATCAACTACAGCTGAAGATATGTATATCTCTGGCCTAGACATTCTACTCCCAGGTATATAGCCAGCAGAAATGTGTACATATATTCGTCTAAAACATGTACGGTCAGTTCTATAATGTCCATATGAGTTTTAAAAAATCACCATGTTATGCAAAATCTCACAATAAAAATCATGAGGATTATGGAAAAAAACGGAGTTTGGGTCATAATACTCAAAAACTTCATCAGTGATCCATAAAAAGGATAAGAACCCGATGAAAATGGTGGTGCCATTTTATACATGGTAAAAAGGAAAAACATAAATACTGTAACAAATATGGCGTTTTACCTTGAAAAATACCTGAAGTTTCCTTTCGGAAGTGAACATCAAGGGTTGCTGCTTGGGAATGATTGCAAAATGGTGGAGGGGGGTGTATTACTTTCCTAGACTGTCATAAGAAATTAGCACACATTTGGTGGCTTAAAATACCAGAAATGTATTGTCTTCTAGTTGTCGCGGCAAGAAGTCCAAAACGGACGTGTCTCCAGGGCTGTGCCCCCTCCAAAAACTGTAGCGGGGAGTCCTTCCTGGTCTTTTCCAGCTCTGGGCTCTGGGTATTCCCTGGTTTATGGTCACCTCACCCCAGTCTCTGCATATATGTTCATATGGCCTTCTCTTCTTTCTGTGTCTTCTCTGTTGTCTCTTATAAAGACACCTATCATTGGATTCAGGGCCCATGCACATGATCCAGAATGCTCTCATCTAGATCCGTAACTCAATTCCATCTGCAAAGATTTTTTTCCAAACAAGGTTACATTCACAGGTTTTCAGGCTTTAGGATGTAGACATCCTATCATTCAATCCACACTATAAGAAAGTTATAAATGTCTGTTATACAAAGTTATAAAAAAAGTTATAAAAATCTTTCACAGCTATTAATCCTGGGTCACGGTTTTCTGTCTTTGAGGAGTAGGTCCCTTGATAATAGATACCTGTGATATCCAAAATATCCAAAATAAAAAAAAGTTCCATGTATAGCCTTCTTCGTCATTCTGTATCACTGCTGGAAATATCGGTGGCTTTCTCATTTGCGCTCTTGGCTTTGCCTGAAAATTGAAGGCTTTGGAAATTGCATCACGTTTGAAACTACCAAGGCAGGTGCTCCTAGCACTAGAAGGAACCACATCAAGAGGATTTGGCAGGTTCTGTTTTAAAGTCTTTGTGTGTAGATGGTTCTTCCCTTTGATTGGGAGAAAGGTTGTTTCTGATTTTTTTCACTGTTTGATTTTCAATCCACATGCTCAACAATATTTCCACCTCTTTTATTTCTTTAGGCCTTGTTCATATTGACTTCATAGTATTTGAAGTTGTTTTAGTCTTTCTGAATGATAAAAGACTACTTTATTTTCACGATGCTGGCTCTGATGGTCCAAATATGGATTCCTTTATGACTGTTACTCATAATGCCTTATTATTTCGAGCTTCTCCACAGTATTAAATCTTTCCACTTGGCACTTATGAGCCAGAATGCCTAGACGTGTTTGAGATGTTCATTGTGTGTGTGTTTTTAATATAGAAGGTTCACAAATGAAAAATAACTGCAAAATACAACCTTGTAGAGTAATACACATGGTGACCTAAGGACACTGGTAGGTGTATGAGTGTGCACAGGTGTGTGTTTTATGTATAGCTACATATATATCTCAGTTTAGCTGGGTGCAATTTTGCATGTTCTCAACGACAAAATTACACATAAGCAGACATGAAATTTACATTATGCATTATAAACAAAACTTATTTAAATTGTTTAATCATGTTAAAACAAATTTTTGTTTTCAAAACAAGCATTCTACAAGAACTATCTGTACTAGAATGTTCCACAGCAGCACTGTTTGTAAGAGCTGTAAACTGAAAGCCAGCCAAATACTCACCAACAGTAGAGTAGATATGTAGTTTGCTAGGCTCACAGTGGAATACTATACAGCAATGCAAATGAGTGATCCACACTACCCACAAAAACATGGATACATCTCACAAAGATAAAACTGAGTGAAAGACAACATACATAAAAATGTATAGACTGAATGATTCCATTTATAGAAAATACAAAAATAGGCAAAAGGAATTTATGATGTTAGAAGTCAGGCTAGTGGCTAGCTACCCTTAGTTGTGAAAGGGTTTGCAGGGTGCTGGTTAGACAGGTTGATCTCACTGTGAAAATTCACTAAAGATGAACACTTATGTTACATGCTCCTTCTGTATGTATATTATAATATAATAAAAAATCTTTTTAAAGTCTACTGTAAAAACAAGAAACAGTGGTCCCAGCTGGCTCTAGAATCAAACTGCTAGAGTTTAAGCACTAGGACTAGCATTCACTAATTGTATGGCTTTGCCAAGTTACTTGATTCTCATATGCCCAGTTTTCTCATATGTGCCATGAGGAAAACAAAATGCTTACTTCATGGGGTTGCTGTGAAGATTCAGTGAATGAAAAGTGTGAAGGATGCAGTGTAACTGGCACATTCTATGTGCTGGTGGAATATTTGTCATTATTCTCCTTGTTTGCGAACCTATATTTTTATTTATTTATTTTTAAAAATTTTATTTATTTTTTTATTTGAGAGAGAGAGAGTGTGAGCAGGAGGGGGAAATTGAAGCCGACTCTGCACTGATCTCAGAGCCCGACATGGGGCTTGATCTCACGACCCCGAGATCATGACCTGAGCTGAAACCAAGAGTCGGACACTCAACCGACTAAGCCACCCAGGTGCCACTAACCTGTATTTTTATTTAAATTGTACTTTGGGAATATATTTTCATGTTTGCCTACTTTTTGAATTTTTAAGTATATAAGAGGGCTCTCTGATTTCCAAAAATCTTTTATTGTTGGAACATTTAAATTTGGTTGATGAAAGAAATCAAATATGGGGCTTTTGACCCTATTTTTATCCTAGATGTTCTTTCCTTACTTTTTTTTTTTTTAAGGCACTATGTATTTTCTTCTGTCTCCCTTCTTTGTATTTTGGTCCACTTATTTTCTTGGGTTCCTGTTTTTCATTCTTTCTTCAAACTCATCTTAACTTCCTCTTGGTGCTTAGGTGACTTCAGACCCAGTTTATTATTGTTAAATTTATATGCTTTTTGTAATGTTCCGCTTTGGTTCCTTCTACTCACAAATGATTTTGGCAAAGACATTCTTTTTCTATACAGAGTTATACCTACTTTTACCCTTAAATTTATGTTTCCCTGTTTTCCATGTACATTCTAGTTCTTTATGCCAAGAACTCTCACCTACTTGTCCTTTTATTTTGATTTATCTCTCGGTTAGTATAACTTTTTGAAGGGAGAAATACTGGTAAAATATTTATGTCCCCTTTTATACATAAAAATGTACTCTTGTTGTCTTAAAGGTAACCACAGTGTAGCAACATAACATAGGTCGCTATTGAGTTCTTGGGTCACGGTTTTTTCTTCAAACTTCTATAGTTACTTTTGTTCCATTTTTCTTCTGGTGTCTGAGTTTTCTTTGTCTTCCTCACTGACCTAGGAAACCCCTATCAAATTAGCACTGAATGCACAGGAGGTGTATCTTTGGATGTACACGTTGCAGCCACTCAGAAACATCACTCCCAGGTGACAGAACTCAGCCTGCACAGCCCTGAAGGACGTGCAGTAATATATGCATTTCCTGCCTCCATCTGCCTGTCATCTTTGGCATCTTGTTACTAGTTCCAGCTTCCGATGTCACTCACAGCTGAACCTGATCCTTATCTTTTCCCTGCCCTCATCATTAGGTCCTCTTGAGCAGTGGAACAGAAATTCTTATTTCCTCTCACATATTCTCCTAGAAGAATGAACAGCTCAATTTTGCATAATAGAGGAAATTGAGCAGCAAATATTGCAATCACTCTATTTGTCCTATGGAAAAGTGAGGTTCGGAGAGGTTAATTCCTTGCCCCGGGACTAGGTGTGGCAGAAACAGCTCAAGAAGGAGCCGGGGAGGACTTGGTAGTCTCAGAGGCCAGTGGGGAGACAGCCTGATGCAACTGTTGAGGCGTGGTGTTGGGGAGTCTCAGACCTTGACTAGGCACACAGGCCAGCAGGGATCAGAGCAAAGATGGGGGCATTCTATCTGGGGGACTATGAGGACTGAGTGGCCAGGGAGAGTGTGCTGTACAGTCAGGACCAGCACCTGCTGGCGCTGCTTCCCACCTTGACCACGGCCACACTCAGGAATGTCTCTGCAGGACTGAGGCTCATCTGGACTTGGGACTGGAGGTCTTCCTGGAAGATCTCAGGCTGTGCATTGGACTTTTAAAGAGGTATGAGGAAAAGGCTTCTGGGTCCAAGGATGGCTGTTGTCCACAGCAGGGTTTGGCCACCTCTCTCCACGCCCCATGGAGTCATTACAGCCAGAGGAAGGAGAAGGGGGGCGGGCAGAAGAGAGCTAAAACTGAAGAGGGCCAGTCATAGCTCTGTGGGAAAGGGACTTACGTACGTTTCTATAGTGGAGAGAAGCAGAACCGAAAGAAGCATAGGAATACGGCCCAAGGAAAGCGAAGTTGTACTCCGGAGCCCCCACACTGTGCCCTCACTAGCCATCCTCTCGGCCCTGGGACAGAACAGGAAACAAGAAAAGTAAGAGGCTCTGCATGTCCGCAGCATGTCTGGAGGTGGTCCCTGGGCTTTCATGTCTAGATCTGCCTCAGTTCAAATTTGGTCCCATACGTGTTCTCAGACTCACCTCTGCCTGCCCCAGAGGCGCCAGGGAAGCTGCCAGATGACCTCGATGGCCCTGGTTTCCTGACCAGATTTCTCAGATTAGTGTTAGGTTTTCAGCCTTCACACCACTTGCAGCCAGGGTTCTCCTTATAACTCCCCCCGGGGCAGCTTCCAGAGACACGCTGGAGTCATGGAGGATGACAATAAAAGAGCCCCTGAAATGAGACATAGCAGTAACTCCCGTGGCTCCACAGTTCTAGCCTCACACAGATACACAGAAGCAGACTTAGACCCTAAATACATATTCTTATGCCCAAAGTCACTAATTTTATCTCTCTGTTCTCTAGGTGTTCCACAGCAGGGATTCAAAGGCAATGAAGGAAATAAGATTTTTGACAGCAGTGGGCCCTTTGCAGGCTCGCTCTTTATGGAGAACTGTGTTTCCATGTGGTGTCACCGTCACCACACAAGAACACAGTGGTTCTGGAGCGTCAGGAAAGAACCCAACACATACGCCTGCCCAGGTCTTCAGGCTCTAGGCTCTGTCCCCAGGACGGTCTTCAGGCTCAGGGTTAGGACTCTAAATAGGCCATGGGCTCTATTTGAGATATGAGGCTTCTGGGTTGAGACAGTTCCATTTCCTGAACTCTGGCTTCCAGGGGCTGAGCTAATTCTGAGCTTTATTCTGGGGTTGCTCTAGGCTGCAGGACTTAGATTTTGGCTGGTTTTCTCTCATTCTTGTCTCCTTTTCCCAAGATCTGCTCCTGGGCTAAGGCCTCAGACTTTACACCAGGGCCTTGGTCTTTGAGTTCTGGGCTATTCCCTGTCCTATAAACTGAGCTCTGTTTCTGTCTTTGTCTTGGGATTCTGGGCTCAGGGTTCATGTTTTGAGATCTCTGGGATTTGGTTCTGGAGTCAGGGCCTGGCTCAGCTTAGGGATCTGTCTCATCCTTAGGGGACCCCATGAGCTGAGTATGGAAAGAAGGTGATGATACAGGGCCCAAACCAAAGAGTATGGAAAAGCTGGGTCAGCATCTTTTTAACTGACAAGAGTACCATTCATCTCCTTCGTCCTGACTATTAGGTGGGGCTTCTTCCTGGGACAGGCAGGTTATTCTGAGATCAATACTCCATCGATTCTCAAACCTCATTCTGCAAATCCTGCAGATTGAAAAGTTAGGAACTCATACCAGGAGCAGAAGTTCTTCATAAGGATTGTTTATCCTCAGAGCTTCCCTGGACCCACAGGCCTAGACAGGTAGCAGTGTTGAGACAGGGGACAGGGAGGAGTTTGGGGAGAGTTGTGGCTCATAGGAACTGCCTGCATTTTGCATATAACTTTGTTCATAGTGGGCCATAATCAACATTATTGAATAAATCAATAAATGAATGAACAGAGAAATAGCTAGAAAGACTTGGAAAGAAAAAAAAAGAGTACAGAAGTAAAAATGCTGTGAGAGAGAATAAACCAGGAGCAGAGAGTTGCCCCTTTGTGGAAAGCTAGCTTGTGGGGTGTTTACCCAGGTATTCTGGAGGAGGGGCAGAAAGGGGCATCTTGCTGTGAAGTCCCCATTTATATTTACTGGAAACACTGGGTTTGAGAATGGTGGGGAGGAAGGAGAGAGCCTGGCAGCCAAGGGGGGCAGAGGGGGAGGGAGTGAGGCCCTCCTAACTCAGAGGAACCCGCATCCATGTTCAGGGGTGGGGGAGGAAATCCTTCTAGACACATGCTCAGTCTGGAACATTAGATGCATGAGATTTACTTCCAGAAGCTCTGGTTTGATGGCTGTTTCTGTATGCTTTGTGGCAGGTCTGCTCATTCAGTCTGGAGATGACAAAGTTTCATTCAGCCTCCTGCACTCTCAACCAACGGTCAGGAGATTCAGTCAAGGGACGTGTAATCTGGCTCCCAGTGGATGAAAAGCTTCTTCCCAGCTTTCCTTCAAGGTCTTTGACTCCCTTTTTCTGTAGGTTTCCAGGTCTTCATCCTAATGGTTCATCTTGTCTTTTGCTTCAAAATGTTCTTCCTTCCATTTCAGGTCCTGATCTGCCTTGACAGATAATATCCTGAGAAGGTCTGTGTCTTTGTCTGACAATGTTCTCTCATTTCATTGACAACTGTGGACCGTACTCTCAGTTGAGGCTGGCTCAGTCAGAATACCTTTAAGATGACTTGTCAAGTAGTTGTTTAATAAGAAAAAATTAAAAGTCTTAAGTTGTTTTTAGTACGGTTTTAGATTTTCAGAATAATTGCGCATATAGAACATAGAGTTCCATATACCCCCTGCACCCTCTATAGTTTTCCTTATCGTTAACATCTTGCATTAGTGTGGTATATTGGTTACAATTAATTAACTAATAATAATACATTATTATTAGCTGTAGTCCATGGTTTACATTGAGGTTGACTCTTTGTGTTATACAGTTCTAGGATTTTGACAAATGTCATCACCAATCTACCACAACCATCTCTTGTGCTGAAGAAGAAGGTGGGTATCATGGTCATAGTCAGGAGGCCTGGGGAAGAGAGCAGAGCCAAGCCCTGGAGGTGAGAGGTGGGACCCTACTCTTTCCAGAGGGGGCCTAAGTAGTCTGGAGCAGGTCTGGGAGTCTGGGACTGTCCCTTTTCTAGGAAATAAGCACAGTTTGGGACTAAAGAAGCTGGACCTCATGATCCTGAACCCTCCCTCCTCCCCCCGGAACTAGTCACTCTAGAGCATCAGGGACCAGACCCAGCCCTGGGTGGGGGCAACATCCAGTCATCTTCCTTCAAATGCAGTGTCTGTCACACTATGACTTTTTGTTTGTTAGTGTTTTCCAAGAGCTTTATGAAGATATAATACAATATCAGATATTTATTTGAAGTGTGCAATTTGGGGTGCCTGGGTGGCTCAGTCGGTTAGGAATCTGCTTTGGGCTCTGGTCGTGATCCCAGGGTCCTGGGATCGAGTCTTGCATTGGGCTCTCTGCTCAGCGGGGAGTCTGCTTCTCCTTCTCCCTCTGCCGCCTCCCCCCGCCCCCCGCTCAAGCTCTCTCTCACTTTCTCTCTCTCTCTCTCACACACTCTCTCTCCCAAATAAATAAATAAAATCTAAAAAAAAAGAGTAAAGTGTGCAATTCAAAGTTGTTTAGTATAGCCACAGAATTGTGCAACCATCCCCACAATAAATTTTAGAGCATTTTAGTTATCCCCCAAACAAACCCTGTACCCTTTAGCTATTACTTCCACAGCCCCAGCCCCCATAATTCTCCTAGCCCTAGAAAACTGCCAATCTACTTTTTGCCTCTATAGATTTGCCTGAACATTTCATATAAAGGGAATCATACAATATATGATCCTGTGTGACCCTTTTTTTTTTCACTTAGCGTTATGTTTTCATGGTTCATTCATGTTGTACCTTATATCAGTACTTTATTTTTTTTATTTCTGAATATATTCCATTGTATGGATATTCTATACTTTATCCATCAGTTGATATAAATTTGGGTTCTTTGTTTTATGAACCTTTGCATATAAGTTTTGTGTGAACACATGTTTTCATTTTTCTTGGATAGATACCTAGGGAGTGGAAGTGCTGGACCATATGGAAACTTTGTTTATCTTTTGATGAACTTCAAGACTGTTTTCCGAAGTGTCTGCACCATTTTACATCTCGGACAACAAAGTATGAGGGTTCCCATTTCTCTAGCTCTTCACTAACGCCTGCTATATCTAACATTTTGATTCTAGTCATGCTAGTGGTTGTGAATTGGTGTCCCATTGTGGTTTTGATTGGCACATCCTTGATGACTAATGATGTTGAGCATCTTTTAATGTGTTTATTGGCCATTTGTGTATCTTGTTGGAGGAATGTCTTATTCAGATCATCTTAATTGCATTTTCATTTTATTATTGAGTTGTAAGCATTCTCTATATATTCTAGATACAAGTCCCATATTAGATATGTTATTTGCAAATATTTTCCCTCAATTTTGTGTGTGGGTTTTTTTGTTTGTTTGTTTTACTTTCTTGATGGTGCCCTTTGAAGAACAAGTTTTTAATTTGGATAAAGTCCCATTTATCTTTTTTTTTTTTTTTTGCTTACTTGTGCTTTTTTGTGTCATATCTAAGAAATCATCGTGAGATCACGGTTCATGAAGATTTACACCTATTTTTTCTTCTAAGAGTTTTATAGTTTTAACTCATATTTAGTTTTGAGTTCTTTTTTGAATGTAGTGTGAAGTAGAGGGCAGACTTCATTCTTTGGCATGCGGATATCCAGGAACCTCATTACCTTTTATTATAAAGATTATTGTTTCCCCATTGAATTGTTTGGACACACTCATTGAAAATCAATTTACTGCAAAGGTGGTTTTTCCCCTCTAGATTTTCAATTTTATTCTATTGATCTCTATGTCTGTCTTTATGTCTTGATTACTGTAGTTTTGTTGCAAGTTTAGATATCAGGAAGTATGTGTATTCCAACTTTGTTCTTTTTAAAGATTGTAGTGACTATTCCAGGTCTCTTGCATTTCCATATGAATTTTAGGATCAGCTTGTCAATTTATGCAAAGAAACTAGCTGAGATTTTGATAGCAGGTGTGTTGAATCTGCGGATTAATTTAAGGACTATCACCATCTTTTTTTTTTTTTTTGATGTAGTGTTCCATGATTCATTGTTTGCGTATAACACTCAGTGCTCCATGCAGAACGTGCCCTCTTTAATACCCATCACCAGGCTAACCCATCCTCCCACCCCCTTCCCCTCCAGAACCCTCAGTTTGTTTTTCAGAGTCCATCATCTCTCGTGGTTCATCTCCTCCTCTGATTTCCCACCCTTCATTCTTCCCCTCCTGCTATCTTCTT
Source organism: Leptonychotes weddellii (assembly GCF_054177405.1). Lineage (NCBI taxonomy): Eukaryota > Metazoa > Chordata > Mammalia > Carnivora > Phocidae > Leptonychotes > Leptonychotes weddellii. The sequence goes on along the minus strand of NC_138374.1, from coordinate 42,196,952 downwards.
CTTCTTTTTTTTTTTTTTTAACATATAATGTATTATTTGCTTCAGAGGTACAGATCTGTGATTCAACAGTCTTGCACACTTCATAGTGCTCACCAAGGGCTATCACCAACTTAACAATATTGTTTTCTAATCTTAAAATTGAGATGTCTTTCCACTTAGATCTTTTAAAATTTCTTTCAACAATATTTTGGAGTTTATGGAGTGTAAGTTTTTCACTTTTTTTGTGAGATCAAAGTAACTTCTAATTTTCCTTGTAGATTCTTCATTGACCAATCAGTTGTTTGGGAGAGTGTTTTTTTATATTAATATATGTGAATATATATATATAAGGTATATAAAAATACATATTTTCCAATTGCATTCCACTTTTTTCAAAACACATCCTTTGTATGTTTTTGATCCTTTCAAATTGATTAATGCTTGATTTATGGTCTAGCATATGGGCTCTCCTGGAGAACATTCCATGTATACTTAAGAAGAATACATACCTATTGTTATTAGGTGGAGTGTTCTGTAGATATCTATTAGGTCTAATTGGTGTACAGTTTTTTTTTTTTTTCAGGTCCTATTTCCTTGTTGATCTTTCAGCTACTTATTCTACCTATCATTGACTTTGGAATATTGAAGTCTCCAACTATTTTTTAAAAAATATTTTATTTATTTATTTATTTGCAGGGTAGGCAGAGGGAATCTCAAGCAGACCCCACACTGAGTGTGGAGCCTGATGCAGGGCTTGATCTCAGGACCCTGAAATTATGACCTAAGCTGAAATCATGAGCCAGATGCTCAACCACCTGAGCCACCTAGGTGCCCCTGAAGTCTCCAACTATTATTGTTAAATTGTCTGTTTCTTTTAGTTCCATTAGTTTCACTTTATATATTCTGGTGATCTGTTGTTAGGTGCTGTGCATTTCCTATTCCACCACAGCACATGCTTTACTCTTTACTGAGGTCTTATCTTACTTGCCTATGCCTCAGTTTCCTCAGCTGTCACATAGGAATCTTAATGAAAATTCCCAAGGGAGGAGAATTTCTGTCCTCTTAGACTGCCCTGACTGGATCAATAGTTGGAGCATTATCTTTTGATGGAGAGTGGTCTTCCCAGCTTCCTGTGTCCCATAGTCAATCTGCACATATTCCTGAAAACATCACAGAGGCAGATCTCTCAGTCCTGAGTAAATAAGGCAAGCACTGGTCTCTCAATAAGGTTACTAAATTTAGCAAATAAAAATACAGGATGCCTGTGTTTGCTCAGTTTAAATCATTGTTATGGCTTATGCATATGCACAATGAGATAAAATAAAAATATTACATGGGCATGTTTAAATTAAAAGTTATTCATCTAAAATTTATAAATATCTAAATTACGTGACACTTCCTTTAGTTATATTTCCTTGATGATCTGACCCTCTTTAATCATTCCCTTTTGTACAGTTTGCTTATAAATTTCCTTGCAGTTATAGTCAATATTCCATTTACATTGTAACATAGCTTCTGTGTTACATATGATGTAGCCACATACAATTTATTTCACATACAATTTATTTCATCTTTTCACCTATACAACATTAATTAATGAGAAAATACACTCAACATTTAGCATATGAGCCAGCCACTGAATATTTATAGTTGCGAAGTTTACCACTGAGAAAGCTCTCCAATTTAGATGTGTTGAAATATATAAGCCATCTTTCATGGCATAGCTTGCTTTTCTATTCTTTAGGATTATGCTATATATCTTGACCAGTGGCTTTTAAAAATATTTTTCACAACAAAAAGAGCATTATTGTCAATTTTTATTCCAGTTTTCTTCAATACTATATCATGAATCCACTTGTTCCCATGCTGGAAGAGTATTTAGTACTATCTATGTAAAAAAAAATTGAATTTTTCAAGAGATAGAATCCATTTGAAAGGATAGTCATGGCAAATGCTGTAATAATTATCCTCTTCAAATCAGAATTTCTTTTCCTGTTCGTAAGTAATGTCATGCCTAGTAAAAGCAACCTTGACACTTACGGGATAAATTTTTCATCAGTTCTTTCTTTAACCCATTCAGCATGTTCCTTTAAGCAATGGAGTACTTCAGTAACACTGTTTACTCTTTTTTTTAATTTGCATAAACCTTTTACTAATGAGATATTGAAAATTATGAATAAGAAATAAGTAGACTTCACTCAATGAATTATTTAAAAAGTCAACAAGAACTTTGGGGCCAGCCACCAGCATTCAAGTATGATTTCAGTGCTTCAAAAGAAACTGAAGATTCTCTCAACTGCATCTAGAGACAGCCAAGGTGGGGGTCGGAGGGGTGTGTGTGAAAGAACCTGGGTGGCTCAGTCGATTAAGCATTTGTGTTCAGCTCAGGTCATGATACCAGGGGCCTGGGATGAACCTTGCATTAGGCTCCCTGCTCAGTGGGGAGTCTGCTACTCCCTCTGCCCCTCCCCCTGCTCATGCTCCTTCTCACTCTCTCTCTCTCAAGTAAATAAATAAAATCTTAAAAAAAAGAGAGCCAACGGGGTTTTGAATTTGACAGAAATGAAGAATACTGAATGCAGATAAAACCACAAAATCTTTTCATTGTTCAGTTTGAACAGTGCTGAATTGGAGAACAATTTCATGACTACTACTTCAATTAACACAGGATATAGGTGTGGTTTGGAGTCACATTTTGCAGAATATGGACAGGGAACCAACATCTTCCATAGAATCATTCATGCCTAGCTTCAACTTCAAATAAAATTGTCTGCATCTTTACACCCACATGGGTATTTGTGTTGTTTCCATCAAAACCAGTGCAATTAAAAAATTAACTCCTAATTAAATATGAGAGTTTAAACAAACATCTGCTTTTGTTTTTGAAGTCTCATCTGAAAGGGATTTTACCTGTAGTACCCTTATAAGTCAGCTCTTTTCATGAAAAATATTGCACAAGCAACAGAACTTTTCTCCCCCCTCCATTGTGATTACTTGCAATCATGGCTATGTTGTAAAAAAAAAAAGTGAAGCATTTAGATCTCTGATAATCTCTGTAACAGTAAATGAAGCTATTACATTTTTTATTATTGCTGTAGATTTCATCCTGACACTTGAAAATTTACTTGCAATTTTGGAATCCAAAAATACTTTTGGTAGCAGTATGTTCAAACAGTCGATTGAGCTAAAAGACTGATAATGATATACAGGACGGGAAGCCATTACAATTTCTGCCGTGATTATTTTATATTCTTCATCTGAATTTCTCTTAATCAAAAAAATTCATTATTTTATCACTTCCTTTGGAAGTAGTTGAGGAAATTATACATCTCTTATGGTTAGCTGTCAGTATATGCTGGTTTATATCTGGCTTTCAATTTTCCATACGGAATAACAATTGCATACTGTTCAAAGAGCTATAAAAGGACATTTTCTTCACTTAATAAATGCCCACTGTTCAGAAAATTCATCACAAAATTTACACTCGTGTTTTGGCATTTGGGGATTCAAATACATACAAATAAAGAATAGGTCATAGCAACCACCCAGGAATTGAAAAGATCGCTAATCTCACGTCTTCCTCAGGATATCTGTCACTCATAAATACAAATTTATGTTTAACAGTAAACAGGAGTTGATGTTGAAAGGATTGAGAGTTTGTGAACAAATATCACCTTGCAAAGCAAGGTGAGCTTCCTGATACTCTGCGAGAGAGGGCTATATTTACTAGGCATTAACTGTCCCAAACAGAGCTGAAGCTGATCTTCCGTAAGATTTTGGGAAGCCTGGTGTTCAGGGATTGGTGAATTTTCAGACGCAGGAATGTTTAGAGACTGACGGACTTCCCCTTGTGTTACTGTGGTCACTGGACTGAAATGATTGTTGGCCAGCTCGTCTTCCAGAGTATGGCCACTAGAGTGAGGCATTTGGTGATTGACGGCAGTCTTGAAGAGTGGACCTGTCTCTGATTGGCTAACTTCCACAAACTAGGAGGCGTGAGCCTGCGGCTGATTGGTTGATTTCAGAGGGTGTGTACTTCTCCGAAGTTTCTTCTAACAGTGGTTACTTGTCTGTGATTTGGGACTTTGGCCAGAGAGCAGTCTTTTCTTGAATATGAAAAATAAGTAGTTTTAAATCTCAGGCTCTCTCGTCTCCAGACCCCCCTTTTTTGATTGTCCCTTAACCAAGCCTCAGGAGAGAACTTAGGGGATGGTCCAGATCCTTATTTGTGGAGGTATGATTTTTAGCTAGCGTTGCTATTTACTTGATTTAAGGGCCAAAATCTGTGACAGAAAGTGTCTTGCACTGCTGAATTCTTGTAACTTATTGGGGGAAAAAATCTGATTATAGGATGTTTAGGGCATCCTGACAAAGTCAATATAGGCTGAGAGACAAAATCATGTACATGGTATGTCCTGGACGTACAGAATTCTTGTGTGCTTTCTCTGGTGACTGAGGGCAGAAATGTGCTTTCCCGAGAGCATCCTCCACCTCGACCTTGATCTCCACTGTCAGCACACACTGGGCTTGCCCTCCTGCTCTGCTCCAACCAGAGTGGGCTGACCTGACCCACAGGCCTGCGAGCAAAGCCCCCGTCTATCTTGAAGACATCTGTGACCAGGCAAGCATGGTATTTACATTTGAATCCTAATTATGGAAGACTTTTCTCAGTTGTGTACTCTAGACCTGTGAACGGATATATTCAGCCGTACCAAATGCACTCTTTTCTTTTTGTAATGTAAGTTTTAGTTCTGTTATTTCATTTAAGAATTTTTGCCTTCTTCGACTCTTCTTCTTTTTCTTCTTCCTCTCCTCCTCCTCCGTCTCCTTCTTCTTCCATTTAGTTTCCTTCCTTTTGCTCGCCTCTCAGTTCTCTTTTCCTGAATCTGCTGATTTATCAGCCAATCTTTCATTTATTTTTGTCAAGTCCATTTTGCTGTTTTTTTTTTTTTCTGTGAACACAAAATATACATGAATTAAAATGTATTTCTAGTTTAAAGCTCTCTAGAAATCGCTTCTTTTTCTTTCATGTTATATTTTCCTCCTTTGGTGATTATTCTTTCTTTCTTTCTTTTTTTTTAAGATTTTTATTTATTTATTTAATTGACACAGAGAGAGACACAGCGAGAGAGGGAACACAAGCAGGGGGAGTGGGAGAGGGAGAAGCAGGCTTCCTGCCAAGCAGAGAGCCCAATGACGGGCTCGATCCTAGGACCCTGGAACCATGACCTGAGTGGAAGGCAGTTGCTTAACCAACTGAGCCACCCAGGTGCCCCTGTGATCATTCCTATGTTGAATACTCTTTTCATAAATTTTTGCTGACGCTTTTCTTTCTCTTTATACAAAGTGAGGTGTATTCTGTTTTTTAAAATTCTGCTGTCTTTCCTCTGTCATCAAGCAGGTGTGTTGTAATCCCTCTCTTTGTCTGTGGAGTGAGGGATGAGTTGGGGTGCCAGATGCGAGCCCCACAGGGGATCATTACCTTGGTACAGTGTGTTCTCTATGTTGGTTGAAGTTGCTGTGATGGGTCCAATATTCTATTTCCAGAGTGTCTTTTGTCCTGTCCCCATTCCAGCTATATCGTATATTCCTGCCACTAATTTCCTTTTTTTTTTTTTTATCAGATAGAATCACTTCCCTACTGTCTTCTTCATTTCAAAGAACAAGTTAAACTACACCCTGGCATCTTTAGTGCAGGTATTGGGCTTATCCACGGGATGCTCACAGCTGTCACCTCTACTTTTTAGTGTTCTTGATTTTCACCAATCTAAGGAGATGCCAGGGAAGGGAACGCAGTTTTTTTTGTGGTCTCCCACACCCACAAAATATAATCCTTCCAAGTTGGACAGTATCACCTTATTCTCCCTGTGACATAAATTCACATTTTTTTTCCTAAAAGGGAGTTGTTTCTTTACTCTTTTGCTGTAGTTATGATTCCACTTATCTTTTATCTAGAAAAACTATCATGAAATTCCTCAAAAGTGAGTGGGAACTTTCCTTCAGTTTGGGACTGTTGACTATTTCTTTCCTATCTTTTTTCTAATCATCTGAATATTTTAGTAGAGATCAGAGAGACCAGATTGCGTGTTTTCAGAGCTATCAAATCCAGAGGGTTCTCCTGACATTTAATATTATTACAAACCTAAATATATGTTTCTGAAAGAAAATATAGGTCGTCTTAGACTTTGTAACTTTCTTTTAGGTTATGTTTGCTATTTCCTGTATATTTTCTCTCAGTATTGACCTTAAAAAATCTTTTGAAAGAAAATGCCTTGTTCTCCAGAAATAGGTGTAATTGTGTCCCACTCTGTAGTCAGGTTTAGAGAAAGATGATGCTTCCACCAAGCTGGATCCTGGGCAAGAGGGGAGGGAAACAGGCTGGCTGCATCCAAGATGTGCCATCAGGATTAATTATAGACATGTCTGTGATAGTGATTTTGACAAGGGATAGGCAAACGTTTTCTATAAGGGGTCAGATAATGTGTTAGACTTTGCAAGCCATATGGTCTCTCTCACAGCTGTTTAACTCCGCCACTGTTTCATGAAAACAGCATAGACAGTATGAAAACAGTTGGATGCAGCTGAGTGTTTGATTACAAATAGAGGTGGTAAGACAGATTCGGCTCAAGGATTATGGGTTGCTGACTCCTGATTTAAGTAATAATTTTTGAATTATGACATTTAGTAATTAGTAAAAAACTTAAATAATGTTTGAATATTAACAGCACACACACACACTATATTTTTTTACATACCCAGGTCCAAGCTCTGTGCCTGATGTATACTAGGAACCCAGTTAAGTACTGGTTTTACAAATGAGTAAATAAGTGTCATTGCTAATCTGTTCTTCTCTGTTGCTCACATTACTTGTAATTATTATCGACATATCTTTCTTACTTTTCCCTTACCTACACCTAATTTGTGGCTTCTTTGACAGTGATAACCCTTTATTCTAATATAATGCACACATGTGAACTTTACTTCTAGCCCCTTCTGTACATTTGTTCTGAAACCTGTCCTCTGGTCTCCTCCAGCCTTTCCCTTGTATCCCACTTCAGTCCCTCCACCACTCTCCCTTCCCTACACCTCTCTGTACATTTGGTTGCAGGAATTTTCCTAAAGTACTGCCATGCAGATGGAGAACAATCTTTCTTTAATTTTTCAAAATTTTGAACTTTTTGAAGGCTATCTGCACTCTCTAACCAAACACCTAGTGGTCATGGTCTCCAGTGCATGGAATGCCATTCATTCTACTTCCATGTGTGAAATGCCAATATGGTGTTTTCGAGGCCCCCACAATGCCTTCTATAGCTGGACCATGGAACCCTCAGATATTTCTCACTTTTATTGTCTATCTTTCTCATCTTTTATGACATTGAATCTCTCTCTGTGGGCCACTTTCATCCAGAGAGATTATTTAGTCACATAGACTTCCTTTTTGTCCACTTTGACAGTGAAATAAGCTCTCTATGGCTCCTTCCTGACTTGCCTAGTCCTTTGGGGAGGGGGGAGTATTAACTGTCTCTACTATCTTACTCCATCAGTGACATAACCATTTATGCAGTTTGGCTCCTCCCATCAGGAGGGAAAACTCCTCAGCTTCAGGCTTACAAGTGATGGTACCCTGGGAACAAGTTCTTGGTCGAACAGTCCACACAGCGAATACTCTTCTCTCTCAGAGTTACCTGAAATCCCATGAAAGCCTCTCTCTCTAGGATAGACCCCAATATCCCCAGTTAGATCTGGGGCCTCTTAGATGCTATCGTAAGACATCACTCTCAGTGTCTACGTCAGGTGTGCATCTGCCCAGGGTGTGCATAGACCAAGCTGTGGTCTTAGAAGAGTAAAGTCAATACAGGATACTTTCTCCAGCAAATCTGGGAGGTCACTGCTTCCCTGCAATTGTCACAAAGGACCTCAGTCTGATTATACTTGAAGACCTTTATAGTTTCTGAATCAAAGCAGGAATCAAGCTTTAGGGAAGCCACTTCACACCCAGTCCAGTTTATTTGTCTACTGGGTGTGTCAACTAGTATACATTTGGAAATCAAGCCTGGTTCTTAAAGGGATGTACATATGCTCCTCCAGGTTGCACAGGGTGACTCCCTAGAGACAGCATCCTGTTCATCTGAGGAGTATTCCAGCTTATAGGACTTCCTGCTCAGCCTCTTTGAGGCTCTTTCCTCACTACACAGACATCTATGCTAATGTCTGGAACTACCTGGCTGCTCTTAGCACATGTCCCCATTTGCAGTCCAAGTAGGACCCCAGTAATCATAGTTTAGCATATTTCTCAAACTTTTTTTGAAGACATGCTGTTTCTGCTATGCTCTTGGGGTTCCAAAACATGCATAATTGTACCCTAGCCTTCTGAACTGAAGTTATCACTTGGTGATAACCCTCTGCTTCAGGGTACTCTGCTGTGGATCCTTCTGAAGGGTAGGGGAAGTAGCTCTGAATTACATTTAGCATGCATCAGAATCCCCTGGAGATCTTGTTAACAATGCAGATGTGTGAAGCCCAGCTCCAAAGGGTCTGAATCAGTCTGTATGGGCTGGGGTGTGGGAATCTGCCTCTTAACAATCCCTCAGCTAATTATGATGGAGGTGGTCAGAGATCATGTATTTAAAAATGCTGGGCTGTGGAACAGACTGATCCAGGGGCCCCAAGTAGTGAAAGACAGTGCCTTTGGTGATGATGCCGAAGCTGAATCAGGTAGATATGTCTCTGGATCTTTACTGATGAGGTAGATCCCATCTATCATCCTCTTAGCATCTTTAGAAGTAGACAGTATTGAGAAAAGATCTGAAGAGTTTTTTTTCTCCCCATTCCAAGTCTGGAGGAATAGCTGCACCCAGCCCTGGTGGGTCAGGATGACAGGTCCTGGGTGCAGTGACCCTGTGTGAGGAAGAGATTCAGGGACCCACAGATGAGTTGAATTTATTCCTGTGCCAGGGCATGGTTCTTGGAAGTAGTTAGAAATTTGGAAGGTATAAGTGGGACTCTCTAGAACTCAGAGGCAAGGTGCAGGGCTAGTCAGAGCTCCATGAGAGCATAGACAAGCTTGTCTTAGAATACTTTAAAGACAATTGCTTTTGGTTTGGAAGAGCAGGATATTTTTCTTCACTACCAATAACCCAGCATGTTTGGTCTGACTGTTCTATTGATTGGCTGGTCTTTCAGCATATGGGTTATAGATTTAGGGTCCTGAACAAAATATAGGAAACTGTAGTGTGGTGGAGGAGAGGAAGAGGAGCTAAAATATGAAACCAGAACCCCCTCACAGGAGTCAGATGAGCAAAAGGGGAATAGGACCAGTGGATGTGCTTGGAGGAAGTCTTGTCCTCAGGCAAAGCCTACCATTGGAGAGCAGCTCAAGTTAAGTATTAGGAAATCTTATCTCAGGAGAATGGTCCTGAGGAAAAAACCCACTGTAGTGATATGGCTTACATGCATCTAGAAAGCAGCCAGGACAAACTGCTGGGGTTTGGTGGAGGGTTGATGTGCTTCAAGTGCATGAGGCAGGGCATGAGGCAGGTGCAGTTGGCCAGGTAAGGCCAGGAGGAATCATGCAGAGGTGCAGCAAGCAGACTCTTGGACATGGAACAAGGAGATGGGGCAGGAGGACTGAAAGGGTGGGTGCAAATGTGGGAATGAGACAAAGCACTCACTCAAATCATACATCGCTTTGGTAATTGAATTAATTTTGCACGTTGGCACTGAACTTTCTCCCCACGCCCACCCAGTTTGGACCATTCCATCTTCTGCTTCTTCATAAGGCTGTCTGCCTGTGAGTATTCCAAAGAACCCCTGGAATTTATGCTTCTCATCTTGTTAATCATTTTAAAGTTCACAGCTGCTGAGAACAAAATCTTCATTGATGTACAGCCTCATTTACTTTCGCTTTCTGCCTCTGTCATGTTGTAGTTCACTAGCTTACTGTAAATCTCATGAAAATTGCTTGTAATCTTTTACCAGCTGCTGCCCTCCATTCATTCAATACTGACTTGTGGGAGTTCACTTTTTCACTCAGTTTTTAGGTGGCAGCCCATTAAATAGAGTCAATGTAGAGTTCACCTTTTTCCCTCCTTGGCTTCCCTAATGAATAGAAAAGTCATATTTATATGTCGAGGGGGATACCTGGGATTTGAAATTCTGATCTCCTGAGCTGAGAGCTAAAGCATTAAACCCATGTGTAAATTTTCCCATCATGTTGCCGATTTTTTTAAGACAGTTTCTTTCCTGAGAGGCTTGAAGGGTATCTTTTGAGGAGCTGACTGAAGGAAATCATGTTTGGATGACGGTAAACCTTTTTATTTCTCCCCTTGGAGCTCAGCAGCCCATAACTGCACTCTTTCATTGGGTAGTCAAGCCTCTTTGGATGTGGGCTGGTTCATAATCTATGTAGGTTGGAAGAGAAGTAGGGTCAATAATTAAATGTCTGTAGATAGATGGTACATTATTTTATTCAATTCAGTAGTTTCACTGAATATCTGCTCTGTGCCAGGATTTGGTTAGGTATAAGCAATTCAAATGTTAACAAGAAAAAATGCGTTTGGGTGTGGAATATTAATTGTGGGCCTGTAAAGACCCCACTACTCTGCCGTTGCCACATGTTATTCATTTCCTATGACAAGCTCGTGAGTTGCTGCTTTTTTACAAGAAAACTTTTCATGACAGTTAAAAAGTGTACGTAAGTCAACATGAAATTTTAGTGGCAGAATACCAGAGTTTTCATAATACAGAGAAATTATTGTACATTTGCTTCATAGTACATATATATATTTATTTCTGCTTCTGTCTCTATTTATCTATACATGTATCTATGTCAGTATTCTTTTTGTGATAATAAAAACATTACACAACACAAATACGTTCATCAGCAGCCAAAAATATGCACATATACGCAAATGGAATAAATTTTCATTTTTGCAGCAGTGGAAGTGAATGAACCAAAGCAAATATGTACCAATATGGGTGGATCTCAGATGTCACACTGAGTGAAAGAAAGACCTTTTCTTAGATGAGGTACATAGAATGGTTTCATATATATATATATATGATTTAAAATAAGGAATAGGAAATAACATATTATTTAGGAATACTTCCAAATGTGATTAACTATGTAAATATGGACTAGATCAATTATAAGAAGTCCAGGGCATAGTTACCTCCGCAGGGGAAGGAATGGCATGCAGGTGGGAAGGAGAAACAGTGGGTTTCAAAGGGACTGACATATTTTATTTCTTAGGTTATTCAAAGGGTGAATATGATATTATTTTATTATTATAATTTAAGAACAAGCCTTTTATAGGAATGTTATTTTCATAACAAATAAAAGGTAGGCAGAACTGAGACTTTTGTTCCTGTTTATATGAATCAAAGCTGGTGGGCTAGAATGTGCTGAGAGTTGTGGACAGGAGGAGAGCAGCAGAGCTGCCAGGGAAACTTAAAAGCAGGAGGTGATGTTTTCCCTTTTGAGCCTGTGCTATCTGGGTGACCTTTTCCAGATCTCTTCATCTTTGGGTCTTAGTCCCTTTACTATGAACTGATTCTACTGTCCTCTTCTCCAAGAAAGTGAACCCTGGCAATAATGGGTGACACGTCTGCAATGTGATGGTAATACATATTACAACTTCTAAACGCTTCTCTTAAAAATTTGTGTATTTTCCCAGGAATATACCCATAATCCTTGCTGATTTTTTTTTAAATCATTTCATTAATAGTCTCTGAAACATAATTTAGGGACTTCTTGTGGCAATAGCATCTAGATTGAAGCACAAACCATCGGTCTACAGTCTCTTCCTTCTCTATTTGATGACCCAGCTTTGATCAATTTTCTCCCCAAATATGGAACTTTAATGTCTCATCTATAGTATTTCTCTCTACCCCAACTTCTGCCTTTATTGTTAGTGGCTACATCATCCAGAAATATGAAATATCTAACGATCTGGTTTAAGTGTCTTTGAACGTTGGTCCCCTCACCTTCATCAAAATTTCTCACTGCATTTCAGCCACTCCTTTCAATAGCCTCTTCCTGGAGATCCTATTCCTTTTCTTCCACCTCATTTGCTCACATACCCTCTATGTCATTTTCATAAACACCTCCAATCAATGACTTTACTACTTTCTTACAATCTGCTAAAATCTTCTGGCTTTCTTTTGCTGTTATTCATCTCATTCATTATGGAAATACCTTCCACCCATTGCATCCCTCCATCTTTTCAGATGTCTGACAAAACCTACATATGCATTCTCAAATTTGGGAGTGTTCTAGACAGGACAGAATATGCAATATCTCTGATTAGGAAGTTCAAATCATATAAGCCCCCGACTACACGCGTGAACCTTCAGCCCAGCCCAAACCCTAACCCCTGTAAAACCCCACTAGTTTCCTTTCTTTTCTCTCTCAAGACATTTTTGGGAACAGAGGTAGAGACCTCCCCTTCTCTCCCCAGAAAGCTTCATTATATAGGCAATAAATCTTTTTGTACCCTTTTGGTGTGCGTCGTGTGTGGTGCCATCAATCTGTGTCTGGGAACCAAATTTTGGTTGGAGGTCCATCCATGTCAATAAAGTGGCCACAAAAACTTAATCCCACCAACAGGCTCAAAAGGTCACAGCTGAGGGTGTTGGATGCTTTTTCTGACTATGTCAGAGTTTAAAATGTTTACTTGGATTTCTGTAAGAAAAGTTGACTATAGGGACATAAGAGTCAAAACAGCAAGAACAATTACGAAGCAATTGTTCTAGTTCAGCTAAGAGATGATGGTGGTGTGACATAAAATAGGCACAGTGTAGAACGGGGTATGTTTGGAAAGGTAGAGCCAAGAGGATTAGCTGAATATTACCATAGTGGACAATAGTGGGAATGGAGTAGTTTTAAGGTTAGGGGAAGAGTAATCAAGAGTTTTATTTTTGGCAAGTTGAATTTGAAATGACTGCTTGACGTTCACATAGAGATGCAGTTAATTCACATAGATACACAAGTCTGGAGCTCAGAGTCAGGGGCAAAATTCTGGGCATAGGCTAAAACTGGTTTAAAAATTACATATAAAGGTAGTGACCTCTGTCTAAAGGCAATTTACATATGAAATTGCAGCCTAATATGTTAATAACATACATCGAATTCTTTTGTGACTACATTCTTGTGGAATCCTGACAGTATTGTAAAAATACATAGTTACAAAAATTCGAGGTCAACAGACACATGAAAAAATGCTCAATATCATTTGGCATCAGAGAGATACAAATCAAAACCACAATGAGGTACTATCTCACACCTGTCAGAAAAGCTAAAATTAACAGGTCGGGAAATGACAGGTTTTGGCGAGGATGCAGAGAAAGGGGAACCCTCTTACATTGCTGGTGGGAATGTAAATTTGTGCAGCCACTCTGGGGAAAACAGGATGGAGGTTCCTCAAAAAGTTAAAAATAGAGCTACCTTACAACCTAGCAATTGTACTGCTAGGTATTTATCCAAAGAATACAAAGAGGGGTGCCTGTGTGGCTCAGTCGGTTAAGTGACTGCCTTGGGCTCAGGTCATGATCCCAGGGTCCTGGGATTGAGCCCCACATCAGGCTCCCTGCTCAGTGGGGGGCCTGCTTCTCCCTTTCCCTCTACTGCTCCCCTTGCCTGTGCTCTCCTGCTCTCTCTCTGTCAAATAAATAAATAAAATCCTAAAAAAAACCAAAGGATACAAACACAGTGATTCAAAGGGGCACATGCACCCCAATGTTTATAGCAGCAATGTGCACAATAGCTCAAATATGGAAAGAGCCCAGATGTGCATCGACAGATGAATGGATAAAGATGTGGTATGCACACACATACACACATATACACATATACACACGATAGAATATTACTCAGCCATCAACAAGAATGAAATCTTGCCATTTGCAAGGACATGGATGGAAATAGAGGGTATCATGCTAAGCAAAATAAGTCAGCCAGAGAAAGACAAATACCATATGATTTCACTCATATATGGAATTTAAGAAACAAAACAGATGAGTATAGGGGAGGGGAAGGAAAAATAAAACATGATGAAAATTAAGAGGGAGGAAAACCATTAAGAGACACCAAATTCTAGGAAACAAACCGAGGGTTGCTGGAGGGGAGGGGGGGTTTGGGAGATGCGGTAACTGGGTGATGGGCATTAAGGAAGGCACTTGATGTAATGAGCACTGGGTGTTATATGCAACTGATGAATCACTAAATTCTACCTCTGAAACTAATAAAAAAATTTGAGATTAAGTTTAAAAGTCTGACTGTTCTTGATACTAATCTGGCCATATTTCTTGACTTTCCCAGTTATCTTTTATAAGTTAGGCTTTTTATAAATATCTATATTTAAAGACCTTAAACCTTAGCTCAATTCTAAATCTACCTATATTAAAAGATAAATAGTGGCTATAGGACCCATGAAAATAAAGAATTGTATAAGAATTTTATGGAAAAGAGAAACTAAAAAACTTCTGTTTGGCAGTGCATTGCCTTCCATTGCTATTGTCAATTAGTCATTTAGAATTCTGTCTAAATTATTAGGTGTTCTGTGTTTATGGTCTCCAATGTGTCTCCCTTGGGGGAGATTAAAATGTTTTCTTCTTTTTTAGGATTGGTAATACTGTATTCCTGCATTAATAGGAAGTATCATCTGTTCCTACATAATAACAACTTAAATGAAATTTGGACTAAATGTAAAGAAAAATTAATGCCAACTTCTCAGAAGAAAGTACATTGGCTGATTCTGCAGCTCAGATGGTAGTTCTTTACTTTTCCTGTGTTGCTCAGTTTGTTTTTAAAATAAAAAAGGGAAGAGCCTAATCTATTCTCTGCCTTCCTGATATAGCAAGTGTACAAAATCAATATTCAAAATGAGAACAAAATTGTGGGAATTAATTTATGTCCAGGCAACCTTTGACAAGGACCAGTTGGTAGAATGGTAGCCCTTCTTCCTGTTCTTATTCACATGTTCTCTCAGGTGAATGAAGGAAAAATGATCTGTGGAATGGAATACATTGATTCACTTCAAATTTTATGCAAATTTAGCAGGACTGTCCACTAACATGCCTTGTGCCTTATTTGTGAAGCTCACAGTATAGGGAAATCTGTTAGGGCCACTATTTACAACATGACCAGTCTCTATACTTCTACATGTACCAAAGAATTTCACTCAATATCCCAAGGAGATGAATATTTCATAGTGATCTTATGCTTATTTTCTGGATTTCTGGAAGAGTTCCTTATATTATATATTACATATTATATATCATATACTATATACTATATATTTTATATTCTATTATATTATATTGACAAAGAAAATGTTAAGTGATTTAATTCCTTTTTGGAAATTGCATACATTATAAGAGAAAAACTATCTCGTAGGTCAGGTAGTAAAACAAAGTCTTAAATTTTAATGTAAATTAATTATAGTATCATTCCTATTACCCTCAAAAGTACAAGCAGAAAAGAAATGGAACTTTAAGGAATAGAAGGGCTAATATGTGTGACCAAACAGATTTCAATTGTCCTAATGGCTTATCTTTGGTTATAAAAGAAAACCTCCATTCTAACTAATTGGACTTAGCCCAGAATTATAATTATGTTTGATCAAAACTCTGAATATAAAACTGTCAAACAAATAAATGAAACTAAATCACAAACTACATGAAATCATAACCTTGTGTAGGTCTGGGGACTCAAGTGTTTCATTAGAGGTAGAAAACCATAGTTTTTTTGGTCATCCTCATGATTCTGACAGAATAATCTCTCAAAATTTAGCTCAATTCTTGCCTATTTGCTTCTAGTCAATTCTACCTGTAAATAATGAGAGCTGGAGACCTAATTTAGATAAGATTCTTAAGCCTCAAGTCTCATTTAAAATAAAATTATTGTCCTCTATGGATTTCCTAGTCCTCTTTTCTCAATTTCATGAAGAAGATGTATGAAATAGGTCAGGTCAGAAGGACATCCTTTTGATCCTTATTATTGGACTGCCTCCTATTTCTAACAGAAGGATATCAATGAGAAATGTTAAGAAAGGGATTGATGCTGAGATTTTTTCTCCTTCTAAGATCTTCAGAGTTAGTGACCATATAAGTGTGTACTAGATCTTGCCTGTGTACGCCCAATGTCCCAGGTAATTATTAATAGTGTTCCTTTCACTCACAAATATAACTTGGTTTAGAAGATAAATTATATTGTCACCCCATTTCTAAGTTGCTTCTTAGAGCTGATTCAGTTTGAGACAGGTTTTGTCTGAGCTTGTCACTTTCTTGTGAGACTTTTCCTCCAGTGGTTCAATGACATTTCCACTTTTAGCAATCACTTCCCCTGGAGTTGAGATCAACAGGCTGGGAATGGTTACGCTGTTTGTCTGTCTTGTCTATGCAACGGCGTCCCAAGAGTTGCCAGATGTCCACCTGGCAGTATCTGTGCCCAACCAAGAAGCCAAAGCTAAACATTTTATGTATTATTTTGGAAATACCAACTTCCTCCATTACTAATGATAAGTTTTTATAGCAAATAAATCTAAATACATTGTAAACTGAAGTTCTTCTACTGATATGCCGGAGTAATCTCCTAAAGACCAATCCTACTATCGATCTGGACAAAATACAAAAAAATGAAGAAAGAAAAAAATCAACTACCCGAGGGCACTTGAGGATGAGCAAAAGCACGAAGTTTCTGGACACTTGGAAGGAGGGAACTTCATAGGGCGATTTCTCCATTTGTGTAGCTTTTAGCATGAAAGCTATCCACAGTTGGTGCAGCAAGGGGTAACGAAAACTCCAGTAGTCTTTCTGGAGGATAGGAATTAGACACAGCAGCTGGAAAGTGAGGAGGGAGAAAAGGAGATAAAGGGAGACAGAGATGCATAGGGAGAGAGGGGGGCCAAATTTTGTGCTTGCTCTGTCCACCTCTCTGGCTGACTCATGACCCTGGTTGCTGGAGTAGATTGCAAACAGCCCAATTAAGGAGAAAGAACTGAAATGAGATTTGAGTTGCTGCTGAAGAAATGTTTGCAGTTTGAGTCCATGCAAATTAATTTGCCTGCTAAAATGAACAAACAAAAACACACTTTTTGAGGCGTTCACCAGAATCCAGAGTTTCCACCCATAACATTCCCAATGTCTAGGATATGACCCATAATTCCAAAGAAACAAAATGTAAACCAGTCTCAAGAGAGAGAAAAAAAAACCCAAAAAACATTCAACAGAATCCAACTGTGAGATGACCCAGATGGAATCCGTGGAAAAAGATTTTAAAATAGCTGTTAAGCTATGCTCAGTGATGTAAAGCAAAACATATTCACATTGAATCAAAGAAATATAAACCATATAAAAAGAACCAAATGTAATTTCTAGAACTGAAAAATTCAGCATCTGAATTAGAAATTCACTAGATGGCTTCACAGCAGAATGGGGGTGACAAAAGAATGACCCCATGAATATCAAGATAGATCATTAAAAATTATTCAATCTGAGGAACAGAGAACCAAAATGATTGAACAAAAATATCAAAGACTCAGGTACTTTTGGGCCAATATCAGATATTCTAACATATGTGTAAGTTCAGTTCGGGCAAGAGAAGAGAAGGATAGAATAGGGCAGAAAATAATATTGGAAGAAATAATGATCAACTGAAAGCAGAAGGTAATTCTCCTCCATCATGGGGATTTTAAATGTCCAGAACTGGACAGTGCTCACACCACAGACAGGATGGGCACAGAACACAGGCCTGTAGCTGCATTACCTCACAGAACTTTTTGCTCTGCAGGCTGTCTGGTATAGAACATACCGCAAGGAAGCAAAGTTTTCAGTGAAAATCAATGCATTGTGGCCTGGTGCTCAAAGACTACACTTTATGAAAGTGGATAAGCAAAGTCTTAGTCTTAGCCTGACCTGGGGTGGTTTGATACAATTAACAAAGAGGTGCAAAGGGGCCTTCAAAAAGAGGGAATTTGCCTTCCATTCAGAGGAATGAGGAAGGATTGGGGTCCCAAAGAGCTTGTAGGCCCATAAACTAGGGGGGAAAGAAAGTTCCCAGGACTTTTTTTCCTAAAAAATTTCCCTCTCCCTATCTTCCTTCTTTAGTAACACCAACACCGTCCCACCAATTTTTAAACATTATCAACATCACACGAAGTCATCTTGAGATAAAGATAAGTGGAACTTATTTTATAGAGGTCATTATTACTAATTAAGATACGTGGAAGCAATTTATTTTCTGTTTACTCTGCTAGTCCTTTTTTTCTTTTTTATGAATGTAATAGAAATTATAAGGGTAAATATTTTCCTGTGGTGAATCTCCATCTTTCTTTCTGCACCCTACCTTAATTTAAGTTCTTAAGCTCCCTTATCATTTATGGAAACTTAAAATTTTAGGAACCACTCACCCTAAGGGTTGGGAAGCACTTATGATATTCTTGTACTTCATTTGGAAGTATGATGCTTCTTTACAATAAAACTATGGAGAACAGAGAGGAAGAAATCGACCTTCCTATGTTGATTCGTTTGACCAAGTCACCAAAACTTCTAGCATCTTGTTGCTCAAATTATGGTTTGCAGATTAGCAGCAGCGGCATCACTAGGCCCTTGCTAAAAATGTAAACCCCCTGGCCCCACTCCAGACCTATTGAATCAGAATATGCATTTTAACAAGTTGCTTAGGTGATTCCTATGGAAATTATATTTTTAGAAGCCTTGCCTTAATACAGCTTTACCCTTCTCCTCCTTAAAAAGAAAGTATAATCTTTAGACTTGTTTAATTTCCACATCCTCATATTTTAAGTGGTAATTGATCACCTCTTTTTATAAGTCATTTCCTATGTGACCCTTAGCATGTTGATGGGCAACAGGATGAACAGAGTCAGCGCACTGTGTGCAGGCAATACAAGAAATGTAAGGGGTGGGGTGATGTCCTCTAATCTCTTGAGTGAGTTGATGTCTAAAAAGGTGTTTTCCTCAATGTCTGATAGATGTCCCAGGCATTGACTAGGCAGGTTCTATGAACTGATGCAAAAGATAAATTCTGGGTACAGATAGGGTAGGTGGTGATTATGTCGGGAAGTTGGCAGGAAGGACCCTCCTCAAACATTTCTATTCCTAGAAAGACTTGTAAATTAAAGAGTCTTTAGTGCTTTAAAAAATTGGGTGAATGGAATCAAAATAAGGAGTAAGCAATCTGATAGTAAGCAATCTAATGTTCCCTTGATCTTAGTTATTGTTGATGCTTTCCGCTAATGAAGTCTTGTCATGTTCGCTCACATAAAATTCTTTTCAAAGGAGAAACGAAACAAACTCCAACATATACATGCATGCATGTGTGTGGGTGTGCACCCCCCTTTCCCCAGCCCTGATTAAAATGGATCTAGCCACAGACTATGGATACAAAAGTACTACTAATGCATAACTAGGTCAATAAGCATAACCTAGACTTCCGAAATGTGAGGCTGAACTCGTATTTGAGAGCTTCAGACAATCAATGCCCAGCTTTGATTCGTGCACTCCCTTTCATTAATTCTGGGCCAACACATGGCCCACACTAATTAGTCCGTCTTTAATGGAGGCAGTTACTGAATGTCAACACCATGGTAGGTCACTAAATGCCACTTCTGCTGTTAAAAACCAAGGAAACAGGGGACAGAGCGCACCAAAGGCAACAAGAAACATGGAACAGTAAGAACATGGGGGAGGAGGAAATGCTGCTAATGAATGATAATGAAATGAAAGAGGCCAAAGTCTATTACAAGCTCTTAAGTTAATAATAATCTTATTTTCCATTTAATGAGGGTAGGGAGAGTCTTCAGAGGAAAGCTAAGGCAGTGAAGCTAGAAGAGAAATGATATAAGCTAAAGAGAGACTAAGCAAGGGCTTCCTCGTAATAGTGTAAATTAAGAGTGAATATGGTACAAGGAAAAATTATACTCAAGTTTTTTTTAGCCCAGCATTTTAGTCTTTTTAAACCATAGAATATTTGGAAAATCATTTCAGTTGTGATGGAGTGAATGTGTGTTGCGTGCTCTTTGAGTACTTTGGTACTTTGGGGGTATAATTTGTTTTCATGAATTTGATTAATCTGTTGTTACACTGTTCTTGCTCATGCCTGTCACCATATTTACATTTTACAAGCAAAGAAGCTGGGGTACAGATATTATGGAGGAAATGTTTGTAAAGTTAATATTCCTTATAGAAAATATCCTGCACATATGTGGTGGTTCCTGATTATTTACTGAAGTTTTATGGTTATGTGCTTTCTATTACTCCCCATAGAATACAGAATCTCTCAGGTGGGAAAAATGCCCAGCATCCCCTACAGCATACATCCAACAGTGTTCTGTACACAGTATTCTCTCACTAAATGTGTTTGTTTCTGTACTTTGCAATGATCATTTTAATTATGAAAATATTATTTTAGTGTTTGTCACAATAAGAATTCTCTTACTGAGTCCCAAATCTTTGAACTCCAGAATTAGCTCTAAAGATTGTAAAAGGATTTCTTATAAATTATATTTATAGACTGGCATTTGACCATGTTAATTTAGAGTTTTTCTATATAGATTAGTTGGTTTGGGATAGGAGAGGGTAAACAAAGTATCATTAAAAGTAAATCTTTTCACTAATATTTTCCCATAGATTTTCATGACTCATGCCTGATATAGTGAGACAAAGCTTCTTTGAATATCTTAGAATTTAAATGGCTGTCTGTGAGGATTTTAACAATATCCAACATTCTTTTTTTCTCTCCTTTAAACAGGTATACAAGCGCCAAGCTTAGAAATGTGTTCTGAGCCTTTTAATAAATACCATGATAATTCTGCCTGTATTTAGAAGAGCCATTTTTAAAAAGAGTTACCTAGAACATAGTAGTAGCTCAGTAAAAGTTAGTCAAATGAACAGATCTATAAATATTTCCTTCAATTAGCCTTGTAGGTTGGATCAAATGTTGTAGTCTCCTCTCTGTAAACAAAAAGTTCAAACATTACATAAATGCCCAGGCAAGGCTTTAAGTGCTCAGATCCTATAAGCTGTCCCTTGCTTCTGAAGTGGTCTCACACTAACGTGCAAATAAGACATGAAAATCAAGAATTAGTGAAGCAGAATGATCTAGGCTGTGGTAGATTAATTGCATTGTACGGTCCTAATTAATGTTGTTGCTGTATCTATGCTTTTTGTTTTATAACTGTCTAATTCTTCCCATTCGGACTTTTCTTCAGCTAATAGAATGTGGTAGAAGTGATACAATGCTGCTTCTAAGTCTATGTCTCAAGAATCTTATATCCTTCTGCTTGGATTCTTCTTTTCTTGCTCACTCTAGTCCTTTGTCCACACCATGTGACTATGCCTGGACACCTGGAGGATGAGACACATGGAGAAAAGCCAAGGTGGCCCAAAGACAGTCAACTTTCAGAAGCAGACTCAGTCCTGCCCAAACAAGCTAAAGTTTACCACAGATGGATGAAACCACCTGAAACCAGAACCTTCCAGATCAATCTACTCACAATTTGCAAGCGACAAAATTGTCAGGTAAAAGAATGGTCGTTTAAGCTTCAAATGTTGTGGCAGGTTGCTATATAGCAGTAGCTAACTAGTACATGAGGTTAGGAGCTGTGGGCCCTGTTGATCTAAAAATTTATTTCCTTATATAGAAATACACTATCCTCATCAAATTATTGTGAGACTTAAATTTGTGCTTGGTGCATTGTCTTAGATGCATTTAATAAATAGCAATTGCTACACCTGCTGCTACTCCCACTATGATTATTGCTACTGTCATGTTACTAATACTAATTCTACTACTGAACCAAGCATTCTAGTAAAATACAGATATTTTAATATCCTACGGAAACATGAAGAAGGTGGGAACTTAGCTGTCCTTTTATATGTGGGGAAGGCTAAACAGAGGTGGTTAGATATGAGCTGAGTCTTAAAAGGTCTTTTAAGGTGTGAAGAGGTATTAAAAAAATACTATCAAAAGGATAGCCTATATCAATAAGGGAGACAAAAATAACTGAATTCGTATAATGTTTCAGTTAACAAAGAATTTGCAGAAACAATAGTTTATTTGATCTTCCTTTCACAGCAGAAAACATTATCTTTATTATATGATTTGGAAATGAAGATTCTAAGCTTACATGAGTTATTTAAGGCTATTCAGTTTGAAGAAGGAGCTAGACTCAAACCCAGGCCTTTTAACTCCAACAAAAGTTATTTCCCATATATCACAATGCTTGTTCTTATACCATAGTATTTCCCTAAATAAACTAGAAATATTGGAAGCTTATAAATAAAGTATTTAAATAAGATTCTCAGTATGCTTATGAAAATAGATCTTTTAATTCAGAATATACTTAATCCCTCTTTTAGATTTTTCAGACTATTTGGTAGTTAAGCAGAAAAGATGTCACTATAATTAGATTAATGTTGAGAATTTATGTTTTCCACATTCATTTTGTGTAGTGTGTGAGTGTGGGAGAGAGGGAGGGAGAGAGGGTGGAGAGGAGGCGGGGAGAGAGAGAAAGAAAGAATATATCCCATAATAACAGCAGTCTTTTGTCATTTCCAATTCTAAGAAACAAATTGCCTAAAGTAATGTGAGTTTAGTACAATTAGAGTGCCCTTATTTTCTCTAACTGGGAATATGGAAAGATTTGAATTACTTTGTTTGAATTGCTTTCTTAAGGCCCAGGGAAAGACTTAATTTCATTTTTTTGAAATCTAGGAAGACCTTTCTGGTATGTAGTAAAAGCCTATCTTTTAATGGTTTGGGACGCATCCTGTGACTGAAAGCTAAATAAAAGGGTATATTTGCAGCCCATTAACATCTTTCTTAAGGTTTAAGCCACATGGAATCACATCACAAAGTCCAGTTTCTGATGTTAGCAATTTCATTGTAAATCACATTTAATGTGGTTTTCTAGTTAAAAAAAAAAAATACCATTTTACAAGTTGTTACTTGGTTGTCCGCCTTCAGGCCAAGGGGGCCCTGATGGAGTAATAAATTTTGATGGAACTCTGGCTTATTAACAGCCTCCAAATTATGTTGATAATTGTCTCAGGTTTATGGAGATAACTATGTCATTATGTTTAAATGAGTCTCCAGTATAACCCACTGAGATCAAGACCAGAGAGCTGCTGCTAACACTGACATGTGATATGCAGCTGGATTGACAAAACACCATGTTCTCTGTGGTTTGGAAAAAAACCACCAAATCTTGTAGGATGAATTCCATATCATTGCATTTCTGCATCCCAGATCTTGCTTCTGAGTTCTAGTCCCATATATCCAATGGTCTACCCCTCAAAAGGCCCATATTCTCTGCAATTTGGGCATGAGCTAACTGATCTCCTTCCTTTTGATAACAAAAAGACAGACCACTCAAAAGAAAAATAAGCAAAGAATTTGAGTAGCCATTTCACAATATAGTACATTCAAATGGCCATTAATCATATGGGAAATGTGCTCATTCTCACTTGTTAATCAGGGAAATACAAATTAAAACCATAGTGAGATGTTATTTTTATCTACCAAGCTGGCTAAAACTAAAAAGAATGATGATATCAAGTGTTGGTAAGGATGTAGAGCTATGAGAACTCTCATATGTTTGTGATAGGAGGGTAAATTTTTGCAACCACTTTGAAAAGGTATTTACTGCTTTAGCTGAAGATGTACATACTCTATAATTCAACAATTCTGTTTCCAATAGAAATGTGCATGTAAGTGCAGAAAGATGCTTGCAGAAGAATGTTCATAGCAGCACTCTTCTAATAGTTCCAAACTAATAATTATTTAAATATCCATCAACAGTATATGATGTGTTATATTCATACAATGGAATACCATGCAGTGATGTAAAAGAACAAACTGCTATTATATACAATAGTATGTATGAATCTCACATACATAATGTGTGAAAGAAGCCAGACACAAAAGAATTTCCTAAACTGTTTCATTTATATCAATTCCGAATGGGAAAAAATAAACTATTGGAAGGGAAATTAGTACTCTGTTATATTTAGAAAGAAGTAGAGGTAGTGCTTAAGAGGGAATACAGGGAAGGCACCGGGGGTACAATCAGCATTCTATTTTTTTGAACTTTGGTGGTGGTTGCACAAATGTTTGCTTTGTAATAGCACATTGAATAGTTGCATACCTAGCATATTTGACTCCCACAGTAGACAGCATTTTTTTAATATTCCTATATGACAAAATTATTTTTAGTGATAATGACATAATAACAATAACCCATACTTTCTAAATTCATCTTTAGTTTCAAAACAACTAAAATGGAAGAATATAATTCAGTTAATATTACACTTTACAATTTGCTTTCTGTTACACTGTTTCACATTTAAACACAAGTACAATCTCCAAGTGGTCACATAGACTGGCCTAATTAACTAACTAAGATTGCTTCATCATTTTTACAATCACTGTGCTGTTAGGTATAGATAGTGTCACATGTTGGAGATTCAAATTGCTTCCAAAGCAAACTGGTAAGATTGGAAACCATTATCATATTAGTTTGCTAGGGCTGGCACAACAAAATACCTCACAGTCAAGAGGAGCCTAAGGAGACTTAACAACTACATGTAGTGTGATATCTTGGATGGCATCCTGAAACACAAAGGACATTAGGTGAAACTGAGGAAATCTGAACAAAATACGGGCTTTACTTAGTAACAGTTTATCAATATTGATTTATTAATTGTAACAAATGTATCATACAAATATAAGATATTAATAACAATGAAAACTGGATGTGGAGCATGCACAATATCTTCATATTTGTTCTGTAAATATAAAGCTGTTCTAAAATAAAGAGGTTTATAAAAAAATAAAATAGCAGACATATACCATAATGTAGCAATTATTACATCAAATGTAAATGGCCTAAATCCACCAATTATAAGACATAGGACAATGGAATCATTAAAAACCAGGACCCACCTATGTGTTTTGTGAAACAAATTCATGTCGAGGGCGGAGCAAGATGGCAGAGGAGTAGGAGACCTGGATTTCGTCTCCTCTCAGGAATTCAGCTGGATAGGGATCAAACCATTCTGAACACCTACAAACTCAACAGGAGATCAAAGAAAAGAATAGCAACAACTCTCT
>NC_138374.1:42165399-42171344 GCF_054177405.1 Leptonychotes weddellii | reverse complement strand
GGTTAGCCTGGTAATGGGTATTGAGGAGGGCACATTCTGCATGGAGCACTGGGTGTTATGCACAAACAATGAATCATGGAACACTACATCTAAAACTAATGATGTAATATATGGGGATTAACATAAGAATAAAAAAAAACACAATATATAAAGTACTTTAAAAACATAAAAAAAAAAGAAATTCATGTCAAATATCACAATATAGGTTGGTTGAAGTAAGTGGATGGAAACAGATATACCATGAAAACATTAATCAAAAGAAAACAGGAGTGACTATAGTAATATCAGATAAAGTAGATTTCGAGTAGATAAAATAGTCTGACACAAAGAAGGATATTATTTAATGATAAAAGTGTCCATATATCAGGAAGACATAGCAATCCTTAGTATGTATTCACCTAATACCAGGGCTACAAACTCTGTAAAGTAAAAAGTGATAGAACTGAAAGGAGAAATAGACAAACCTGCAATTATAGTTGGAGATGTTAATACCTCTCACTCAATAATTGATAAAACAACCAGACAGAAAATAAGCAAGGGCGTAGAACTCAACCCCAGTCTCAACACCAGCCCCATTCAACAAGGTCTAATGGACATTTATAGAATACTCCAGGACATTCCTGGAGGACATATACCTCCTACAGGGCAATTCCTGTAAGATATATACCAAGATAGAACATATCCTGGGCCATAAAATAACCATCAACAAATTTGAAACAGTTGAAACATACAGAATGTGTTCTTTGATTACAATGGAATCAAACCTGCAATCAATTACAGGAAGATCATAGGCAAATATCCAAACACTTGCAAACTAAACAACACACTATGTAATAATCCATAAGTCAAAGGGGAAGCCTTAAGGAAATAAAAAATATATACTGGAATGAGTGAAAATGAAATGACTGGAAAAGACTGGAAAAAAAAAAAGATGACACAAAGTACCACTATCAAGAACAAAATAGGGAATATCTCTATGGACTGAAGACATGGAAAGGATAGTAAGGAATACTATGAACATCTATGAATATCTCTATATGCATCAATTTAGCAACTTTGATAAAATGGACCAAGTCCTTGAAAAGCAGAAACTACTATAACTTATTCTATATGAAATAGATAATTTGAATAGCTCTATAACTATTATGGAAATCAAATTCATAATTAGAGAAAGACCACCACCACCACCAAAATCTCCAGGCTCAGGCAGTTTCATTGCAGTGTTTTACCGAATATTCAAAAAAGAATAACACCAATTCTATACAGTATTTTCCAGAAAGAAAATGAACACTCTCTAATTCATCTTATGAAACCAAAATAATAATATATCAAAACAAATAAGACCACATGCAAAAAAGAAACTGCAGATCAATATCCCTTATGAAAAATGATGCAAAATCCCTTAACAAAACATTAGAAATATAATTTAGCAATTTATAAAAAAAATTATACACCTCACAACGTGTGTTTTATTCTAGGGATACCCGGTTATTTCAATATTCTAAAATCCTTAAATCCACTATATTAACAGGCCAAAGAAGAAAAATAACATGACCTTATCAATTGATGCAGAAAGAGCATTTGACAAAATTCAACACTCATTCATGATAAAAACTCTTAGAAAACTAGGAGCAGAGGTCAACTTCCTGAACTTGATAACATAGCCACAAAAAATCTTATAGCTAAGATCATGGCTTATAGTGAAACACTGAATGTTTTCCCCCCAAGATCAGAAAGAAAAAAAAAAGGCATAAATATCTCCTCTTACCACTGCTATCCCACATCATATTGGAAGTTCTAGCCAGAAAAATAAAGCAAGAAAAGAAAACAAATGGCATGCAAATTGGAAAGAAAAAAATAAAACTGTCCCAATTTGCAGATGGCATGAATATAGAAAATTGCATCACCAAAAGTCTTTTAGGAGTAATAGACTATCCCTATTACTCTATTTCTATATTCTAGCAATGAACATTTTGAAACCAAAATTAAAATACAATGCCATTTAATCACCAAACAACTCCCCAAGAAATAAAAAACATCATGACTTAGGTGAAAATCTAACAAAATATGTATGGGACCTTTATGCCATGAACTACAAAATGCTTTTTAAAGAAATGAAAAAAAAAGAAAACCCTAAATAAATAGAGAGACATACTGTGTTCATGGATTGGAACACTTGACATAATAAAGATGTCAATTCTCTGCAAATTGATATACAGTTTTACTACAGCATTCTCTTGTATTATTTCAGATGGGTTAAAGAACCTGAAAGCAACTTCCGGCCTTACTTCCATGAACCTAAATTTTAGCATCTAATGCTACAAGTGCTTATGAAGAAGAGGACAAAGTAATTACTCTGTAACCCAACCTGTAAATTTTTCAAAAGCAAAAGAATTGGGAGATAATGAGTCCCTTCTCAATAGAGTTATTCAAGCTAAGATAGGAAACCACTTGGTGAGGTGATTGTGGCTCTGTTTAGACTGGTCCTGCCAAGGTTTCTCTGATCCCTGAGAGTCAATAACCTAAAATATCATCATCATCATCATCACCATCATCAACATCATCATCGTTACCATCATCATGATAGCCACTACTCATTGCGGGTTCATAACAAGTGCTAATCACTAACCCTACGAGGCTAAGAGAGCTTATGTAAATTGTCCAGATTCACACAGATTATAAATAGTATCAGTAGCACTCAAACTCAGGTTTCATTGAATTCAAAGCCACTGACCAGTGAAAATTATTAGAAATATCTTAGCATTTATTTTTATCTCATATATTTTTCCTTTTCATTTCTACTGTATATTCATATACAATATATAATTCATATAACATTAATCAATAGTGTGTGAATCATTAATCAATAATTAGGTATGTGAAAGGAGATTTTTAAAGTTTCCCTTCATAGATATATAAAATCTGGAAAGCCACTCTAAATTACACTCTCCTGCCTTCCCCATGCTAGATTCTATATTTTTATATAATTCAGCTGTGTATATGACCCATCAACACCCCAGTGATGAATAATAGTTCTGATGGGCAAGTATCTGTAAGCGAGGAAACTAGAAGTGTTGATTAAATTGCTCTACATTTCTTTTTTCAAAATGTGTCTGTTCATATGTAATGGGGCAATTTTCTGCACCCACCTTAGGGATCCCTCCATATTGTCTTTTCCTATCTGAATCCTTTTCTTCAATATTTGGTATGATTGACAGTGGGGGTAGGGCCCACACTCAAAACAACATACTGCTTTGGCATCTCTCCTATGAATTCCTGAGGCCATGAAAGTCAGAAAAACATTGTCAGGTTAGGGTCATAATAAAAGGCCCTATTGAATGCTGTTCTCCTGAGCCTGTAAATTCAGTGAAGTTTATTGTTCTGATCTTGAGTCCACAGATTATGCTGTGTGATTTAAGGCACTAAAGAAGCAGTCAGTTTGAGCAGCAGTAAAATTTCTGCAGAATAAACAAACTCATAAACTGGCACTCTACAACCTTCTCACACTGCACTATTTTCCCTGGGCTGTTTCACTCCAGCATTATAGTGTTAAAATGAAGCAAAGTACAGACTTTAACTTCTAGGACTTAAAAAGTCAGGATTCACATTTAGACAATGCATAACAAAGTACCTCCTGATCTGAAATTTTCCCTAAAAATATTTTAATGATTTAGCACTTTCTGTGATAACAAACATAATTGTCCTGTCATTTACTCTGTGGTTTGGGCAGGTCTATATAGTCTGTGAGAAAATACATTCCATGCACGGTGATCACTACTGGCCTGCACTTTTCTTGGCTATTGCTGCAATTAGTCAAAAATTACCAGGAATTCCCTGGCTGAAGGTAAGAAAGTCTGGGATGGGTGTGGCGTAATGATTTGTAACTGGAGTGTGTCATCCTTAGATCTTCGTAGCACTCCATTCCTTTTAAGAGGCTACCATGGCTCTTTTATAATTCAGGAACTCTGTAAGTCTAAGGATTTTCTAGGTTTTTGTAAAAGCCAAAACCACTTGGAAAAAGTGGCAGGTGTCCCAGAAGGGTTGGGGTTAAAAAAGAGTGACTTGAGAAGAATGAGGAAGAGAAGAGTCTTCTTCCCCAGCTTGGAAGGAACATGAGTAGCAGAGACATGCACCCAGCATCCTGGCTGTGCACCAGGTGTCTGGTGGTTGGCTTGAAGAAGATCAAGCTACTAGGCTCAGAGCCCAAGCATTCACAGCCCAGCCCAAGAGTATGGTTCCCAAATGTATAAAAGGAGCACCAGAGCTACTGGACCTGTAGAGACCCTATGAGTGCAGGGATGATGGATAAATTGGGGATGCCAATGTGGACAGACAGCTGATGACTGGAGGGGCATACCCAATGCCTTTAAACATATAAGATGTTGTGCCTTGAGCATCTTAAGATTGGGAGCTGAAAATTATTGGAATTGATTTCTCCAAATCATTATGGAAGCTTGCATGCCAGAATTTCCAGTTTGTTATTTGCATCAAAACTATAAGACATTCAATTCTTATGCCCATAAGATCTGCAACAATGGCTATCTACCTGGAGACATTCACTTCTATGATATTAATTTCCAAATATTTTGTAAAATGTCTTTTCTATTACACCTTAGGTTATCACTTACAATGTGGTTTATTGTCAGTTTCAAAAGATTTTTGTGGTGTCCTTTTGATGTTGTTTGCATTATGGAAGTGTGTATATTGCCTGATTTTAATATTATGCATCTCTGCCTCTTACGGGGGGAATATTATGGTTTACTCTATTCTGTTTATTTTACTTTCCAGTACTCAAAGTAAGAAACATAGGGAGCAACATGTGGAGGCTCACATTAACATATATTAACTGAAACTGAAAAGAGCAGAAGAAAGCCAAAAAATAAAGACCAAATGCCAGGTTTGTTTTTCTTTGATTACCTAGAGCATATGTGTTATAGTGGGTGTATCATTTCATCAAAACTAAGGTACTGTTGATTGTACAATCATTATTTTGTGTTCTAATAGGGAAGAAAATAGGCTACCAATTAGACACAATACTTTCTTATCACTTAGAATTTTTATTTTATACTTATTGAAAGAATTTTTACACTTACTTAAGTGTATACTTTTATTGTATATCTCTCTTGGACATGCATGGGAAAGAAAGTAAAAGTGAAATAAATTAATTAAAGTGTTGCTAAAGCTTCTTCCCCTCTGGAGTCTGATTTTCCTGAATTGCCTTCTAACTTAGGGACATCAAGCCCATGTATTATTCAAATATGGATTAAGTCATCAAGAGCATTAATGAGGCAACAATTGTTTAGAGAGCACGCCACTCTTTAAAGTTCTCTCCCAAAATGTTGATGTCCATTCTGCCAGTTTTGATGTTGACACTTTGCATGTTTGCACATGCTCAAGAAATGACATGGTAATGGCCCCTTCTTACAACAATCTCTTGGCTTTTTAAAAAAGATTTTTATTTATTTATTTGAGAAAGTGAGTGAGAGAGAGAGAACACAGCCGGGGTAGGGGAGAGGAGCAGAAGGAGAAGCCGAATCCCCACTGAGCACAGAGCCCGATGCTGGGCTTGATCCCAGGACTCCAGGATCATGACCCCAGAGAAAGCAGTTGCCTAACCGACTGAGCCACCCAGGAGCCCCTACCTACAACAATCTTAAGGTGCCATAAATTATAACAGATACTCCATCTTCCTGTTGAATCTCAGATCTGTACCTCTGAAACAAATAATGCAATATATGTTAAGAAAAAAAAAAAGAAGAAGAAGAAGGTAGCGGGAGGGGAAGAATGAAGCGGGGGAAATCGGAGGAGTGGACGAACCATGAGAGACGATGGACTCTGAAAAACAAACTGAGGGTTCTAGAGGGGAGGGGGGTGGGAGGATGGGTTGGCCTGGTGGTGGGTATTGAGGAGGGCACGTTCTGCATGGAGCACTGGGTGTTATGCAC
>NC_138374.1:42121437-42165299 GCF_054177405.1 Leptonychotes weddellii | reverse complement strand
TTAAAAAAAAATAGTAATAAAAAAAAGATACTCCATCTTCAATATATTAAATTATTAAAAAGAATATGTACCTTAGTACCA
The DNA here is from genome assembly GCF_054177405.1 of Leptonychotes weddellii. Lineage (NCBI taxonomy): Eukaryota > Metazoa > Chordata > Mammalia > Carnivora > Phocidae > Leptonychotes > Leptonychotes weddellii. The sequence continues at coordinate 42,165,218 of NC_138374.1, read as the reverse complement.
ATGAAACATGGAATTAATAGTCTATATAATTTCTTATAAAATGGATTCATAACACAGGAAAATTATTTTACAGGATTAAAAAGGAAGACCCTTTACCTAGTTTTCTTCTTACATTGTTATTTTCAAGGCAAAAATACAAAAATTCTTTAAAGTTTTCAGAAAGGTTATAGCCCACCAAATATGCTGAGATGATTTACCATTGTGATTGTTTGATCACCAAGATTCCTGTTTACATTGTGTGATCACTATTTAACATTCTTCCATTGTCCTTCTATTGAACAAAACATCACAACAGATAATCGGAAAATAGAAGATGTTAGAGAAAATTAATTAGTCTGAAAAATTAATTCTGAATAGAGAATATTTTTCTTAAGTAATATTACTTTTTTCAATATACAGAATGGCAAGATTTGGATATACCATAGCATTCTGAATGCACTACAATCTGTATAAAATTGCTTCTTTTCAATATTTTTTTCTAGATATCTTGGAGTGGAACTCAAACATTTAGATCATGACCCCACACCAGGAAAATTTTTTTTAAGATTTTATTTATTTATTTATTTGACAGAGAGAGAGAAACAGAGAGCACAAGTAGGCAGTGAGGCAGGCAGAGGGAGAGGGAGAAGCAGGCTTTCCACTGAGCAGGGAGCCGGATGTGGGTCTCGATCCCGGAACCCTGGGATCATGACCTGAGCCAAAGGCAGACGCTCAACCGACTGAGCCATCCAGGCACCCCCAGGAAAATGTTTTGAGCACACATCTTCAATGTAGGTATGTTTATTCACATATTATATAAATGTGGTACTATACTAATATATCATCTGCATTTAAACTATACACAAAAATGGGGTGCTTGGGTGGCTCAGTCGTTAAGCGTCTACCTTCGGCTCAGGTCATGATCCCAGGGTCCTGGGATCGAGCCCCGCATCGGGCTCCCTACTCATTGGGAAGCCTGCTTCTCCCTCTCCCACTACCCCCTGCTTGTGTTCCCTCTCTCGCTGTCTCTCTCTGTCAAATAAATAAATAAATAAAATCTTAAAAAAAAATAAACTATATTCAAACACATTGATAGAAGGGATGTGATGAGACGTCAATGCAAATAAAAATTTTAATATATTCCTATTGGATCCCCAAAGGGTAATCTTGCACACCGATTGTGAGCACCACCTTCCTAAACTGTCAAAATATGGTCAATCTGATGAGTGTCCTTTTTTTTTCCCCAGGGAAAATGTAACTCGTTATCTCCCCCCCCTTTTTTTTTTTTTACTAGTTTCTTAATGCTAGAGAGTTAATTTGTTTCTGCAAGTGAGCCTTTGATTACCAGAGTGTAACTTCCTCATGTGGCAAGAGTTTAGTCTTAGGAAAAGTTCCCTGTGAAGTTAATTTTTATAAATTGAGTCTGGCTCCCTGCTGACTTCATAAAATGGAAAATTTGTTTCTCTTGGGGCAGAGGGGAAACACAGCCCTTTAGATATAATAAAATCACACTAAAGCATAGAGAAAATCTTTGAAAAGCCTATGTTTAAAAGAAAATCATTACTTTTATGCTCAAATAATGTTACTCAAAATGAGATCAAGTCTTGATTGCAAAACAGTAAAGCTTCCATCTTGCTTTTTAAAATTCCTGTTACACTACTAAAAGATCGAAAGGAGTAAAAAAAAAATAGTAAAGAAATCACCTACACTAACTGAATGAAAATTTCTGTTTCTATTTTCTTTTTTCCATTTTTCTTTCATAGCCCAGTCCAAACTCTGGCTATTGAATATTTACATATGAAAATTACAGTAAAAAAGATCAATATTACAAATAATACAATCAACTTATATGTAGAATGTTGAATATTTTATCAAGTTACCCATTATATAAATAAAACCCTACCTTTTATTTATGAAGGCAGATTCTTTGGAGTGAAGATAGAATGTGTCCCTCAGGATCCCTCATTGAAAGAGCAAAGGAGGTAGAGGTATATATTTCCTGTGTTTGAATTTTATTTCCAAGTGTGGGCTATATAATGAATATAAGTGTCTCAATATCTGCTTAAATCTTTAGGAGAGAATATTATAAATTAAATCATTAGATCAAAGGGATACATTCTTAATTTGAAACATGTGCTGACAGTGTATGAGTGCCTATCTCTGAAAGTACCCACCAGTATTGGTAATTGTCAATCATATTAACTTTAGTCAGTGTGAGTTGAAAAACAAGTCTTCTAATTTGCATTTGTAATACTTGTTAGCTATATATTAAACATTCTTTCAGCCATATTAATTTTTTGTGCCTAAATTCTTGTATTTGTTGCCCATTTTTGCTTATAGAAGCATTAGTATATTTTCCATTTAACATAAAGTATCTGTACATCTTATTGTTATTAGCACTTTATATTATTTTTGTAAATAAATGCACGTACCTTGATAAAGTTCTTAATTTTTGTGCAATTGTTCTCTTGTTCTGGCAACATGCTGGAAAGGCAAACCTGGATCCCTTTCAATTATAAACTAGAAGAATGGCAGATTTAAATATAATACATACTTCACCTCATAAAAATAAAAGGAGGTGAAGTTCCATTTGTCAGAAACAAAGCAGGAACTGAAAACTTGAGCATTAAGCCAGTCAACTGAAGTTATATTGGCCTTGTAGATGATTATCCAACCCCAAATTAGACCCCAAATCTTAGAGAATCGGACCTGAATTTCCATGCAGGAGCAGAAGTTGGACATGGAACTTGAGGTTAGAGGGAGTTGGAACTAAGACTCTCATGTAAAAGCAGGATATCTGGAGGATATACTTACAGGGAAAGGAGAAAGGAAATCTTGGCAGGACAGTCCTTTGAGAAGCGAAACCCTTTCTGTACTAGAAAGTAAAAAAAGAAAAAAAAATTCTATGAGAAATCAAAGCCCTGAGCCTGTGCTCAGTTTATGCAACCCTACCTGTGCTGTAGGAATTCCCAAACTAGGAACTTCACTTGGACTCAGACTAATAATTACTCTAAAGCCTAAGAGAAGCTAATGTTCTGGAAGACAGAACCACAAGTTGGAAAAGTTGACCTATCCAATTTCCAAATCAGCAAAGAAGAAAAAATAAAAAGGGAAGAAGCAAATATATGGTAAACAGAAAGCACAAAATAAAATAGTAGAAATAAATCCTAACTAATTAACATAAATATCAACCTATCACACTCAGTAGTAAAGAGACAGAGGTCCTAAGATTAGACTAAAATAACAACAAAATCCAGTGACAGACTACTTTACAACTAAAATACAGTGATCCAGATTTTGGGGGGTGGGGAATTGGAATAAAGATCTGAATCAGTTCAGCAAGATAGTAGAATAACATAACTTGGAAATATTTTTGCTCTAAACACTTTAGATCCTGGGTAAATTTCCATTATTTGGTATCTCTCAGAGGAAAGAAAACAATATACATGAATGTCAGAAACGAAGAAGAAACTTAAAGCCATAAGGACAAAAATCAGTGTTCAATGTTTGGCTGTTTTGGTGGTAGTTTGAGGGCAGTTGATAGTGTGGTCATGCTAGTTTAGGGATCCAAATATAATGCCCAGTAGGATGAGAAGATGAAATTTGTCTCTTAAAAGCAGGGAGACAGATCTGAGGCCATCTGTGATAAACTGGAAATTTCAAGGGATTGCATGCGTGCATGCATGTCATGTGCAAGGATCAGTAAGCTGATCAGTGTAGCTGAAATAGAGTGCCCAATGGGAAAGGAGGTAGGAGATGAAGTCAGAGAGGAAAAGGGGGATGATAATACATAGCTGCTGTGGCCCAGTCAATAGACTTTGGCTTTTACTCTGCATAGTGAGGTGGCGATAAATTAATGAATTTTGAGCAGGAATCCAACTTGATATAGCTTTTCTATAAATAGAGAATAGCCTGTGAAGGGGCAATGGAAGAAGCAGGAAATCAGCTATGAAGCTATTGAAATTATAATCTAGGCAGGAGATGGTGTCTTAATAGTCCTGGAGTAGTCAAGATTTAAGCAATTCTGTATATATTTGAGTTTGTGGCTGATCAGATTTGTTTATGACTTGGTTGAGAAAAATAGAGGAGCCAAGGATGATTCTCAGGGCTTTGAACTGGGCATCTGAGAGGATGGATTTGTTTCTTTTAACTGAGATAGAGAGCAGGGAAAAAAGCAGAGTGCTGGGGAAATTCAGATGTTTGGTGTTATGTACTTTAAAGATGAGGTGCTAATTAAGCATCTCAGTGGAAAATATAAGTTGTCACTTGGATATTCAAATGTAGTGTGGGGGAGAGTTTGGGGCTGGATACGTAATGGTCCCAAGAACCATTGCAGTTAAGAAACTTGAAAGATAGAAAAACTATAGCTAGCTTGACTTCCACAAGGATAAACATAGAGAGCAGTATTCAAAGAGGAAATGGCTGGGAATTTTCCAAAACCTACAAAAGATGTAAAACTTGAGACTTAGTAAATAAATGAATTCTTAATAAATCTATTCTTTGGCATATTGCAACAAAGCGACCAAACACCCAAATCCAAGAGAGCATTGGAAGAACAACCCGAGATAAAACTCCAATAATGGAGGCTTCACATCAAGAAAGAAGCCAAAGAATGATATGGGCTCCACACATGTGTGCATCTGTCGAAACTAATTGATTATACATCTGAGTTTTTTGCCTGTCCTTGAATCTTTTTTCAAAAGAGAAAAAAATAATAAATATTGAGTTCTGGATAATAATATGCATGCTTCAATAGGGGGAAGTGTACTGATGTGTGTAATATACGTAGAAATGCATAAAAAATAAGATGGACTCATGGGTGGTTAGAGGGATGGAGAGGCGTAGATTAAGGGTGTTCATTGCATAATTCTTTCAAATTTGCTGTGTGTTAGTAAATTTTTATAATAAAATTGTAAGAAAAAAAGGGAAGACACCAGAGATTTTAGCCCTTACACTACTAAGAAAATTGACTTCCAACTTAGAATATGTATCTAAAAATTTTAATCAATTGACCTTTCAAGTTTGAGGGTGAAATGAAAATATTTTAAACAAAAGCTGAGTATGCCACTGGCAGGACAGCTGGGGATGCACTTCAGGGAGAAGGAATGAAACAAAGAGAGAATAAAACATAAGAAGTAATGACGAGCAAAAGAGTATTTTCATCACAGGCATGTCTACATTACCTATTAACACACTCATAAACGGTTTCTGTGTGCCTGTTTCTCCAGACCCTTGCCAGCATTCAATCTTGTCACAACTGACATTTGAGATCTTAATAGTTTTATGTGCTGTATTTCAACAATAAAAGAGGTTGAGCATTTAAAGCTTTTGATTTTAGACAATTTTTTGTCCTCTTTCTGTAAACTCTTTTCTTAACCCAGATATTTTTTCCTACTAACTCAATGGGGTTTATGTTTGTAATTGATTTAGTTGAGATATTTAGTGATTTATTTTACTCATTGATCCTCATGGGTATTGTGGGTATGTTCTCCTGATTTCTGTTTACCTTTTATTTTATCGATGTTATTTTTTTCAATTTTTATTATTATCATATATTTAAATTTCTCAAAAAAATCCAACTTTTCCATTATGGTTTTAATATGATTCTTAGAAATTCCTAGGCACTCCAAGAATATAAGTAAATTCAACTATGTTTAGTTCTAAATTTTTTTTATTTCAACTTTTAGGTCTTAAAATTTGATCAACTTAGATATTACTTTGTTGCACAAAACATGGTAGGGATCCACGTTAGTTTTCTTCCTCATTGTGATTGCATTTTTTAAATCACATAATGGGAATCCATGGAAGTGTGACAACACATGTTTTTCATGTCACTGATTCATTTGTAGTATTAATTATTCAAATTTTGGGGGAATGTATTCTAAAAATATATACTTTCTCTTTTCCTTTCATTTTCTAAATTTCATAAAGTCATAAAAATAAAGTTGTACTTTAATTCTCACACATTTTTTATTCTTTTTTCAAAGATTTATTTATTTATTTGAGTGAGAGAGAGAGAGCGGGGGAGGGGAAGAGGGAGAGGGAGAAGGAGAGAAGCAGACTCTCTGTTGAACCCGGAGCCTGACAGCAGGTTAGATCTCAGGACCCCAAGATCATGACCCGAGCTGGAATCAAGAGTCTGTCGCTTAACTGACTGAGCCACCTAGGCGCCCCGCACTTTTTGATTCTTGATATTTTCCTTCAAGTATTGCCACAGTTGTTGCTTTTGTACTTTAGTAACAGTAACAAATGAGGCTTATGAATTTAGATGTCAATCTGAGATGTGTTTAATTTTCTCTTTTTCAAAAGCTGGTTGGTAATAAAGAACAGAATGCTACGGAAGCTGGCCCACTGCTTTCCCTCTTCTGCCACAGTGCACTTGTTGCTGTTCCTCCAAAACATGTTAAGCAGACAGTGTTTTCGGGGTGTCCTTGCACTCATGTGGCAGTCCACAGCATCTGACATAGGGGCCACCCTCCCTATGCAGAGATCAATGAACAATTTTTCCCTCATGGAGGGATTTCTCTCATGGAGGTCTCTTCCCCAAGTCCCATTTCTTTGGTTTCCTGGCTGGCTTGCCAACTGTTCATTTGAAACCTTAGGAACCTCGCAGGTGAAATTCGATACTGGCCCCCATGATTGAGCATAGAGGGCAAAGAGAGACCAAAGAAAGGCAGACCAGTCCAGATTGGTAAGTGGCAGGATTAATAAGCAAGGGAACTTACTTATTAGGCTTACTTTGGGCAACTGCAAGGCTAGTTGCACCTGCCCGCCAGAATCTTAAGAGTTTATATGAAGGCCTTAATGGGGTTCAGTCATGTATACAACAGTCCAAATGGTCTCAACAACACTATACTTTCTCAAGGCTGAATCCTTGAAGTGGCTCCCAAAGACAGGGGTGGAGGTGAGGAGCTTCTGATTACCAGGTTCAGTTTGTGGGTCAGCTGGGCAGTCACATCCTCTCAATGATATCTTCCAAAACACATATATACCCATTTGGTGACACTAATTTATCCTTACCTTTTCATAATCATCTCATTATATGTCTAAAGTTTTAGGTGAATTTGGGAATACCAACTTCAAAATAGATGCATAATTTCAGTAATTTAATATTCAGAGTTCAAACGAATATAACTAGATGTGGCCTTACTACCTTACAGCATGAAAGGGATATATAATAGTTGCGAAAAATTCTATTCATACAACGTTTAAACAATTCTAAAAATTAGTGTTGTACCAAACTGTATATTTAGTTAATATAAATTTCCCACTGGGTTCTCTATATGATACTAGCAAAAGTATTTGCTCAAATATAAGACTATTTGAGTATAAAAGAACATAAAATAAGAGAATAACAACTGAAGTAGTAAGTAAATTGAGTGGTTAATAAGTAGTTGTGATTGAAATATTTTTAGGAAACATTCATCAGAATCGAGACCATGGTATACAGCAGTGTCTACTCGGTCTCTCAGTTATAGATACATGAAATTAAAAAAAAAAAAAAGATGGGTCACCTGGGCATCTCAGTCGGTTAAGCGTCTGCCTTCAGCTCAGGTCATGATCCCAGAGTCCTGGGATCGAGCCCTGCATCGGGCTCCCTGCTCAGCGGGGAGCCTGCTTCTCCCTCTCCCTCTGCCCCTCCGCCTGCTTGTGCACGCTCTCTTTCTCTGTCAAATAAATAAATAAATTCTTTTTTTTTTAAAAAAGGTAATACCTGGTTTAAAATGTGGAATTGAAGAATGAATAAACAGTTCAGTAAAGAATAAATACAAATGACCAATCAACACAATAAAAGCATTTAGTTGGAAGTGGGATCTGGGGAGAGTGTCTAGCTAGTAGCTACCAGGAGATACATTAAGAGGTATTACTCCAAAAGAGAAAAGGCATGCAAAGTTTGAAAATAAAGAAGTGATCATGTAATCCACAATTATGAACAATTTACAGTTTAAACAATAGAATATTATTAAGGAAACAGGTGAAACCAGAAAATGGAGTAACAATAATGTGCATTCTGAAAGTTTGTTGTTGAGTATAACTGAGCTTCTTATTTATTCTAACATTTAAAAAAATCAAGAATGTAGGTTAAATGTTACCAAATGCCTTTTTACATTTATTGGTATAATTCTCATATGTATCTTCTTTATTCTCTTGTTTTGGGAAATAATATTAATACATATTCTAATATTGGACCATCTTTTCACGCCTAGAATTTATCCTAATTGTTCGTAATGTATCTCTTAGTTTCCTTTAGGATACATTTACTAGTGTTTATTAAGACCTTTTTGGCTTATAATGATTCATCTTGTCAACAGCTTTATTTGTGTATTTTTATAAGGTTTCTTATACACACATTTATTATTTATTTTTTGCCTACTTAACAGCAATAGCTAAGGGAGGTTTATTATGTGTCTCAACTCTAATGTTTTTCTGTCAGTTTGTTCCTTGTGTTTATAATTCTAAAAAATCTATTTTGACATAATAATATTCAGTGCCTAAAGATTCATGACAGTTTTGTCTTCATTGTACAGTTTCATTTCACCTAGCATACTGCTGCTTCTTATCAAAATTAAAATTTCATAGAACCCTTAAGCTCTTTCTCACATACTGCAACATATGCACATACTTCTTAATTTATTCCTGCATATTTTGTGGAACCAAATGAAAGACGTCACATGCTTCCCTGTTACATTCCTTTTGTACTGGAATCTTCAGGGTGAGAACAGGCTTTTTATTCCTCTATTTGATCAATTATCAGTATCCTCCTCCTCTGCCTAAAATGAAAAGGTAAGAACTCCATATAATGCAGTATGAAATTAAGCATGTAAGTGCTTAATATCTACTTTTTGCTCGCCACTATATGTAATATAAACAAAACAATTGTGAATATTCACAAAGCACATGACAAATTATTTAAATCTTTTTATGAGCATTTTTGGAAACAAACATATTGGTATAAAAACCTTCCATTTCCATCTGAACGTTCTTCCTTGGGAAGATATTGCTGCTGCAAAGTACATTTATGCATTTAAGGCTGAAGAAAACACTTCAGTTTACATTAAAAATACAGCTTGATTTTGAGCCATAGCATTATGTTATGCATCTCTAAGCTGGGCCAGTCAAGCATACACTGTTTACCAAGTATTTGAAAGTACTCTTTACCCAAGGACATATAACAAGTCCGATTAGTACATAAATAAGTAAATAAGTAAGTAAATAAATAAATAAAATTCTTGATTTAAACTTATGAGTTGCAAGGTCAACTTTCTTAACAGCCAACTAAGGAACAAGCCCCCATGGCTTAAAACATAACAGCACTAAGGCATCCTCAGATACATACAATCTTTCATGCCTGCTGGCTGTTTTTCTCAGCCAAAGATAAACAAGAAGGCATCAGCAAGACGGTGGACTAAGAAGGCACCTATGTGTATGGAACTAGATATGGAAATAACCTATGTGTCTGCCAGTGGATGAATGGATAAAGATGTATACACACACACACACACACACACACACACATATATATATATGTATATATATTATATATATATCTCACATTCATAGATGCTGTGTTGACTAAAAAAAAGATAACAAATGCTTACTATGTAGGGTATTACCATTTGGTTTGATACATAGTTTATCTAGTCCAATCGCATTCCATATGAATGGATGCTTTTCTTTTTTTAAAAAAGATTTTATTTATTTGACAGAGAGAGACACAGTGAGAGAGGGAACACTAGCAGGGGGAGTGGGAGAAGGAGAAGCAGGCTTCCCGCGGAGCAGGGAGCCCGATGCAGGGCTTGATCCCAGGACTCTGGGATCATGACCTAAGCCGAAGGCAGACAATTAATGACTGAGCCACCCAGGCGCCCATGAATGGATGTTTTTCTAATTGTTAATCTTCTAACACTCAGGGATCCTTTGAGAATGATGCAATTTATGGACCCTCTCCAAGAAAAGAACACATAGCCTTATAGACAGTTTGCATATGATTCTCTAAGAGAGTGTCACAGACCTTCAAAAAGCATATATTGGGCAGGAGGGATTTGCCAAGCATCTGTGGAAACAGATGAGAGCCTCTGACTGTAATATCCTTGGTAAGTGATCATCCATGCTCCACTAAATGCCTCTAGTAATGGGGATCTCACTAGTTGATGTACTCTAATTGTAAAAACTCTTTTTCTTAGTTTAAATCTGCTCCTTTGTACCTTCCCTTGCTGGCACTATTTTAGCTCTCTACACCTCTATTGGATAGCTTAATAGCAATTCCACACAATTCTCTTCAGTTAATCAAAGACAATAATTGTGTTCTCCGTAAATGACATTACCAGCCTTAGCTAAGTAATGACAGAACTTTCTCCAGAGAGACTGCTACTAAAAACTGTTTCTGAAAACTGGTTCTGTCCCCCACTGGACAACAACAAAAATAGCACAACCCCATCCTGAACAATTCACTAATAAGGTTCTGATAAGTTCTGTTGTTTGGTAGTTTAAACAATAAAATAGTTCTTAATGGGAACACTTAAGATTTGATGGGGGAAACGTTGTCAGGGATAAAGCTTCTTATGGTTGAAATAATACATAGAATAAGAATGATTGACAGCCCAGGGAAGGTAGCCTCCAGGTAACACAAAAACATGTTCTAAATCTTGTTGGAAAGAGCCAACTGAACACCACATACACTTGACTGCTAAATCAACTAGCTACCTGAGAGATCTTTAAAAGTCTAAATATTCATACATCATTTCTGTTGCCTTTACTGATAACAGTCCCTATGGAATTCCATTAACTTTTCCAGGAAAACAGTGAGGGCTCTTGTCTTCATACAGACCTAGGTTCCATTACTTATTCTGTTTTCTAGCTTGGATAACCCTGAAAACATAATTTACTACTCAGATTATATTAATTGATAGACAAATAACATCGTGTCTTGGACATTTCCTACGTGTTCAGTAAGTATTGATTTCTTTTCCTTTTCTTTTTTTTTGTTTCTGTTAACAATTGTTATTTAATAAATACAAATTTAAGGGCTTAAACCATAATCATTTATTTATTTTATTATTATTTTTAAAAGATTTTATTTATTTATTTGACAGAGAGGGAGAGAGCACAAGCAGGGGGAGTGGCAGGCAGAGGGAGAAGCAGGGTCCCTGCTGAGCAAGGACCCCGATGTGGGATGATTGTGACCAGGACTCTGAGATCAAGACCTGAGCTGAAGGTAGACACTTAACTGACTGAGCCTCCCAGGAGCCCTGATAATCAGTTATTTATATACTCCTGGTTCCGTGAGCTGCCTGGGACTACACTGGTCTAAACTGTCCTGGAAGCTCTGCCAAGTTTCTCTGATCCTCCTTCCTGGGACCAGTGAACTAGTTCTGGCCTGTCCTTACCATGGTGCCATCAGAAGCACAGCCTATTTCAAGCCTCCTTTTGTATCCCACTGGCCAAATCAAGTCATGTGGCTATGCCCAGATTCAGGATCCTTCTTCACAATTTTCCTTCAGATAATGGTATTGAAAGATATGGCAAACAAGGCAGAGACAGAGACATGTGAAGCACTGGTGGGGGATTAATGCAATTCACCACATCTTCCATTGGCCACGAGAATTCAAAATGGATTTCCATTATAAAAGCATCTTCTATCCAACAGTGACAGAACCAATGACATGAAATGAAATGAGAAATTACAGTGCTGACTCAGAAGAGCTAACCTTTGAAAAATATATATTAGAGCAGTAATTTTCAAAGTGTGGTGTGGGGACAAATGGGATCCCTGAGACCCTTTCACAGGGCACTTCAGGCAAAAACTATTTTCATAATAATATTGGGATGCTGTTTGCACTTTGTACTCCATTCTCTCAAAGTATAAGGTGGCACTTTTGAGAGGATGCATTGCAAATGATTTTGTATCAGATTGAATGTAGGAGCTGATATGAAACTATCTTTCTTCTTTTAGGTCAAACATTAAAGAAGTTTGAAAAAATGTAAAACAATATTACTCTTCTTACTGTGTTTTATTGGGGGGAAGTATAATTATTGTTTATAGAAATGACTTATGTTAGCTTGTAATGTGTTTATATTATTTTTAATTAACTAAGTATTTAAAATTTTTTCAGTTTTAATTTCTAGTGCAGTAAACATCAACAGATACAATCTGCAGAATAAAATCTATTTGGGGTCCTCTATAATTTGTAGGAGTGTAAAGGATTCCTAAAACCCAAACGTTTAGAGCATGAAAGGAATTAAAAAACAAAGTTTCAGGGGCGCCTGGGTGGCTCAGTCGTTAAGCGTCTGCCGTTGGCTCAGGTCATGATCCCAGAGTCCTGGGATCAAGCCCTGCATCGGGCTCCCTGCTCCGCGGGAAGCCTGCTTCTCCCTCTCCCATTCCCCCTGCTTGTGTTCCCTCTCTCGCTGTCTCTCTGTCAAATAAATAAATAAAATCTTTAAAAACAAACAAACAAAACACAAAGCTTCAAAGCTGGTATAGGCAATAGGATACAAAAAGAAATCATTTTTATGAAACAGAAGTAGAAAGCCATAAGGAGAAGGTATGATGAAATTAAAAGAAGACAGTTTGCATTAAAAAAGATGTTACATGGAATAAAAAATTACTTCAAGAAAGGTAAAACATAGTCAAAGAAATAAAAACCCACCAATAGCTGCTAGAATCAGAATCAGCCCTTTGAAATAAACCAGTGACACTGAGGGAAGCACTGGGAGGTTCTCCAAGAAGGCAATGCAAAAGGATGAATTGAATGAAAAATAGGAAAGAAAATGATACTTCTGAAGATAAAATATCACATATATAACCTCCCTGAGGAAAAGCCAGAGACTCTGGAACAAGAGTGACTGGAGCACATGGAACAGAGTAGAACTTTCCTGGAAAGTACATAAATCAACATTTTTTTTTTAAAGATCTAAAAATGAAGTTTGAAAAGTTTTACAGCACAATGGGTAGAAATCAATGAAAAGAGAGTCTCAGTTCTTCAGGGCTTTCTGGTTCACAGCCCTCAGTGTACTATTTATTTCCACTTGATGAAGAAGGGCTGCTTTAGACTCCTAACTTTATTTCTATTTGAATCAACGTCAAGCTCAGTATGAGCAATTTAGATTGCATGATCACTTGGTCTCTTAAGAACATGTATTCAGTCTCTACCAAGACCTGACCAAATTCTAAAAGCTGTTTAAGAAAAGGAGAATGGTTAATTATGGAAGAGGGCATGACTTTGTTCCAAGATCTTAGCTGATGTGGCTATGAGTCCACTATCGTTATTTTTGAGATTTTTTTACAAGCTCCATGCAGCATCCCCGATCTGACCCAGGTACTTTGTGTATCATCAGGTCCTCAGGGTTAGGAGACAAAAATCCTTGCTGTGCACACTGTACTAACTAGAAAGCTTTCTTTTGTTCTGAGCTCCAAATTGATAGCCTCTAAAGTGGCTCCTAAAATTTCTGATTGCTAATACTCACTCATTCTCTTATGTAATTTCTTCCCTTTGAATGTGGGCTAGAACTGGGTACTCATGTCTAGAAAAAGAAAAGCAGCAAAATTGAGGGACTATCACTTCCAAGGTTAGGGTACAAAAAGACCATAACTTTCCTCTCTCAATTTCTCTCTTGAAGCCCTCATTCTGGGGGAAGCAAGCTTCCATGTTGTGAAGAGCTCTATCGACAGACACGTAAGGCCAGGAAAGGATGTTTCCAGTCAAAAACCAGTGAGCTTGGAAGCGAATCTTTGGAAGTTTGCCGACAGGCTCATGAGTGGGCTTTTAAGCTAATGCCCCCCAAGTTAAACTTAGCAACCCCAACAAACACCTTATCATCCCCCACCCTTGTGACAGACCCTGAGCCAGAGGACCCAGGTAAGATGCTCCCAGACTTCTAACCTACAGAAATAATAATATAATACATTTTTTTATTTTAATTTTTTATTAACATAATGTATTATTTGTTTCAGGGGTACAGGTCTGTGATTCATCAGTCTTACACAATTCACAGCGCTCACCATAGTACTTACCTCCCCAGTGTCCATCACCCAGCCACCCCATCCCTCCCACCCCCGTCCACTTCAGCAACCCTCAGTTTGTTTCCTGAGATTGAGTCTCTTATGGTTTGTCTCCCTCTCTGGTTTCGTCTGGCTTCATTTTTCCCTCCCTTCCCCTATGATCCTCTGTCTTATTTCTCAAATTCCTCATATCAGTGAGATCATATGATACTTGTCTTTCTCTGATTGACTTATTTCGCTTAGCATAATACTCTCTAGTTCCATAATACATTTTTATTGTTTTAAACTGATAAATTTGGAGCTAATGCATTATGTAGCAGTAAGTAATGAATATACCGAATCAAAGATGGAAGTCTTTGAGGTCATTTGCCCAACTGTTTGGAGGAGGTATCCAAATTTGTTGAATGCTGCTTCTGAAATTCAAAAAGACCACTGAGCATTCTTTTTCTTTCTCAGTAGAAGGAAGTGCAAGGAGAATCAGCTTTCCCTTCATCATGGGAAACATACCCAGATCACTGGACCCACTGGAATTTCATTGAGGCAACAGACCCTTTTCGGACTATTTCTAATGATCTATCAATATGCATCTTATCAGGTCAAAAGTCGTCCTATACAGCCCTGAAGTGTTATTTATAAATAGAATAGCAGTAAACATATATTTTCAATTGTATTTTATGTATTTTAAAATAAATACATAAAGGACATTTGTTTGTATTCTACAGAAATGTATTACCTTTTAAGTAAAGAATAATATTTAATACAAGTTAAAAAATTAAATATGTACACAGAAGGCAGCATCTACTATGATTTCCTGATGGACTCTTGAGTAGCCTTGTGTGGCCAGGATTAATAATTGTATTTAAAATGGTAGACAATATGCATGAGCCAGGGATGGTGGATCTGGATGCTTAATAGCAAAGCCCAACACAATCATCACTAACTGCAGTCCTTAGCTGCACTTCCGCTCTCCTTCTCTAGCTTTACCTATTTCTAAATCCAGTTACTGTGATTCCTTTTTTCCCCAGTGTAGTTAATTTGCATTATTTACATATAAGATAGAAAACATTTCTACCTATTTGGATTAAATAATCAAATAGTGAGACTATCTGAGCTTCCTAAAACAGGTTTCTCAGAAGGGCTTCTGTATGTGATGTGTTTCTCCTTCACGGTCAACAGGTATGGGTTTGTGTTCCAATGCTGCTTGTAGTTAACTGTATGTCAAATTTCTTCATGTCTCCCAATGTCAGATTTTTTGGTTAAAGCTTATGGGCAAGTTTATGAGGATCTGTGAATATTTTTAAAAGGATCAAATAGAATTACATATGAGAAGTGTTTTGTGACGTCAAGTGTCATGTATATGTTAGGTTACCCATAATGCAATATAAAATAACAAATTACAGATAATGAAGTGCTTTTCTAAAAAGCAGTTTATTGACCACATTTAGGTTTCTAGCAACCATAGACTGTCTACCTGATACTGAAACCCATTCTTAATTCTCTTTTTTCATCAATATGTTCATTCATCATTCAGTCATTAGTCAATTTACCATTCAATGTTTCATTTATACTTTAAAATTATTTATGTGGTGCCTACAGATGGTAATAGACAATAGTTCCATTTAAAAATGCATTACAGTGGATTTCTGGAAGAAGATCAAGTGAGAGAGTGGAGTCCCGGATACCAGATGATGTTGGCTGCTAAGTTGGTTTCTTCATTGCTTTCTGAAGCTTAGAGTTTCTTCACTGTTTTCTGAAGCTGTTTCCTTAGCTGAAAATAAGGACTGTGTTAGCCTAGATGATTTTAAAATGCCTCTCATCCCTGATTTTCTCTCAGCATGCAGAGCAGTAGTCCCCTGATTTCAGAAGTGACTTTTTTCTAAGATGCTGGGTGGTGGCCACCACTCTCTGCCCTTGTCCATAACCAGAGTCTGGATCTGCTATGGCAAGACATCAGGAGGAGACAAGACAGGGAGGAGGGAGGCGTGCTGAGCCCTGCCAAGATTCAGAACATATTTCTGGTGGAAAACATGTTCATGGAAAGGTCAAAGAACAGGAGGAGAGTGAAAAGGAAGTGAGAAGTGGAAAAGCAGACAGCTGTGAGTCTTGCTTCCTTAACCTTGAAGGGGAGCATAAGGTCCTCGTTAAAACAATCCTTGTTCTGTAATCACCCACAGCCTGGTGACTCCAGTCCCCATTCTTGCCAACACCCACCATGCAGCCAGCCTTCTGTGCTTCACACAGAACTTCTTACTTCCCACTCGCACCGGCTGCCCCGCCGTGCTCTCATTCTTCCACGCAAGACTGTTGGCCCGAGGCAGGGTGCCTTAGCTCACTGACTCCCAGGATGCAGGATGCAACAGAATCATCTGTCAGGTTTGTTAAACATCCTGAGTCATGGGCCTGATCCCCAGATGTGGTGGCTTTGGGGTGATGTCCTGCAAACTGAATGTTTGACACACAGGCGAAGACTCTGATATAGCTGGCCCTTGGGGTGTAGTTTGGGAAATGTAACCTCAAATCAGCTGCCAGGGAGTTCTTTGACTACACAAGAAAAACCCCAGGTTGTCACAATGTGTCTGTGATATCACTGTGCGTGAGCCCTTTCCCTCAGTGGAAAGGTGTGGTCTCTATTTTTAAAATCTTCCACTTTTTGTGGTGCAACTGGTTATATCTTAAAGTTTTTACAAGCTGCTATATAAATATAATATTATATGTCTATGTATAGTTCTACATATGTAGAATAATATACACCCTCCCAGAACATTCTATTTATAGGTTGAAAATATAATATGTATCCAGCTGTTTATATAAAAGTGTCTGCCTCTGTTCACATGTGATACACATACGAAATTTAAACTTGATAATGTACCTTTGTTGAAAATGTGTTGTATAGCTAGATAGAGCCCCATATCTGTTCATAGCATGCATAGGTATATGTTTCTATGGATTTCACAGTTACTATTTATTTGAAGTATAATATCCATCACTTTCTAATTGATTAATGGTATTAACTTAATAATCCATTGTGCCTACAATGAGTACAGGAAGGAAAAAATTATGGAAAGACAAAAAGAAATAAAATGCATTAAAGGTAGTATGCTAGGGACTTCTAGAGATTGTATGTCCTGGATCAAGTAAACCATTGTACTTGTCCTTGCAAAGCTCCCCCTTCAACAGTAGAAAGTAAGTGTAGTAATGCAAGCATTGCTGACGTAGTAGGAGGCACACAGTACTGCAGGGGAACAGGTAAAGATGAAATTAATTTTGCCTGGCAGCTTGTTGATGGCTTTATAGAAGTGGTGCCTTCTGTCTGGTCTTTAAGGATGGACTTTTTTTTTTTTTTAAGATTTTATTTATTTATTTGACAGAGAGATAGAAAGCACAAGCAGGCGGAGCAGCAGGCAGAGGGAGAGGGAGAAGCAGGCTCTCCGCTGAGCAGGGAGCCCAATGCGGGGCTCAATCCCTGGACCCTGGGATCATGACCTGAGCTGAAGGCAGTCGCTTAACCAACTGAGCCACCCAGGCGCCCCGAGGATGGACATTTTTGCACACGAGGCACTGTTCTAGGAGTCCGGTGATGAACATGGCAAAATCTGTCTCCTCCTGGGACTTACATTCCACAGGGAAAATAAGATAGGTCGGAGATAGTCCCATAAGAAATAAGTGCTCCCTGTTGTTCTAGGTAGAAAGGGAAACACAGACAAGGGCCTGAGGGACAAGAAAATGATGATAATACTTTTGAGGGTCTAGAAGTGGTTCCATCTGCTTGGAATATAAAGTGGAAGAGGGAGCATTGAGGGGAACAGAGCCGGGTACTAGTCAAGGGAGAGATGATGGTGGGTTTTTCAGGTCAGGATAAAGTTTAAAGAAATATTTCCCCATGGAGTCATATAAGCTCCTGAAAGGGTCCCTGTAAAACAGGCAAGTCATCAAAGCAGTGGCACATGAACAAAGTCATATTGGCCATTATGGGGGACTGGATTGAAGGGAATAAAACTGTAGCCAGGAAAACCAGTGAGGAGAGCAATGAAAGATAGTGGGCACGAGTGGCGCTATCTGTGAGGTCAAATAGACATGACCGGGGGACTGACAGATGAGTTAGAAAGAGGAGAAATGAAACAACTGAAGACAATTGCCATGATTCTGTTTTAGCAAACTAGATGGATTTACTGAGAAAGGGAACACCAGAGTAAGAACAGGTTTCGGGACGGTTTATTAAATTTCTGACGTTTATAAAAGTTGAAATGCTTATGAAACATCCAGATGGAATAAAAATATTTGCAAATCATATGTCTGTTATGATAAAGGACTTGCAGCTAGAATATAAAAAGAGCCCTTGAAGAAAATTAATTAAGAAAACAAACTTGATTAAAAATATGGGCAAAAGTGAAATAAGTCAGAGAAAGACAAATGCCATATGATTTCACTCATATGTGGAATTTAAGAAACAAAACAGGTGAACATAGGAGAAGAGAAGAAAAATAAAATGAGATAAAAATAGAGGAGGAGACAAACCATAAAGGACTCTTAACTCTAGGAAAAAAACTGAGGGTCGCTGGAGGGGAAGTGGGTGGGGGGGATGGGTAACTGGGTGATGGGCATTAAGGAGGGCACATGATGGAATGAGCACTGGGTGTTATATGCAACTGATGAATCACTAAATTCTACCCCTAAACTAATAATACACTATATGTTAACTAGATTGAATTTAAATAAAAAATTTTAAAAAATTAAAATACCAAAAAAGTGTAGGCAAAAGATTGGAACAGACACATAACCAAAGATAATATACAGATGGCAAAAAAAAACCCATGTAAAAATGCTCACAATTATTAATCGTTAGCAGAATTCAAATTAAAAACACGAGATACCACTACATGTCAATTACAACAGCTAACATTTTTTAAAACTGACTATAGTGAGTGTTGGTGAGAGTCTAGAGGAAATAAAACTCTCATACACTGTTGATGGGAATGTAAAATGGTATAAACACTTTGGAAAACAGTTTGGCAATGTCTTAAAAAGTTTGTATGACTTACCAGATAGTCCAGCCAACCCACTTCTCAATATTTACCCTAGAGAAGTAAAACATGTGACCATACAAATACTTGCACATGAATATTCATAGTCCCTTATTTGTCATAGTAAACACTGAAAATAACCCAAATGCCCATCAACAAGTGAATGGATAAACAAACTGGCACATCCATCCGAAGAAATACTACTCAGTGATAACATAGCTCAACATGGACAAATCTTAAAATAACTAAGATGAGTGAAAGAAGCCATAAATAGAAGGATACATACTGTACGATTCCATTCATCTAAAAATCTGGAAAACACAAAATAATACACAGTGACTGAAAGCATTTCAGAGTTTTGCCTGCAGCCAGTGGGGAGATTTCAGAGTGGTGGGAGAGGAGGGATTTATGGGGGTACCTGGGTTGACTCTTGATGGTGCTGATGATTCATTTCACAGGTGTATAAAAGTGTGAAAAATACGTTCTGATACTCTTACCGAGTTGTACACTTTAAATAGGTAAAGTTAATTGTGTGGCAATTATACTTCTATAAAACTATTACTAAAAAAGAAGGAATGGTTGTAAAGATATCATAAAGGAATCAACTTCCTGAGGAGACAGAGGAGATAGATCTAGAACAGGTATGGAGAGACTGGATTTAGAGGAAGAAGGAGATCTTTCCCTGCAGTAGCAAAATGCGTATAAATATTTCTAGGCTTGATTCCAGGAGATTGAAGGGTTTCTTTTACTGGACTCTATACTTTGTATAAATTTAGAGAAATGGTTAATTGTCCATTTGGTTAATGTTTATTGTGCATTGAGAGGGATTGATGTAATTTAATCTAGAAATGTATATTGGTTCTTGTGATATTGTGATTTATAAGAAATATGTATTGGGTCATCTGAATGATTTGATCTTTGTTTATTTATTTGTGCACTAATCTTTATTTAGTTTCTGGCTCACAGTTCCCCAAACCCTTGGAATTTCTTAAGTAGTAAGGGTCTCAGGTGTCTTCTGTTATGTCAGTGAAGGTGACTTTTGGACCTCACCCAAGAGCAGGGTGCATTGGCTTCAAGGAGGACCAACCATGTGATTAAGGGGTTAGAACTTTCAGTTGCCCTCTTCTCAAACACACCTCCAGGGAGAGGAGAGGGGCTGGAGGTTGAGTCAGCCAATGGACAATGACTTAATCAATCCTGACTATGCAATGAAGCTTCATTAAAAGCCAAAAGGACAGGGTTTAGAGATCTTCCAGGCTGACGAACACCTGGAGATGTGGGGAGAGTGGCGCACTTGGAGAAGGCATGGAAGCTCCATGCCCCTTCTCCATGCCTTACCCTATATGTCTCTTCAGCTGGCTATTGATTGGTATCCTTTATCATATTATTTAATAAACTGGTCATCAAAACTAAGTGTTTCCCTGAGATCTGTGAGCCACTCTTGCAAATTAAGAGAACCTAAGGAGAAGGTCATTGAAACCTCCAATCTAGCTGGTTGGTCAGAAGCACAGGTAACAGCCTGGGGCTTGCAACTGGCCTCTGAAGTTGGGTGTGGGCAGGGGGGCAGTCTTGTAAGACGAGCCCTTAACCGGCTCATTCTGTTGTTATCTCTGGTAGAGAGTGTCAGAACTGAATTGAATTCTTGGACACCCTACTGGTGTTGTGGAGGTGACGAGACCACCCCCCCCACACACACACATTAGAATTGGGTCTGAAAATCTTAAGAGTTCCAGATTTATAAAGATATTTCCTGTGTTATTCTAAGAAACTGGGGCATCACTGAAAGTTTTTAGAGAGTGATTAAATAACATCAGAGTTAATGTTTTGTGTGAAAATTCCAATAATTATGAATTTGAAAGAATTTGTGCTCATTGCAACTTCATGTTCTCAATCCACATATTTGGAGGTAGTATGGTAGAGTGAATAAGGCATTTTAAAAAAATTCCTTCATTTCATCATTTACACATTCAACAAACATTGAGAAACAGGACAATCTGCCAGGTATTCTATTAGACACATCTAAATGAGTAAATAAACAGGGTCATTTAACCTGGTAAAAGGCACCATAAAGAAAAACATCAGTTTCACATAATGGAACGTAAGGTAAATTGTAATCTGAGAACCAAGTGATGAGAAAAGTAAAACTTAAGGAAGGAATACTTTAGGCAAAGACACAAGGCTCCAAGGCTCCGAACCAAGAGAACCCAGAGTGCAAACTGCATTATGTTAACTTCTTCTTTACCAGTATTGATGCCTTTTATTTCTTTTTCTGATCTGATTGCTGTGGCTAGAACTTCCAGTACTATGTTGCATAAAAGTGTCCAGAGTGGACATCCTTGTCTTTTTCCTGACCTTAGAGGGAAAGCTCTCTGTTTTTCACCATTGAGGATGATGTTAGCTGTGGATTTTTCATATATGGCCTTTATTATGCTGAAGTATGCTCCTTATAATCCCATTGTTGAGCGTTTTGATCATGAATAGATGTTGAATATCGTCAAATGCTTTTTCTGCATCTATTGAGATGATCATATGATTTTTATCCTTTGTTTTGTTTATGTGGTATATGATGTTGATTAATTTGTGAGCATTGAACCATTCTTGCATCTTGGGAATAAATTGTATTTGATTGTGGTGAATGTATTGTTGTATGCACTTTGGTAATATTTTGTTGAGAATTTTTGCATCTATGTTCTTCAGGGATATTGACTTGTAGTTCTCTTTATTTCTCTTTTTATTTATTTATTTATTTTTTGTGGTATCTTTGTCTGGTTTTGGTATCTGGATAATGCTGGCCTCATAGAACATATTTGGAAGCTTTCCTTCCTCTTCTATTTTTTAGAATAGTTTGAGGACAGTAGGTATTGATTTTTCCTTAAATGTCTGGTAGAATTTACTTGTGAATCCATCTAGTCCTGGACTTTTATTTTTGGGTAGTTTTTTGATTACCGATTCAATTATGTTACTTGTAATCAGTCTGTTCAGATTTTCTATTTCTGCCTTGTTCAGTTTTGGAAGATTGTATGTTTCTAGGAATTTATCCATTTCTTCCAGGTTGTCCAGTTTGTTGGCATATAATTTTTCATAGTATTCTCTTATAATCCTTTGTATTTCTGTGGTATCAGTTGTTACTTCTCTCTCATTTTGATTTTATTTATGTGGGTACTTTCCTTTTTTTTCTTAATTAGTCTGGCTAAGGGTTTGCCAATTTATTTATCTTTCAAAGAATCAGCTCTTGGTTTTATTGATCCTTTCCTTCTTTTCTTTTCTTTTCTTTCCTTTTCTTCTTTCTCCTCCTCTTCCCCCGCCTTCTACTCCTCCTCCTCCTCTTCTTCTTATTGTTCCCTCCTTTTTTTTTTTTTTGGTCTCTATCATTTATTTGTGCACTAATCTTTATTATTTCCTTTCTTCTATTCACCTTGGGTTTGTTTGCTCTTCTTTTTCTAGTTAGTTTATGTGTAAGATTATTTGAGTTTTTTCTTGTTTCTTGAGGTAGACCTGTATTGCTATATACTTCCTTCTTAGAATTGCTCTTGCTGTGTCCCAGAGATTTTGGACCATGTGTTTTCACTTTCATTTGTCTCCATGTATTTTGTGATTTCTACTTTGATTGCTTCGTTGACCCGTTGGTTGTTTAGTAACATGTTGTTTAGTCTCCATGTGTTTGCGCTTTTTTCCTTTGTGTGTATGTGTGATTTATTTCTAGTTTCATACCATTGTGGTTGGAAAAGATGCATGGTATGATTTCAATCATTTTGTAGCCTAAATACGTGATCTATTCTGGAGAATGTTCCATGTGCACTTGAAAAGAATGTGTATTTTGTTGTTTTTTTGGATGGAATACTCTATATGTATCTATTATGTCCATCTGGCCCAATGTGTCATTCAAAAACATTATTTCCTATTGATTTTCTATCTGGACAATCTATCCATTGGTATAAGTGGGGTATTAATTTCCCTACTATTATTGTATTAAAATCAATTTTAGAAATATAATTCTTAAGATTAGACTTAAAACAAGCCTGCTGTCATTTCCACCTATCACCCATTAACCTAATAGCAAGTCATCTCTGACAAAGCCAATTCTCGGGAAAGTTAATCAGGGATGATGCAAATCATTACTGAATGATAATCTACATTTAATTTTACATTTAATAATTTAATCTAATTTGACACAGATGTAGGCAAATTATGAATTTTTTTATATTTTGTAAGTACGAAAAGTAAACTGAGGTTGTTATTTACTTATGTAATGACCTCATTTATTTTTATATAACTTTATTATATTTATTTAACTTAAATAAATAAATATATTTATTGTTATATAACTACCAAAAGTAAACCAAGGACCAGTGTAATCCTGAAATGCTTTATTGAAGATTGTCAAGGAAGAATTGAGGTAAAATATATTTATTTTATTTTCTCATGAAATCCTGTGTCAGGGCAACATTTCCCAAAGTGTGTGCTCAGGAATGTCAACTCGATAGAGGTGATAATAGGTGCTAGATGATAGAAAGTTTCAATGGCATAATAAAATTTATGGACACCCGAGTTTAAAAAAAATAAGCTTTTTAAAAAAATGTACTATGTCCTTAATCCCTTAGTATGTAAATGCTTATTATGATTCTCCAGAACTTTGAGAGCTACAGTTTTTTTGGAACAGAGTTCAGGAAATTGAGGTATACATCATTTTCTCTCAAAGTTTTCTGCTTTAAATTTATAGATTCTGAGAAATAAAGACCTTTAGTAGTAAATAATTGGCTGATTGGTAAATTTTACCATGAACTTCTGTTGGTGCACAGAAACATGTTAAAAAATAACTCTATTAAACTGTGTAGTTTCCCTCAAAGATATATAATCGGTCAACACCACCAAGCAGAATTTGATTACCTGTGCTAGACTGTGCATCAGGAACAAGGCTGAATGAAATACAGGTTCTCTTATCAAAGAAATTCTCGGTCTCTTAAGGGAGAGTAGACAGGAATAAATATAATGTAAAAGAATGCTCATCTCCAAAAGGAGTTAAAGTCTGTCAGGAGTTTTGAGTCAGGAGAGATGCCTCACAGCTGGGGTCACCTTTAGTTTAGGAGGCAGGATTTCTGGCTATCCTCCCCTGGCTCGGCCAGTGCCATCAAGCTTGTAAAGTTCTGGGGGATCCTGCTCTGCAGTGGCTTGGCTGCCTGCCCTTGTGGAAATTCTCATTTCTCCATCAGCCTATACCATAAACAAATATGCTTTAGGTGCTGCTTTTGTGCTTATAGGATCTGC
Organism: Leptonychotes weddellii; assembly: GCF_054177405.1. Lineage (NCBI taxonomy): Eukaryota > Metazoa > Chordata > Mammalia > Carnivora > Phocidae > Leptonychotes > Leptonychotes weddellii. The sequence goes on along the minus strand of NC_138374.1, from coordinate 42,140,951 downwards.
ATGAAATATAGCCTCGGGCCACTTGAAAATGTAACTATAAAATTTTATAGGGGATAATGGTTCCCAGAGTGCTGTCTCCTGTCTTCTTCACTCAAACAACTTTTATGCAATGCCTACTGCTTCAGCAATAATTGACATGTCCTTGCGGAAACGGATCCAATCCTTGACTGTTAATTATTTTTTAATACAAAATGGACTATTTAAAACCATATTCATGCCAGTGGCAGCTTTGTGAAGAAGAGCCCCAGGGAGGTTGAGGGAGACACTCTCTGAATGTCTCAGAGATAAAGCTCTCTTCTTTAGGAAGAGCCTAGGGAAGGGTGACTGACCACCCAGCCAAGCCTCCACCAGGGACCTTCATTTTCTTTCATCCATTAACCTTCCATTAACTTTGTCTGTGGGCTCACTGTCATTCTTTAGGGAACCCATGCTCTGAATGCCCCCAGAATTTTGTGTTTCTTGGATTCTTGGCTTATGCTTAAAAATAGTTCATAAATATACTTTATTTTGTTGTCTTTTCCTCCTCTCCTCCCTACACACCCTCCACTTCCTATCTTTTTTTCCCCCCTGCTTTGAAACAGATAAGCCCATTTCTCATGTCATGACACTCTGTGATCATTGGTCTGCTCCAGGCCTTTTTTGGTTTTGGTTTTGTTTTCAACTCACTTTGTTTCTTCATTTTACATAGATTTTTCTATCTATGGCTTCATGGGAAATTTTTCTAATTTGATTAATGTGGGTTTATTTTCTTCTTTGGAGGGGAGAAGCTGGAGATTTTCAGAGTTTGAGTTGATGTGTCATTTTGTGCACTCCTATTTTTGGAAGTGGTATTTTTATACACATCTCATTCTCTTTCTTATGTATTTTATGCAGTACCATGTTATTGCTATGGAACCATGTTTGTACATATAATCTGTTGCTTCTTCTTCTTTTTTAAAAAGATTTTATTTATTTATTTGTCAGAGATATATATAGAGAAAGAAGAAAGAGCGAGAGAGTACGCACAAGGAGGGGAAGCGGCAGGCAGAGGGAGAAGCAGGCTCCCCACTGAGCAAGGAGCCCAATGTGGGACTGGATCCCGGGACTCTGGGATCATGACCTGAGCCAAAGGCAGATGCTTAACTGACTGAGCCACCCAGGTGTCCCTAATCTGTTTTTGCTAATGGTTACAGAGAAATTCAGTATATATTAAACACATTTAATTTCTCCAAATGATAGCCACTTACACCAGGTTTAACTCTCTGCTATCAGGCACTGTAATGAGCATTTTTATACATGTGCCCTTGTGGATCTGTGTGAGATTTCTCTGGGACTTATTTATTTATTTATGCGCGCACGAGTGCACGCAAGAGAAAGAGAGAGTGCATGAGGAGGGGAGGGGCAGGGAGAGAAACAGATTCCTCACCAAGCAGGGAGTCGGATGTGGGACTGGATCCTAGGATCCTGGGATCATGACCTGAGCCAAAGGCAACGCTTAACAGACTGAGTCACCCAGGCGCCCCTCTGGGACATATTAGCTAGAGAAAAATTGCTGGGTTATATGCATTGCATGCATTCTCAAGAGTAATATTCCTGGAGTATGACCACAGGAAATGACCAATAAAAGTGGACACACCTCATGGTTCTGGAGCAAGTTCCTGGGGACCTCAGCTCTGCCAGGTATCTCTACCTGAGGTAATGGATCATAGAATGATCTAACATTCCCTGAGGAAGATACAGGTTATTTGTGGTACAGGAGGCAATTTAGAGGATTGAGAAGAAGCAGCTATTAACCAATCAGAACAAAAGCATTAACAGATACATGGTTCCTGTGCATCCAGCTGGACATCAGCTGTGAGCTCATGTATTGACTCCATAGTGCCAGGTGGCTCTCCAGAATGGAGGCCTTGGTCCACCTTCCCAACAGCAGGAATATTTTGAAGAGATGACTACTGTCACTGTATCAGTTTGTTTTAGTGTTTTTTTCAGGTTTCAATTTTTTTCTTGAATCAATTTTATCCTTTTGTATATTTCCATATTTGCAAATATTATAGAGGTTTTTGAATGCATTTACATATGACTATTCAATAGTCTCTCTCTTCTCTTTAAAATTTGTCTCCCCTAAAAGCTCTGAAAGTCCCAACAGACATTATTAATAAGAGTGGGCAGATTATACGTTCCTCCAGAAGTATTTCTTTTCTTTCCTTCCCTCCTCTTCCTCTTCTACCTTCTCCTCCTCATTGTCATTCTTATTTTTCTTTTCCTCTTGTTTGGGCCCTCTTCTAACAATCTCATACGCTGTACACGGTAGTAAACTCTGGTCACCACTGTGTCTTTTTCCACATACAGCCATGTCCAGTTGGCCATTGCTGCAATCCACAACCACATCTGATGTGTACTGCCCTGTCCATCATGTCCTGTTTCAGCTCCCATTATATAATACCAACTCCCAGTTGACCCCAACTTTCTTATTGAATACTACAGCCCAGTGGTCCCCCTGCCTCTACCACTCAATTATGCTGTAGGGGTATCACCATCTTCTTTTAGGTATGCCATTGCCCTCCTGCCACCTTTCTGCACACTCCTTCATTGGAGTGTCCACATGGTGGTCTGTGGCGAATCCACTTTATATGACTCTCTGAGAAAGAGTAATAAAGCACATGTGTCCCAGTGTTTCAGAGAGATTTGGGAAGCCAGATCTTGAAGCTTTTAGTTACAGCCACCAACCCTTTCTATATGACTCACATGTGAGTATTGAGGGCCTAGATCAGGAGACAGATTTTTGTGAGAAACAGTAATGTTCTTCCTCTGAAACATGGAGCCAAGTTTGTTTCCCTGGTATTTTTTTCTTTTGGTGTGAAGGTTCCTCCATTCCTTATGGAAATGGACTTTTAGTAGACTAACTTCCATCAGTTCAAATAGTTCAGTATCCTAGGGATGTGTGGCGTTCCTTCTCTCCATTCATTCCAAATAAGAATGCCAAGGGAGAAAATAAATAACAGATTGACAAAATATTGGCAGGGGCATGGTCAGTGTACCTTTGCCTCCAAATATGACAAGTTACAGAGTAAATAAAAATAGATAACAGTGGGCACAGATGACAGGTAACAGAGCACAAGTGTACGTTACAATTTGTCTGGGAAGTGCTTCCACCCCTGGATCATATTTGGATGAGTCTTGGCAATCAGGATTCATCAACCAACCCCCTTGAAGATCCCCCTTGGGGATCATTTTGTCTCTTTACTGTGACTTATATCTCTTTACTGATTTAGTCAGTATGTATTAAGTATCATAATCTCCAAGAGACCAACATGATACTTCTCATTTTCAGGTTCTTATGAACCATTCCCCCACCTATGCAACGTATGTACTAAATCTTATAACACCTATTATACGATTTTTAAAATTTAACTTAAAGCCCATACTGGCTGACAAGGCATGACATTCTTAAGCTTTTGACTCCTTTTTCTTTATGAAAGGACCATTGATGAAGGCTAATGGGAGGTATGTTGTAATGTTCTTTTCTGCTCAAAGGAGTTACTTGTGGGGGCACTATGGAATAAAAGAGAAAAGACTTGAGGTTGAGTCCCAGATCACCAGCTCCTCAGACCTATGACTGTGGCTAAATTATTTAATTTTTCTAGGTAGTCTACCAGGCTTCTTTCTGTGTTAAAAAGTAAGATAATTGCCCCTGCCTATTATCACATGGCTACTGGATAACAAATTAGTGTGAGAACACTTTATTGTCTCTAAATTTTACACATGTATAGCAAGATGGATAATATTTTATTTTCTTAACAACTGATTAGGGGCATTCTTCTTTAGCGTAGAACTAACTTCAATGAGTCAGTTATTTGATGAGTGTGCTGGGGGTAGAAGTTAAACATCTAGTCAAATAGCCTAGCACGAAGTCTTCAAACTAAAACCTTGAACTGAGAACATGTAGAGGAAATTAGGGAATGAGTGATGAGTAGAGGGCTTTGTAAGCATCCTGAGTATAGCTTTGTGAGTATATAATTTGTCCACTTGAATCTCAACCATCCCCACCCTCAGTCTTCACAATGTTTCAAACACATTTGAATGTGTTATAAAATCTGGTGGAAGAGGTTGTTTTCCATTTCCAGAAAGTCACTTCTGAATGGGTGTACGGCTGGGGGACTGCTCCTGTGGCATCTATATCTATGTCAGAGACATCATGTTAGATGAACTGATGGAGAAAAGAAACACAATTGCTGAGTTAAATTCCTTTGGATGAATACTTCCCACTCTTGTTTCTTTGTCAAAGTTATGAACAAACTTAACTGCCAAACCCAAACCATGGCAGTGTAGGGCCAGCCCTGGGAAAGAAAAGTATGCCACTAGTATAGACAGCTTGGGGATTTAGGACCAAGTATAGAATGTTTGCAACTCACAATGACGGTGCTTCTACGTATGGCAGAGAGAATAGCGGATGGCTTAATCTGGGCCATGGAACCAAGATTTCTTCTTGGCAGAGAAGGAGAGGCTATGAAGACACAGGCCTAGGGCCAAGTCATGAGCACATGGGTGCTTTGCAATAAGTAAACAGACTTAAGAGTAAACACTTATGATCAATACCATGATTTCTTCAGTGTTAGAGTTGATGGGAAGGTTCCTTCTTCTGAGCCAACATCCTGAAGTTCTCAGAAGCCTATGGATTCTGCCTCAAGTCTGGAAAGATGGCCACAATTGCCAAAAGTCTGGAATCCAAAATCTAGAAGATGGTGAGGTGAGAAATGGCAGCTGCTAGATCTGAATCAGTTACAGGGACTGTGTTTGGAACATAAGCAGCAAGAGGAAGAGAAGCCTTGTCCTGAGGTGTCCAGAGAGAGGCCCTGGGCAGAAAGAGTGAAACAGACTGGTTCATTAGAAAGTATTCCTCTGCCTCAGCCCTCAGAGGAGCAGACACCCAGCAAGTTCCATGTTCTCTCTCTCTCTCCCCTTTATTTTTTTTGACAGAGAACGAGAGTGCGCACATGAGCGGGGGTTTGGGGTGGGGTGGGGTGGGAGAGAGGCAGAGGGAGATAGAGAATCTCAAGCAGGCTCCACACTCAGTGCAGAGCCCAACCCAGGGGCTCGATCTCACAACCCTGAGATCATGACCTGAGCTGAAATCAAGAGTCAGATGCTTAACTGACTGAGCCACCCAGGTGCCCCTAAATTCCACGTCTGATCTCTAAATCTAGCTGGGACAGAGAAAAAAAAACAAGGCGCACCTGAATGGGGCCAAACAGAACTACAAGACTCTGTATAAGTAGGATATTCTTAGTTATTCTCATCTTCCCATTTGGACCCTTGCAAAATTTAGCAAAATCCCCCATTTGAACCTTCTGTAATGTTCTCTATAGCAATGAAAGTATGAATCCATAAAGCAAGACGGAAGGGGTTACAGATGTCATGTTACTGAGAAGGAACTTTCTCTTATCATTGGTGGAATCTTGACACTTGTTAAGAGAAATCACTCAAAACTTGTGATGTTATACTTGAAAACTGTCCCTTAGGGTTGCCAAGGAATTATTTAATTATTATTTATTTAATTCTCAAGGAGAAAGTGCCTTTCCTGTTTTTTCATTTATTATTGATTAGAGTCCAGACACTGAAATTACATATAAACTTGTAGAGACTGAAGAGTTGCAAATGATTTTTGATCAGCAGAAATGGAAATGATTTTCTTTCAGAGATCAAAATATAATCCCAAAAATCCAGTTTTATTGCCCTGTAGAGTATCGACTAGTTGTGCATCTAACTTAGCAAAATTATTTCACTACCCCAGTTTCATCTGACTATATAAATTTTTGTTCCTTAAATGCTCTTATAACAGCTTCACAAGTCCCTTGTTTATCACATTAATAAGTTAAATTATCTTTGATATGTTTATATGAGAGTCATGTTTTAATTTATTTTAGAAACATACACCAAGAGACCAACAGAAAAGTCTGCACAGAGAATGGAGTCCCAGTCTGGTAATTTTTACTCCTCCCTCAAATAAACCAAAAAGCCTCAGCTATGTTTCATGACTGATTCCTTGATCTTAAACAGTCATTGTGCATAAACTCAAATCCCAAGGCATTGGTCTTATTGTTTATGCCCAGATAATTTATAGAAAGGATATGATGCTCAAGTCATGCAGAGTAAACATCATTATTACCTGGAGTCAACACTAATTTCCTACTACTTGTCTCTCATCATTCGGAGATTTCCTGTTTGATAAAACCCCCTGTTTCTTTTTAATGCAATCTACTCAATGCATATATTTGAAAACTGCTTATTTATTCCCTGCTAATATATGATGAGAAAGTGTCTACCCATAGATTTAAAAATATAAATTACTCTTCTCTGAATAGGTGTTGTAGTTTGCTCACTTTCTCTTCCCCTTGTTCTATGATTCTTAACTTTTTGAGGGTAAACTGAGAGAATCTAATGAAACCTCTAGACCCTTCAGCCTGGAAAAGATGGACATATACACGATGTTTTGCAAACAATTTCAAGATTTGAAAGATCCCATGGAGCTCACTCATGAGTCAATCAAGAATCTGGTAACCACAAATCAAGAGACCCTCCTCTATGTTTAAGAAAAGCCCTCCTATTTTTTTTTTCTTCTGTTTCTAAACCCACATCCATAGCATCCTGTTTGAATTTTAGGACAATATCCTGGGTTCTCTTTATAAACAAACTATTTCAGCATCTTATTTTGTGCTGCTCCCGTGTCTCCCTTAGCATTGCATTTAGTTTTTACCATAATAAGATACACATTTTTTGGAACATGATCTGTATCTTTCACAAGAGATATCGTCTCATCTTAGTTTCTTTTATATACACTTTTCTTGAGGTAACTTGAACTCTTAAGCCATTTATCTTTCTCACCTTATGACTTTCCACATACTGCTAAAATTTAACTATGTGAGATGGAAATAGAAAAAAAGTCAAATGCCAGTTGATATTGTAAAGTAATATCCATTCTTTGGGGCCAAGTGAACAACCCTTAGATAAAAGTTATTATAGTCCTCACTGTATTGTTTTTAAAGAGGTTGTATTTTCCACTGCACTGTAAGTCCTTGCAGGCATACAAACATCATCACCTTTGAATTGTTCCTGTACTGAGTGGATAATTTGGCATGGAGCATCAGTTCATAAAGCATTTGAATGGATAACAAATGATGGAAGATATTTGAAAGATTCTTTTTCTTCAAGCAGATATTGTGTGTTTCAGTTTCATGGTTCAATTACTGTTGGATTAGTTAATAAACATACCCACTTTCTTTCCAAGCTATCTATTACTATTGACATTGTGATTAATAATTCTAGTGTCTAAACATGGAAGTAAATGAAAATGGAACTTTGTGTTTAAAATACATAATAAATAGAAGAAAGAAAAGCAATCAACATTTTACAAATGCAAAAGGTGCAGACCATTTAGGTACACCATTTTAGGCTTAGAAACTGATGTATTTCTTTAATTTTGCCTTGTGACCAGACTTCTGGAAACTAAAGTAAAAACAGTTTGCATAGAGAGGTATTTATTGGTTCCTTTACTTAAAAGTGTTCTTTCTTAAACACTGTGGACTTGAGGAAAGAACATGAGCTTTGGAATCAAAAGAACTGGCTTAGAATGTAGGATTCACTTCCCTTTAGCTGCAGGATCAAGACCAGTTATTTAACTTTTGTATGTCTCATTTTCTTCATCCATAAAATTTGAAGTTATAGAACACATAGGGTTGTTCACTTATTTCATAAGTGAAATAATAGCAATATCTCAGGATAGTGCCTGAACTCTAGGACGTATTAGTACATGGACTCTGTTAGTATCTTATTTCTTTACAGTAAAGTTATACTCTGCAATTAAAATTTTAATTTACACAGTGCCTCATGCAGAGGATGTGAAATTTCCCACATATATACATAGATTTACTCATTACATAGAAATAATAAAATAAATACAATAAGGACAACGGGAGAAAACACAGCTGAAGTAAGAAGAGAAAAATATGCAAAACCCAACCTTGAGCATCATGACAGTAGTGATGGCTATGTAACTGAAATGGTAGAATTCAGAAACTGTTTGGATGTGTTCCCTGTTACATGCATTCTCATAAACATCCATGTATGACCTAGTTCCTTCTTATTGGTGCATTCTTCTTCAAATACCAACAACCAGGTTATTGTAAAGTATGCATGGTTCAGGCCTGATCCATTTCCCCCACTTGGATGACCCACTCTTGTCTGTTATGTGATTATTTTATAGTCTACTTCTTCATATTAGAAACTTCATTCCTCACCTTTTTCAATTTGTTGCTGGGGGTTTGGGGAGAGAGGTAACTCATTGTTGTCTTTACATATTGATGAGCCAAAATTTGGAGAGAAAATTCTTACCTGGGTCTTATAGAATGTTAGAGTACTCACCTTTTTAGAAGTCTCAAGGCCACCTCCTCCCCAACATTCTCTCTGACTCATTCTCTCTCATTCTCAATCTGAAAAATTGATAGTAAACTTTCTCCAGTAATCAGTTTACCAATTCCTTACTCTAAGAGCCCAGCAGTCTAATCTCCACTCCAGTCTCGACTTTTATGCCTGATTTATTTAAGGATTATTCATAAGTTATTCTCCTATTTCCTTTCCAAGAAGGTTTTTTCCCCTTCATATATGTGAAATCTCCTACCTGCGTTTTCCTTGATATTGTCCCATGTTTAGCACATTTTACAGAGTTTTTTTTATAATTTCAGATATTTCGTATTTATTTTGGTATTTTTGGTAGATATTTTGGAAAAAGTTCTTTATAATTTTAGATATTTCTTGTTTGTTTAATGCTTTGGTCTTTTTCGTGGACATCTGGAAGGAGAAGAGTCAAATAAATAGGCAATATCATTTTGGAGAAGAAGTCTCTTCCTTCTCTTGACTGAGAGACAGTTTTACAAGATGATATTGTGTAAGGAAGAGGTAAAATGTAACTATGTAAAGACACTGCAAAATGGACCCCAAACTTGTAGTATGCCACTCAATAGAAGTATGCTTCTGAGGAACATAATCAGGAAACCCTGACCTCTCCATTTCTAAAGACAGTTAGGAGAGTTCCCTCTGGCCTCCACCATCTCCTTTACTGATCTGTGAGAGTGCTCAGTGGCAGACAGCAATGTTCTGTATATGTGGCCATCTTGTCTAAAATCTGTGAGATCCTCGAAGGTGGGTGGACATCTTATTCATCATTTTTGTCTGGCTTCTTGCCCCATGAATAGCAACCTAGTCAATACATGTTTGTCAAAAAATTAACAGGAATTAACTTAGTGTCTCCAGTTCCAGTCTTTCCTAGAGCCAAAAGGAGTTCTATTTATGAACTTTGAAACTGTTCCAATTATAGAACTGTAAGATGATCAGGGCTTTTATTCCACCCCTGTACTTCTACCTGACAAGAACTCAGGAGCAATTTTTAAAAACTGACCATTATTTCTCCCTGTATTAGTATTGAGAACCATACCAAACTGTCCTGAAATGGTTATTGTAAGACATTATGTTAGGCTGACTTTACTCAAGAGTGTATTCCCAAATCTTCCCTCGATGCACATAAACCAAATCTCATCTTTGGCCCTATGTTTCTAATCTCGCTTTCTGATTTTCTCTTGCTTTGTCCTTCTTTAGTTTAAATGATTTTCCAAACTAGTTCTTTGATTCTCATTTTCCTTTTTCCTTTTTCTCACCTTCAGCAAGTTTTATGCCTTCAGGCATGGCATCTAGACAGACTGATGGAGTCTATAGCACAGGCTCAACTCTGGTAACTGTCCTGCCCTTACCCCCAGCAATAGCAGACAGACAGACACCCCCCACATGCATATATCCATACACACAGCTATCACTGCCTTCACAGGAAGCCATAGCAACAGGTATCTTAAATTAATTGAGTGGTACTAAGGAAGGTCCAGCTTGATCAAAGGGAAGTATCATAAAGTTGCAAGCTACATACAGTCTGTGATCAAAAGGAGCAAAACTTCACCTTAGTCATGATGGTTGGGGGAGGGGCTTTATTGGTTATTGAAAGAATGCATTCAGAGCTCATAAAAGGAACAATTTTTATTTTGTAAGAATTTGATATGCTTGATATTATGATGGCCATTACCTTACTTTTTCCTTTATAGATACATATGTCTAAAAGATTGTAGACATCATCAATCCCCCTTTTAATACAGATGAGGAACTGAGGCTCAGAAAAGCTAAGTGAATTCCCAAAGAATAAACAAATAGGTAGCTACAAGACTTGGACTCAGAGCTTCTAATTCCAAAAGGCATATTCTTCAAGCACTTTCTATTGGACCCCACAGTTTACATAATACTCTCATATAATCAATGTATTCAATTCTTACAATATCCTATTTGAGTTGATATTTTCTATATATATATTTTTTTAAGATTTTATTTATTTATTTTTTAGAGAACGAGCGAGAGAGAAACAGCATGAGAGGGGAGAGGGTCAGAGGGAGAAGCAGGCTCCCCGCTGAGCCGGGAGCCCGATGTGGGACTCGATCCCAGGACCCTGGGATCATGACCTGAGCCGAAGGCAGACGCTTAACCATCTGAGCCACCCAGGCACCCGATATTTTCTATATTTTACTAACAAGAGTTTCTACCCAAAGTGCCCCAAAGTTGGAACCAGAACATATCCCAGGTTACTTGTGTCTAAATATATGAATTTTTGACTCTCACTACTGAATGTTCTGTCCATCATATACACTCTTAAGAATAGTGATGAAAAGGATTAAAAGTAATGTTGAAATTATATTTTGTTAAAGTCAAAATTATCAGTGACATAAAGACTCTTAATTTGAGCTCATTGCAACTTCTCACTCCCAAATGATTTATCTGCTCAGATGACAAGTGTCATCAAATAATTTATTTGATCACTAACCAAAGGGATGGGGGAAAGATGTTCCTGAAAAAAGAGTTTGTTGTGGGTTGAATTGTGTCCTTCCCACCCACCTCCACTCTCATATGTTGAAGTCCTTAATCTGACTGTGAGTGACTATATTTGGAGATAGGATCTTTAAAGAGATAATTATGTTAAAATGAGGTCATTAGGGTAGACCCTAATACAATATGACTGGTGTCTTTAGAAAAAGAGGAAATATGGACACAGCCACAGAGGGAAGATGATGTGAGGACTTAGGGAGAAGGTAGCCATCTACATGCCAAGGAGAGCGGCCTGGAACACATCCTTTCTTCATGGCCTTAGAAAAAAACTGACCCCAACAACACCTTGATCTTGGACTTGTAGACTCCAGAACTATGAGAAAATAAATTTCTGTTGTTTGAGCCATGCAGTTTGTGATACTTTATTAGGGCAGCCTTAGAAAACTCAGAGTGTTCATAAATAATTAATTAAGCTAAATCAAAGATGGCTTTGCCAGTCTTGAGAAAATAGCAAACTATCTTTGATATGACAAGAAGAATTTCAGGGTGTATACATATACAGATATTATAACTAAAGAATATTAACCTAGCCTCTCACTCTCCAGGATATTGGTAGTGTGGTCAGATCTTTGGAGGCGTCAGGCATTAAAATCTTGAGATTTTACAGGACTGATTAGATTATAGGGGTTACCTCTTTCCTAGGCATAAGGAAGGTAACAATTAGAGCTTGCTTACAAAGATTTTATGGTGAGCAAGAATAGTTTGAGGTAATAACAGAAAGTTAAATTATCCTCTAATTTTTGTAGTTCCATTTTTTGATCATTTATCATGGAGGCTTTTCATATGTTAATTTATTATCAGGACACTGGCAGCTTCCCTTTACTCTTGCCACTAATGGAATTGGTAGCAGTTAGTAATAATATACTTGGGTAGTTGAGTATCAACAGTCTATTTAAAGATAATGACTATAACCTGGCATATGTAACTCTAAAGGATTTCCTATAATTTTCCTACTATAGGCAAGTGTAGAAAAGGAAAAAAAGGAAGTTTTTTGTTTTTTGTTTTCTCTTTTCTACCGTTGTAGGTTCTTGACTGGGGCTCTGTAATGAAAGACAGATTAACAAGAGAAAAACAAATAGAGGTTTATTAACATGTATGTCTCATAGATACATGAGAGAAACTCAGAGATGAGTAACTCAAAGGGTGGCTAGAGCTTGGGCTTATATAACATCTTAACAAAAGAACAGTAAACCTTTATATAAATGACAAGACAAAGGAAAAGGACCTTGAATCTCTATGGGGTGGCAAATTGTGGGATGGCAAATATTTAGGACACTAATGGTGGAAAAGTCTCCTCAGTAAAGTTTGTGGCCTAGATTCCTCGGTTTCCAGGTTTGTAAGAGTCTAAAATTGCCTCTGATATGACTAACTTTTGTTCTTTCTGGTAGAGATTTATAAATTTAAATCCTTCTTTTAGGCATATAGGGGGAGGGCAGAGAGCTTTACTTGTTTCTTCTCAACTGCCTTTAGCTCAAAATAATCATTATGTCAAAGTGGTATATTGGTGGCAAATTCTGCTATCCTTCAGAAGCTCCCCTGGAAATGAAGTAGTAAGAAAGTCCATATGAAAGTCATAGGTTTTGAGAAATGCAGGGAGTGTCAATTCATCCATCCTAATAACTTAATACCAGAGGTATACATCATAATCACCTATGAATTGTTTAAAGTCAAATATAGCTGAATATTCCATGTTTGATAAACCTGGGATGAGTACTGAGCATCCAGAGTTACAAAAATTGCTATAGGTGATTCTGGTGCTCACTGCTGATAAAGGGCCAGCACAGCTTCCCCACTTACAGTCCTCTGCAATGACTAGGGCTGGAACAGGTCAAACTCTCTTTTTCTGCATCATAATTTCTCCCATCATTCATCCTATATGTTTTCCTGTCCCCCCCCTTCCCATCGCTATAAATTTCCCCTAGATTTAAATTGACTTTGGAAAAAGAGAAGATGAAGAAATCACAAAGCCTTATCAGATAAATGTTCAGCAATCAGAAAAAAACACATTCACCTCATCATCATCTTTTTACTCCCTGGTGGGTGTAATTTCTATTTCAACATCAGCCTGGCTGGGCAGCCCCCTAATTAAATAGCTTCATCAGCTACAAGCTTTGAGATAACAGTGAGAGCAATAAATGATAGGATGTGTCTTCAGAAAAATACTTGTAGCTAATGAATCACAATCATATGCAGAATTTCAAGTGTACATCCCTGGGAATATATTGAGTTAGAATATTATGACTGGAATTGCTAACAGCACTAACCAGAACACTGACCTTAGGTTTTCCATAATCTAGTCCTTCTCTTCCTTGGAAACTTGGTTACATTACTCAAACTTGCTTCCTCTTCCTCTTCCTTTATGTTAAATACTAGTCGTAACTAACACATACATGGTACCATGTATCTGTTTGTAGGTTGCTTTGGAACCTGTATCTGAGGTCTTATGTGTGTAAATTGCAATGTTTCTTTATCTAGATTTCCTGAAGAAAGACTGTATTTATGTCTTCAATTTATTTTAATTGCTTAGCAGCACTTAGCAAAAGACTTTCCAATTACTTCAGAGATTGGATGGTCCAGTCTAGTGCAAAGAACATTTCAATGAGAATCTGACGTCTTGCATTTGAATTTAAGCCTGTATGCAAGGTAAGCCATGGTTACTTAAATCTATCTGTTCCCCAAATTCAATAAAGTGCTTATAAGCTTTGATTCATGAGTCACTGAGAGAATTAAATAAAACATGCAGAAGTGCTTTGAGGATTACAGAGTGTTGTGAATATATAACACCTTTCTGGTCCAGTTCCATGGACTTACTGATATGCTCATTAAAAACGACACAATTAATTTTCAAAGACAATTTTCAGATTTTCATTAGCCTTTTAAAAATGCATATTATAGTATTAATTTATGAAATGGAATAAAGGAAACAACATTTAAAATGGAGTTGGGAGGGGGGCCTATGGGGTTCCATCAGTTAAGTGTCTGACTCTTGACTTTTGCTTAGGTCATGATCTTGGGTTGGTGAGATTAAGCCCTGCATCAGGCTCCCTGCTGGGCATGGAGTCTGCTTGGGATTCTCTCTCTCCCTTTGCACCGCCCCCCCCCAGCTTGTGAGAGCATGCTCTCTCAATCTCTCTCTCTCTCAAAAAAAAAAAAAAAGAATAAATAAATAAAATGAAATGAAATAAAATAAAACAAAACAAGAGTTGGGAGGCCAGGAGCTCTCATGCCTGACCACTTGTCCTCAGTTGCAGACCCCAACAGGAAGAGAGGTGCACTGCATTCGTAACAGGAAAAAGCCTACTTTACTGCTTCAGTAGGAGGAAGGAGGAATTTTTCCTTGCCCACCAACAGGCTCAGCCAATTAAGAAAAAACCACAACTCAGCCAATGAGAAACCATCACCACCCTGAACATTTGCTTTCTTCCAATGGATTTTCGTCCAAGGCAACCCTGACCAGTTTTCTTCTTTTCTCTATAAATTTCCTCTCCTTTGATCTCTGGACTTGCTTCTGGTTTACCATAGTTTCCATGTCCCGAATTACAATTCCTTTGTTATTCTCAAATAAACCCATTTAGCTGGTAAAATAACTAGCTGTTTTACTTTTAAGATCAGCCAAGGTAATTTTCTAGGTTTGGTATTGCTGCCTCTTGTATGGGAAATAATGGAAACTGAAAAACTAAAAATTCAATGTAAATATAATTAGATTTAATTTTTTGCTAATATCTTTGGTTCTATTCTTTTGTATGACTGGGGCAATTGCCTATCTGTTTGTTATGCAATCTTTCATGTTTATGAAACAATACTTCCTTAAAACCATTCAGAAAACGTTATGGTATCTTTACTTTGTCATGTTATGTAGGTCCCAACCTATTGATGGTAATGCTCTTGCTAGAAATGCCTGAGGCACTTGCTTTTTCATATTACTTGTAGAAGCCCCACTGACATTTCCCCCAACTTGGGGCCACCGTTGTGGCTGGGCTGGCCCTTGTGGTTCTTATGATTGCAGGATGCACTTCAACAAAAAACCATCGGGGAATATTGAGGAACAAGATTTATTACTAAAAAGTCCTGGAGGATACATAACATGCCCTAAGACTACACAGCAAGGTCACAAGGAGGTGGGAGTGGGGGGAGAACCTGGGGGTTTGCCTTTATTAGAGTCTGATGGTTGGGTGTCTTGGGGTTTCACAGCACCACACATTATTGGCTAATATGAAGCATAAGATTGGAAATCAGGGCACTGGAGGTCACTCAAGTGGCTAGTTACCTAGGTCACCCGGTTTTCTGAAGGGGAATTTCATGACTGTGTGTAGCCTAGTTCTTTATCGGGTTGTTTTGCTAGTAGCTGTGTCATACAGCTAGCAATATGTTTACTCAAGATGGATGTCTTTTAAAACAAATGCCTGGGCAATCAAAAGCTTAATGTCAGGCACTTACACTACATTTCATATAAACAAGGGAGCAGAAAGGAAGTCAGAGGCACAGAAACTTGAGGGGCAGTTTACCCACCATCAACGGAACCATATTTATCTGTGCTTTCCCCAATTTCCTAATTTATCAGTTCCCAACAGTAGAAGGGATCATTCCTTCAAAACTGATTGAAACACTATCTGTTTCTAGAGAGATGCTTGGGATTGATTACAAAAGGAAGAGTGATTGAATAAATATTCCCTTTTCATGTTATTTTATCTGACTGGAATATGATTGTAGAGTCTTAGAGATGTGGAACAAATATATTATTCATTTTTGTATATTAATTTTTAAAAAGGAAATCTTATCCTGATTATGAGTGATATAAACAGTGTAAAAATACTAGACAATAAATAAATTTATAAAGATGTTAGTGGAAGTCATCCATAATGCTGTTCTCAAGAGCCGACACTATTTGGTGTGTCTTTTGAGACCTTTTTTTCCTTCTTATGTGTTTCCCTAGAAAAATATGTGTGTTTATGTAAGATCACAGCGAGTGGGACAATATTTTACATGCTGTTTTGCAAGTTATTTTTCTCATTTAATACTATACATTAGACATGTTTCAAAGTAAGTGTGATTATACATCATCATTTTTCATGATTTTAGTTTATTTCCTTTAATGGAATGGTCATAATTTAATCTTCCAAACACTTTTATTGGGCACTTCCAATTCCAAAGGCATTTTCAATTTTTTTATTGTCATTAATAATACTTAGCTTTGAGTACTGTTATCTAATCTACACAACAGAGGTAAGAAAGCCTACAGCCCAAGTTTTATGTGGGAGTATATAATTGAGTAAATTTGTTTGAGTAAAACGAAATAAGAAATTGAGTAAATCATTTGTTTGAGTAAAACAAAGTAATGTATTTTCATACACAATTTTTCATGTTACATAGACTTTAAAGCATGTTATTATATCTAGACTATAAATTGTATTATTATAGCTAAACTATAAAGTGTGTTGTTATATGAATGGGGACGATATAAATTTATAATTTAAAATTTTCTCTACATCTGTATAAATGTCATTTCTTTTTCCTAATGCTTGTGGTTTCTCTTGATTATGTTTGGCTGCGATTACTAGGTATTTCATGCAACAAACATCACGGATGATTTTTCCTATATTGGGCATGGTGCTAACTGCTAGGGATACAACGGCTGACAAGGCAGAAATAGTTTGTTCTCTAATGGAGTGAACAATCTTATGGTAGACACAGATTTTAACAAGAGTAGAAAATGAGCAAAAAATAATGAATTTGGTAAATGTTATGAAGGAAATGAAAAGGTTTGGAAAATGAAAATAATAGGGGTGTTGCATCAGATGAAGTGTTCAAGGAGGTTGCTTTCTGAAGAGATGACATTCAAACTCTGACATAAAAGATGGAAATACAAAGTCATTTTAAAACACTGAAAAAAAAAGTAAGAAAAAAAGAAACTGTAGTAAGATGGGAACACCTGGGAAGCATGGGAAACTGGCAGAGATGAAGTTGGAGTCCTAGGATGGTTTAATATAATGCAGCGTCCATAGACTACAGCAAGGAGCTTTGGTTTAGTCAAAGTACAATTGGAAAGCACAAATGTCATGGACATCTTCTATGTTTTATGTTGAAAGTTTCACTTATATTGTTTTTCCTTTTATAATGGGACAAAATAGTTGTAAAACATTGTCTTTCTTGATATGCCTCACCCAAACACTACATTTGTCCAGTGTGATACCTACTTTTTAATGTTGGTGAAACATTAACTGAGAAGAGTGTCTTGCATTTTGTAAATTTAGATAATTGGCCCTTTGACTTTTTGTAAGTTCCTGGGAGAGATGAGTTCAAATCTCCAATTATGATTGTGGATTTTCTATTTCTTATTTTAGATCTGTCAACTTTTGCTTAACATATTTTGATACTCTGTTATTAGTTGCATACAAATTTAAAATTGTGTATCTTGACTCCTTTGTCATAGTGACATATCCCTTTTTACTTGAGTAATATTGTTGCCTTAAAATCTTTTTTGCCTGATATTCAGGTAGTTAGAACAGCCTTCTTTCGGTTCATGTTTCCATCGTATGACTTTTTCGTATTTGCCTGTTTTATGATTTGAAAATATCATCTCTCATGTCCCAAACACAGACACACAGTTTTCCATTTGTTTTTCTCAATTATGTGTTTTAATTTACTGTGCTTAATCTCATCAATAATTTTATGATTTCTGGGTTTTATATCTTGCTTAGAAAGACGGACTTTAGGGGCGCCTGACTGGCTCAGTTGGAAGAGCATGTGACTCTTGATCTTGGGGTCATGAGTTTGAGCCCCACGTTGGGTGCAGAGATTACTTAAATAAATTTTAAAAATTAAAAAAAAAAAGACTGACTTTACTTACAGTGTGCAAATTTACTCACCCATTTTGTTCAACTATTTTTATAGTTGTGTTCTTTGTGCTTAAGTTTTTGTTCCATTTGGAATATTTTTCTCTGTAAGGATTGAGATAGTAATGTAATGTTTTGGGTGGTGGGGGGCTATTGACTAGTTGATTCTGATGTATAGTAAGGGTTCAGAACAATGTTGAATCTCAACTTCTCTGATATCATTTAGATAAATTTATATGCTTCTTTTCTTCCTCTTTCAGTAAAGATGAATATGTTAGATTATTTCAAAAATTGTATACTTATATAAATATAATTAAAATATTTCCTTAATCTAATAGCTTATATATGTATCAATATAGTGTTATTGGCTAATAGCATCAATGCTGTTATATTTTAAAGTTGAATTTTACTCTACTAATATATAATATCTCTTTTATCATATTGCTATTTCACTAAATTTTACTCTACATGATTTAAAAATTGTTTCTATTGTTTTTTTCTTTTTAAAATTTGCATTTGTCTGACATACCTTTACCCATTCTTTAATTCTTTAATCCTCTAGCTTTTTTTATAAGTGATCTTGTAAAAAGCATATATTCTCTAATTCTCAGAGTCTTATTTTTTATTCAGCATCCATTTGGAAACTTTGCAAGTACTAGGGGACATAACTTAGGCATTAATTTCTTGTAGTTAGCACACAATAACTCTATAAAGCTATTCTTTTCTCCATTCCTCTGAGGAGAAAGTTGAATGTTAGGGATGCGAAACAAATTTTCCAGAGTCATATACCTAAACATTGTCTATCTATTGTAAAATTTCCTTTAAACATCTTATATCTATTTTCATTTCTGATTTGTATTTCTTTTTTCAATTTCTTTTTTATTTTTTTAAAGATTTTATTTATGTATTTGACAGAGAGAGCGAACCCAAGCAGGGGGAGTGGCAGGCAGAGGGAGAAGCAGGCTCCGCATGGAGCAAGGAGCCTGATACAGGACTCGATCCCAGGACCCTGGGGTCATGTCCTGAGCTGAAGGCAGATGCTTAACTGACTGAGCCACCCAGGTGTCCCTGATTTGTATTTCTTATGCAGTTTTTTTTACTGTGTTTTCCTGTATGGAAAACACTTTCTTTTGTTTAATCTATCCTTAATTTTAGAAGACATATATATTATTTTGGTCAAAAACCCATACCATAAAATTTACCCTTTCAACCATTTTTAAGTGTGCAATACAGTAGGGTTAACCACAGGCACATTGTTGTCTAGCAGATCTCAAGAACTTTTTCATCTTGCAAGACCAAAACTCTACATCCACTGAACACCAACATCTTTTCTCCCCTTATTCCCCAGAAGACACATATTTTTAAAAGTTTCTAGAGTATACTGTAATTATGTTTTTAATTATTTATATCAAAAATATCTTTGAGGTCAACCAGTTGAAGTTTGAAATACAGGACACATTTTCTCCCTCTTCCTAACTTCAAGTGTTTCTTAATATAATCTGAACTTTATTTCCATACAATTATTACATAAATGCTTTTGACTTATGTATTTTTAAAGAAGAATGTTTAGACCAATTTTTCAGGTTTATAATCACATTTATAATACTTAAAATTACCACTACTTTTAAAAGGCTGGAGCTCACTTCAAAAATCATTTCTGTGACTTTCTTGTGACTTATCTCATTATTTCAATCTTTCTTTGATGATTAGAATATGTATTCAATCTTAATC
>NC_138374.1:42091974-42120937 GCF_054177405.1 Leptonychotes weddellii | reverse complement strand
GAGGCAAATAGAAATTTGTCCGTGCCTTTGCCTTTTACATCCGTTTTACCTCCAGTCCCTAAACTTTAGCCCAGTTTAACCCCAAATAATGACATGCTTTCTTCATTCCTCCTGAATTCCAGGATGCTTACTGAACTCTGCCCAACTCTGCTTACTTCACCTCTGCTGGGATGTTACCTTCTAAGTTTATGTCTTGTTTGTCCCTGGCTCCAACCATATGATCTGATAGAGTCACTGGCTCCAGATATTGCCACCCTCACTACCTCTCTACCAATTCCCCGACCCCATTTGTTAGGACAATGCTGTCCCCAAATCATGCAAATCTTCGGAAATAAATTCTGCAACATTTAGGGCATTAGCCCTGGGATGCTGGCTGTGTTGTGAACTTGTTCTGCCTTTCCAAACACTCCCTGGAGCTTAACTAAAGAAGCAGTCTTATCTTCCAGCCTCATGTTAAACTATTGTTTGAGGCCAATTGTACTATTAAACGGCTGCAAGAACCCCTCCTAAGAGAGTACTTCTATGTTTAATATTGGATTAAGTAATCCTTCTAGATCTCTGCTTGCATCTCCAGAAAAGAGTGGAGTTAAATATGCAAAAATTGCTTAAGAGTTTCTTGGAGAAAAGGTGATGTGAAAATATCAGGTTTAAGCAGGACAGCTACTTCAGGCTGTACAAAGATTCTCCAGGCTGCTGCCAGTCCAAGGGAAGCCTCACTAGAAGGACACATAGATTGGAGGAGGTCATTAAGATCATCCCAACAGGAGGTGAATGGTAAACTGCTCCAAATAAGCAGTTTTGTCCCCCAAAGTTCTGTGCGCATTTGGATAAACAACTCTAGATCAGGAGGTGTTTTATTCATAGTACATGGCTACACATACACATTTCCAGCTGGTCATCCAGGAGACCCACATTCAGCAAGCAAGACCAAAGTTCCTGAATCCAGCTGGGGCTTGCTCATCTAAAGAGCAGGTGTGGCATCAAAGGTTAAGTTCAGCAATTTCTTACCCAGACATTTATATAAACCTAGCAAGACTGATGTGAAATAAAGACAAAGTCTCAGCAAAAATGTTAAAAAAAATCTTGAACAATAAAGAGTTACAATGGGAAGAGTCATGTATAAAACAAATGTAAAAAAAATGAAATTTGTAAATAAATGAAAAAAAGTCATGGTATCATAAAGCAGAGTAAAATAATACCAAGGAAACAGAAGGTGTGAATTACAAAAGAAGAGAAACCAACTAATTAAAAAACAATACAAAGGGGGTGCCCGGGGGGCTCAATCCTTAAGTATCTGTCTCTGGCTCAGGTCATGATCCCAGGATCCTGGAATCCAGCCTTGTCATGCTCCCTGCTTAGTGGGGAACCTGCCTCTCCCTCTCCCTCCGCCGCTCCCCCTGCTTGTGCTCTCTCTCTCTCTCAAATAAATGGATAAAAATCTTAAAATAAAAAAAGGAAACAACACAAAGAATAGAATTGATGAATACATAAAAGAATTAGTTCTTTAAGTAAATCAATACAATAGAGAAACTTTTAATTAAAAAAAATATTGAGGATGAGAAAGTGATTGTAATTCACAAGAGAATATTATATAAAGTTGTATGATAATTATGTTTTAATATTTTGGTAAAATGAACAGCTTTGAAAGGACATAAAAATAACTACCACTAACTAAAGAAAGAATGGAAACTAATAGATGCCAAACTATAAAATAAATTGAAAAAGAAGATTATAAATATCTATAAAAATTTGGCCTAAGGTAGTTTTAAACAGAGTTCTTATAACCTTCAAGTAACAAATAATTCCTATGATGTTTAACAGTTTCTACATTTAAAAGTTTTTCTTTTCTCTTTTCTTTTCTTTTTTCTTTTCTTTTCTTTCTTTTCTTCTCTTCTCCTCTTCTCTTCTTGAGACTCGAGAGAGCACGTGTGAGCAGGCAGGGGAGGGAGCAAAGGGAGAGGGAGAATGAGAATCTTAAGCAGGCTCCACGCTCAGTGTGAAGCCTGAGGAGGGTGTTGATCTCACAACCCTAAGATCATGACCTGAGTCAAAATCAAGAGTCACACACTTAACCAACTAAGCCACCCAGGCACCACTTTTAAAAAGTATTTTTAGTCACACCAATTATAGCTTTTCTGGGACTAGAAAGTAGTAGTGAAAGGTCATGACCATCTGTGCCTTCAGGACCACCTAACCCACCACATCAAAACAAAGACAGAGAATCTACTGTCAGTGTCTGGGAAGCACAGATCATATTTTTAGGGCAGGTGAAGAATGAAAACAACCTGAAAATGAGGTAGATGTATATTATCTTCTTACTATTGCCAAAATTCTGAATAAAACAAAGGTGAACAGGACATATTTCAAAGAGCTTTGGGCAAAAGCAAGATTAAATAGATGTAAGAAACAGCATGATCCCCCAAATAATGTGTTAATTTATTAACATAATTAATATTATGTTATTAATAATAATAATTAATAACAAAATTGATGTAGCTGAGTTAAAATATATTATTATGTACAAAATCTGACCTATTGAACTTAAGAGAAAGAATTTATAACAATTTTAAGAAGGTAAGCAGCTATAGGAAATTCTCAAAAAATATGCCTAAAATGATAAAACATTAATTATAATAGGGTAAATACATTTTGTATAGCACATGTAAGCAACAATAAAGTAGGGTTTCTAATATTAGTGTCTATGCCTTCACTATTGAACTTAGTGGCATAAAAGCAACAACTATTTGAGGGTTTTTTTGCAGATTCTGAGATCAGAAATCCCAAGGCAGAGCAGGGACGGATGACCTATCTACACTCCATGATGTCTGGGACTTCTACTGGGAAGACCTGAATGGCTCACCGTCATTCACGTGCCTGGGGCAGATGTCACCAGGAAGCTCCTTCACTTACACCTGCAGAGCAGATTGAAGGACTAGACTCAGTTGGGACTGTTACTGGTGGACCTATATGTGATCTCTCCATGTGGCTCAGGCTTCTTCCAGTAGGATGGTTGGATTATGAGAGGGAGAGTGCCAAAAGGAAACATTTTGAGAACATGGCGGAAGCTATGTGACTTTTTATGATGTAGCTTAGAAGTCACATAGTATCATTTCTATCAAATTCTATTGATTGAAGCAGTGGTAAGTCCATCAAGATTCAAAGGGAGTGATGTATAGTCCATTTCCCATTGAGACCTTTTCTAAACCTCCATAAAAACAGACCATATGGAATCCAAAGCTAGAAGCATTGAACAGGACAAAGTCAATTATTTTATTTACTATGGAGTACCATTGACAATAAAGCTATAACTGTTGAGAATCTTTAGTTGTTAAAAATTGTATCAAAATATGTAATGCAGAACTTTCCCCCTCTAATTTTTCAAATTAAGTTTCAAAAATATAAAATATTTAAATTCCATACAAATGAAGTTTAACCTGATATATTTAATTAAGCATTATACGCACTAGGAAAAGTGCACATTTTTCCCTGTATCAACTGATAATTTCAAGATTAACATATGTTAGGCCACAAAGGAAATGTCAATAAAATCTTCAAAGCATAAGTTGTCTGGGCCATTTTCTCTGCCTCTAGACTTCCGGTAATAAGACTAAAAATAAATAGAAAAAAATAAATGTTTAACTAACATTGAAAAGCAATAACATGGCAATTAAAAAATCTTCTAAACATCATGTGTCAAAGAGGAAATCAAAACTGCAATTACAGGCTTTTTACTAATTAGAGAAAATGATAACAACACATAGCAAAATGTAGGGGATACAGCTAGCTCTGAACTCAGAAGAAAATAAGTATACATTTATTTTATACACTTAATTCCTATCCACTGGGGTTCTGGAAGGAAAGTTCCAATATTTATCTATCTATCATCTACCTATCTATCTATCATGATCTATCATCTATCTATCTATCTATCTATCTATCTATCTATCTATCTATCTATCTATATCATTTATCTATCATCTATCATCTATCTATCATCTATCATCTACTTATCTATCATCTATCTATATCTATATCTATCTATCTATCTATCTATATTTATCATCTATCATCTATCATCTATCATCATCTACTTATCTATCATCTATCTATATCTATCTATCTATCTATCTATCTATCTATCTATTTATCTATCTATCTATCTATCCACATTCATTCTTTACTTTTGTCTGTGGGTATTACAGTTGGTGTGGTAGGAAGTCATCTCAGTGCTTTTTTTTTTTTAAAGATTTTATTTATTTATTTGAAAGAGAGAGAGCGAAAGCAGGAACACAAGCAGGGGGAGTGGGAGAGGGAGAAGCAGGCTTCCTGCCGAGCAGGGAGCCTGATGTGGGGCTCAATCCCAGGCCCCTGGGATCATCACCTGAGCCAAAGGCAGATGCCCAAGGACTGAGCCACCCAGGCACCCTCTCAATGCTTATTAATAGAACATCAACTTAAATAGGACATTGCTTCAATAAATTTTGAAACTTCCATATAATATAACTGTATGCAGCCATTATATAAACATGGAGACATGTTTATGCTATAGTAGAGCAAAAAAGAAGACTTCAAGGATACAGAACAAAATTTTGCTTGAATGTAGGAAACCTGGAAGGACACAGCAGATGGAATGCCAGTATCTATTCCATCTTTCCTTTCATCTGTTGCCAGAGCCCTTCTTTTTTTTCCAGATAATTCATCCACCACAGAAATGTGCTTCACTAACTTCAGCACTATAATCTCACTTCCCTTTCTAGTGATCTCTTTAGGGGTTGATGTGTGACTCAATTCTGATAAATGACATGAGAGAGCATCTGCTAGAGGTTTTAGAAAATGTTTTCTTGTTCTTAAAAGAATGAAAGAATTCCTCCTTTTCAGTTGAATGCTTTTATGTGTGCACGTTATGTTAGAAACCCCTCTAGCTACCTTGCAACTCTGAGGAAAGCCAAGTCAATGTGTTGAAGATTGCCAGTAGAAGAGGAACAGTATCTACTTCGAATCAGTGAATAAGTTTGGGAGGTGCTGTCTTCTCTTGGAACTTACTATATAAGATATTAACTCTTCCTTCTGTTTCAGCCATTTGACTTGCTATAGCCTCTAATTTGCAGCTGAAGTCATTTTGTAGGATACATAGGATACACATCAAAAATGTTACTGGGACATGATTGTGTGCATTATTTATTTTTCTTTCATTTTTTCTGTGATTGGGTCTTTTGTTTTGGGTTTTTTTTTTCTATAATGTTTACGTTAAAGGTTTGTTGATGTTTCTGTTTGATTTTTCTATTTTTCCTGAGACTTCTGCAGCTCTTCAAGTCTTGGATCGTTTCTCACCAATTGTTGGAGGAACAATAAAAGAACTGCCCTGTTAGGTCAAATGTAGAAGAAGTTGACTTAAGTACTATGTACCTTAACATCATTATATGTTATTTCACAATACATCCTGAGTGATCTTGTCCTCAGAATT
Organism: Leptonychotes weddellii; assembly: GCF_054177405.1. Taxonomy (NCBI): domain Eukaryota; kingdom Metazoa; phylum Chordata; class Mammalia; order Carnivora; family Phocidae; genus Leptonychotes; species Leptonychotes weddellii. The sequence goes on along the minus strand of NC_138374.1, from coordinate 42,115,473 downwards.
GTGGAGGGTATAATGAATGTCCTGAGGGAAAAGAGACTTCTAGCTACATGTCCCACTAAGGAAAGAAATAGCTGGAGTTTGTCAAATGTCTGCAACAAAATAAGAAGAAAGAAAACAAATTGTAGATATTTAAATGGAGGAGGTCCAGATAACAAGAGTGAAACATAGTTCTTGGACATATTTCTCCAACTCTTTCTGAAGATATAGGAGATAAAAATCAAAAATGTTTATCCCTTATTCAGAGCAGGGGGACATATAATATGAAGGGGCATTAAGAAGTATTAAGGGAAAGTGACATAACTCACATTCATACACAGGCAAACAGAGTTAAATAAGTGAATGACATAATTTCTTTAAAAAAGGTAATTTTATGTGCACCTGGGTGGCTCCGTTGGTTAAGCGACTGCCTTCGGCTCAGGTCATGATTCCGGAGTCCTGGGATCGAGTCCCACATCGGGCTCCTGGCTCAGCGGGGAGCCTGCTTCTCCCTCTGACCCTCTCCCCTCTCATGCTGTTTCTCTGTCTCTCTCTCTCTTTCTCTCAAATAAATAAATAAATAAAATCTTTTAAAAAAAGATAATTTTATAACGTAAAAATGGTATGTAGAAATAAAGTAAGAGTTAGAAAATTTGTTGGTTATTTTAGACATAGGGTCCTCAAAGATAACTTTGTGGTGAAGTCACAGTTGGGCTAAACTCTCCAAAACAAAGGGACCATGCAAATAGTTGGAAGCAATCCTATAGGTCCTGAGTTAGGAATGAATGGGCCCACAGAAAAAGCTATACAGAGATACAGTTGATAATGGAATAACATGACAGCAGAGGTAGGCAAGACTTGGAGAAAGACTGGATCTTATTTTAATGGCAATGAGAAGAATTTGAAAAGGGAAATAACATGAATGGAATTATATTTTCAAAAGGTCAGTCTCTCTGCTATGTGGAAAATTGAATATAATCAATTACAGAATCTTGCTGCACTTAGCTTTGGATTTCCCCCCTGTATACATTTTTTGCCACAAAGCCCAGGTTGGTGTTTGTCTAAGTAAGAGAGTTAGATAATTTAAACTGGCTTAACTTAGGAAGATACCTATTTTGGGCCCCAACTAACCAAAATTTCCAACATTAGCTAGCTTCAGGATTGGTTTGTTACAGGGAGTTAAACCTCATTAAAGCCCTGCACCTCCATCTCCCAGACAAGGTATGTAATATGCATGACGGCTCTTGGCATCTTGAGATTTTGATCCTAATATCATTTCAACCTCGACACCAAAAAAATCTCTTTCTTTCATAGCAATAGAATATCTTGGATGGGGAGAACTCCCATTTGCCTCTTTTTGATGACATTTCTATTGCTTAACCATTCTTTGGTCTAAGGATTTGGACACTCTGATTAATGAGACCAAAGTCCCATTCCTACTGCTGTGCAGTTGGCAGGGGGTGAAGTTAGTCCTTTCTATACCACACAGCATGGTTCCACCATAGGAGAGAGGATAACTCTTACTGGAGGAAGGTAGAGGAGTGTTTGCTGGGAAAGAAAGAAATATCAATAGCAGAAGGTAAAAGGAAGTTTGCCTATTTCTTTAGTAAAATTAGTTCTCATGACTCCATGTTGTTTGGTCTTGTTAGAATCAATATGATGGTCAAGGGAAGTTCTTATAGTGAAACTTAGTGTGATTTTTTTTCATATAATTTCATTAGAAATCACCATTTAGCCTCATAAAGAAGACAATGGGGCAGAAGGAGAACTTGATATTTCTTCTGTGTGGAGTCTCATACATTCTCTTATAGCACCAGTTTCACCAAAGAAAAGAATACAAAGAGAGGCATCCACAGATGCCAAAATCCAAAGAAAGGCCTCCAATGAAAGTATTCCACAGGGCACTGGAAGAAATTAACTTTTCATTTTTTTCCCCATTAAATCAACTCTTTCTCATTCAGTAGCCCAGTTGTTTTTCTTTGGCCATTATCTAAACCCTAACTATTCCTGAGCAGTCAAGGGAGGCAGTTTTATTCAATTTACTGTAGAGATGAATGTGATGCTGACAGTTGTATAGAAATGCCATATTCTATAAGGAACTTTTGGCTTTTGATATTATTTTGCCAGCATAATAAACAGTCATTAAATGGGGAATGAAGAGTCATGAAATAGAGAAAAAAAAATCTTCAGATTATTTATGTTAAGATCTCTGTAGCATGCTGTATAGGAATAAGTAGTATTAGAAATAAAAAAGAAAATTAATACATGAATTTTAATTTCTATTCTGCATCATTTCATAGTATATTTGAACTTTTAAAAACTTGTTGAGGCTGCATCATTTGTAATTGGTGTGGAATAAAGTAATGTCAAAAAGAAGGTAAAATGCCTTTTTTAAGAGGCTGGTACTGGCAATGTCAAAAAGGCATAATTTTTAAAGCTTTGAAGCAAATTGTTTGGTTTTAGGTATAATTGAATTCAGTTACAATTGAATTCAGAGCTAATCATTTTTTCTAGAAAAGAAGAATATTATAGAATAATAAAATAAATCTACTCAGTGCCTTTTCTTAGAGAATTTTAAGTACATTCATCATTGTTTTATTACTGTGGAAATTTTGCTTTAAAAATGTACATTTACTGAAAAGTAGATTATTGAGCCCATGCATTTATTTCCCTACTTCCCGACTTCCCAAAGGAAAATTACACAACAAAGGTAAATTGAAGAAAATCTGTATCAAGACAAGAAATCAGGAAAGAGTCCTATCGTGAGAGTGGTTTTGCTATTTAAAACGGGGGACTGTGCCCCACCTAAGGATGAACTACAATAACCAACATGGAAAAGAAAACACTCTCTATATGGGAAATCACCACCATACATCTGTCTTCACCACGGTTCCTATCTCATTTTTGACAGGACTAAAATTCACATCACACACACTTCCAACTGTCTCTGTCCTTAAAATTAGAGAAAATATTCTTGCTTTCCCTTTGTCCCCAAATCAAAGTTTTAGATAATGAGCCATTTAATATAAAAAAGAACCTCTCTTAAATCTGGGCAGGTACATGCACAGACTTCCTTTAAAAGTGTAAACGGAATGTATACAATACATCAAAAGGTTTAGTGATTCAATCAATGAGATGTCTTGTAGGTAAATTGGCAAGCTCCCCTCCCACCACCAAAGTAAGCTTGCTGTATGCTGCAGTAAACAAATAATAATGATGAAATATTGACACTCTAGTAGTTTTATCTTGAAGAACTTGTTAAATTTTTAAACTGTGAAGGGCAAAAGACTAGGAAGTTACATGGTAAACATTGAAAACCATAGTAGAGTTTTTAGAAGTTTCCCAATGCTGACAAAACAAAAGTTGAAGTTCAGGATATATAAGAATGTGGGACTGTAATAAATTTCACAGGTTCTCAACTGGTTTCCCTGCAAGTCTTTACCCTAAAAGTAAGGGCAAAACAGCTATACATAGAAACTCAAAAACTCTGCAGTAAAGCTAGATGAGGAGCCTTTGACAAATTAGAGTTGACGTTCCACCAGTTTCCCAATTTGGAGAACTCCAACACTCGAAGGTAGAATTTACAAGGAAGAGAGGCCATAGCAAATTCCACAGAATTGGAAATCTTGAAGGTCTTCCCTGCAGGAGCAGAGTGAATAGAGCTTTATAAAAACTGCCGTCCAGCAGTTTCTGTCAGTTCCCGATTTGATTAAGATGATTCTCCTTCTTTGATCTACCAGAAGAGTGAACTTCTCTAAATCCTTATAACTTTTTACATAAAATATCTCATTTAGGAAAAAACTAAGAGACATGTTAAAAAAAAAAAAAGGACCAAGAGAAGAAGTAGAAAATAGACACATAGATCACAATTACTACAATTATTAGAGATATCAATATGAATATGAAAATATTGTTCTTAATATGTACAAGAAATTTTTTACCATATTCAGAATTTCACCAGAGAATTGAAACTGATGTATTAAAAAAACCCTGGAAAACATAGATTTGATTTATGTAATAATAGAAATTAAAATTATAATGCATGATGTTGTCCATATGATAAAGATAGCACAAGGAGTTTAGGATATTTCCCTTCACAGAGAACAAGTACAAAATAAAACAAAATTATTAAAAGCAACCTTTTCAAGAAACATCCAAAGATAGGCAACAACTTGAAAAGTGTTTACTCATGGAAAACTGCTAGAGCATTGGATATGAGCAGTATTTATAACATTCTTCCCTGAGGACATTTTTGGAAGTGAGAGAACCATTGAAAGCCAGAGTATACCATCCACACATTCCTCACTGACTTGGAGAAACTTGCAATTTTGCTGCACTTTTTTTTCTTTTCCTTTAAATTCAATTAGCCAACATATAGCACATCATTAGTTTTTGATGTAGTGTTCAATGATTCAGTATTTGCATATAACACCCAGTGCTCATCACATCACATGCCCTCCTTAATGCCCATCACTCAGTTATCCCATCCCCCCACCCACCTTCCTTTCCACAACCCTCAGTTTGTTTCCCAGAGTCAAGAGTCTCTCACGGTTTGTCTCCCTCTCTGATTTCTTCCCATTCAGTTTTCCCTCCCTTCCGCTATGATCCTCTGTGCTATTTCATATATTCCACATTTGAGTAAAACCATATGATAACTGTCTTTTTCTGACTTATTTCCCTTAGTATAATACCCTCCAGTTCCATCCATGTCGATATAAATGGTAGGCATTTGAAATTTGCTGCACTTTTAAACGTGTTCCTTAACCTACACAAAATCAGAAGATACAAAGTGGTCTTATAGATTTCAGGTGTGTGAGAATAATCTCTGCAAATCATTGACTGACTGATAAAACACACAGGTTCAGGGGAAACCCCTAGACAGCCAGGTCCAAACATACATAATGTCAAACAAAACAAAACAATCTATATTGAGATAGCATCAGCTCCATCTATATTGAGATAGCATCAGCTCCACAACACAGGGGAAAGAAGTTTCAGAGTTTGAGTCTATGCAAATTAATTGCCTACTAAAACAATAACAAAAAACAAGCCTTGTAAGAACAAAACAAAATTTAGCATCATTAAAATACATTATTTAAAATGTACAGTTTTGAATCACAAATTATTAGATGTGTGGAAACCAGAAAGAAAATAAAAACTCTTACCCAAGGTTTATATATCCTGTGAAACTTTGCTTCATAAATGAAGGCAAATTTAAGACAAAAATTAGATAAGCAAAAGTTATGAAAATTCATTGGTGGTGGACCTGGATTATAAGAAAATGCTAAAGAAATTCCATCAGGCTGAAGAGAAATGATGCAAGATGATAATGCAAATTTACAAAAGGAATATTAGACATCAGACATAGTAAATACTTGGATAAACATACAATTATATGTGTGTACTATATGCACTACGTTATATGTCATATACACTTTTAAAAGAAATAACTGTTGAAGGCAAACTTTATCACACTATGTTGATGGGTTTGCAGTATGTATAGATACACTACATTAGCAATAATATTAAAAGGAGACATGGCACTATTCTTGTGCTAAGTTTCTATAATTTATCAGAAGTAAGTATTAACTTGAAGTAGATTGTGATGAGTTAAAGATGATTGTTGTAATTCCTAGACAACCACTAAAAAGTAATGCAAAGAAATAAGCTAAGATGTTAATAAAGAAATAAGCTAAAAGGTCAACAAAGTAAATAAGATGTTATACAAAAAATACTTGTTTAACACAAAAGACCACAGTAAAGGAGGAACTGAGGACAAACACACAAAATACATGGTAAAGGAGGAACTGAGGACAAACACACAAAAAAGAGACATGTAAAAGCAAATAGCAAAGTGGTAGATTTAAGTCTAATCGTATGGATAGTCACATTAAATGTGAATGAGTAAGCAATCTATCAAAAGGCAGAGACCGTTAAATGCACAAAAACAAGATTTGATAACTTGCTGTGAGAGAAAGATGCATTTTGAGCTCAAAAAGCCAAAAAATTTGAAGGTAAAGGATAAAAAAATATATATGATACAATAAATTAACATAAGACAGGTGAAGTTGCTATATACTATCAGCTCTAAATCACCTGAGAAATATCAGAAACAAATAGGGAAATCTCCACAAGATGGCAGAGGAGTAGGAGACCTGGATTTCATCTGGTCCCAGGAATTCAGCTGGATGGGGATCAAACCATTCTGAACACCTACGAACTCAACAGGAGATTGAAGAAAAGAATAGCAGCAACTCTCTGAACAGAAAAGCGACCACTTTCTGGAAGGTAGGACATGCGGAGAAGTGAATCCGAGGCGATATTCAGGAGGATAGATGGGGGAGGGGCCTCTGTCAGCCGCTTCTGGCAAGTGATAGAACCACGGAGCATAAAATCAGAACTTTTAGAAGTCGGCTCCACTGAGGGACATCGCTCCAGTGGCTAAGCGGGGGGTGGAACCCTCGCTGGGACAATGTGGTCTCAGGACCCTCGGGGTCACAGAAAGACTGGAGGTGCCTGAGTGCGGCAGAGCTCCCAGGTATCAGAGTGGGAAAGCCGGCTGCAGAGACGGAGCCGAGGCGCGGGCTCTCAGCTCGGGGTTGCCATAAACTGTGATCCGCAGCACAGTAGGGCCCCTGCTCCTCCAGCAGGGACCCAACAAGTGGCAGATCTGGGGAGACTCCCCTTCCTCCCCCTGGAGGAGAGATGCAGGACCACACCGCAGGGATCTGCTGGGTTTGGAGACTCCACACCGGGTCAGGTGCCAGAGATAGAAATGCTCAGTCACAGGCCGGGTGAGCACGGAGTGCGGCCAGAGACCAGGGAGTCGGGAGTGACTGACTGCTTTTCTCTGGGGGCTCACTGAGGAGCAGGGCCCCGAGTTCTTGGGGCAGAGATTGGGAGGCCGCCATTTTCACTCTCCTCCTCCAAAGCTGTATGGAAAGCTTGCAGGGAACAAAAGCTCCCGAGAGCAAACCCGAGCAGATTACTTAGCCTGGACCTGGCAAGGGTGGGGCAATTCCACCTCCGGCAAAGACATTTGGGAACCATGGCAACAGGCCCCTCCCCCAGAAGATCAGCAAGAACAGCGAGCCAAGACCAAGTTTACCGATCAATGAGAATGGCAGAACTCCAGCGCTAGGGGAATACTGCACATAGAATCCATGGCTTTTTCCCCATGATTCTTCAGTCTTTCAAGTTAACTTTTTAAGTTTTCCTTATTTTTCTCTTTTTCTATTTTTTTAGTTGAATTTTTCTTCTTTCTTTTTTCAACCAACATCTAACACTTTCTTTTTAAAAATCTTTTTAAATTTTTCATTTTTACAGTCATATCTCTACATTGTATTTAACCTTATTTTTCATGTATATATATATGTTTTTCTTTCTTTAAAATTTTGGGATACAGTTTCTTCTAACAGACCCTAAACCTAGTGTATGATGTTGTCCTGGTTTCTCGCCTGATCACATTCTCTCTCTATTTTTTTAAATTTTTCCATTCTTTTTTCAACCAACTTCTTATCTTAGCAATTCCTTTTTTAAAATCTTTTTTAATTTTCATCTGTATAGTCATATTCCATCCCTTCATCATATTTACCCTTATTTTTGTATATATATAAGTTTTTCTTTCTTTAAAATTTTGGCAGGCCATTTCTTCTAACAGACCAAAATACACCCAGTATCTAGTGTGTGGCTCTGTTCTACTCACCAGCCTGATCATGTTTTCCCCCCCCCTTTATTTTCCCCCCAGTTTTGGGTCCCTTCTGATGTGTTTAGTGCATATTTTTCTGGGGTTGTTACCCTGTTAGCATTTTGTTCTCTCATTCATCTAGTCTTCTCTGGACAAAATGACAAGACAGAAAAACTCACCTCAAAAAAAAGAACAAGAGGCAGTACAGTCTACCAGGGACTTAATCAATACAGAGTTCAGAATGACGATTATAAAGATACTGACTGGCCTTGAAAAAAGCATAGAAGATATTAGAGAATCCCTTTCTGGAGATATAAAAGAACTAAAATCTAACCAAGTAGAAATCAAAAAGGCTATTAATGAGGTGCAATCAAAAATGGAGGCTCTACTGCTAGGATAAATGAGGTAGAAGAGAGAATTAGTGATATAGAAGACCAAATGATGGAGAATAAAGAAGCTGAGAAAAAGAGAGATAAACAACTACTGGATCACGAGGGCAGAATTCGAGAGATAAGTGATACCATAAGATGAAACAATATTAGAATAATTGCGATCCCAGAAGAAGAAGAAAGAGAGAGAGGGGCAAAAGGTATATTGGAACAAATTATAGCAGAGAACTTCCCTAATTTGGGGAAGGAAACAGGCATCAAAATCCAGGAGGCACAGAGAACCCCCCTCAAAATAAAAAATGGGTCAACACCCTGACATCTAATAGTAAAACTCACAAGTCTCAGAGAAAAAGAGAAAATCCTGAAAGCAACTCGGGACAAGAGTTTGCCAACTTGGATGCCTTTTATTTCTTTTTATTGTCTGACTGCTGTGCCTAGGACTTCTAATACTATGTTGAATAGCAGTGGTGATAGTGGACATCCCTGCCATGTTCCTGACCTTAGGGGGAAAGCTCTCAGTTTTTCCCCATTGAGAATGATATTAGCTGTGGGTTTTTCATAGATGGCTTTTATGATATTGAGGTATGTACCCTCTATCAGCTCGGGAGAAGAGATCTGTAACCTACAATGGTAGAAACATTATATTGGGAGCAGACCTATCCACAGAGACCTGCAGGCCAGAAAGGACTGGCATGATATATTCAGAGCACTAAACAAGAAAAATATGCAGCCAAGAATACTATATCCAGCTAGGCTGTCATTGAACATAGGAGAAATTAAAAAGCTTCCAGGACAAACAAAAAATAAAAGAATTTGCAAACACCAAACCAGTGCTACAAGAAATATTGAAAGGGGTCCTCTAGGCAAAGAGAGAGCCTAAAAGTAGCATAGACCAGAAAAGAACAGAGACAATATACAATAACAGTCACCTTACAGAAAATACAATGGCACTAAATTCATATCTTTCTATAGTTACCCTGAATGTAAATGGGCTAAATGCCCCAATCAAAAGACACAGGCTATCAGATTGGATAAGAAAAACAAGACCCATCGATATACTGTCTGCAAGAGACTCATTTTAGACCCAAAGACACCCCCAGATTGAAAGTGAGGGGGTGGAAAACCATTTACCATGCTAATGGACATCAAAAGAAAGCTGGATGGCCAATCCTTATATCCAACAAAGTAGATTTTAAATCAAAGACTATAAGAAGAGATGAGGAAGGACACTATATCATACTTAAAGGGTCTATCCAACAAGAAGATCTAACAATTTTAAATATCTATGCCCCTAACATGGGAGCAGCCAATTATATAAGCCAATTAATAACAAAATCAAAGAAACACATCAACAACAATACAATAATAGTGGGGGACTTTAACACCCCTCTCACTGAAATGGACAGATCATCTAAGCAAAAGATCAACAAGGAAATAAAGACTTTAAATGACACACTGGACCAGATGGACTTCACAGATATATTCAGAACTTTCTATCCCAAGGCAACAGAATACACATTCTTCTCTAGTTCATATGGAACATTTTCCAGAACAGGTCACATCCTGGGTCACAAATCAGGTCTCAAATGGTACCAAAGATTGGGATCATTCCCTGCATATTTTCAGACCACAATGCTTTGAAACTAGAATTCAATCACAAGAAGAAAGTTGAAAAGAACTATCAAATACATGGAGGCTAAAAAGCATCCTACTAAAGAATGAATGGGTCAACCAGGAAATTAAAGAAGAATTTAAAAAATTCATGGAAACAAATGAATATGAAAACACAACTGTTCAAAATCTTTGGGATACAGTAAAGGCAGTCCTAAGAGGAAAGTATATAGCAATACAAGCTTTTCTCAAGAAACAAGAAAGGTCTCAAATACACGACCTAACCCTACACCTAAAGGAGCAGACCTATCCACAGAGAACTTCTCTTGCCTAAGCCCAGCAGGAGAAGAGAAATAATAAAGATCAGAGCAGAAATCAATGAAATAGAAACCGAAAGAATAGTAGAACAGATCAACAAAACTAGGAGCTGGTTCTTTGACAGAATTAATAAGATTGATAAACCCCTGGCCAAACTTATCAAAAAGAAAAGAGAAAGGACCCAAATAAATAAAATCATGAATGAAAGAGGAGAGATCACAACCAACACTGAAGAAATATAAACAACCATAAGAATATATTATGAGCATCTATATGGCAGCAAATTAGACAATTTGGAAGAAATGGATGCATTCCTAGAGACGTATAAACTACCAAAACTGAACCAGGAAGAAATAGAAAACCTGAACAGACCCATAACCAGTAAGGAAACCAGTAAGCAGTAACCAAAAATCTCCCAACAAAGAAGAGTCCAGGGCCAGATGGCTTCCCAGGGGAATTCTACCAAACATTTAAAGAAGAATTAATACCCATTCTTCTGAAACTGTTCCAAAAAATAGAAATGGAAGGAAAATTTCCAAACTCATTTTATGAGGCCAGCATTACCTTGATCCCAAAACCAGACAAAGATCCCATCAAAAAGGAGAACTACAGACCAATATCCCTGATGAACATGGATGCAAAAATTCTCACCAAAATACGAGCCAATAGGATCCAATAGAACATTAAAAGGATAGACATTGGGGAGGGTATGTGCTATGGTGAGTGCTGTGAATTGTGTAAGACTGATGAATCACAGACTGGTACCTCTAAAACAAATAATACATTATATGTTAATAAAAAAAAACACAAACAAACAAACAAAAAGAAACAAATAGGGATATCTCAAAATTATAAAACTGGTAATACAACAGGAGGATACAACAATCATGAATGTATATACACTAAAAAACAGAACTACAAAATGCTTAAATCCAAAATTGAAAGGAGAAATATATAAATAAAAAGTAGTTAGAGTTTTCACTATTTCATTCTAAATTATTGATAGAAAAAATAGACAATATAAGTAAGATGCAGAAGACCTGAACAGCACCATCAACCAACTTGACCTAATTTAAATATGGAGACCCCACCACTCAAACACAGCAAAGTAAATATTCTTTTCAAAAGCACATGAAACATTCACCAGAATAGATAATATACTTGCAATAAAATCAGTCTTAATTTAATAGAATTGAAATAACATAAAAGGTATTTTCTAACCCCAACAGGATTAAGTTAGAAATCTAACAGAAAAAAATCTGGAAAATCCCTAAATGTATAGAAATTGACATTGCACTGCTAAGTAACATGTTTCACACTTAAAATCTCAAAAAAAAATGAGAAAACATTGAATTACTTAAAACTTTAAACACAAAATGTGTGAGATACAACTAAAATAATGCTTAGAAGAAAATTTATAGGATTTTACTTTATTTTATTTAAAGTTTTTATTTATTTACTTGACAGAGAGAAAGAGAGAGACAGTGAGAGAAGGAACATAGGCAGGGGGAGTCGGAGAGGGAGAAGCAGGCTTCCCATGGAGCAGGGAGCCAAATGCAGGGCCCGATCCCAGGACCCAGGGATCATGACCTAAGCAGAAGGCAGATGCTTAATGACTGAGCCACCCAGGTGCCCCAATTTATAGCATTTTAAATGATTTTATTAGAAAGAAGGAAACCTAAATCAAAGCTCTGTTTCAACCTTAATGAATAGAAAAATAAAAGCAAATTAATCCCACAGCATCTAGAAGATAGGATGAGAGTGGGTATCAGGAGGTAGAACAAAGATCAGATCATTTTTCTATAAAGATCTACACAATAAATATTTTAAACTTTACAAATCTTATGGTCTCTGTCACAGCAACTCATTCTGCTGTTGAAATGCCAAAAGGAGCCATAGATAATATATAAACAAATGGTCATGGTTTTGTTTGAATACAACTTTATTTACAAAATGGACAGCAGGATGAATTTGTCCTGTAACTTGAAGTTTGTTGACCCCTGATATAGAATATAGAAAAAGAATGGAGAAAATCAATAGTCAAAACTGGCCCTTTCCAAAGAATAAATATATTGATAAAACTTTAGCTAGATTGATTAAAAAAAGAGAATACAGTACCAGGATTGAAAGGGGAGTCAATTTTATAGATTTTAAGGGATTAAAAGGATAACAAGGGGGAAATCTATGAATGTGTCAATAAATTTGACAATGAGTGAAATGGACCATTTGCCTGAAAAATACAAATTATCAAAACTAACTCAAGAAGTTATAGAACATCTCAACAAATCTAAATCAGGCAAAGAAGTTGAATTGGTAATTTAAAATATTCCACAAGAAAAGTTCAGGTCCAAGTGGATTCAGTAGTAAATGCTATCAAACACTGAAAGAAGAAATAATACCGATTTTTAAAAATCTTTGAGAAAATAAAGGAAGAAAGAACATTCACCAACTCATATTATGAGGACAGTATTATGCTGATACTAAAGTCAATGTCATCACAAGAAACAAAATAAAATAACATCAAGGGGCACCTGGGTGGCACAATCAGTTAAGCATCTGACTCTTGGTTTCGGCTCAGGTCGTGATCTCAGGGTTGTGGGATCCAGCCCTGGGTCAGGTGCTGCGCTCAGTGAGGAGTCAGCTTAAGATTTTATCTCCCCTCTTCCTCTGTCCCTTCCCACACCCCCCCAAATAAATAAATAAAATCCTTTTAAAAATAACAATAACATCAAAAGTCCTATTAACCAATATTCCTTATAAATGTAGATCTAGTTTCTTAATAAAACATTAAAGAATTTAATTCAACAGTATATATAAAAAAATAATGCACCATAACCAAGCTGGGTTTATCATTGAAATGCAAGGTAATTTTAACATCTAAAAATCAGTTAATATTACACATCATATTAATAAAGGAATAAATTATATGACCTCCTTAACATATGTGGAAAAACATTTGACAGAACCCAAATTCAGGATAAAATCTTTCAGTGAACCAGCAACAGAAAAGACAGTCCTCAATCTTTTGTAGGCATCTATTCAAATCCCTTAGTTCATATTATTTTTAATGGTGAAAGACTGGTGTTTCAACCTAAGATTTTTTAAAAAGGCAAAATGCCAGTTCTCAATACTTCTTTCTAGAAATCTTCACCTTTTCCATTTGGTGGCTCTGCATCTTTGACCTGGAAGTTTTATTGTGCTCTGCTAATCAATTTTGCACATAGCCAAAGTGAAAATGAACTTTATAGAGCACGTTACTATGAATTTTACCTTGTACCAGCCACTATATATTTTCTTCGTTTGACATTTGGGAAAAATCCATGTTCTTAAAAGTTAAGCAATTTGCTTGAATTCATAGAACTTATTAGAGATGAAGCTAAGATTTGAATGCAGCACTTCTCTATTCCTGCATTTAGCAAGCAATTTTAGAATTTGAACATTCCAGAACATTTTAGTTATTTTTATTTTATGAATGTTCTTTGCCAATTAGGATTTATTAAAAATTTTTCCCTTCTCATAGCAAATAACTGCCCAACTTAAAAAATCTTATGTAATAAATGACCATAGATTCTTTGAAACAATTCTTATTAGCTCATAGTAAACATTGTTAATTGATACAAAGGATATATTATTTAGTTCCTCAAATGAAAAACATATATATTATAGCACTGCCCTATGAATTAGAAAGAATTGTTCTTTGGTGGTCACGGCTGCTAAATTTGTCTTCTATATTTCCACATTCTGTATTTCTGTTTATTACTCATGGATTCTTTGCTTTGTTTCTGCATAAGATTTATTATTCTCTAGGGAGTATCCTACAGCTCTGATGCAGTTAACATGTTTCTCAGTGGATATACACTTACTACTGCTTCTATATCCCTATGGGTGCAAATAAAAATAGTCAAGTTTATTGCTTTTCAGATTATAGAGAGATTTAACATTTTATGTATTGAACTTTATGATTCCATCCCATAAATACAACAGGAAATTTTTACCCTATGTTGCAGAAAAAAGTACATTTTGTTATTCCTTTTCCATATACTAAATTACTGATTTCTATTAATGAAGGAGCCCTTTCAGGATAACATTTTTTAAAAGAATAAGAATGATACCTAGGCTACAGCCCTATTTTGTAGAGCAGCAACCTGAGATCAGGGACTTAAGGTGGCTCATTCTCAGAGCCAATATGACCTATACACTTCTATATATTTAACTAAATGCTGTGTAAGATTCCTCTTCACATTAATTTTTTTAATACACACAGAAATTCTGTGTGGTATATGTGTGTGTTTTAAGAAGAGATGCAATTTCTTTTTTTTTTTTTAAATGGACTCTCAGTGATCCATTACCATTTACTGAAAAGATTGTTCTCACCCACCTCCACTTAACCACCCCCAACGATCTGCTGATCTGCTGGGTTATCTCTTCTTGCTGTGATGTATGCATCTTTTTCAGGGCTTTTCACTATCTTCTATCAGTTTGGTTGATATCTGTCTTTACATTCCTAATATAATGCCTTAATTGCTATAGTTTGAGTGCTTCCAACATATGATTTTCTAAGAGTTTACTTGGCATATCACACTGCAAACAAAATTCAAATCAGCTTGTCAAATTCCCCCAAAATGTTTGAGGTTTTTAGTGGGATTGCATTATACCTATATAACATGTGTATCAACATGTAGATATAGATGGATAGAGATATAAATTTGGAAGATATTGCCATATATATAATGTGTGCATTCATACACACATATATTTAAAATACATGACAAATTGTATTTAACCTGTGATGGAGTAAATGAAATTACACTGTATTAAAATCATTGCAGTGTCCAGGAAAAAGTAAAACACTTATTATAATAGAATTCAATATGTTAAAATTGCATTTTGTGACCTTTGTCAACAGATTACTGTGCAGATGTTAACTTTTTTGTGCTTCCAAGTTTGCCTATGTACCAAAATGGCTTAGTGGGCCTAAAGTTAAGCTACTTGATGACAGAAGAAAAGCTTTGCAGTAGAAATTAAGAGCTGTCATATAGCTAAACAAAGTACTTCCAGGCTATATCTGACATAGAAACAACTAGAGAAAAATCATGGGTGAAAAGAATGGAGACAGGGCAACAAAGATATGTATAATAAATGTACCTGATAATAGAGGCTTATAGTTTGTAGAACTAATTTAAAATAATAAAAGGGAAAATCGATAAATCCAAAAATCACAGTGGGAGACTTAATGGACCTATGTCAGCTTAGATGGCACATGAAGACAAAAAAAAACTAGTAAGCATATAGGAGATTTGATCAATTCAATGAATAAACTTTATTTAATTGACATGTAAATTCCATCCAAAAACTGCAGGAAAAAATACTTTTAAATTACATGTGAGTTATATACCAAACCAAATGCCTGATGATAATGGCTGATGATAAAGCAATTTCAATAATTTAAAAGGAATTGAAATAATACAAATTTATGTTTTTTGACAACAGTATTAGTATTCTGAAGAATAACAAAAGCTAACTAGAAAAATGCCATGTGTTTGAAAATTATGAAATATATTTCTATCCAGGGGTCTAGGAAAAAAAATCATTATGGACATCAGTATATTTAAAATTAAATTATTATGCAAATGATATACACAAAGACATAAAATTCAATGTCATGATTAGTGGAAAACTTATAGCCTTAAATGCATATTAGGAAAGAAGAAAAGCTAAAGATAAAAGCTAAATATCTATCTCAAGAAGTTAGAAAAAGAACAGTGAAAGAAACTAGAAGGAAAGAAGTAATTAAAACATTAGAAATTAATGTAATAGTAAGCTAATAGGTAACAGAGAGGAAAAGCAAAAAGTTGTTCATTGTTAAGATGAACAAATTTGGTGGATCTCTGGGGAGAGTAATAAAGAAAAATAAAGGAAGCATAAATAATATCAGTAATCAAAAAGAGACATCACAGCAGATACTTCAGATATTAAGAAGATGATATTATAAAGATATTATTTACAACTTTATGTCAGTAATGTAAAAAATTAATATTTATATAACTATACATATATATACTTGATCAATATTAACTCAAGAAGAAATAGGAAAACCAAATAGTCATATTATCATTAAATACATTGAGAAAGTAGTGAAGTTTATAACCTCAATAAACACTCAGGTCCTAGTTGGCTTCATGGGTCAATTTTACCAGTTATTCAAAGATTAACTACTTCCAATATTAAGCAAGTTCTTTTCAAGAAATAAAATGAGGAAACATTCTGAAACTCAATTTATAAAACTCATAATCTTATCACAAAATCCCCAAAATATACAAAAAGTTCATGATATTTCACTCATTGATACAATACTAAATATTAGCAATGCCCCTCTAGCAATATATAAGAGTATAGTAAGTTTATAAAGTTTATAAAATGCTTATATCTAGAATGCAAGGTTTGATTACTATTGGAAACCAATTAACAACAGTCAATACCTTAACATATCATAAAGAATATAAATATATGAATGTCACTGGATGTAGAAAATGCACTTTGATAGTTTTCAACATCCTTTATAATAATTAGTACAGCAAAATTTGGCCTCAAAGAGGCTTTTAAATATGAAAAGGGTACTATGATAAAATGTAGAGCAAACATTAAACTTAATGCTGAATCATTGAAAGCTATCACAACTGTAGCTTTTTGCTTACAAATTATTTATAGCTTATAAATTAAGGAAAAAGAGAGAGAGCTCAATGGGAAAAAGAATTAAAAATTTGAAATGGCTCTTTATAAAAGGAAATCCAAACTTATATATAAATATATATCCAAACCTATTCATATATAAATATATATCCAAACTTATATATAAATATATATCCAAATGTATTCATATATATATGAAAAGTTTTTAACTTCATTAATAAGCATGTACTTTATCATCACAATCACACTTCTATCATACAATATTTGCAAAAATTATAATTCTGACAATATCAAGAGGTAGTGAAGTTTGTGGAGATATGAAAATTCTCATACAATGCATTGGAGTGTAACTTTGTATACTTTATATGGTATTGTGGAATGATTTAGAAACTACCTTCTATGGTTTAGCAAGTCTTATCAGATACTGTAAGGAAATGTATGCACATTTTCACTAGGAAATATGTACAAAAATGTCCAAAGTGTCGTTTCTCTTAATAACAACAAACTAGTAAGAATTTTACTGTATGTTGGCTAACTGAACATAATAATAATAATAAAAAAGAATTCAGGGGTCCTGAATTTTAAAATGTGTGAATAAATTGTTGCATATGGAATTCTATGAACAAGTAAATAAATGAAAAACAGTTCACAAAATAAGTATGAATCTATGAAACTCAATGTTGGTCAAAAAAAGCAAGTAACAAAAAACCCGTACAGAAAATTGCCATTCATACAATGTTCAAACTGGGCAATACTAACTGCATCATTTAGGTGGGGCTACATGGCAAAGGGAAAGCATTGTCACAAAAGTCTGGATTTGAGTCCCCAGTGAGGATCAAGAATTATAGGAAATATACAGATGAGTTTAATTATATCAAAAGTCAAGAATCTCAGAGGATGCAGCCAAGAACTGAGAAGACAAAGTAAAGGAGAAACCCGCAATGCAAATTAGAAAGTTATTAGGTGGAACAAGATGAAACCAGAGAGAGAGACAAACCATAAAGATTCTTAATCTCAGGAAACAAACTGAGGGTTGCTGGAGGGAAGGGGGTGAGAGGGATGGGGTGGCTGGGGGATGAACATTGGGGAGGGTATGTGCTATGGTGAGCACTGTGAATTGTGTAAGACTGATAAATCACAGACCTGTACCCCTGAAACAAATAATACATTATATGTTAATTTAAAAAAAGTATTAAGGTGGTTTCAGAAACACAAGCCAAATGGGGCATACACGTTTGGAAATTCATAGAAGCACACATTGAATGAAAGACACTTGTGGAACATCTCCAGCAAGTGTCCTTCATTATTTCCCTTGCTCACTGAGGTGGCAACAGGAGTTAGCTTTCCCTGTCAAAACGCAGATTTTCTCTAAATGAATGGAAAAATCTTGTGTTCTGGTGCTTGCGTGCGTGCGTGCATGTGTGTCTGTGTGCGCACACGCATTGGAGGGTGAAAATGTGGATGTTCTCTGCCTGCCAATTCCTCAACCATGAATTCTGGAGAAAAGCCTAAAATTCAAACCAACTTTTTTACCTACATAAAGATTCCCATCAGCCTTCTCAATAATAAGGAGGCCTGTTGTGGAAAAGAGATCTGCTTACTCATCCAAAGGCAAAAGCAATTTTTTAAATAAAAAAATTAAAAATAGTGAGACAGCTATTGCACCTAGTTCTTGGCTTCTAAACAAACAATAAAATAAGGATCGTGTCATATTTGTGGAAAATCAAGAGTTCTAGAGGGTAGAAGTACAAACTGATGTACAAACTGAACTCAGGGAGAAAAGAGACTTAAAAAGGGGAACCTTATAAAATTAATAATAGGATTACCAAAAGATCAAAAGAAGGCTGGGAAATAAAGTTAGATATTTGAAATAATATAAAATAAAGACACAAAGAAACAGAGGAGGGAAAAATCAAGAGATATATTGGACTATATTTATAAATCTCTGTATAGGAATCTGTAAATTCAAATGTCACAAAATAAGGAAAAAGCAGAGAAGAGGTTGGGGAAGAAGCAACCCCAGTATTTTTGGTTTTTTGTTTTTTATTATGTAATGAGCAACATTAGTTTATATTTTATCATTTAGCCTTTTTGCATATAATTATACCATTTGGAAATATTGAATACTGTATCTTTACCAATATTTGCAATTATCAATTTTTTTCTTAATCCATTGGCTAAATCTTCCAGAATAATTTTAAGTAATGATGGTGATTGTTAACTATGATTTCCTTAAACATAAGCATATATCATTGGCTATATATAACTATTCCTTTTCTTTTTAAGGAAGAATTCTTCCACATATAGTTTCCTAAAAGCTTTTTGTTTTGACAAGGTTTATAAATCAGTAAGGGATGTTGAATCTTAGTAGATCTCTTAACAGCATTTATAGTGCTGATTGTTTTTTCTTACTTTAGCATTTTGATGTGATGAATTATATTAATATATTTCCTTTCATTGATTTGAATTTCTTGAATAAAACATTTCTGGTTTACAGAATTAATCCAAATGCTGTCCAGAGTTGGGGGAAGAGTCTTATCTTTTCTGGAAACTCCTGGAAATGTGTATGAGGCTGGCCAGCCAGAATCTGTCTACATGATGTTCAAGGGCATTGGAGGGGCTTCTCAAACTTGCCAATCCCAGGGAGGTACTACATTGGAATTTTGAAGAGACTTTTGGAGTCAAAATTGGGACCAATGGTTTTTTGAACACAGAGAAGTATGTTTATAAAGTGTATTACTCAGCATCTCAGCAGTGGGGTAAACTTGCCTGTTCACTGCTGGTCAACTACAATTGACATAGCTGTGCCTATCACTGCCTATCCAGTTGCCACAGTCTTGAGCTACCAACATGTCAGCTACATGGAAGATCAGGGAATACACAGTTATAAGTAGGCAGATAACTTCCTAAGGAAATCTAAAATCTGGGAGTAGAACCAACCTGACCTACATACAGTCTCTTAAAGGAGGTATGATGAAAAATAATGCCTCTCTCAGAAGACTAAAAATCTAACTATTGTTATCTCAAATGTCACCCTCTCAACAAAGCCTACCTTTTTGTTTGTTTGCTTTTGTTTTCTTTTTGTTGTTTTTTTTTTTAATTTCAGTTAATTAACAAATAGTGTATTATTAGTTTCAGGGGTAGAATTTAGTGATTCATCAGGTGCATATAACACCAGTGCTCATTCCATCAAGTGCCCTTCTTAGTGCCCATCACCCAATTACCCCATCTCCCCACCCTTCTCCCCTCCAGCGACCCTCAGTTTGTTCCGTATAGTTAAGAATTTCTTATGGTTTGCCTCCCTCTGTTTTTATCTTATTTTTCTTTCCCTTCTCCTATGTTCATCTGTTTGTTTCTTAAATTCCACATATGAGTGAAACCATATAGTATTTGTCTTTCTCTGACTGACTTAATTTCGCTTAGCATAATACATTCTAGTTCCATCCATGTCGTTGCAAATGGCAAATTTGCATTCTTTTTGATGGCTGAGTAGTATTCTATTGTATATATATATATATATACCACCTCTTCTTTATCCATTCATCCATTGATAGACATCTGGGCCCTTTCCATATTTTGGCTATTATGGACATTGCTGCTATAAACATTGGGGTGCATGTGCCCCTTCAAATCACTGTTTGTATCCCTTGGATAAATACCTAGTAGTTCAATTGCTGGGTCCTAAGGTAGTTCTATTTTTAACTTTTTGAGGAACCTCCACCCTGTTTTCCAGAGTGGCTGCACCAGTTTGTATTCCCAACAGTGTAAGATGGTTCCCCCTTTTCCACATCCTCGCCAACATCTGTTGTTTCCTGAGTTGTTAATTTTAGCCATTCTGACCAGTGTGAGGTGGTATCTCATGGTTCTGATTTGTATCTCCCTGATGATGAGTAATGTTGAGCACTTTTTCATGTTAGTCAACAAAGCCTACCTTGATCCCTATATTTAAAATTGTGAACTCACATCTCACTTATCTTTCACTACACCTTTCTAACTTACTATTAATTTTTTTATTTATTACGTATGATGCTTAATATGCTTCTTTCACTAATTTATAAGCAATACAAGAGTATGATTTTGTCTGTTTTATTCACTATTTATTCTTAGCACTTGGAGTACTTCCTGATACATAGTAGATATTTGATAAATAATATTATTTTATTTTTATTTTAAATTAATTTTTATTACTTTTTCAATTAAAAATTTATTATTATTACCATTATATTATTGACTATATTTCCTATGGTTGTTCCTCTCATCAGTTTAAAGAATAAATGAACAGAAGTGTGCAATTCTTAAAAATGTATAAGTATTATATGCACATGTATACATAGTATTCATACTAAAAAGCTTATATCTTTATATTTTATTCATGTTGAGTTAATATTTGTACTGAGCATCTAATGTATGTAAATGCCTGGTAAAGTATTTTTATTATTTGTGGTGTAATTTAACCCCAAATATATTTAATATCTAATTTAACCATACTTAGCTGTACATTGTGCCTTTTCCTCAAGAGAGAATACTGAAACAGAATTCTGTAGAAAAAAGTGTCCTAGGAACGCCTGGGTGGCTCAGTCGGTTAAGTGTCTGCTTTCAGCTCAGGTCATGATCCCAAGGTCCTGGAATCAAGTCCTGCATTGGGTTCCCTGCTCAGCAGGGAGTCTGCTTCTCCCTCTGCCCTTCACCCCTGCTTGTGCTCTCTCTCTCTCTCATGCGTGCTCTCTCTCTCAAATAAATAAAATCTTTAAAAAGAAAAGAAGAAAGAAAAAAAATGACCTAAACATTGGTTGATGCATGATTTTTCTTTTTGTCATGATGCATTAATGGCAAATAAACTTTAAGAAATCTATTTTCCAGGGTTGTAGAAAGGTGATCAGATTGTGTGTAGAGAGAAAGTCTTGCCTCCTTTTTTAAAAGACCTAATGAAGTTATGCTTATTGTAGACTGAGAGAATGATTGCTAATGGAATGATCTTGAAGATTTAAAAGTTGGGCTACATCATGAAGGAATATTCCAGAGTGGAAAGGTGGGGATGGAATTCACACAACAAATAGCAAGCTAGCTCTGCTAAGAGGGTTCATTTCATTTTCATGGGCAAGAGGGACATTTGTAGCATGGTCAATAAGCACATTTATGAAAGTAGCATTATCTTGTTCAGTAAATACAGAAGTGAAATGTCTGATGTTTTCATATCATACTATCCATTTGAAAAATCTTTCTTCCATTCTCCTTACAGTCTTTGCTTTCCCGATGGAGAAAAGTTTTGGTTTAATGACTTTCCTCAAAATTAAAATTGAGCAGTGTAAAGTGTAGAATGAACTTGAAGATTGCATTAGTCATTTGCCCTTGCTTAAATATAGAATAAAATGGAATGAATGTAAGCTCTTATCAATCTGTCAGTTCTTTGCACTTAGCTTAATATGCCTGAACAGGCATACTCAAATGTATTTGAGTGGGTCCCTAAAATTAAGGTACTTCCATTTACACATTTTATTTGAAAGTATTCATATTTTTGCAAGCTGAGTCAGCAAATTCATTGGCTCAGTAACTGTCATCCTATAGCCTCTTTTATCACCTTAAAATCTGCTTTGGCTACTCATCATTTTAATGAGGCAGAAGTGATTAGTGGCAGAGGCTCAAATGAACAGGAAAATGCTAGCTGGATTTTACTGAAGGGAAAAAATGGTCTTTCTATGTATCCTGCTAATACCTTTTCCCTATCCTTACTTTTGTCTTCCTCACTTTTGGCACTGAAAATACACATATGGGCTAATATAATCCAACTCGTTAAAACACAGAAAGCTGGAATTGTGTTTCTGATGCATTATTTTTGTAATTGCACTTATGTTTGTTAATTAAATCACTATAGCCCTCAGCAGGTTGTACTGGAAGAAATACAATAAATCAGGTTTTGCACCAAGCCATCACTTTTAGAAAAACAATCACATTTAGAGATAATTAACAAAATCATTTTTGTCCCAATTTTTAAAAGTAAAGAGAGCAATAAAATGACTGAGTATTCTTGAATTGCCTTTTTTTTTTTTTTGAGTATGAACAGTTGAATGTGCAAGAGGCCCGCCCATACAATCCATACTGAGTAGCAGAGTAATAAAATCTGGCCAGATCTGTTGGAAAGTGAGACTCAAATGGGAGCCAGCTCTCTGATCCAGATCTGAAAGGAGGATTTGTCCATTACACAAGCAAAAAGAGAGTGAGGGGATAGATCCACATTCTGTCTGTTGACAAAGAAGCAATTTATTTACTTATTTATTTTGGTGATCAGGAAAAACATTTGGAAAGAAATAAAAACGTACCTTCAAGTATTTCCCTGTTAGTCATGTTTTAAAAATACTGTTGAAAAACAATGGACAAAAAAGAAAAACTCCACAGATGATCTGATATGAAGTATGCAAATAACTGACTAGTATTTTGAGCCAAAATATAGGATATATTTTCACACAAATTACAGACTACTGGCTGAGAATTGTAAAAATCCAAGCATAAAAGACTTTATTTTTCTGCACTGGTAACTCTAAATACTTCCATAGAAATTTTAAGATGTCTTTTGAAATGACTTAATAACAACTTGTATTAACTCATTGCTGTGCCATCAAACTTGTATTCTCTACTAATGTATACTGCATTCTTTAGATAAATGTGGTTTTTAAAAAAGTGAGACATTGAATCCACAAGTATTCAAGGAAATGAAAAGATAATTAAATTTGTATCTTTTTAAAGATTTAGAATAAGTATGCATTGCAGTGTTAATAATTTAGTGAATGGGGGGCGGGGCAAGATGGCGGAGGAGTAGGAGACCTGGATTTC
>NC_138374.1:42056137-42091474 GCF_054177405.1 Leptonychotes weddellii | reverse complement strand
AATATATGTTAAGAAAAAAAAAAGAAGAAGAAGAAGGTAGCGGGAGGGGAAGAATGAAGCGGGGGAAATCGGAGGGGTGGACGAACCATGAGAGACGATGGACTCTGAAAAACAGGCTGGGGGTTCTAGAGGGGAGGGGGGTGGGAGGATGGGTTGGCCTGGTGGTGGGTATTGAGGAAGGCACGTTATGCATGGAGCACTGGGTGTTATGCACAAACAATGAATCTAGAACTAATGATGTAATGTATGGGGATTAACATAAGAATAAAAAAAAATAAAAAAAAATAATAATTTAGTGAATGGTCACTGATAAAATTTAACTTTACAACTCATAGAGGTAAGTGATGTGTGTTTAACAATTTTTCTTTTAAGACTGAAAATATACATCCTTTATTGTCTATACCTTACAACTCAATTTTACCACTTAAACCTATACTTAAACCTATACTTCACTTAACGACTACCTTTATATTTATGAGAAATAGTGCCCAGGAGATAACAGATTCTTGGAGAATCTTGAAAGGTAGGAAAAGGGAGATCCAGAGAAAATACAACTATGACATGATCTCCACAATAAATTTCTATTAATGACCTAAAAGAAGCTCCTTGCGTGTCACAGAAGAAGCAAAAGATAGATAGGGCCACAACCTTGGCTAAAATATGATCCTAAGAACTTGAAAGTGAAATAAAGTTTATAGAAAATATAAATTGCCACTTCATACTCTTTAGTGTATTTTAAATGGAATATACTTATTATGCAAGCTATTTAATTACTCTTATAAACTACCTGAATGGGTCATTCATTTATGTAAAAATTAGGCAAAATCTATCAACTTCAGTGGAAGTGTTTGAAAAGCAATACATGTTGTAGACATGAATCTCTTGATACTATCTTCATTCGGAGAAACATTTCTTTTGCAAGCACCATTTAATCTGCCTAATCTGCATCTATTCCTTGTCTATATGTGTGTTCTGGTTCAGAAGGTGACTCACAAGAAATCAAAGAGTGAGAAAACTGAAGTTTGCCGGAAGGATGAGCAGGAATGACTTTTATGTCCTACTGGAGGTTCAGTCTTTAAAAGGAAATGAGCTGGATTTAGAGAGATTTTCTTGTACTGTGATGCTCATGCATCACATACGTTATCTAAGATGGAATGACTTGGACTTTGACAAACAATTAATGATTGAATTTTTTTGGTTAGTTTGATTTTTGGTATTTCTTTAGAGTCTACTACATACCAGATATTAAGCAAAGCACTTTATATTGACTGATTGACTTAATCATGACAACAACCAAAAAATAGTGTTATTTTTAGTATCCTCCTTTTAAATATGAGAAAAAAACATTTAACTAACTTTCTCTAGTTCCTACAGCTGGACAATGGGATTCAAAAACAGGATTCAAAACCAGACAGTCTGATTCCAGAACCTGTGCACACATATACTATGTGGATTTATTTTTTCTGATTTGTTTGGATTGCTGGGACCACAGAGCAAAGCTACTCTCCATGTATAATCGTGTCTCCACTAAAAGGAGGATATATGTTGTCAATCAATTTAGAAAAGGGCAGATCTTACTATTAGAAACAAAACCCAGTGAAACTGATGAAAATAGCTCAAGAAATAAACCATTTTTATTATGGAAATTTAAAAAATAATATACTACGATATAATACAATATAGCATAGCATAATATGCCCTCATGTACTCATTTTCCAGGTTCAAATATTATCAACAGTCACCAAGCCTGTTTCACCTACACCCTGATGCATTTCCCCCCAACTTACTACTGGGATTTGTTTTTGGTTTTATTTTTATTTTTTAAGATTTTATTTATTTATTTGAGAGGGAGAGCAAAGCGAGAACGTGTGGGGGGGAGGGGCAGAGAGGGAGAAGCAGACTCCCCACTGAACATGGAGCCTGACTCAGGGCTAGGACACTGAGATCATGACCTGAGCCCAAGTCAGATTCTTAACCAACTGAGCCACCCAGGTGCCCCACCACTGGGTTTTTTAATACAATTCCCAGTTGCCTCATAATTTCCTCAATAAATACTTTAGGAGCACCTGGATGGCTAAGTCAGTTAAGCATCTGACTCTTGATTGCAGCTCAGGTCATGATCCCAGGGTTGTGAGGTCAAAGCCTTCATCAAGCTCCAAGCTGGGCATGGAGCCTGCTTAAGATTCTCTCTCTTCGCACCACCTCCCCTGCCCTTCCCTCGCCCTCTATCTCCCTCTCAAATAAATAAATAAATACTTTAGTATATGCCTCCATAAGATATATATACATATTCTTTTAAAAACATAAGAATAATACCATCAATATACCTGCAATCATTAAAAATAATTTCTTAATGATAGCCATTATACACTGTTTTAAAATTTATCTTATTATTTCATTTAAAAAGTATTTGTGTGTTTTTTTCATATCTAGATGAAAACCCAAAGAAGAAATTTATTCTTTTTTCTTTGCCTCATTATCTTTGATCTAGATTTCCAGAAGTGTAAGGATACTTGAAGACAATCATCGGCTGTGGAAGTAAAATGCTCTCTAGCCAATCAAGACACTTTGTAAGCTGGACAGAGAAGACTTACTTGGCTTTCAGGCATCAAAAGGAGTCCTGTCTTGTAGCTAATTGTTAGTTAACTACTGTGAGCAATCTTATTCCATCATTCCTGAATATGAATTAACACTAGAAAAATTTGCAGCCTAGTCTCTACTGTTTAGTGTGATAGGATAATGGGATCTCTACATAATTGAGTCAGAATCTTGAAGGTGTCAGAAACCCAGGATGTAGGATACAACAACGTGAAGCCCACAGATAGGAAAAAATTGCAGTACAAGGTCAGTAGCCTGAGATGCAGTAGAAAATGGGTGGTTGGTAGTCAAGCAACATGGAAAATGAGCAAATACTTGAAATCATATGAATGCACATACGTGAGTGTAAATGCCTTTACCTAAGGACTCAGTGAGAGATAATACATGATAATATGGGAAAAATCAAAGGATGGAATGTTCTCATGTCTGTTTATTACAGGTAACATCACTTATTTTTGCATGCCTATGAAGTCTGAATATAGACTGACTGAAAACAGTCATCTAGGCAACTTTGAAATATTACTTATATATGTATATGAACAATCTATCATCTATCTATCATCTGTCTATGT
The DNA here is from genome assembly GCF_054177405.1 of Leptonychotes weddellii. NCBI lineage: Eukaryota > Metazoa > Chordata > Mammalia > Carnivora > Phocidae > Leptonychotes > Leptonychotes weddellii. The sequence goes on along the minus strand of NC_138374.1, from coordinate 42,088,304 downwards.
ATAATAATAACGTAACATCCACATATCTATTTATCTCCTTGTCTGTCTCTATATTTATATATCTATTAAATCTATCACAGAAACTCTAGATGAGATTATTCATATTCACTATATGATTTAGAGATGTCTAACCAATTGGTGTGCTGTCCTTCCAATTGTATATATATATTTTTTACAAGACTTCAGGGAACTTTCATAGAAGGTAAATAAAGAGTACCTAACCAGTTTGATTTAAGAGCAATATCCTGATCACAAGTAGAAAGGGGAAAATCTGGGCAGAGTATGGTGTATGCTAGTGAGCTTGTCATTTAGTTCATTATGAATGCAATCATGATTATGTTCTTAAAAATAAAATAATTGTCATAATTTCATCAATAAATACTTTAGTATATACCTTTAAAAGATATATATTCTTTTAAAACATAATAATACATCACTATACCCAAAATAATTAACAATAATACATAAAATAACAAATAAAAAGAGATATTTCAGGAAAGATGTGGCAAGGTATCTGATGGCTCAGTGTGGTAGGCAGAAAAACGACCTCACCAAAGATATCCACATCCCAATCCCCAGAACCTATCAATATGTTAGGTTACATGGTGAGAGGAATGAATTAAAATTGCAGATGAAATTAAGGTTGCTGAAGAGGTTACTGCCTATGTTCTCCTCTAGGATTTTGATGGATTCCTATCTTACATTGAGGTCTTTCGTCCATTTACAGTTTATCTTTGTGTATGATGTAAGTGAATGGTTGCGTTTCATTCTTCTGTATATAGCTGTCCAATTTTCCCAGCACTATTTATTGAAGGGACTGTCTTTTTTCCATTGTATTTTTTCCTGATTTGTCGAAGATTAGTTGACCACAGAGTTGAGGGTCCATATCTGGGCTCTCTATTCTATTCCGTTGATCTATGTGTCTGTTTTTGTGCCAGTATCATGCTGTCTTGGTGATTACAGCTTTGTAATATACCTTGAAATCAGGCAATGTGATGCCCCTGGCTTTGTTTTTCTTTTTCAACATTTCCTCTCTCTATTCAGGGTCTTTTCTGGTTCCATACAAATTTTAAGATTGTTTGTTCCAGCTCTTTGAAAACTGCCATTGGTATTTTGATAGGGATGGTGTTGAAAGTATAGATTGCTCTGAGCAGAATAGACACTAACAATGTTTATTTTTCCAATCCATGAGGCTGGAATGTTTTTCCATCTTTTTGTGTCTTCTTCAATTTCTTTCATAAATGTTTTATAGTTTCTAAAGTATAGATCCTTTACCTCTTTGGTTAGGTTTATTCCTAGGTATCTTATGTTTTTTGGTGCTATAGTAAATGGAATTGATTCCCTAATTTCTCTTTCTACAGTTACAATGTTAGTGTATAGGAAAGCAACTGATTTCTGTGCATTGATTTTGTATCCTGCTACATTACTGAATTGCTGTATGTGTTCATAGCAGCAATGTCCACAATAACCAAACTGGATGGAGCCGAGATGCCCTTCAACAGATGAATGGATAAAGAAGATGTGGTTCATACATACAATGGAATATTACTTAACCATCAGAAAGGATGAATACCCACCATTTGCATCGACATGGATGGAACTGGAGGGGATTACGCTAAGTGAAATAAGTCAAGCAGAGAAAGACAATTATCATATGGTTTCACTCATATGTGGAACATAAGGAATAGCTTGGAGGACATTAGGAGAAGGAAGAGAAAACTGAAGGAGGGAAAATCAGAGGGGGACATGAACCATGAAAGACTATGGACTCAGCAAAACAAACTGAGAGTTTCAGAGGGATGTGGGGGGATGGGTTAGCCCGGTGATGGGTATTAAGGAGGACATGTATTGCAATGAGCATTGGGTGTTATACGCAAATAATGAATCATGGAACACTACATCAAAAACTAATGAAGTACTGTATGGTGACTAACATAACATAAAAAAAAAGACTTCTTTAGAGCTAAAATTCCTAAAAGAAGCTGTTGTTATCACACCTGCATTATGAGGAATGTTAATGGAAGTTCCTCAGGAAGAAAGAAAAAAAAAAAAAGAAATTAAAGTTGCTAATCATTAGGTCACTCTCAAATAGGGAGATTTTCCTGGATTATCTATGCAGGGGCAGTGTAAGCACAAGGGTACTGGAAAGTAGAAGAGAGAAGAACAAAAGAAAGGGAACTAGAAAGATGGCAGCATAAGGACTCTGCCCACTGTTGCTGGCTTTGCAATGGAGAAATGGGGCCATGGACCAAAGTATGCATGGCCTCTAGAAGCTGGAAAAGGCAAAGAAACAGATTCCTTCCTAGAATACAGCTGTGCTAGAACCTTGACTTTAGCTCAGTGAGATTCATTTTAGGCTTTGGACCTCCAGGACTGTCACATAATAAATTTATGTTGTTTTACATCACTAAATTTGTGGTAATTCATTACAGCAGTAATAGAAAACTAACACACTCAGGATATTATTGTATTGATGGAAATAGAGATTGTCTTCACCTTAGTGATCTCTGCATAGGTCAGGAGGGAGACAGTAAAATATGACATTGAGCTTGAAATGACAGATGCCTGTGCAGTCATTAATATATATGAACGTTTGAGAGGTTTTCAAAAGTACGTAAGACCTCAAATCCTGGATCTGAGTATGACATGAACTCTTACAATAGTAAAAGTGTGCAAAAAATCAAGTAAATAATTATTGCTAATGAAATGAGGATTATAACAGGTTGAGCATGGATATATTTCCTTATGCTTATGTTTAAATATACACACATACACATACATACACACACGTGTGTGTGTGTGTGTGTGTGTACACAAAGAAACAAAATACCATATCATGATGTGCCCTTCTGGTTGTTGAAAGGTATTACTTAGGGAATAACCAGAATGAGAAAACTGTAAGGAGATGTGATGAAATTATTTTGCATAATTGTATAAATATTTGGAAGAAGTGCAGGCAGTCTGGAAGAGAGAGAAGGAGGGATTGTAAGAAAGAGAAGTAAAGAGAAAACTGGGAATCTCTGAGAAAAAGACCAGCATAATGGCAAGATATTGAATTGAGCCTGAAGAGTTTGTGGTCAGGATTATAGGCTTTCACTTATGGGAGCAACTTGAATTTACTTTAAATTATTTGCTGTACTGAATCTAGCTGGAATAAAATTCTCTGTGCAAAGAGCCTAGGCCGACCCTTACTGTCTGCTGGAGTTCTAGGAGGAAATGAAGTAAAAGAAACACTGTTTCACATCTAGGGCCTCCTAGGATGGGTAAATAGTAGCAAAATCCAAAGGTTAGATATAGACCAACTGTCAGTTCAATAGAATGAGAACAATTTGTCCAAGAGTTGGCTAGGTGAAACAAAACCTGTATTTTGTATTTCAGGAGATAATAGGAGAAAGAGATTTTTAGAGTATTCCAGAGTACACTGTGATACTTTGGGAGGGGAAGATTGTGAACCAACCATAGCATTGACTTAGAACTCTTTATTAAAAAAAAAAAAAAAAAGTAGGGAGGGCAACCCCTGATGTGGGAAGTTTATACGTATTTGTGCAGTTGACACATCTTCATCTCTATGGCTATCTCTATATTTCTCTAGATTTAGATATAACTCTAGCAATGTATCATACTTATCTATTCAAAGCCATTCCTTAAAATAAGAGTCCTAATAAAATAAAAATTAAAAGATCAATATTATACCTTTTAAAAAGTTTCCAAATTCTGGTTCTAATAAATATGTGGTTATCCATATTCTTGGAGGTTCATCTAAATTATGTCCTCTCTCAGAATTAGGGAATTGTATGGAGGATTGCATGTGCAACTTTATTGTGCAGGTGGTGAAATCACAGTCAAGAGGGAAGGGGTTTGCCTAAGGCCACACACCTGGTCAGACAGTGATAGACTATAAATACATCTACGGGGGCGCCTGGGTGGCTCAGTTGTTAGGCGTCTGCCTTCGGCTCGGGTCATGATCCCAGGGTCCTGGGATCGAGCCCTGCATCGTGCTCGGCGGGAAGCCTGCTTCTCCCCCCACTCCCCCTGCTTGTGTTCCCTCTCAAAATAAATAAATAAATAAATAAATAAATAAATAAATAAATAAATAAATCAATCTACGAAGGGAATTTGGGTTATTTTTACCAATCCATATTGCTTAACATTTTCCACAACAGTGCGTAGACTCCTTTTCTAGGTATGTGAGAATTGCTAATTAAATATGAGATGTATTATATTGGAGATGCCTATATCTGTTAGGTTTCATTTCAGATGCATAAAAACCAACAAAGTTTGACCCCCCAAAAATGAGATCTAGAGCGATAGTTTATACTTTTGCTATTCTGTCTTCAGTATTCTAAGAGCTGTTCCAAAGTGCAGAAAATGTCTATCCATCATTTCTAGCACACCATGATTTAATGTTTTAGGAATAATAATAAAGGCAGAAGAATGTGGGCTTTTTTTCCCCAATTGAGGCACATTTATAAAGATTTGAAATTATATTTTATTCTTGTGGGTTGCGTTGGAATCACTGTGGTATTATTCATGACAGTTAAAAATTATAAGCTAACCTCATGCCCAGTAAAGACAGTTGTTAAGTAAACTATGGGCCATCACCCTGGTGAGATACTATACATCAATAAATAGTGAATATTTTTGAAGTCTCTGTAAAGAAACTGAAGTGAGAATATGAAGACTTGGTTTTTGAGAGGGTTATAGGAATTTAATTTTTTTTTCCTTGTATCATTAACATTCTATACTGTTTCTGCTGTTGTTGTATCCTGGAAAATACTCCAGTGCACTTGACAAGAATGTGTAGTGCCCTTGTGTTGAGCGGAGTATTTTGCATAGCCCCTGAAGTCTAGTTGTTTTATAGTGTCGTTCAAGTCTTCTTGAATCTTCTATTTCCCTGTTAATCTCCTGCTTAGTTTGTTCTCTAGGACCACAGTCTTTTAAATCTATATTGAAAATTAACAGTAAACAAAAAGCTGTTGTATGAAATCCACACATTTGTACACAAAAATTAGACTTGAGGAAGAGAGAAGCAACCAGAAATCCAAAACAGATACAAAATTACAGGAAAGGATACACCAAAAGAAAGGAATTCTAGTTAAAAATTTTACCCTACCCATTTTATTTTCAGAGAAGGTCAAAGTTATAAAAGCATACTATTCCATCTGTAGTTTATAATTGAGAAAATGTCAGATTGCCTATATGTTTTGCTTTCTGACCTTCTCATAACAATTGTCTGAGAAGGATATCAATACTGAATCTGAATCTGTCTTCACTTCTCCTTGTAGTCACATGCATTACATGTAGTAGTCTGTAAAGTAAAACAATAGCTCTAAATTTGAACTTAAAAACTTAAGTAGGCACTCAGTTTATCAAACATTGAAAAAAAAAAGACATTGTTTGGAGTGGCACGCTGGCTGCCTCAAACTAGATTTTCTACTGTTACAGTTATCTGTCCTAATAACTTTGTAAGGTTGGTTTCACAATCCATATTATCTAATTAATCAGTAAGTAATAAGCAAACTAAATTCAGTGTGTGTGTGTGTGTGTGTGTGTGTGTGTGTAGATAAAATAGGGCCCAATAATATGGTCATACTGGCAAAAATTGACATCTTTACGGGAACACAATCTTTTGGGGCCACTAAGTGAATGTCTGGCATTTGATAAAAATCTGAATCTGGATTTAATTTCAGCAGGAACATTTTCTTAGATTGAAGGGTTGTGACAAGAGAAATGTCATCAAAAGGATTTTTTCCTCTATAAAGGTTTGTCTCAGGTTTAGGTGACAGGTAAACTGTTCAAATATTCCCTGCCTTAAATTGATAATTTTGTCAGATCTTTCACATCCACATAACCTTTATAATTATGGAATATTAAACCATCCTATGACCGATAGGAACTTAACCCATGGTTCATGCAAAACAGGCTTAGGAATACCATATATTGCTTATATGACCATCTAATCATGAGCTCTATTTGCTGTCAGAAAAACTTGAGAATTGCAGCAGTAAAGGTTTTTTAATTTAATTAATCATTATTTTTTAACCCACATGGGGACAACAGTGAGAGATGAGTGAGAGATGATAACAGATTGCCATGGACAAGATCAAGAAGCTTCTATCTTGCTGTGCCCAACACTTTATATAAACTGTGTCTGATAGGAAATGCAGGTCCAACGAAGGGATCTAACTGAATAGATTTGATTTTAAAAGTTTATTAAACCTGAAATATGGATTAATAAACAGATGGAGTAAGACCAGAGAAAGAAAAATGGGTTAGGAGAATGAAGAAGTAATAAAAAATTAATAAAAAAGAGACTCTTCTATTCACCAGATTTCCAGCAATAAATAAGGCAGGTGGGATGGAAGATTGTGTGCTTGATTACTACATGCGAAGCTCAGGGTGAAATAATAGTGATGTGACATATTTTATATTTCTTTATCTGACATTCTTTTTGTCCCACTTCTCCCTTCTTCATGAAAGCTGACTTTTTCCGCCTATTTTTCCATTGCTGTTTCTCCATATTTATCATTCCTATTTCACATAAGAATGGATAGAAATGACAAAGTTTGGGGATGAAGGACAATATACCAAATCATTTATTTCCTAGGTCATTTTCTAGTTCAATCTTATGATAAATATTGATGTTGCTCATAGCTGGACTGGCCAAGGCATAATTTAGTCATTCCTTGGTCTCTTTTTCTTAATAAAAGTACAGTAGTAGAATATCACTCCAGTGCTTAACATAAGACATGATGGACAGGTAATCACCCACGTCTGTGTTGTGCATGTGTGTGTGTGTGAGAGAGAGAGAGAGAATCATTAAGGAATATCATGGGGAGGAATGGAGTTACTGGTGTTTAAAGCATGTACTTCCTTAGTTTGAATACCAACTCCATGTCATACTAACTCCTGATTTGGGGCAATTTATCTAATCTTTCCATACATCAGTTTTCTCATCTCAAAGGGAGGTGACTATGGTATTGCTCCCACAAGTTTGTTATGAGGATTAAATTTGTTAATTAAAATTAACTAACTAAACCAAATTAAATAAAGTATATTATTTAATATTTATAAAATACTTGGAAAATTCCTGGAGCATAGTAATTTCTATTTAAGTGGTTTTTAAATAAAAGTTAAAAGTATTCCTGGATTTATTTTTCTAGCAGGATGATGGATCTGATAAGCAGCTGCTAAAAAGACCCCAAAACTGAGGAAAAGAAATGAGAATGAACATTTAAGTATGTTTATAAGTTTTTTTGGCAAGAAATTAATGAAATTTATGGGCTACACTTAGGCAAAAGCAAAAATGAGCGCTAAATCATTCACGGTGGTTTTCACTATGCCCTGATGAGCTGGAGCTAGAATGGAAGGTAGAACCTAGAGGAACACTTAAAAAAAAAGTGGAGAAAAGATAGCATTTTAAATAAACAGTGCTGGGGCAAGTGGATATTCATACATAAACATTAAAATGTGGCTTTCACCTTACATCATACATAAGAATTTATCCCAAGTGGAGTGCAGATCTAAATTTCAATCAAACACAATAATAATTCTAGAAGAGGATATAAACAACTATGTTCATGACCTCTGGGAGTTAAAACTTTTATGGAAAAGGAAACAAATACACCTACCAGAAACTTAAAGATTCATTGGACTAGGTTAGAATTAAGAACTTTAAGGGATATCATTAGAATGGCACGCAGATAAGTGATACAGTGAGGAAGAGATATTTGGTAGACATAAAGCAAACAAACAAAAAAGAACTCATACAAATCAATATGAAAATGACAAAGAGGATTCAAATTGGTAAAATCATTTTGAAAGTAAATGTTTGGTGATATATTATGACGAATACCTGGGCATACCCTTTGAAGAAATTCAAATGGAAGGAATATACGCAACAGAAGTGAGTACACAAAAGACACATTTAAGAATGCTTGTATTGGGGCGCCTGGGTGGCTCAGATGGTTAAGCGTCTGCCTTCGGCTCAGGTCATGATCCCGGGGTCCTGGGATTGAGCCCCACATTGGGCTCCTGGCTCAGCGAGGAGCCTGCTTCTCCCTCTCCCTCTGCCTCTCCCACTGCTCATGCTCTCTCTCTCTCTGTATCTCTGTGTCTCAAATGAATAAATAAAATCTTAAAAAAAAATATTTATTAAAAAAGAATGCTTGTATTAGCACTATTGATAATAGTAAAATGTGGAAACAGCCGACATGGCTATAATAGCAGAATGGGTAAACACATTGTACTATACACATACACAGTATATTATTCAGCAATGAAACCAAACAACTATAGCTACTTGTAAAAGCATGGACATATCTTACAAATAGAAGCTGATCAAGAGAAGGCAGGCACAATATTATAAATATTATATGACACCAGTTATACAAAATTTCTTTTCTTTTTTCTTTAAATTCAACTTAATTAACATATAGTGTGTTATTAGTTTCAGAGGTAGAGTTCAGTGATTCATCAATTGTATATAACACCCAGTGCTCATTACATCCCATGCCCTCCTTAATGCCCATCACCAGTAACCCCATCCCCCTCCCACTCCCCTCTAGCAACCCTGTTTGTTTCCTAGAGTTAGTGTCTTATCGTTTGTCTCCCTCTCTGTTTTTGTCTTACTTTTCCTTCACTTCCCCTGTGTTCATCTGTTTTGTTTCTTAAATTCCACATATAAGTGAAATCATATGATAATCGTCTTTCTTTGACTGACTTGTTTCACTTAGCAAAATACCCCGAACGAAACAAAATAGTATTAATTATTGATGAGTGCTCAGGTGGCAAAATTATAAGGAAAAACAAAGAAATCATTACAATAAAAGATAAGATGCTGATAACTTTTTGGAAGGAGATAGGGAAGGTGTAGTGATTGGGGGAGTCACAAGAAGGACTTTTATTTGCAATATTTTATATCTTGACATAGGTTTGGTTGCACTGACAGTTTTTTATGTATTACTCTAAGCTATATATTTTCATACATGCACTCTCTGCTGTGAGTTGCAGTTTAAAAGTTGAAAAATAAAGTATAAGATATATTTTTAAAGTAAAACACTGGTAAGCCTTTTATATAATATTAGAGTTCAGGTTGGCAAACTGTTGGAAAACCATTTGTCATTAGTTAAGAAAGATGAAGATGTTAACTAATGGCTCATCATTTTCTCTTCAAGGTTTAGAGAAATCTTGCTTATTTTAGAAAGGAGAAACTTATGTATGTATGAATGTTGAGAGAGAGAGCACAAGGGAGCGGGAGGGGATATGTGGGGGGGAAGGGGCAGAGAGAGAGAGAGAGAATCTTAGTAAGCTCCACCCTCAGTGTGGAGCCTGCCTTGGGGCTGGATCTCAAGACCCTGGGATCACTTCCCCTGTGTTCATCAAAATCAAGAATCTGATGTTTAACTGATTGAGGCACCCAGGCACCCCGAAACTTACTTAGCTTAAACAAAGGCATATACAGTCATGAAAATAACAGAATTTTTTATATCTCCCATATTTAGAAGCAAGAAAACAATGAAAAGAAGATGAATAAATTATGCTATATTCATAAAATGGAACAATAGAGAGGAGAGGAAATAAACTATTAGTTCATAGGCAAATCTCAAGAACATGCTGTTTGAGAAAAACCTCTTCAAACTATGAATCTATTTTAATGAAGTTCAGAGGCAAAGTAAACAATATATTGTTTAGCAGTACAAACATATAGTGAACTAAGACAAGAAGCATTATTTCTGGGAGTGGGGAAAGAATCAGGTCAGAAAGTGGCTTTAATGTAAATGGAATGCTATCTTTCTTAAAATGCATAGTGAATACATGGATTTAAATTATATTTTTATTTTTATAAATCATATATAAGCACATAATCTTTGTAGCAATTTGATTTTTAATAAAAATTGTTTTAAAATAATATTCCTGTGTCTTCTATTTGTCATCCAATCACTGCCAAACTTGACATCTTATTCCTAACAAATTATTTAGAAAACAGCTTCATATAAGATTTACCCTTCTATAGGACTTAGTAATAAAAGCTGATTAAATTTTCACTAATTAAATATTTTTTCAATTTGCCTTTTATGAGTTATTCTCTATCTTCAATTATAATAATGAACTCTTTGTAATGTAGCTTTCATATACTGAGAAATAATTTTTCTTATTTTACTATTAGTCATGTCAGCGTTATGTATGATAATTTAAGGAGTTTAAAGGAAACAAACAATAAATCATGCAGGGAGGTTTTTTATTTCCCCTTTTGCATATTTTCAGCACCTGCAAACCATTGATTGGAATCAGTGGGATACAAACTATTCACACAAACAAAATAAAGACCCATGTTTTATCAATTGTAACATGAAGGCAGTGTTTATCAAAGGTAGAGGATATTGAACACTCAGTGTCCATAGAGAAACTTCTGTAACCTACTTACATAACAGAGCCTAGTAAATCTGCTTGCTCGTGACCTTAGTTCATGCTGTTACCCATCCCTTTTCTTCTTTATGGGAGAACAAATAAATACATTTATGATGCACTTTCTCAAAATGTGTTTGTAGGGATTTAAGGTTGGAAATAGGGGTTAAGGAGAGAGGTTTCTATTAGGTAGAAAAGATGTAGGGATTGTTTCTGATTCAGTTTATTGCAGTATAAAAATTAGTAGTTTCAGAAAGAAATAATCCTAATATTTACAGTGGGTCAACCTCATACTGATTCCTTATTTCTTATACTACCCTACTTTAATTCAAGTCCTGTAGAGGAGGCTTAAATCTTTTTTTAATACACAGGTCCTAGATTTATTTCTCAGCGACCAGGAGGGAAAGTCTCTCATGTACTCGAAAAAGATTTTGCATTATTATTCAGCCCTGCTGTTGTTCTTAAGTTTCTCTATGACTACTCAAATGAATTTTACTATTCAGACTAATGAAAACATAACCTGATATAACTTTGAGGTTACACCAGTAATACAGAGATTTGTTTTGGTGGTATTGGATTTCTTTCCTTTTTTCTTTTTAATGTTTTATACCTAGCATCTCCCCATCAAGATCCAAAAAAAAAAAAAAAAAAAACCCCCACAAATTTTAGACCTTCAGCCAAACCACTAAGTTACATAAATATTATTTGAAATATGTACTGGACTATTCTGGTCTTTTATCATCAGGGTTTAGCTGGCATTTGTGTGTTTTTTTATGACCTTATTTTAAAAATAATAGGCAACGAGAATAGGGATCTCTTGTCAACATGGCTCTGTAAGTTCATGCTATGAAGTAACTTTTTAACCAAAATAAATAGAAATCACAGGAGAAACTTTAGTAAATATTAATATAACACATATGGATATATATGTGCACACAGATGTGTATAACCTCAATAAACAGAAAATAAATATTATCAGTAGGCCATGAAGAGAAAATAAAAGTCATTCTTGGAAAAAGGGAAGAAGCTAAGAGCCTTCCTGGATGTGGGTTTTAAGGAAGAAGTTGGTAAAAGCATCTAATGGATAATTATACCAAAAAGTTTCCATGAGAGCTAGCTTCCTTGTATGAAGCCGGGGGCTGGGGTTGGGCTTGTCACTCAAGAAATGAAACTTGAAACTTGGTTTTATGGTGTTTCAGCTGAAATGACATCACATGTCTTGGGCTAAACTTAAAGAGGAAAGTTTTATTAAAGTTGGCTTGTGCCCTGAAGGAATTTTCCATATCTGACTAATCAGCTTTACTTTCCACTGCTTGCCAGGGAACAGGGAATAGGGGAAAGAGACCAGGACCCAACGAAGTTGGCATATCTAACAGGAAGTACTCATCACAAAGATAGGAATATAGAAAGTTGAATTGGCTATAAATTTACTCTCAGGAAAAGTTAAGAAAAATTGCTTGGCTGGAAATTTAATTCTAGGTGGAAGGAAAAAAAGAAAGTCTCCTATTAATCTCTCATAAGAGTTTGTAACTATAAATGGTCCTCAGATGGGTTTGCACTCAAATTAATACTGCCTGAGTAGACCAAAATACGTTGGATCAAATATTGAATTTGAAAGAAATCCCTCTTTATGGTGTCCTCAAGTGTCTGGAAGATGCAAAGAAAAATCTTCCATCTACACTAGAAGTTATAAAGAATTCCTACAAACTTCCAAGGGATTTGAGCTCAAAGCCAAAACTTACAAATCATACTAGGAAATGAGATGTCAATAGTAAATCCTGACACATAATAGGCAACCATGTCAGACATCAAATGCTATGCATATCAGAGACAACATATACAACTAATCTGTGCGTATAAATTATATTTTATATATATATATTCTAATCATATATTAGAATTAAAATATATGAGTAAAGGACAATACATTAAAACAAGTGCTTAAAAAAAAAACAATAAAAACTCTAGAAAAATAGAGTCATTGATAATTAAAATTTATTGGATGCTTTAGATAGCAGAATACACTTGGATGAAGAGAAAACCCATGAACTAAAAGATTGAAATTAAGACTGTATTTAGAACAAATGCAAAAAAAGATACAGAAAGTAAGGAAAAGAGGCTCACTGCAATAGAGAACAGTCTGCTAAGTTCTAATATACATTCAACTTGTAATTTTTAAATGGAGAGAAAGAATATAGGGTAGATGCAATATTTGAGGACACACTGGCAACAAATAATGCTTCATGAATAATTAAAGATAACAATTTTGAGATTCAGAGAGCCCAATCAATCCCAATCAGGCTAAAAATTGTCTCCATCTAAATATATTGTAATAAAAATGCGTAATGTAAAAAATGAGAAAATCTTCAAAGGAACTAGCAAAGAATAGACAGATTACCTACTTGTACACATGGAAAAAATGAGTCTGATGATTTTTCATCACCACCAAGAAAAGCTAATGAAAAATATTTAAAACACACTGAGAGGGAATAACTGCTGTGTAACGCAATATATTCATATACCAAACAAATATATTCATCAAGAATTAAAAGTAAAATAAATAATTTTTGAGAAACAAAACAGCATTTGGCACCAGGGAATCCTAATCAAAAGGAATTCCAAAAGATATTTTTTTGTGTGTAAGAAAACTAATCCTAGATGTAACCAAGGTAACTGTCCCAGCAGGTCCTCATTAATGAGAGACCCCTGATATGACCCATGAAAAAGGAGTTTTGTGTTCAAATAAATTTGAAGAAAACCAAACTCCTTTAAGGTTTACAATAAAAGCAGTATATGAAAGAATCTGACAAGTAAATGAAAAATAAATCTGTTGAAGTTAAATCCATATTCCCCAAATCTAACAACATAAAACACTTTTTGTCAATGAATCATTGTTAATATCTCAGAGAATATACTTTTGGGAATGTGAAACTATGCTTTCAAAGCAAAAGCTTAAAAAAATATTTCTAAACAAGAAAACAAGCAAATGAAACACCTATGGCGAAATTAATAGACATGGGATTTGGAGAAAGGGGAACTCTCTTACACTGTTGGTGGGAATGCAAACTGGTGCAGCCACTCTGGAAAACAGTATTGAGTTCCTCAAAAAGTTAAAAATAGAGGTATGCTATGACCCAGCAACTGCACTACTAGATATTTATCCAAAAGATACAAACATAGTGAATCAAAGGGGCACAGCCACCCCAGTGTTTATAGCAGCAATGTCCACATTATGCAAACTATGGAAAGAGCCCAGATGTCCATTAGCAGAGCAATAGATAAAGAAGATGTGGTAATTGTATATATATAAATATATATACACACACACAATGGGATATTACTCAGCCATCAAAAAGAATGAAATCTTGCCATGTGCAATGGCATGGATGGACTTTGGGGGTACTACGCTAGATGAAATAAGTCAGTCAGAGAAAGACAAATGCCATATGATTTCACTCATATGTGAAATTTAAGAAACAAAAAAATGAACATAAGGGAAGGGAAGGAAAAATAAAATAAGGTAAAAACAGAGAGGGAGGCAAATCATAAGACACTCAACTCTAGGAAACAAAGTGAGGGTTGCTGGAGGGGTGGTGGGTGGGGGAAGGGGTAACTGGGTGATAGGCATTAAGGAGGGCACGTGATGTAATGAGCACTGGGTGTTATATGTAACTGATGAATCACTAAAGTCTACCCCTGAAACTAATAATACCTTATATGTTAACTAAATTGAATTTAAATAAAAAAATTTTAAAAATAGATGTGGAAAGCAATTATCAAAGAAAAAAGAGCAGTGTTGTGGTCTTACATGGCAAACATTTTAATGACACAAATCCCATTCTCCCAGTAATGTAAATATTTAATATTAATCCAGTTAAAATCTCAACTTGGTCTTTATTGATCTTGAGAACACAATTGTCAAATTTACCTGGATGTATATTTAGATGAAATTAATAGAACTTGTTTTTAGGAAAAATTAATGATATAAGGCATTTGCATTTCTTGATATAACATTTTGAAATAATTCATGTCGTATAATGGCTCTCATATAGAATATTTATGTGGAAAGATTATGGAACATAATCTTCTATATTGTTCTATATTGTTCCTGTATGTATATATATCATGTATATATGATATATACTTTATTATAAAATGTATATATAACATATATGTTATATACACACATATATATGGTATATATTTTATTATAAAATCATATCATATGATATATGTTTTATTGTATATGATATATGCATCATATATATAATAAAACAATTTGTAGACTAAGACATTCAAATTAGCCATACAACACTCACAACCAATAACTACATATATTCCAGAGATATTAAATTTTAAAATTAAACATGATACAAAGTAGAAATAAATATAGTTTATTCAAGATAGGAAATTCAAGGTTGGAAAAATGCTAAAGAATTAATTGATACATTCAACAATAATAAATTCATGCATTCCAAATAATTATGAAAAAGCATAGAAAGACATTCAAAAAACTGAGAAAGACATTTCTACTATACAAGAGATTAAAATCTTTGCTATATAAATCCTTCTTACCAATTAGAAGGGGAAAATAACAATACAATTTACTAAATGAAAAAAATTTAGATTTAGATTTGTATCCATTCAGTCACTTTTCTAGTTAGAAATTAAATGGCAGAAAGCATCATTTTAGATGAACTTGGTGTTTGTAGAATCCAATAAAAGTAAAAACAGATTTAAATTTTGTTTGCAAGCTTCCCACTTAGTAACTGTATAACCTAATCTTTATTTTCCACATCTAAAGAAATAATAGAAAATCTACCAGAAAGGATTATTGCATTAGTGAATTATGCAGAAATTGTTCACAAATACACAAGTTCTGTAAACAGTGGTAATGCATTTTTTTCCAAATGCAAATCTAAATTATAAGATTTAAAAATGTAATTTTAAATGCAATGGATAGTGTTTCTAAGGGTATAGTGAAATATACAGTCTCATATATTCTAGCAGAGAAGTATATGCATATAAATTTTCCATAGAGATATTTGGTGTTATTAATCAAATGACTTATAATATCCATTCAATTGACCCTACAATTCCATATTTATGAATTTATTAAGACATTTTTGTATATTTGAAGATAGACTTGTCTTCAATAATGTGTCTTACTTTTTTTGCAAAAGGTGCAATTTCAGATATGTATAGATATGCGTATATACCCTGGTTAATATAGACATATTTTATTGTAAGACCTGAAATTTGAAGTGCTGCCCTGACATCTTTGGTTCTCACAGGGTTCCAAAGTCCTAATTATGAGTTCCCCTGTTGGCAGATATGACTTGTACCCAACGGGAAAGGCTCTCCACTAAGCTGGTTCCACCATCAGCCAGACCAACTGCACTCCACCTGTTCCTCAACCTAACAGGTTTTATATTCTTGCCATCCTGCAAAATTACTCCAACAAACCAATCCATCCTCCTGAGGGAACCAGAAATACCCTATCATCTTGTTACTACAAAACCTACCTCTTACTGCCCCTGCTTGTTCACTCTGCTCCTGACTGTAACTCCTGCGTGGCCCCAGATGGGGTATGATGTCCTTCTCCCCAAGATGGTGAGTTCATGTGATGAATAAATTGGTGCCAATCTCATTTGTCCAGCGTTGGGTGTCATGTATACACTATACTATTTGTGGTGGAGTGGAGATCCCTTTCTTACCAACGGGTTGACTAGGAGACAACCAGAGCACAGATATTTTCTTGCTCTATTAATTGAAAGGACCTAGAAACCATGACACCTCAGTAGCAATGAACAAACTCAGAACACATATCTTGGTTTCTAATATTATTCCCCAATAAAAGAAATCAGAGTTTCTTGGAGAAGTGACTGATTCTAGGGCTGGAGCATCTTGTTGTGTCAGAAAGCGAAGAAGTGCTAAAGAAACTCCACACGGATGGGTTTTGTCAAGGGACACACAAGCCAAATGTAAGAGCACCCAATGGTCAAACTTAAATAATTTGAAAAACAAAATATAGTAGTATCAGATTGTAGCACAAAGTATAAAATATTAATATAAATAATTGAATGAATGAATAATTAATTACTGAACTAAGAGGAGAGAATGGACAAATATTCCATCTTCTGTGTAGAGGAATTCCAAATCATTTATGTACATACTCAGTCTCAAGTAGGTGAACCATAATTCTCCCCTAAGTGGACTGTATATAGTAATTTCCTTTCTTTTTTTTTTTAAAGACTTTATTTGACAGAGAAAGAGAGCACAAGCAGTGGGGGAGCAGGAGAGGGAGAAGCAGGCTCCCTGCCGAGCAGGGAGCCCGATGTGGGACTCAATCCCAGGACCTTGGGATCACGACCCAAGCTAAAGGCAGACGCTTGACCAACTGAGCCACCCAGGCGCCCCACCTTTCAAAGAATACATTATGTAAAGGTAGAAAAAAAGAGTAATTTTACAGTGGAGAAACCTGGCAAAAATTGGCTAGGCCAAGTGAGGTAGGTCAACATCAACCGTGGTAAATCATGTCCATAACATGTATCCCTCCATAATGTGATGAGAATGGCACTTGACTTCTATGGTCTTCCTCCCAAAATCTGTAACACCAGAATGGCACTTTACTTCTGTGGTCTTTCCTCCAAAAATCCATAACCCCAGTATAATTATGATAAAACCATAATATACAACCAAATTAAAGGACTTTCTGCAAAATACTTTTCCAGCACTTCTCAAACTGCCAAGGTCATCAAAAACAGGGCAAGTCTGAGAAACTGTCACAGCCTAGAGGAGCCTAAAAAGACATGATGACTAATAGAATGTGGTATCCTGCGTGAAATCCTGGAACAGAAAAACTATATTTGGTAAAAACTAAGGAAATCTGAATGAAGTAATGAACTTTCATTAACAGTAGCATATTAATATTGGTTCATTATTTGTGACAAATGTACTGTCCTGAAGTAAGATGTTAGAATTAGGGGAGACCGGGTGCGGAAAATCTCTGTACTATCTTCGCAAATTTTCTGTACATCTGAACCTGTTCTAAAATAAAAAACACATTAAAAAAATTGAATAAAACTGTAGAGTACTTAATAGCATTGTACCAATGCTGAATTCCTGGTTTTGCTATTGTACTGCAGTTATATAACTGGATGAAGCTGGGTAAAGTGTTCATGAGACTCTATGTATGACTTTGGCCACTTTCTGTGAGTCTATAATTACCTCAAAATAAAAAGTTTAAAATGTTTTCTCTGAAAATATGCATAACTTTATTTTTCTAGAACAAACCTTAACTACTAGGTTAAACCCTGTAAAATTGCCAGTATTTGAGTGTTATTAACCTGTAGAAAGGACAATTTCATATTCATCACATAATGCTATTATGAATCCCTGTTTGAACAATGCGAGGAATCTGGCAAAGATAAATTTGGAGCCCCTCTTCCTCTGCCTGTCACTGAATTTAAGTTGTAGGAACTGGGGGCGCCTGGGTGGCTCAGTTGGTTAAGTGGTTGGCTCTTGATTTCAGCTCAGGTCATGATCTCGGGGTCCTGGGATCTAGCCCTGCATTGGGCTCCCCACTCAGCGGGGAATCTGCTTGAGGGTTCTCTCTCTCTCCCTCTGCCCCACCCCCTGCTTATACACACACTCTCTCTCAAATAAATAAATAAATCTTAAAAAAAAAATTGTGGGAACTAACATAGATGAAGGTGCACAAGAAAGAGGCTTTCTTTGGCCCACATTCTTCCCATGCTGGCCCCCATGGCAGCAACTTCCCTGGACAAATCTTGGGCTGGCAGTCTCTCCACTTGGGAATGACTGAGTTACCCTTGATTTTGATAGGGAAGTCATTTGTTCTGGGTTCCTCTCTGCTAACTCCAGTGCACTGCTCAAAGAATCCTATATTATTCCTTTGATCTTCTGTTATAGTGACCTCAGAAAAAATCATGGGTTCACCTATGGCTCTTCAGAGTGTTGAGGTACACAGAATTCTACTTTTCCTGAGCCAGAGTATGGAGTGGGAAACTTTGCTGTTTGTTTCAATCCTTCTTGGACAAGCCACAAAATGAGATGATTTATCTCCTGGGGCCTGGCCTCCTCCGAGAACCTCTATGGGAAACGGAACATAACATCGATCTGGGATTCCTGGAAAAGGCCAGAGGAGGGAGGGACTATAGTGTCTACCCCTTCTTGGTGTTCTCCTTTACTGTCCCTCTTCCACACATCACTCTGGGGATGTTTTATCCAAACAGATATAGGAATCCTACCTCCAATTCATCAGGCTTCTTTTTTTCATGAGTCCTCTGAGGGTCTAAGCTTTAGAAAATCACAATCCATTTCTTTGCTACTGTTAATTCCCTTCCATAAACAAAGGCTACCTCATGCTATTGACCGGAAAGCAATTTGAATTGGGGCTGGGAGAACAGAATAACTAGAAATAGCAGCAGAGCCCGTTATTCATTGTTTCAAAAGTGGAATGTGTTATATTTATTCCTCTAGTAAATATTCATATGGCAACAAGGAAAATTTGTTACTCCTCCAAATCTCTGTTCTTCCTCTCGCTCCCCAGGCTCTTACCCCTTAAAGAGGCAATTCCATTTCTATCTGTTCTCCCAGGACTCAGTGAGCTTATTCCCATCAAAAAACACTAAAATGACTACATCCATCCTTTTCCCCAAAATCTGACAAATTCCTTTGGTGGGAAGGGGTAGTATAGGAACATCAATAAATATTTTAAAGCATTCTTCCTGAGGCGTATTCTTAACAAGGAGGAAGAAAGCTTTCTGCCTCTGTAACATTAAAACAAAAATGGGTGAGTTTTAATCATTGCCCTCTGTTTTTTGTCCTTGATGAATTACTTTTCTTGAAGATCCAGTAAAAATAGAATATTGATTCAGGTCATAAAGAAGTTGCTTCCAAGGCTTTCAAACCCATAAATTTTATCACATTTATCAGTCTGAATGTTTCATAAATTTTATCTAAAATTGACTAGAGACATTAATATTTCATCCAAACCATTTGTTCAACACACTGAATATATTATTATCTCTTCTAAATGTACTACTTTTATCAACACATTTCAATATTTTAACAAACTATTAGTTAAATTTCCACAGTGTTGCTATAATATAAATACATATAATATGAATAAAATCACCGTGCCTTAATTTTAATGAGAATGCACCTATGATACACATGATAAGGTAGTTTAAAGTCCCTTTATGTCCCTTTGTCATATTTTGCTCAGGCACTTGTTAGCTAAAGTTTATGCTCTCATTATTGCTTCAAGTTAGGCTCACAGTAAAGATAATCACTGATTTCTCGTATGTTCAAAAAATGTATAGCCTTTATACTTAGAAAACATTTTGGCTTGTGTAAAATAATTGGGGCAACTTTACTTCCATGAGCATCTAGAAGATGTTTCACCACTGTCTCTTAGTGTTTGATAAAAAAGAAAAATGAGGTCACCAGGATCTTTTCTTCTAGCTGCCCAAATTATGATTTCTTCATTTCTGAAGGTCTGTATATTTATTAGGACATTTCCAAGACAGATTGTTCTGAATCCGTCTTGCCTAGACATGGTGAACTCTCAAAGTTCTTAACTCTAAGCCTTTTTAATACACCTTTAAATATTAGTCCTCCTCTCTTGTTGTGGTTTTCTTCTTAGGGAAGAAAATTCTCCTGTGTGCCAGTTCCCCTGTACCTGTCCTCTAGTTCTCTAATATTTTCCAACTCTTTTCCTATCATTTTGCATCATTTTTTTTCATCTCTATCCCATGTTTCATGCTGTATTTTCCGCAGTGTGTATTTTCCCTTGTACTTGTGATTTTTTTTTCCTCCTCATTTCTGGGGTGGTTTCATTTCTATTCTTTCCTAAGTTGTGCTAATTTATGTTTCATCTCCTCTAATTCTCCTGTCATCTCTGGCTTGAGATCTTGCTTTTTGAACTTTCCTCCTTAAAGGCAACTGTGGCATGAAATTTTCATATGTTCCTGGCAAACGATTTGGAAAATTATATCTTCTCTATGACACACCTTTCTAAAGAAAAGTCTATTGTCATTACCTTTTTAAACCAAATATTTCCATCATTATTGTTCGCAGATTGCCTTTGCACTGGTGCTGTGCAAATTCCTACTTTGCCGTTGATTGTGAAAGAACTTGAATTTCCTGGACTTGCTTTTTATGTAAATGAGGGTGGAAGGGGGAAACCTAATGGACAAGTGGATTCTCCAGAAGGGCTGATGTTCACATCCAACCACCAAGCACTCTTTTTCCTCTTCTTTACTTCCATCCGTCAAGCTACAGAAGGACTTCCAGCAGCACCAACCTGCTCACCACAGTTCTCATACCAATGTTCCCCAAAAGAAACATTTTGCATCCCACCACCACAGAAATACATAAATGCTGGCACTTAGATCTGCCCTCATTTTGACCCTCTCACCACTCTCTGTATTTCTTGTTCCTACTTATTCCCAAGAGGATTCCCCCAATCTAGTTACTTTTAGCAGGTCTCACGTGTATGCATTTTGAAATCTGTGGATTCTGTCACACACTTTCATTAAAAAATGGTAATTCCCAGGTTTTCACTCTACATTTTGTTTTTGAATGATTTCTAGGCCTAAAATAAGAAATGCTGACTCGGGGGGCCTGGGTGGTTCTGTCGGTTAAGCATCGGGCTTTGGGTTTTGGCTCAGGTCATGATCTCAGGCTCCTGAGATTGAGCCCCGTGTCCGGCTCCATACTCAGGGCAAAGTCTGCTTGTCCCTCTCCCTCTGTTCCTCTGCTCTCTCTCTCTCCCCAATAAATAAATAAATAAATCTTAAAAAAACAAAAAAAGGAATTCTGACTCACCCATTTATGTTCCCACCAGAAGTTCCAATAGTGCTGCTTTTAAATGGGGAAAAATTTGGACACACACACAAAATATGTGTATGATTTCCAGTCTTTAAAACATATGCAGAGGAATATGTAGAGATAAAAAAACTAAAAGCATATGTTTTAGAAAAAAAACTGTTTTCAAAATCTTTTCCATATGCAACTAATTATGCAAAGGTATAGAAAAGTTTTGAGTGTTCTATGTGGAAGGCAGCAGTGATTTAATGAATCTTATTTTTCTTATATTTTCTGAATCATATACTTTCAACAATAAAACGTATACACTTTGAGAAAAACAAATTGTGACAGCATTTTATGTCTCATCTATTTATGTGTTTCTTACTTTTCCTTTATACTTCTCTTTTTCTTCTTTTTTCCTTTTTATTTTAAGAAAGCTATTTGTCACTCCAAATTCAGATAAAGTTTTATTTTCATCTTCTAATTTTGGTAGTTTTTATGTTCTAAATCTTAAATTGAACTCTTTATGGATATTCTTGAGAATTAAATATCTCAGCATCATTTATTAGATTATCTTGCTTGACTTGTTTGAAATGCTATCTTAATACACATTATCAGTGGTTCTTAAGTTTTATTGTTTCTTTGATGCAATTGTTATGCCATCAGAAATGATAGCTCATTATGGCCTGCTGCATGTATAAGGCAGCTTCCATTTGTGCAATTATTGAAAGATGTACTTACTGTAACTCCATCCCCCAGTAATCGGTGATATACAATAGTGCAGAATCCAGGGATCAGATATTTATATATTTTGTTTTGTTTTCGGTCTTTTTATTCTGTTCTTATATATTAAATCAAATATCCAGTAATGATTGTAGTTTTATGATCTGTCTTGATATCTGAAAGAGTAAGACATCCTTTATTTTTATCCAGAATTTCATTTGGTGAATTTATTTTTCGAGATCAAGTTTATAATTGTTTGGATAAGTTTTTATGTTTCAGAAACATCTATAAATTTCTCTTTTTTTCTCTATTCTTTTAAGCCACACACTGTATTATTTTGTGTCAGTAGGTAAGTTGTACCTGTGTGTGCACCCTTCACCGCAGTGGGTATAGGAGTACCAAGCATGGTGGTTGGAGCTAGGCTATTCCCATCTGAAACCCAGTTTCACCACTTTTTCGATATTTAATCCTGAAAAAATTATTTAACCAATTCATCTGCAATTTTCTTCATCTATAAATGGGAAAAATAATATCATTTAGTTCACAGTGAGGATGTTGATGTGAGGATTGTTTTTCATTTTCAGCAATATATATTGCTTATGCATTCTCTCCAGCCACTCCCTGGTTTTGAACTCTGTTCTTCACCTCACCTTCTCTTGTAGTGGATACCAAAATGTTGAGACTACGCATGGTTCTGCAGGGGTATTTAGCTTCATTCTTGTCCAAATCTCCCAGGAAACCACTTGGTTTGCGCATCACTTGTCTGCTCTTCTTTAAAAAGAAGGTAATGAACAATTTTGCCTACTGTTGTCTTTCTGCTTCCTTTTGGGTTGATATTTCTTCTACTACATTTTCAGTGATATTTGGGGGAAGAAAGAAGATAAATACATGTTCTCAATCTTTTATACTTCTGATGCATATATTTAGAGTAAATGTAAATTTGGGGAGATATTTATTATTTTTTAAAGATTTAATTTATTTATTGGAGAGAGAGAGAGTGGGATGGGGAGGGGCAGGAGGAGAGGAAGAGGGAGAGAAGCAGACTCCCCTCTGCGCAGGAAGCCCAAGCAGACTCCATCTCATGACCCTGAGTTCATCACCTGAGCCGAAATCAAGAGTCAGACGCTTAACTGACTGAACCACTCAAGTGCCCCTTTTGTATATTTAGAAAACTTTATAAAAATCATTACACATACTACCACCTCCATAACAGCAACATTTTTTCTCAAGCTAAATAACATTGAACAGTTTTAACACTCTCTCCTCCAGGAAAGGTCTGTATACTTGATTGAATTATATGCTTGCTGTATGCAACCTTTTCTCTGGAGGTGTCAATCTCTTGCCATCACTCTGTAGACAGTTTTCCTCTAGAATAAGGAGGGGAAGGAGCTGGTGTAATGTGGTGGGAAGCTGAGGGAGGAAAGGACTTTCTAGGGGAGAGGTTAGAACAATGGCCTCAAAGTTGCATAAAAATGATAGCTCTCTTACATGTAAAATAGCATTGTCAGGCGTAAGGTAGAAGTAAAAGTCAACTTGCTAAGTGTGATTAAAATTAGAAACAAGTAAATAATTGATTAAAAAGCAAAGCACAATGGTGAAAGGAAGGTGAAAATTAAAGTCATAAATTGAAGGTTCAGGAAGCCTGAAAGGTACATTTGGTTTTATTTAGTCTGATAGAGATTTGGGAATGTGTTTTACTTGAAAGTTACAAGAGGGAGAAAATGAAGATGTAATTTTAGCATTTTTTCAGGAGTCATTCTGGAACACGTACTGATCTATCCCCGTGTTAGGTGAGAATTGAGTTAATTGAGTTTCCAAATAGAATGATTAGTATTTGAATGCAGGAGAGAATAAGAGCATGTGAGGCGGGTGGGTTCAAGAGAACAACGAACAAGTAAATGTTTTTTGGCTTTTTATTTCCAATGATATTAATCCTGGAGAAATAAAAAGCAAAACCACTTACTGCATTGTAAAAGGGGAGTGGGGCTTAAGGAGGGTAGAAACCATTTGCAACAGCTACACGCCTGGGACAGGATGAGCTACAGTTTCCTGTGAGTGTTGAGGTCAATTGGTATCAGAATGTTTGCTAGGATATGAATGTTTATTTTAGCCATCTTATTTCTTTACCTACTCACTGTTACAAAACATCTCCATAAACAAGTGGAAAGCCAAATCTGACACAGCTGTCTGTAAACTTACCCTAGTAGAAAGTGAATTAGGAAATCAAATCCAAATGTGAGGACTACTCTCCACATTTTTAAGGCTCAGAGGAATTGTACATTCAAAAGAAACATGGCATGTACAATTGCAATCATCATTAAATCAGGACGAGAGTTCACGTACATTTGTCTTTTTGCTTAATAAAAATTAAGAATAGAATGCAGCAGACATGCCATATACGCTTATATTTTATATGTGATATATCATTTAAGTTTTTTTTTTTAAAGATTTTATTTATTTATTTGAGAGAGAGAGAGTGAGAGACAGAGAGCATGAGAGAGAGGAGGGTCAGAGGGAGAAGCAGACTCCCCGCCGAGCAGGGAGCCCGATGCGGGACTTGATCCCGGGACTCCAGGATCATGACCTGAGCCGAAGGCAGTCGCTCAACCAACTTAGCCACCCAGGCGCCCCTAAGTTTTTTTTTTTTAAAGAAATTCTATCTGATCTATTGGATAGTTCTCAGAAACACAGGGAGGAAAACACAGGTTTAGGAAGATTCAGTGGAAGCATTATTGGAAGACACAAAAATACATGAAGAATATGATGAAATTTACATACGTGAAAGATCAGCCTGACAGCAAAGTGAAAAAAAATAATTGGAAAGAAAATGAAACTAAGGCACAGTCATACAGTCATATTCTCAAGCCTAATGGAAGAATTTATTAAACAATCAGTTCATTTCCAGAAATTCCCATTAGTTATCTATATAGTGGAAAAGTTATTCACTATTCAAATTTTGCCCCCAGCAAATGTATTTCCATAATATGCTTATTAGACTGGAGGCTTTTATTTACCAGGACTACTCTATCAATGTTAATAATAATAATTGTAATACAGTACTCAACTGTTTCTGCTGCCATGACTGTTACCACTGTTACTATTGATTCCTAATTATCAATGCTGACATTCCTTTTGCTGTGCTCTGCGTGCGACACATATTACCTTTCACCTTAACCATAACTGTGGCACCTACATTGACTTGCAGTATATTAGGAATCCTTTAAACATTTTACATATGCCAACATATCCTGTCCTCATAACAAGCCTATGAGGTAAAATCTATAATCATTCCCATTTTACAGAAGAGAAAGCTAAGGTACAGATTTCTTGGAATTGGTTCAATGACAGATAAGAAAATAGATTATTTAGTATCACTACCTTAAACCAAGGCTCAGAGAAGTTTGGTGATTTGTCCAATACCAGACAACTAGCAAGATAAACCCCCAGCTTATTGTCCTGATATAAATAGAGTCTGATCCAGGATCTAAACACTGAGACATGTGGAGTAAACAAAGCTCCGTTTTCCTCTTGGCTCCAGCACTTCAGAGCTGTGTGAATGTGGTCAAGTAATTAAGCTAAGATTTAATTTCCATTCTGTGAGTTGAAGCAACAATGTGTACGTTACACAGTCATTATAAAAAATAATGAATCATCTTTAAAACTCGATGGCACCTATCACAAGATGTTTTAAACAAATTCTACCTCCTTCATATCTCCCTTCCCCTGTCACCTTGCCATGCAACCCAAGAAAATAGGAAATAAAAACATGTCAATGTTCAAAATGGATGCAGTTTTGCACAAAGGTCTGTTTGGAAAAAAAAAAGTGAACAAAAAGCTTTTCCTTGAGATACATATTCCCAAGCTTATTTTTTTTAATTGTTGAAAAAAATGCACCTCAATTTAAATGCAAACTGTGGATTATAACCTTTAGATAGTGCTATTTATACAAATAATATCAGGCCTTCCAGAAGAACAAATAACATGACACTGATATGCATGATTACCATTAACCTTAATCAGACATGGCAAGCTCAGAATTCTGTGTCTTCAGAAAACACTTCCCTGATTAGCTCTGCTCGGCAGTAGGGCTCTCCTAAGCTGCACATTAATTGCTCCAGGCCCCATCACAGGCAAAGGCAAAGTTGGGAAATTTTGTTTATGTGTGGAAAATGGATGGTTATGAATGGACTAGCCACAATGTCTTCATTAAACAAATATGGCATGTTGATCAGGTGGCTGTCAAGTAGTTTTGATAGATTATTTTTTCCTCGTTTTCCTTTGAGAAAGATGTATTGGTTCAGCTCCCAGCAAAGCATCCAACCGCACATGTAGATCACTCTTTCCTCATTAAAACAAACAGCCCTGCATACTGTGGTCCATAGATCAACAACCACAGGTTTTCCTCAATAATTCATCCCAGAAACGTCTGTCGTTGGCTGGTCCCACTGTGAAAGAGATATTATCCCATTTATAGAGATACACATTTAAATATTAGTTTCAATCCTTGAAAATTGGCCTAAATACTGTGTCTACCTTGTGACTAGAGGTGTAATAAAAATAATAACACAGGAAATTCCCAAAATATTTAATTACTTTCTTACTGGAGTAGAATACTTTAATAAGCAAGTTCAGTTGAAAAGACACAGCATGGCGTTATGGAAAAGAATAAACAAATTAGACTTAGAGTTAGGTTTGGTCTCTAATTCAGGTTTCATAAATAATCTACTAGCAAACAAGAAATATCCTTTTCCTAGAGCATTCTAATCTTATTTACAAAAATCATGCAGTTAAACTAGATTATTTTCACTTCCAGAGTGTCTTTTTATGTCTATGCTCCTATGCATCTCATATTTAAAATATTTGATCTGCTAAGGAATGTGTATTTATTAAGTAATAATTAAATAAGTTCTTACTTGGTTTTACTAGGGTCTCTGAAATGATGAAAACTTTGCCTTGATCTTCATTTTTCCTATAAGAAACTGATCTTTTGGGGGGTGCCTGGGTGGCTCAGTTGGTTAAGCGACTGCCTTTGGCTCAGGTCACGATCCTGGAGTCCCGGGATCGAGTCCCTCATCGGGCTCCCTGCTCGGCAGGGAGCCTGCTTCTCCCTCTGACCCTCCCCCCTCTCATGTGCTCTCTGTCTCTCTCATTCTCTCTGTCTCAAATAAATAAATAAAATCTTTAAAAAAAAAAAAAGAAACTGATCTTTTGGGCTCTTCTAACACTGATGATGATTTTTCTAGGAACAGATTTCACTGAAACCAAATAACTTGGGAAAAGATAAAGGAGGAGGAGAGGAAAAAGAAAGAAAAAACAATTCTATGGTCAACTAATCTTCAACAAAGTAGGAAAGAACATCCAGTGGAAAAAAGACAATTTCTTCAACAAATGGTTTTGGGAAGGAAAACTGGACAGCAACATGCAGAAGAATGAAACTGGACCACTTTCTTACACCATACACAAAAGTAAATTCAAAATAGATCAAAGACCTAAATGTGAGTCAGGAAACCATCAAAATCCTAGAGGAGAACACAGGCAGCATCCTCTTTGACCTTGGCTGCAGCAATTTCTTACTAGACACATTGCCGTAGGCAAAGGAAATAAAAGCGAAAATGAACTACTGGGATTTCAAGATAAAAAGCTTCTGCACAGTGAAGGAAACAATCAACAAAACTAAAAGGCAACCAGTGGAATGGGAGAAGATATTTTCAAATGACATATCTGATAAAGGGTTAGTATCTAAAATCTTAAAAGAGCTTTCTCTGATTGACTTATTTTGCTCAGCATAACACCCTCCAGTTCCATCCACGTCGTTGCCAAGAAAAATCTTAAAAGAGCTTATCAAACTCAACACTCAAAAAACAAATAATCCGGTTAAGAAATGGGCAGAAGACATGAATAGACACTTTTCCAAAGAAGACATCTAGATGGCTAACAGGCACATGAAAAGATGCTCAACATCACTCATTATCAGGGAAATACAAATCAAAACCACGATGAGATGCCACATCACACCTGTCAGAATGGCTAAAATTAACACAAAGGAAACAACAGATGTTGGTGAAGATATGGAGAAAGGGGAACCATCTTATCCTGTTGGTGGGAATGCAAACTGGTTCAGCCACTCTGGAGAACAATATGGAGGTTCCTCAAAAACTTAGAAATAGAACTACCCTATGACCCAGCAATTGCACTACTAGGTATTTATCCAAATGATACAAAAATACAGATGGGATAAAGGCACCCTGTTGTTTATAGCAGCATTATCAACAATAGACAAGACATGGTAAGAGCCCAAGTGTCTATCAACTGATGAATGAATAAAGAAGAAGTGGTATATATATGGTATATATACAATAGAATATTACTCAGCCATCAAAAAGAATGAAATCTTGCTATTTGTATTGATGTGGATGGGACTAGAGTGTATTATGCTAAGTGAAATAGGTCAGTCAGGGAAAGACAAATACCGTATGATTTCACTCATTTGTGGAATTTAAGAAACAAAGCAAATGAACATATGGGAAGGGAGAAAAAAGGAGAGAAAGGGAAACAAGCCATAAGAGATTCTTAACAATGGAGAACAAACTGAAGGTTGATGGAGGGAGGATGTTGGGAGATGGACTAAATGGGTGAACAGGGATTAAGGAAGGCACTGTGATGAGCACTGGGTGTTACATGTAAGTGATGAATCACTAAATTCTACTCCTGAAACCAATATTATACTATATGTTAAATAACTAGAATTTAAATGAACATTTGAAAAAGAAAAAAAAGTTTTTCTCTGTCTTTACGCTTCTGAAATTAAAAAAAAATTGTGAAGGAATGAATTAAGGATAAAGGCTTCCTAAACACTTTTTAAAGCTGTCAACTGTATTTTATTTAGTTAGTTTTTAGAGCAGCATGGATTCACTTTAGGCTTTGTTGTTGTTGTTAAACATTTTATTGAGATATGATCCATTTGTAAAAAGCTGTACATATTTAATGTGTACAACTTGATAAGTTTGGGAATAAGAACATACCTATGAAACCATCTCCACCGTCAAGGCCATAAGCATATGCTTCATCTTACAAAGGTTCCTGTTGCCCCCTTTATTATCATTATTAGTGTGGGTGTTAAGAACACATAACATAGGATCTATCCTCTTAGCTTTTTTATTTTTTGATGATGTTATATAATTTTTTAAGTGTTAAATAACTGGGAAAAGAAATCTATGTCTAGGAAGAAAATTATTTGGAAAATTCTCAAGTGTATTCCTTGGCTCTCAGTGTGACCATGCCTTCTATTTACTATTTAGCAATTTAGTAGTTTTTATTCTTAAAAATGACCATTTCATTAACTTTTTAAAGTTGTCAGGAGAAAGTTCTTCATTGAATTTTTTTTTTTAGAACCTCTGTCCAGTCTAGACTTGTATATCATTTTCTAATTATAATAAAATTTGTGTTTTCCTTCCATGTATTGATTTGACTAGTAAAGTTGTGGTATTCTGTATTTATTCATTATTCTGAAGAATCCACTTTGAGATTAGTTTGTTAGCTTTAAAAGCTTTTTATATTACTCCCTTAATTTGTGGTTTTATTTTTTATTAATTCAATGTGTTTCCTTAGATAAGTTTTTAGCTTTTCTGTCCACCAAGACTTTGAATTTAAGATATAGCTCATTCATTTTTTTTAACTTTGGTAAATTAAAAATATTTAAGTCTATTCATTTGCATTTGCTAATATCTTTATACCTAGTAGATCATTGGTAAAAGTTTAACAGTTAGTTCTCAGGCTAGTATTTGCCAATTCCTGTGGTGTAAATACTTCTGCCAAATCCGATTTCACATCACCAACGTGATGTTAATTGGTTCACAAATTTCTTTCCTTTTCCTTTTTTTCAGAGAAGATTTTTTTATTATGTTCAAGTAGCCAACATATAGTACTTCATTAGTTTTTGATGCAGTGTTCAATGATTCACCAGCTGCATACAACACCCAGGGCTCATCACAGCATGTGCCCTCCTTAATACCACTCACAAATTTCTTAAAAATTTAAAATAGACTCATGAGCTGGTCTTGGCTGTCTTAAGCACACATTAGAAATAAAATCATAGATTCCTCTTATTATAATATTCTTCTAGGTAGTCTGAATTTCCAGGTTTCCTTTTTTCTTTCCATTTTTTTCTTGGATAGAGAAATGTACAATAGTTAAATTTTTAAAATGATGACATGTATAGACTTTGTTTACATGACTTCTAGATTTTATATTGTAGTTAAATTAAAATTAAGGTTTCTAAAAGTTGATAATTTTTCAATTTTACCAAGTTCTTAATTTGTATTTAATTTAACAATAAAAGTATTTATTCTATTTATAGGGCAGAAAGTCAATACATGTCTGATCATATTGATTATATTTCCTAATAATCTTTAAATACTCTGGTTTCTGTAAATGCCTCCTATTGGTATTAACTACATTTTTAAGTTTTCCTTGTATTTGCACAATAATTCGCATGGTACTTTTTATTTATCACTTTTGAGCCATGGAGTTTATGATTTTACATTTATCGTGAAAAGTATCCTTAATCAATTAATATAAAATGACACTTTACCATTACTGTGCTTTGTTTTTGTGAATAGTATTTTATGTTATTCTGTAACCTTATTTTTCTTTGTGTTGGTCTAATACATATTTTTGTTTTATATTCTGAAACATTTTTATATGACTGTGTAAACTGTATTTTCCCCCAATCAAGGTATTATAGGTTTTTAAAAAAATGATTTTGTTTTACTTTTGTCTCAAGAAATTTCTGCTTAAGTTTTTAATAGTTGTTTCAAATTGAGTTGTTATATTTCTATTCTAGAAATATAAATTTTATTATTTTTTGCATTGATATACTTTAATTTCTTTCTCTTTCTCTTGTGTACTTTCTTTAGATATTTTTGGAGGGTTACCCTGAGCCTTACATGAAACACCTTATATTTATAACAGTCTATTTAAGTTCATAACAACTTAACTTTGATTACATACAAAAACTACATTTTTACTTCTCCTTCCCACACTTTATGTTATCGATGCTACAATTTACATCTTTTATATTGTGTATTCATTAATGTATTTTAAAAGTAATAGTTATTCTTAGTACTTTTCTTTCTCAACTTTTATGCTAGGGTTAAAAGTGATTAACATACATTAACATTATAGTATTACATTATTCTGTATCTGTCTCTGAATTTACTTTTACCAGTGAGATTGATACTTTCATATGCTTTTTTTTTTTAGATTTTATTTATTTATTTGAGAGAGAGAGCAAGCGGGTGAGGAGCAGAGGGAGAGGGACAAGCAGATTCCCCTCTGAGTGCAGAGCACTACTCAGGGCTCAATCTCATGACCCTGAGATTATGACCTGAGCTGAAATCAAGAGCCAATTACTTTATTGACTGAACCACCCAAGTGCCCCATTTTCATATACTTTTATGTTTTTTATTTCCACTTGAAGAATTCCCTTTTAGCACTTTTTGTCAGGAAGGTCTAGTAATGACTGATTCCCTCAGTTTTTTTTCTGGGAAAACCTTCTTCTCTCTATTTTGATAGGACATGTTAGCCAGACACACATTTTTTAATTAACAGATTTTTGCCCCCAGCACTTTGAACATAGCATTCCACTCTCTCCTGTTCAATAAGATTTTTGCTGAGAAATCTGTTGACTGTCTTATAGGGGTTCTTTTGTACGTGACAAGTCATTTTTCTTTTGCTGTTCTCAAAATTCTTTGTCTTTGATTTTTGACAATTTAATTAAAATATGTCTCAGTATAGACCTCTTTAGGTTCTAGCTATTTGGGGTCTTTTGGATTTCACGAATCTAGGTGTCTATTTTCCTTCCCAGATTTGGGAAGTTTTCAGCCATTGTTTCTTTAAATAAGCTTTCTGTCCCCTTTCTTACTCTGCTCCTTCTTAGACTCCCATAATGTCTATATGGTTCCCATGTTCATGGATAGGAAGAATTACTATTGTTAAAATGTCCATACCACCTAAAGTGATAAACAGATTCAATGCAATCCCTATCAAAACCCAATGACAGGGGGCGGAGCAAGATGGCGGAGGAGTAGGACACCTGGATTTCGTCTCCTCTCAGGAATTCAGCTGGATAGGGATCAAACCATTCTGAACACCTACAAACTCAACAGGAGATCGAAGAAAAGAAGAGCAACAACTCTCT
>NC_138374.1:42039722-42055637 GCF_054177405.1 Leptonychotes weddellii | reverse complement strand
TAAAGTTCTTGGTATCAAACACTTTGATCCTTCAAAGGCTTTTCTTCATGAAAGCAAAGAAAATTTTGCTCTCAAAACGCCGTTGAAAGAAGGCAATACAAACTGCTGTTGAGCTCCTATGGAGTTTCAAGAATGATGCAAGTAAACATCTGAAAGACCTGTTAAAGATTATTTCATTCTTACTATTTTTATTATTATTATTGCTATTGTTGATGTTATTATTATGTTTGTAATGAATATTTTTAATGTATTTAATATTAACTTCCTATTCTTAGGTATGTGAAGGGAAGTTCAATATATTTTACCAGTATGACTTCTGACATTTTATTTTCTGTTATCTGTACCTCCTCCTTGATGCTTACCTTTATCAACTCATTATACACCTTCTCACTGGCTTTCCAACTTACAACTCATCCCATCCAATCAACATTCCTTTAAAAATTTTTCAGATTATTATTCCCCTACTCTGAAACCTTAGACAGTTTTAAGATTCTAATCTATAGGTTTTTTAGTTTGATACCAGAGGCCTTTTCTAATCTGAACCTCTTAAGCTAGGCTAAAACACCTTGGCTTGTTCTTGCCTCTACCTGGATTGTCTAATAATGTTCATTCTGTTGTACCCATCATCCATTTATCCAGTTCAAATAAGAAATAAGGGTATGCCTAACTCCATAGTGATCTCTTTGTCTCCTGTCAGGGTCACTGAGTTGGTCAGTAATTTGCAGATTCCTAGACTCCATCTCAATCCTACTAAATTAAAATCTGGAGGTTAGCCTGAAAATCTGCATTTTTTTACAAACTGTGCAGTCAAGTCTTAGATACACTAAAAATCTGAGAAACTATCTTCAAGAGAATTTGTCTTAGAGTGCTTGGCATCTGACTACTGGCTGCTTGATTAATATTTGTGTAATATGAAATAAAACCACACATTAAATCATTAAAAAAAATGTTGAGGCTTGAATATAGACTGAAGCATAATTCCTTCTTACTTGAGGGACCACCAATCTTTTCTCTTAAGGCCTTCGACTGATGAATGAGGCTGATTCACATTATGGGGGATAATCTTCTTTACTCAAAGTTTACTGGTTCAAATATTAATCATGTCTAAGAATACTTTCACAGCAATATCTAAACATCTTTGACCAAAAACTGGGTACCATGACCTAACCAAGTGGACACATAAAATTAATCATCATGGGGTCAAACCTCTCTTTCTCATGGAGATATCCAATTGTCCTAGAAATATTTATTGAAAAGGCTATGTTTTACCCATTGAATGATCTTGACATTTTTGTCAGAAATCAATTAACCATATGATGTGGAGCATCTTTACATATGCTTCTTTGCGATCTATATATGTTCTTTGGTAAGGTGTCTATTCAGATCTTTTGCCTATTTTTCATTGGGGGTTTTCATTTTTCTTAGTGTTAAGTTTCAAGAGTTCTTTGTGTATTTTAGACATAAGTCCTTTATTAGATATGTATTTTGTAATTATTTTCTCCAAGTTTGTGGCTTGACTTTGCATTCTTTAACAGTGTCTTTCACAGAACATACGTATTTAAATTTAGTGTAGTCCAAGTTATTAACTTTTTGTTATGGCTTTGCTTTTGGTGTTGTATCTAAAAATACATTGCAAAATCCAAGGTCACATAAATTTTCTCCTATATCACCTTCTAGAAGTTTTATAATTCTGTGTTTTATTTTTGTCTATGATCCATTTTGAGTTAATTTTTGTGAAAGGTGTAATGTTTATAACTAGAATCATTTTTTGCATGTGATTATCCAGTTGTTCCAGCACTGTTAGTTGTGAAGACTATCTTTGTTCTATTGAATCACTTTTGCACCTTTGTCAAAGATCAGTTGACACTATTGTGTGGGCTAATTTCTAGGTTCTTTATTATATTTCATTGATGTATTTGTCTATTTTTTGCCAATGTTAAAGGATCTTACCTCATTTAACATACCTCTGGTTGTTGTAAATTTTTGTTTAGATTCCAGAGCTCCAAAGAAGATGATTCTGACAGTTTTTGCCAAATTAGTAATTGTTCTAGTGGGTAGTTTTGGTTTCTACCCTACCATTTTTGGTGATTGCAATGCAAGTTCATTTAATAGACAGCTGGGCAAAATGATTTTTAGGAGCAGAATGGAGCCTTAAGGCAACTGGACTATAATAAACATATATTAAAGTCTTATGTTATTAGAGATGTATTGGTAGTTGAAATTTAAATAAATCAATATCTAAGAGACATTTGCTGTAACATACACAAGTCTTTCGTTTTGAATTTCAACCCATCTAATGTCCAATGAGTCTATTGACCAAGTATATATTTGTAGGGAAAACGACTTATTATGTGAAAAATGCCTTATATTTTCTGAAAAATAATGACAGCAAAAATTAAACTAAATCCTGGTTGGGGAGATGGTACCATAAACTTAAGCTGATGCCAGCTATACCTCAAAGCTAAGAGAAAAAATGTCCATTTTTATTTCTCAGTAATAGCATACTAATAATGTTTTAAAAATAGTCACATTGTGTATAGACCAGTAAATTTGCATCAAGAGCCACTTTTGTTGTTATGTGAAAATATCAGTGGTAGGTTATATCATTGCTTTTCAAGAAATCAATATCACAAGGTTTTTTTTTTTTTGGTGATTATTTGAAAATCAATAGAAATACAAATGTATACAGGCTTAAATAAAAACACTAATACTGTGGTGTTAGTAAGAGTTTGCATTTCTAGTCTAACCAAAACAATTCTAATACATTTAATTCTTTAAGAAAAATGCCTTGCTGAGCAGCAGAGGTGCAGAATTATTTCTGAACTGCTGCCAGCAATGACATTTAGACATCACTACCTAAATTGCTTATTCTCCGAAATTGCTGTCCACATCTGCAGTCTCAAGTCATTTGTTTAGATCTAATATAAGTTACAACCAAATATTTTAACAAACAATATGTTTTGGTCTAAAAATCTTTTTTATAGAGCAACTATTGAGGGAGACAAAAGTCATATTTGAGAAGAATCTTGATTTCCCTTCCATTTTTCTAACAGCATGACTAGAATTTATAATTAATAGATTCCACAATGTCTTTCTCATGCTATTCTAAATGGAATCTTTTAATTGCTGTTATTACATTTTCTTGAAATTTCATGTGTATAATTAAAATGCCTTATTATAAAAGCTTAGTAAAAAAAAAAAAAGAACTCCTATTTGAGATGACCAGGTTTCATTCAAGTGTGTCTTGACCAAGTTCATATCATTACCATCTTGATCATTATCTCTCAAGGAAGATAATGGGCTTTTTGTGCATGCAGTAGTCTTCTACATGTCAGCTTAGCATCATTATAACAGTTTTTAAGAGAGCAATAGTGAACATTTTAATAGCACCATTTTAAGTTTGAGACATTGTTTTTTCATTTGAGACATTGTTTTTTTCATTTACAAGATATTCCTTAATTCTTTTTAAATGCAATTACTAATTTAGGTTAAAAACTAAGGAAATGGATAAAGAAAAAAAAGACATAGAGATGGCCAACAGACATATGAAGACGCTGAATATCAGTAATCATCAGGGAAAGGCAAATCAAAGCCACAATGAGATATTACCTTACCCTGGTCAAAATGGCTAATGTCAAAAGGGCAAGAAATAACAAGTGCTGGCAAGGATGTGGGGAAAGAGGAACCCTCATGTACCATTGGTAGGAAAGAAAATTGGTGCAACCACTGTGAAAAACAGTATGGAGAGTTCTCAAAAAACTAAAAATAGGAAAACCATAGGATCCAATAATTTCACTACTGGGTATTTACCCAGAGAAAGTGAAAATACTAATTCAAAAAGATACAGGAACCCCTATGTTTATTGCAGCATTATTTATGATAGCCAAGATATGGAAGCAACCCAAGTGTTCATTGATAGATGAATGGATAAAGAAGATATGGTGTGTATATATATAGTTATATATAACTATAACTAGTATATATATATACACTAGAAATATATACAATGGAATATTGTTCAGCCATACAAAAAGAATGAGATCTTACCATTTGTGACAACATGGATGGACCTAGAGGGTATTATCCTAAGTGAAATAAATCAGATGGAAAAAGACAAATATTGTATGATTCCACTTATATGTGGAATCTAAAGAAACAAAGCAAAGGAACAAGCCAACAAAGAAACAAACAAAAACAGAAACAAACCCATAAATACAGAGAACAAACTTATGGTTGTCACAGGGGAGGATGGTCAGGCGATGGACAAACAGGGTGAAGGGGAGTAGGTAAGGCTTCCAGTTATGGAAGGAATAACTCACAGGGATGAAATGTACAGCATACAGAATATAGTTAATGATATTATTATAGGGTTGTATGGTGACAGATGATTGCTACACATGTAAGCATAGCATAATGTATAGAGTTGTTGAATCACTATGTTGTACACCTGGAATTAATTTAACATTGTGTGTCAACTATACTTCAGTAAAAATAAATAAATAAATAAATAAAAGGAAAGAAAAACATTGAGTTTTCCTTATAGTGATTGTTAATTAATGTTTTTTTTAAGATAGTTGAAATTTAAGTGTGCTTTATATTATCTATTTTCACTAAATTTTTAACCCAAGTGTAATGTCTTAAAAGGAGAAAAGTTAAAATTTTTTAGATTCATTTTTATATCAGTATGTCCAGTTCTGCAATCTTAATAATAGTACCCTTTATAAAATCAGGATCTATTAATTTAGAAGTAGGATATATAAACATAGTAAAAACTAGTCACCCACATAATTCTTAATGATTTAATTTGTCAAACCCTATGTTGTAAATACTGTAGTCAGACTAGAAAAAACCACAACCTTTATGACTTGATTTATTATTCTAAGACTTTTCTGTTATTTAGGTCATTCTAACACTAAAGGAAAATTTTTTAACTGCTCCAAAATACAAAGCCAAATTAACATAAAAATTTCCAATATAATTTACTGCAAGCACATTTAAAAATAAACTTTCAGTCCTAAATTCCCTATTCTTATTAAGGCTCAGGTACCAAGTGATGCTCCCATAGCACAGACTCCTTGGTTTTCTTTGGCAAAATGGGCTGGAAGCATTGGCCTATTGTCTTGCACTAAATTCTATAACTAGGAGAACATTCGTCCCCACTCTGGAGAGAAGCTCCTTTATTACAGGAGGAGACTGCAGGAAAGGAAAATGTATCTACTATTTGGATTCAGAGGACCTGAGCTCAAATTCTTAATTCTGTAATTTGCTCAGTATATAAACATTAGCAAATCACTTCACCTATCTGAGCATTGGTTTCTTCATTTATAAGGAGGAGATAATAATAATAATAATAATGCTTATTCTGCAAAACTATTGAAAAGTAACCATGAAACAATGGGTGTCAAAAGCATTCTTTTATTATATGATGTATTATGACTATAATGAACTATAATTATTTTTGACATTTATGTGTGATAAGGAGTATATAGACAATGTAATAGAAGTTATAAACTAGATTTGCTGAGGTCTGATCACATTTTAAGTCTTTATTTGAAGGCCCTTCCTCTTCTCTTCCTTTATATTTTTCCGTGGCTTTTCCTTTTATTCATGTGACAGCATCATTATCCTTTTCTCAGGTTTGTCAATTTAGAGTACAGAGCTCAGACTACAGAACCACTGTAAGTGGAGGCAAAGAAATAATATTCGAAAAGAGTTTGGGCCAAGAAACACAAACTTTGTTTCAAGTCTTGTCTCTGCCACTTATTATTGAGACATGGGAAAGTTTTGTATTTTTAAAATTATTTTTTAAATTTTTATTTTAATTCCAGTGTAGTTATCATACAGTGCTATAATCATTTTAGGTGTACAATATAGTGATTCAACAATTCTAGACATCACTCAGTGGTCAGCATGACAAGTGTACTCCTTAATCCCCATCACCTATTTCACCCATCCTTCCCACCCACCTCCCCTCTGGTAACCATCAGTTTGGTCTCTACAGTTAAGAGTCTATTTACTGGTTTGCCTCTCTCTCTCTTTTTCCACTAGGTTCATTTGTTTTATTTCTTAAATTCCATATATGAGTGAAATCATATGGCATTTGTCTTTCTCTGACTTTTGTCTTTTGCTTAGGATTATACTCTGTAGCTCCATCTAGGTCTTTACAAATGGCAAGATTTCATTCTTTTTGATGGCTGAATAATATTCTATTGCATATATATGTATATACACATATCACTTCTTCTTTATCCATTCATCTATCGATAGACACTTGGGCTACTTCCATAATTTGGCTATTGTAAATAATGCTGCTATAAACATCAGGGTGCATATATCCCTTTGAATTAGTGTTTTTGCATTTTTTGGTAAATACACAGCAGTGTGATTACTGGATCATAGGGTAGTTCTATTTTTAATTTTTTGAGGAAGCTCAATATTGTTTTCCACAGTGGCTGCACCAATTTGCATTCCCACCAACAGTGCAGGAGGGTTCCTTTTTCTCCACATCCTCTCCATCATCTGTCCTTTCCTGTATTTTTGATTTTAGCTATTCTGACAGATGTGAGGTGATACCTCATTGTAGTTTTGATTTACATTTTCCCGATGATGAATGATGTTAAGCATCTTTTCATATGTCTGTTGGCCATCTGTAGGTCTTTTTTGGAGAAATGTCTGTTCATGTCTTCTGCCCATTTTTAAATTGGACTATTTGTTTTTGGGGAGTTGATTTGTACAAATTCTTTATATATTTTGGATACAAACCCTTTATTAGGACATAGGGAAGTCATTTATAAAAAGAGAATAATACATACTTCAGAAAGTAATTGTGATGATTGCATCAAAGGTAATGGAAATAATCACTGTTCCCCAATAAAGTACTGTAAATGTGCCCTAGTTAAGCCTCAATTTATGTTTCAGTCAAACACCTCAAATATTCAATGGTTAATGGCAGCATGTCCATCCACCACTGTTCACTAAGTTATACAGATTCTCTAGGGTCTGTGTGCATCCTGCAATGAGGAGCCCAGTGAGACCTGTGTTCATAGAGTATTAGCGTATGCCATCTACTATGCCCACTATAATGAGAGGGTTGGGGAGACAGAGGTTAATCTTCCTAAATGGTGTGGCAAATATTTGGCAAAATTTAGCCAAAGAGGCTGATTCACTTTGGTGGCCTGGGATGTGGGGAGATCATAAATCGGGTGAGAACCCAAGATGTCTGACTCTTTTAAGTTAAGATTTTATTTTCCTTTTTAAACTTGTTTTATATAATGAGAAAAATAATGAGAATACTTTTTTTCTGTGAAAAGTGTTATCACAGTGTTATCAGTATCTTCTGTTCTACCTGTTTTTTGCTCAAGGTTGGTAAAGGTGGAAGAAACCCGCCCCTTACCTCTGTGTGATGATTTCAGAAAATATTTCAGCTATGGTGGAATTAATTTTATCCAAACCAAGGGCCACAGAACTGCCTGAAGTTGAGCATTGCCACCAATTGCTAAACAGGACAATCTGACTGTGAGAACAAAGATAAGATAGTTTGTAAAATTGTACCATGTTTCAGAGCTGGTAAATATTCTCAGGCTTCATGTGCTGTTAAATCAAGGTCTTGGCAAGATTCCCCCTTAGAATAGATAATCAGCCATCCTTTATTTAGATTTGGCTAATTGACGTTAGCAGCTTCCAATGCACTCTCCTTCTGCAGTCAGTCCCAATAGATAAACCAAATGCACATGCCTTATTGAACCACCTTATCTGTTGTGTATTTCTGCTCTCAATGTCATCAGGATGTTGCTCATTTTTAAAGGAAAACCGCATCCCTAATGAAATGTGCTCCTTAATGGAAATCAGAAAACCTGTGATGTTAAAGTATAGCGAAGAAAACCCAGCAGATTTTAGAGTGGAATGTGTGCAGGAACACATACCTTGGCAACTCTAACAATTTAAAAGATTCGTGAAAACTAGTATTGAAAAATTTTCTAAACATTCAGCAAATAAAACACATCACTCTGCCTTTATATATAAAAATAGCTCACTCTGTCATTCCACTCAGCTTTTTGTTAAATTATGCATATATAAATTTGAATCCCATCCAATATACTACTAGACAGTTAGTGGCTGGAAAACAGACATAAAATATAAGTACCACAGAAAAGTTGTGATTTAAAGTCAGTACCTCTGTTGTAAAACATGGATAAAACTTTCCTCCCAGTATTATTTTGAAGATTCAATAAGGTGTGAAATAATTCTGTAAGAACTTTATGAATATCAATTAATTTGTTTACTTATTTTAATATGATTGGATACACTACAAAGAATGTCGTTGAGGTTATTGCTGGACTTATTTTTATTTTTGTTTTGTTTTGTCTTGTTTCAAGTTTTTATTGAAATTCCAGTTAGTTAACATATAATGTAATATTAGTATCAGGAGTAGAATTTAGTGATTCGTCACTTACATATAACACCCAGTGCTCATCACAAGTGCCCTCCTGTAGAGCTGGATTTAAATGTAAATCTTGCACTCATTACCTTCATGAATCTTTAAGACTACCTAACCTATTTGATCCTCAACTTATGCTTCACTAGTAGTATTTTAAAATTAAATAATCAGAAAGTTGCAATAGCAATTAAAAAACAGAAAATGTATGAGAACAACCTAATATATCCCGTTAGGTATACCAGGAGCCTAACAGCTTATTTCTCCTTACACTCTAACTTTTACTTATTAATTCTAATACTTTCAATATCAATATATGCATAATGAATAAATGACTAGTTAGAATTTTTTCCAATAAAATAATGAAGGTTATCATTAGACAATAATGATAAACAGAACTTGGAATGAAGTGTACCAAATACAAGAGAGGGACTGCATTTTGGAAACACATATTTAGATAATCATAGAACACAATCACTTTTATAAAGTAACCAAAATAAAGATGAAACAAATGAATATACCTATGACCTCATTGATGACATAAGCATTTTAAGTGACTTTATATCTCTGAAATATGCTGTATAACCTTAGTGAAGTATATTCTAAAGTAATCAAAAAAATTCCAAACGGTTTGTAATAAATATATTGTTTATGGTGTTACAGTAAATGTATTCTGATACTATTGTGGGTGTATTATGGTACAAAGGAAATGACTAATTATGTGGGCACCCTTGAGAAGCAGAATTTTCAGCATTGAAAAAAGGAGAAAAGAGGTAATATTTGTGGGGCTACGTGAAAACCCTACATTCCTGGATTCAATTTGGAAGTGTCATTACTAACACTTTAAATTTAATCCTTAAACGTTTTGTTAT
Organism: Leptonychotes weddellii; assembly: GCF_054177405.1. Lineage (NCBI taxonomy): Eukaryota > Metazoa > Chordata > Mammalia > Carnivora > Phocidae > Leptonychotes > Leptonychotes weddellii. The sequence continues at coordinate 42,046,331 of NC_138374.1, read as the reverse complement.
CTAGTTCTGTTCACTATAAGTGCCTAGACATAGTATTATTCCAGTGTCAAAAAACACCCCTAGTGTCCATATTGTAAATCCTAAATACCATTCTTCACCAAAAGGAGCCAAAGCTTCTTGTACAGAAAGCCTATCCAGGTCTGGAGCAAGAAATGTACAGGATGAGCCTGGAACATTTGTCCTACCATACAACAAGGATGTTCTCAACAACTTCTAAACCACAACCAAAAGGATTTAGGATTTAATGCAAGGAGGCTCTCTGTAGCCAAAGATGGAATGCATATCAGCTCTGGTTAGAAAATGCTTGTTGAAACAAAATACAATCGAAACACTTGTATTAAAACTCATAAGATTATCATAAAAGTACAAAAATAATAAACTCATTGATCATCTTTGGAGGACGCTAGGTATTCAATTTACCAGTCAGAAAATGGGTATATAAAGAGAAACTATCAAATATTTAACTTGTAACTTCCTGTTTTCCCTGGTTGTACTTCAAGGTGACTAGCCAGATAACAACGGCAAATTTCTCTTTAAAGAATTATTCAGCTAATAAATTAAGAAAGAATGACAAATAAGAACATCACTATTTTCAACACATAATGAAATAAAGGCTCAGACAATATTATTAATGAATGTTAACGTCATAAAAAGAGTGACAGCTGGATTTTATGTCCCTGTGGAAAGACCACAACTCCACCTATACAATGTTTTAGCCAAAACACATCAAACCAGAATTATGTAAAACTTGATACATTTATTGCAAATAACAGAAAAAAAGAAGAAAATGATGAGTGACAGCATAGGGATAAATCAGAAAAACACAGGCTCTAAAAGACTTTATAAGACAAATGACCATTTCTCTCAGTAAATATTAGTGAGGAAAGAAAAAACATGGAGAGGAAACCCATAGATTAAAAGAGATCTAAGAGACATATCAATCAATTGCAATGCATAGACCTTATTGGATTATGATTTAAGTAAGCTGTTCAAAAAATATTATGTTTGCTTATATAGGAATAGTGCTCCTGTCAAAAGCAACTACAAAAACTAAAAACAAAGAAAAAAGGAAGGAAAGAAAGAAAAAAAGAAATAACTGTGTTACAGAGTAACCAAGGCAGTCAGATTTAAAGACTTACTGTCCTTAAAAGTAGCACCAATACCTAGTATTGGCAAGGATATGGGTTAAATGAGACCCATATACCTTGATGTCAGAGAATAAATTAATATAACTGCTTTGGAAACTTTTTGATATTATCTTCTTTTTTTTTTTTTTTAAAGATTTTATTTATTTATTTGAGACAGAGAGAATGAGAGAGACAGAGAGCACATGAGAGGGGGGAGGTTCAGAGGGAGAAGCAGACTCCCTGCCGAGCAGGGAGCCCGATGCGGGACTCGATCCCAGGACTCCAGGATCATGACCTGAGCCGAAGGCAGTCGCTTAACCAACTGAGCCACCCAGGCGCCCCTTGATATTATCTTCTAAAGCTAAACATATGTGTACCCTATCACTGAGTGCTATGTGAAACGATCTAAATGCCCAGGAACATTAAAATAGACTACATGAATGAATAGTTTCATAGTTAGGCAATGGAAATCAATAGAACAATGATAAAGAGTGAACTATTGCTACGTGCAATGCCACAGATCAAACTCAAAGACAAAATGTCTAGCAAAGGAAACCAGGCACAAAAGAGTGCAAACTATAATTCCAGTCAGCTGATTTTCAAAAACAGACAAAACTAATGCAGTGGTGATAGAGATCAGAACAATAGTTACATATGAATATACAATATTGTATTGGTGGGACATGAGAGAACCTTCTGGGTGATGGAAATGTTCTATATCTTGATGGCTATATAGATACATGCATTTTTAAAAGGGGGTAAAGAAAGTAAGCTAAAATGTTCAGTGAAAATAAGAATAAATTATGAGATAATTTGAACTCTGACAAAAGAAATGATTTGAGAAACTATTGTCAATTTCAACTGTTGAGGCAATGATATTTTTGTTATGTTTATAGATTCTTTTTTTTTTTAAGATTTTATTTATTTATTTATTTGTCAGAGAGAGAGCACAATCAGGGGGGCAGCAGGCAGAGGGAGAAGCAGGCTCACCCGCTGAGCAGGGAGCCCAATGTGGGACTCGATCCCAGGACCCTGGCATCATGACCTGAGCTGAAGGCAGACGCTTAACCGACTGAGCCACCCAGGCGTCCCATGTTTATAGATTCTTAACATTTAGGTATACATACTGAGATATTTACAGGTAAAATTATATAATATCTGGGATTTGCTTCATGATGATCTAGAAAAACAAAGCCCCAAAATATATGAAGCCAACAGTGACAGTACTGAAGAGAGAATTCAATCATTCCACAGTCAGAGTTGGAGATTTCAATATTCAGAATTCAACAGTATAACTAGACAGAAGATCATCAAGGAAACAGATGACTTGAACAACATTGTAAACTGACTAAACCTACACAGTGCTCAATCTAACAAGAGCACAGGGAACATTCTGCAGGACAGACCATATGCTAGGGCCATAAAACCAACCTGGATCAATGTAAAAGACTTGACAGTATACAAAGTATATTTTCCAATGACAATAAAATGACATTATATATCAATAATGAAAGGAAACTTGGAAAATTCACAAATACATAGATATTAAAGAACATACTCCTAAATAACCGAGTCAAAGAAGAAATCATAAGACAAATTAGATGGGATGAATACAAATGAAAAAAGCAAAACAAAACAACTTATGGTGCTGAACTAAAGCATGCTTAGAGGAAAATTTGTAACTGTGGACTCTTCTTTTTAAAGAAGAAAACTCTTGGGGCCCCTAGGTGGCTCAGTCAGTTAAGCGTCTGCCTACGGCTCAGGTCATGCTCCCAGGGTCCTGGGGTCAAGCCTTTCATCAGGAAAGGAAGAACAAAGATAAACGATGGAAATAAAATATAGTAGCAGTACGAGAAAGTAGAAAAATAGAGCAAAGTAAAACAATAAAAAATTTGATTCTTTGAAGAAAAATCAACAAAATTGACAAAGCTTTGGCTAAACTGACCAAGAAAAAAGAGAGAGGACTCACATTACTAAAGTCATGAATGAAAGAGGGGACATTACCACCAACCTTATGGAAATAAAAAGGATTATGAGTGAATACTATGGAAACATGTATGTTAATATGTTAGATAACCAGATGATGTGGACAAATTCTTAAAAAGACACAAACAATAAAAACCACTTTAAAAGAAATAAAAACTGAATAGACCTGTAACAAGTAAAGGAATTGAACTAGTATTTTTTTTTCAATATCACAGAAAGAAAAGCCCAGGATGATTTCACAAAATAACATCAATCTTTCACAAACTTCCAAAAAATAGAAAAGGAGGGAACACTTTCTAACTCATTCTATGAGGCCAGCATTGTCCTGATACAAAAACCAGACAAAGACATTATGAGAAAAGAAAACTATGGACTGATACCTTCTATGAATATAGACACAAATATCCTCAACAAAATATTAGCAAACTGAATCCAGCAACATATAATAAAGACTGCACCATGACAAAGGGAGACTTATCCCAGAAATGCAAGGTTGGTCCTATATGTGAAAATCAAGAAATGTAATATACCATATTAATAGAATAAAGAGCAAAAACTATATAGACATGTAGATGAAAGAGATAGAATTGATAGTCCAAAAATAAACCCATACATCTGTGGCCAATTGATTTTTGACAAAGGTGCCAAGACTATTCAATGATAGAAAAACAGTTTCTTAAAAATGAGTTATCATATGATCCAGCAATTCCACTTCTAGGCGTATACTCAGGAGAACTAGAAACAAAATCCTGTACACGAATGTTCATAGCAGCACTAACACATAACCAGTACATGGAAATGATTCAAATGTCCACCAGTTAATGAAAACATAAATGAAATGTGAAATACATATAGTGGAATATTATTCAGCCATAAAAAAGAATGAAGTACCAGTGCATGCTTTAATGTACATAAGCTTTGAAAACATTGTATTAAGTGATAGAGTCAGATACAAAAAGCCATGTCACAATCATGTCACATGATTCTTTTTATATGATGTTCAGAATAAGCAAATTCATAAAGACAAAAATACATCTGTGGCTGCCAGGGGCTGGAGGAAGGAAAGGAGGAATTAGAGTCATAGCTAATGACTATAGGGTTTCTTTTTGGGGTGATAGGTGCATTAATCTGGTGAATATAGTAAAAATGACTTATGTGTACACTTCAAAAGGATGAAATTTATGATCTATGAATTACATGCCATGTACCCACCCCAACCAAAACAAAAAGATAATATGAGTTGGTATTTTGGATTCTGGAGGGCCACAAATTAAACATGATTGATCATAAACGATCACATAAGATGCATAGTGATAAGTATGTGTGTTTTCCTTGTATTACTTTTATTTTTGTGTATTTGAAATTTTCCTTGATAATGAGTTCTTTTAAAAATAAGAAGAAAACAATTCTTTGCAAATATTGCACAGGACTGTATGAATATTTAGTTTCCATAGTATTTCCTAATTTCATAATGCCTATACTATACTGAACATTCAAATGGAGTTGAAGTGGTATAACTAATTCATTTAAAAGAGAAATATTTTCAAATGAATGAAATACTTTGAAATCTTGATTCTTTAATCTGGAACTTCATGGTTTATCAATCTCTATAATTTCAGTTTATCATCATGTTCATCCCATTATCCATTTCATCATTCCATGTAGAATATAAATTTAAATCTATAGTACACCAACCAGCCATTTTATATGAGGCACTTCTTTACACCACCTTCCCTCTGAGTTTAAAAAAATATTTAAGGGAAAATATGTTTGATGTATTTTTTTAAGATTTTATTTATTTTTGAGAGAGAGAGTGAGCATGAGCAGGGGGAGGGGTGGAGGGAGGGAGAGAATCAGACTCCCCTCTGAGCAGGGCATTGGATTTGGGGCTCGATCCCAGGACCCCGGGATCATGACCTGGGCCGAAAGCAGACGTTTAACTTACTGAGCCACCCAGGTGCCCCTATTTGATGTTTTTTAAAGAAATTTCTGTGTTTTCATTTTCTGGTTTTTAGTGTTTGGGAAATTAAAGAAGCATTTTGGGTTTTCTCTAGAAATCAAAATCTCGCAATAGAACAAGGAAGTGATACATACTCAACAAAATACACATGGATAAGAAACAAAGATAATTCGTTAATTATAATTGCAAAATAACATAGTAATGAAGTGATCCCTGTGATTCTGCTGATCTTTAGCTACCATATAATTTAAATGTACGAATGAATGAAACATATTTTCTAGGAATTCATACTAAGATTGTGGCCAGGTAACAGCACTTCTTATGAAAAATGAAAAAAATGTTTGAGTATCTGCCTGCTTCTAAATAGCCAGATGTTTTTCATTAGGCAGCAAAGCTCCCAGAAAACTTAAGTTTAATACCTTCACTGCCCATGGGGAGATGTCTCTCTCCTGGTGAGTAACCAAAACCAGATTAGCTGCATGGCAACTAGATTAAATGTCTATACCCACAAAATATTTCCATGAGTTTTGATGGAGGTGTCACTGTATCCATTCTGTTTAAGAACATTAAAACAGTGTTTGGAGATTTTCTAAAGAATATTCCTACTTAATTTATTTGCCTCCTGCCGAATAAAACTGAAATTACATTTCTGAATATATTATTTCCTTATGATGTGGTGCTACCTAAATTATATATGAATGAAGGACATAGTGAAAGCATTTTAGAAAGAAAAAGTGAATGTTATTGAATTCCTATAGCGTTCCAGGTACATTGTTAATCCATATAAACCCCTATATGTGATAACTAAGTCAATATAATAGAGAATTTGATCCCATATTACATCTATTGTATGGGACCTAACAAAAGACTTTTTGATATCTAAAAAAAGACTTGTATGGAGAAAATTAAAAAATAACTATATTCATAGATAGATTAAATATAAATATAACTTTGGATTAAAGCAATGTATTTGTAATTAATATCCTATTATTTATGGAAGTTGTTTTGTAAATCCTAAAATTCATATGGAAGAGGATTAAAACAAGAATAGTTACAAAATTCTGCAGAAAAACAAAACATGAGGATTTTCCTTAAGATATATTTTATAGCGGGGTGCCCGGGTGGCTCAGTCGTTGGGCGTCTGCCTTCGGCCCAGGTCATGATCCCGGGGTCCTGGGATCGAGCCCTGCATGGGGCTCCCTGCTCGGCGGGAAGCCTGCTTCTCCCTCTCCCCTACTTGTGTTCCCTCTCTCGCTGTGTTTCTGTCAAATAAAATATTTAAAAAAAAAGATATATTTTATAGCAATGAGGGGCACCTCGGTGCTTAGTTGATTAAGCAGCCAGTTCTTGATTTTTAAAAAAAATTTTTTATTGTTATGTTAATCACCATACATTACATCATTAGTTTTAGATGTAGTGTTCCATGATTCATTGTTTGTGCATAACACCCAGTGCTCCATGCAGAACATGCCCTCTCTAATACCCATCACCAGGCTAACCCATCCTCCCACCCCCCTCCCCCCTAGAACCCTCAGT
>NC_138374.1:41998139-42039222 GCF_054177405.1 Leptonychotes weddellii | reverse complement strand
GCAACCCTCAGTTTGTTTCCTGAGATTAAGAATTCCTCATATCAGTGAGGTCATATGATACATGTCTTTCTCTGTTTGACTTATTTCGCTCAGCATAATACCCTCCAGTTCCATCCACGTTGTTGCAAATGGCAGGATCTCATTCCTTTTGATGCAGCCGGTTCTTGATTTTGGCTCATGTCATAATCTAGGTAGGGGTCCTGGGATCCACCTTACATCGGCTTAGTGTTCAGCAGGAAGTCTGCTTGAGAGTTCTCCCTCTCCTGCTCCCTTTGCCCCCCCCTTGCTCCCTCTCTTCTCCCTCTCTAAAATAAATAAATTTTTAAAAAAGATATATTTTATGGTGATAGTTATTGAGGTAGTATTTATCCAGAGAGTGGAAATTTCAGAAACAAACCCATTAATATACAAAATATTAGTGAATTCATACATAAACAGGAAAAACATGTGATGGCTCTAATTGGAGGGTGTGAAAACAAATTTAATAGAAATGCATTTGCTTTGCTTGTTTACTTGCTGTTTTTTTGTTTAGCATTACAGTGTTTGGGAATTCTCACACCAGTTCTGTAGAATTGTTGACATTTGTTAATAAAACCTCTACTAGTTTGTGGTGACTCCATATTCACTTCGTCCTCAGGAGAATTTATGAAATAGTTCAAGTACCAAATGATTTCTTTAGAATCAGGGCTACTAAATCTTAGATTCCTTCTTCTCTTTCAAAGGCTTTATTCTTTTTGTTCTTTTTACCTTTGATGTGGTGTGATGCAGAGTCCAAGGAAATATTGACCTGTCAGAGGCCTCAAAACCTTTAGGAAGTTGCCTAGGAAGAAATAGAACAAATTTTAGAAACCTGTCTTCACTCCAAGCGTTAATATGAAGGATAAAATAACTTTCTTCAAATGCCAATTGATTTAACCAGTATGGGAAATCTGAAAGAAATTTCGAATCAGGTATCAATGGTTAATGAAAGCTGTGTATTTTTTATTGACTCTTGTTCTGTACGTATGGAATTTCTGATCCTCCCCACATGATAGACATTATCATTTTCAACTTTGAAAAGGGAAACTTGATGCTAATAGAGTGTATTAAATGCCTATGCTCACATATTTAATTAGAAAAACTGGAATTTGTTTTCAAGTTTGCCTGTCTTCAAAGTGTATGCTATTTCACCACAGAAGGAAAGATATTCTTCTCCAAAAAGAAATTTCATCTTTGGAAACACCTAAGTTCAACACAGAATGGAGTCATTTCTTTCTGCTAATTAAGTCTATATTTATACCATGAGGGAATGATGGCATCCATAAGCACATAAAGTTAAAAAAAATGATTCACTCTTGGCAAGAAATATTAAAGACATCTTATTTTTGTGTATTGGTATCATCACAACATTTAGGAATCAGAAAAAACTTGAGTCAATGATTGGAAGCCTTGATGACCCAAAAATAAAATCTCTATCATCCTGCAGGTAGAGCCTTTATTACATGAGAAAGTGGTACATTTTGCCAACTATTTCCCATAACCATTTCTTAACTTTTTGTCACTTATTTGCACATTATTCTGAAGGATAGCTAGAGGTTTTGATCAACTTTATAACATATTTTTGATAGAATAAAAATATTACATGATAGATCAATTAAATGGTTTCCTTTTAATGTGGAAATATCAAGGGAATTCCAAGAAATATGGAAAATTAAGCAAATGCATCCAAACTTCCTCCTTATATATTAGCCTAAGAATACCTTATAAAGCATGAAAATGAAAACAGAAAACTATATTAGTGCCACTGATAAGTTAAAAGAGGATCTCCAAGTCTTATAAACTTCAGCTACTTTATTTTAATATAAAGATATTGTCAGATTGAAGGAAAAGTCAACACATCTAGTCATTTATCTCATGTAAAGGACCTACCATGTTTATGTGGAACCTAAAACATAAAACACACAAACAACCTCATAAACCACAGAAACTTTTGCTGTGACTGGATAGATCAGCCGTGGGAAAGTTGGGTAAATGTTGGGATTGCACCAATATTTTTGAAAAGTACCTTAGGTAATGAAATATATTCCTCCATCTTATACTCGGCACAGGCATGACAAATTATATTTATATATCTTTTAAAATAACAAGTTTACTTGCTGGCTGCCCTAACAAACAAGGAAAAGACACTCTAGCAGAAAGGGGAATCTTAGAAATTATGAAAAGAAAAGGAAACCACTCAAAATATAAGGGGACCCATTTCAACTCCCCAAGAGGTAAGTTCAGATTTTTGCTCTAAAGCAAAATTATCTTTCATAAGAAAATGCACAGCAGATCAAATCAAGGAATGAATATGTCTGCATATGCCTCCCCCCAAAAAAGCGGGGAGAGAGAAGATCACTTTGAACATTTTGGTATGAAATTTCCCCAGTAAAACACAAAGTATTTTTTAAAATAGCAATAATGAAAACCTGAATAGAAGTGAAAATTAACTAATATCAGAAAAAATAGTAGGATGAAATGATATTACACAAGAAAGAAGTGAAATGATACACATATACAAGTTAAAAATTAGATTTCTACCATTGAATTAAACCTTAAGAATGTAAAAATGCTTAGCAATACATTATTTGCTTCTAATTTAATTCCATTGTAGTCAAAACTTATATTCTGTAAGCTTTCAATTACTAAAAATATGTTGCAACTCTGTGACACAATTTACTGATTGATCTTGACAAGATGAATGTATCATATCACTTTACAAAAACATATATTCTGTAGCTGTTGGGTGTGTATTCTATAAAACTCAGTTACAGAGAAATGAAAACATACCTGACACAAAAGCTTATGCACAAAAATTCATAGTGGCATTATTCATTATAGCCAAAAGATGGAAACAACACAGATTTCTACCAAGTGATGACTAGATAAATAAAAGATGAAATATATCCATATAATGAGATATTATCCAACAATAAAAAAGAATGAAGTACTGATGTATGTGACGACGTGAGTGAACCTTGTAAACATTATGTTAAATGAAAGAAGCCAGTCACAAAGGGTCACATATTGTATGGTTCCATCTTCATGAAATGTCCAAAAAGACAAATCTTTAGGGACTGAAAGTAGATTGGTAGTTGCTGGGGGGGATGTAAGGGATGGAATCGAATGAAAATGGCTATGGGCTTTCTTTCTGTGATGACAAAAATGTCCTAAATGAGATTGTAGTGATGTTTGCACAGCTCTGAGAATGCATTTTAAAACATTGAACTGTACACATTAGATAAATGAATTATATAATCTCAATAAAGCTATTAAAGAAAGGTCAATTAGGTCAAGATGGTTAATAGTTTTGCTCAAATATACTATATGCTTAATGCAATCTTACCTGCTTTTTCTGAGGTAAGAGATGTGTTAATATCTCCAACTATGCTTTAGGATTTTTCTACTTCTCCGTTTAGTTTTGCTAGCTTATGTTTTATATATCTTGACTCACTTTAATTTAATTACAAGGTAATGATGTGGTTAACAATGGTGTTGAAATTGTCATCCAATCGTTTAAAATTACGTAATGAATATGAAATATATAATATGCAATATATTATAAATAAATTTACATTTGTAGTTGTTTAATACTTAATAAAATGAGGGTTAAAGTTTCACACATTTTCAGTTTTATATGAATTTTGTCCACATGTATGCATTTGATATGAATATATGTAAAGTATAATTTTTTACATATCTCTGTGTTTTTCATTTAGAAAATATAGGAATATTCTAATCACATTTTAAGACCTTCAAGTTAACATAACTCTGTACTTGTGCACAAACATGCATATCCTTATGGGAAACTGAAGCATTAAATTTCATTGTGAACTTTCTAGTCTTCCAGTAACACTCTTCATAATAAAAATTAACTGTTTCAGGGGCACCTGGGTGACTCAGATGGTTGGGCATCTGCCTTCAGCTCAGGTCAGGATTCCAGAGTCCTGGGATCAAGCCCCATGTCTGGCTCCTGGCTCAGTGGAGAGCCTGCTTCTCCCTCTCCCTCTGCTTCTCCCCCTGCTCATGCTCTCTCTCTATATATATCTCTGTGTTTCGAATGAATAAATAAAATCTTAAAAAAAAAATTAACTGTTTCAGTCAATAATGTAGCTTTTTAAATGTAAGAAAAGCACAGTAAAGAAATTTCAGATAAAGAAGAGCAAATTTATCTCAACCATTCCTTGTTCTACTACCATTTCACAAATATATTTTGGTTTTGATTTATTCCCTTTGTTATCTGTTTAATTACTTTTTAATACATAATTTTATTCCTATGCTGTAGGTTTTTACCTTCAATATTATGTTTTAATCTTTTCCCAGTGTTATTAATTAGTATATTTTTAATATTAACAATATTTTTAGGGGCTAGAACCCATCAAACTTATTTTTTGATGTTTTATTTTTTTGCTGTTTAAATAATGATATAGTAAAAACTTTTTCTCATCAAAATGTTTTTCCTTTTTTGTACTTACTTTTTAATTTGGAATTGTTTCTTTTAACTTTCATTTCTTGGTGAACTACAGATGCTTACCAGTCCACAGTGGCTTATTCTGGAAGTGTCTACATCGAAGGTGACTGCAATGAGTAAAACTATTTATATATATATTTGCTATTAATAACTTGGGATCGGGCACCTGGGTGTCTCAGTTGGTTAAGCGACTGCCTTCAGCTCAGGTCATGATCCTGGAGTCCCTGGATCGAGTCCCGCATCGGGCTCCCTGCTCGGCAGGGAGTCTGCTTCTCCCTCTCCCACTCCCCGTTTGTGTTCCCTCTCTCACTGTGTCTTTCTCTGTCAAATAAATAAATAAAGTCTTTAAAAAAAAATAACTTGGGATCAAACAATCAAGAAATAGTAAAGTTTTTAAAAAGTATTATCCACTACTTAGGTTGAACCCCAAATCTACATAGTTAAATACAAAATTGTTTCCTGAATTTTAGATTTCAGAACTTTATATTTCTGTGGAAACCTATTATTACTAGAATAAAGTTATCCTTACTAGAAAAAAATCAATGCATCTTGGTATATACTTTGGTCCTATAGTGGTCTCACACTGTGATGCCATGGATAACAATATTAATTTCTATAAAATAAAAGTTGGCATCAACTTTGTATTAATGCCCTCTCTAAATTTAATTGTGAATGTTGACCTACCATTATAGGTTAATAAATAATTTTCTTTTACTAATGTCATTACTGTCATATTTTTCATACGTAATTGCAATTGTAATACATTTGACATTAAAATTTCAACCAATAACAACAAAAATTTAGAATGTTTTGTAAGACAGTCTGAGAAAGAATTATAATACTGGCTATCTTTAATAAAAATCAAGATCAATTTTATTACAAAGTATTTAAGACATTCCAACATTCCTTTATTATAATATTTAGGGAAATATGCCATTAATATTTAATTGTTACTGATGAGGCACTTACATTTTACTAAGATTTAATTTAAATTACTTAAAATAAAATAAGTTTACCTCTCATTTTGCACATTATTGACAACATATATTGGCCTTTCAGGACTTACTGTGTTAGTGTTAACAATTTGTTGTGGAATTTAATTTTTTTAATTTATCAAATACAATCACATTTTTGAGTGATCTATTATTGATCAATTATCGAGAACAGTCTAACTAAAAGAAATACATTATGTTTGGCTATAGGTAGTAGAATTATATTATTATGATAGTCTGCCTCTCAGATAAATGCAGTCTTAGCAAGATAATTGAAGACATGATGTTTATTCGTAGAACATTTTTATATATTAATATTTGAAATGCAATATGGAAGAGTATCTACTATAAATTCAACTGTATAAATCTATCTCTAAATGTATATAAATGAAGATTATGATATAAGAAAGGAAATGACAAGATAGATGATAGGTAGAGAGACAGAGAGAGAAATCAAATTAAATTGTATTATAGTCACTGAGTTATTGACAATTTAAATTTTTTATTATTTTCTTAATGCTACATTTTTGAATTAAAAAATTAAATTAGATAATGAGATATACCAAAACAAATTTAAAAGCAGTAAAAGAAAAGTAGTTCAATGAATGTTTATTGTTTTCGCAATTTCTGATTAAATATTTTCATTAGTTTTCACATGAATTTAAAAGCATTTTTAGAAAAGTACACAACTTGCCTGTAGGCAATTACAGAGATTATTTTTTCAATGTTATTTCAGACTATATTACTGCATGTTTTCAAGCAATGTGCAGAATAGATGTAAACTGAATCTTCAGCAATTACATGAATTAGCAAAAAAAGTGAGGTGATTACACACTATTACTCAACAAAACATTCCACTTTAATCTAAAAATATGGAATCAAGTGACTACAATGTCTTTAGGAGAGACGTCTCTTAACTTTCATATAGGAAATTACACATATCAAATAATAACCTTGTTGTAAAATTTTGTCTCAGCAAAAAGTATATTTAATGCTGATAAATTGAATCTACAGAGCTGAAAAGCTTAAAGCAGTATATTTTGATAGTATATCCACATGGAGAAATAACCATCCATTAGAATTTTATTCTAAAAATATTAATATTTTTTATTGAAAATGTAATTCCTAGGATGGCTTTTATATCCAAAAAAAATAAAATATTATTAATTTAACAATGTATTTACATATCTTATCAATAATTCTAGATTTTTTTGGAATAGAAGAAACTTAAAATGTTTGTTCTGGAGCAACATTTTAGAAAATGCACCAAATTTTAAAAAGTACAGGACAGACTCCTTTTAGTTAATGTCACTAAAACAATAAACAAAAGGATCTATACTGTGTTGGTGCTTTTTGGTGAGAACACAATATTTTGGTGAGAATACAGTATTTCATTTTTTAATTGAATTTTGTAATTTTCTGCAATCACATTTACTGACTATGATAATATAAAAGTATGAAACACCAGGTCAAGTAGAATAAATATAAAACCATCATGCAGAAATCATTAGCAAGTAAGTTATCAACCTTATAAATACGCATTCTGGTACCACCTTTTTCTATTTCTCTTTTGTTTGGCTTTCTTTCCCCACCAATGATAATTTGTTCTTACTAAATCTTTTTCATTCCTGGAAATTATGTTACTTCATAGTAATTACTTGAATACAGGCTCAAAAAAATCTCTAACAGGTCTTACTTGTGTCATATTGGGATTAATCAGTCTTTTTATAAAGTGTGTAGCCATCCATCTTAACATTTCAATGTTTTAATTGTATTGAAAATTGTAGAATAAAATAAGATCATTTTCAAAAGCTAAGAAATAATATAAAGGTATCACAGCAAAAAAATATAGCACAGATTTTTGTGCAGAAATGATATCAAAGTTTTATTTTCTAATATCGTGTGTAGGTAAAGTATCTTTACTTTTTGCTTTTATTTTCAAAGAACTGTGATACAAGAATTTTGAATTCAGCCCAATACCACTATGTATGAAGGAGTTAAAAAGCTGCCACTCATACAAAGTCTCTAAAAAATTTGATAAAAATACTTCACCCACTAAAAAACAATTCATACTGTAGGCCCTAATAAAAGGGAAGATCTAAAAGAAGTGTCTGTGAGCAATTTAGCCTACATAGTAAAATTAATGTCTAAATAAATGTCTTGATAGCACAGATATAAGAGATAAAGAGAAGATACATAAGAAAATATATAAAGATCATCTGAATCGGAGTCTTCAGCTTATTATAAGTCAAGTTGTGTCTGCTCAGGGACAGAAAAAACAGCATGTTAAATTCTTCATTTTTCATGGGTGGTGTAAATTGATATATTATTCTTATTATTGTTTTCTTTGCAAAATAAGTATTCAAATAACCTTTTGGACTATTTAGAAGGAATATTTTATAGAATCAAATTAAGATAAAAAATTTAACATTACTTGGGTGAAGGAAAAGAAATAAGCTTGCAAAAATTTATAGATTAAAAAAATTAGAAATATACAAGTTATAATATATTGACTAGAGGACACTGATTTCCCTGATAAGTGGTTGTTTGCAGGGCAATGGGACCACAAACAAGAGTAATACAGTTTGAGGAATCTAAGAAACACAATTAGTGAGTGTAACTATGTTTTTCAAAAGTTTATCACAGGTCTAGGAATGTAGTACTTTTTCCATTTTACCATACATTGAAGATGTACTGGACCTGCACCAACTTCTTCAGGCCCCACAAATGATGAAAATCATACATATTTTTAAAATTCATTTATAAAAATGGTACAAAACAGGTAGAGGTGCTTCATCCCAGACAAAGCAATGCCTGAAAGACAAAAAGGTAACAAGATCTTAATGAAGAATGGAATCAAGCATATGACATTCTGGAAAGTACCTCTGCGAAAGGAAAGGCCTTTGTGCCTGATGCCCAGAGTGTTGAGTATATACCTGGTAAAGGAGCAAGTATCAGGGTCACTTGCTAGGTTGTTATAGCAAAAGCTGCTAAGAACGTCAACCCATCCACACCTTCCTTCCCTCTTTTTCAGTTGATGGTTCTTCTAGGTAATGAGTTTTTGGTGTGTGAGTCAGAGAATCCCTGTATTCTCCAGCACTGGGAAATTACTTAAGACAAGTCTAAAACAACTGTAAAATTCGTTGATTTAAAACTATAAAAGAAATTAAAAAGTCACAAAACTAAAACTGAATAAATGGAGAGATTTGCCATGTTCTTGGATAATGATGACTTTTAATATTATTAAGAAGTTAGTTCTCCAGATTAGTTAATAGAAGCATGATATAATTAATATGCCCTACTATACATTATAATATAATTAATTTAACCTCAAAGTCTCACCTCAGTTTTTCACTTAATCTAACAAATAAATTGTAATAGCACTGTAAAGAAGGAAACGTGAAAGAGCTAGCTATAAAAACATACGAAACTATAGCAGATATACCAAGTGTTCCATAAATATCCCTTCAATGAAGGCAAAAGTTAATAAATCTCTTTTTAAAATTATTGTTGTGAAGATTAATTGTGATAACAGATTTGGAAACACTTTATAAATTCTATTAAACTCTAATTGATATCATTTTTAGGCTAACTGTGGTCCAAGTTATGTTTGCTACTATTAGAGGTTATGCAAATAGGACTAGTATTTGGTCTTGGAAAATATATGTTTTTCTGTAAGATTCTTATCAACTCTAATCCCTCTGAGATACCTTCCACAGGTTTTAGCAAAATATCAGTTTGAATAAGGCATAAGGTTAAAACAATGTACTCCTTCACGGGTAAGTATTTAAAGCACAACAGAAAAAGTAAAATTATCTTATTAAGTTATTTGCAAGTTAAATAGTCCATAAGAAAAATCATGCCTGTACAAAGTTGATCTACCTAAGGCATAATTAACTAATAACTAACTGACTAAATAAATAAATAAAATTTCATTAGGTATTGATAAAGATTCCAGAACATGATTTATAAGGTAAATTATAATAATGGAATAAATTATCCTAGGCAATATATCCTTAGTAATTATAAATGAGTGCCAGTATTTAAGAAAAAAATCAAAATATATGGCTTCAAATGAATAGAGAAGAAATGATTAGTTTGGCGAGTTTACCTACATCACACATTTAAGTGTGATTCTAATGCATTCTATATTGACTAATGAAAACCTTCTGATTCTAACAAAAAAATCTTTTAAGTTTTATTTAAACATAAATGACTTTTAAATTTTCATACCAGTGCTTCTTCAAAAATTTGTCTTACCTTCCTTCTCATCCCTTTTTAAAATCACATTTAAAATCCAGTGTCTCACAACCTGTTATTCATTATTCTACATATTCATGTAATATTAGAAAGCACCATTCAAGTCCCTTCATCGCTTTACAGAATTGTATCAATTTATCATCTAATTTTCAACACCTTGCAATGTATGTCACCTAGATAGTGATTTATTTAGTCTTAAATGTTGAAAGTATTTATTTCTATCACTTTTACCCTCATTGATTACATCATCTTAAAAGAAAACATCTCTTTTTAGACACCCATCTTAAAAGCAAGTCAACAGCACAGCTATTTTGATGTTATTGTAGATTTCATATGCTCTTTATTTATTAATGGACTTGGGACTTCATGTTCTGAATTACTTTTATGTATGAAATATTTGAAAAGACTTCTCTTAATCTCCTGTGCCATCTGTCAGCATTTTGTTGCTTTTGACCCAATTCACTATAGTTTTCACTAACAGACTAAACTTCATCTTTAGGAACTCACTGACTTAGTAAAATTTAGAGCCGATCATGCTTTATTTTGTGGTTTTACAAACTTCTGTAACCTATCCAAAGTCACAAATTCAAACAACTGTTAATTGATCAAAGGAAGAAGACAATGAAATTTCAAAATTTTTCTAAAAATTTTTAACACCAATAGATTATAGTTCTTGAAGAAATTTAGAATATTTAGATTATTACCAGCTAAACCAATTAATCCTAATATGTTAGTGTATTTTCTTTTGGACTTCAGTCAATGCCCTTATACAAATAAATTGGCAGTATATATATATTTCTCACAATAATTAGACTAAAATTTATATGTTCTTAGAAGTTTGTCCTATGTTTATTTTCCTTATTAGTATGTGGTGAATATTTTCCATTTTACTTATTTTTTTAATAATAAAATAGTTTATTGCTCATTAACTTCTACATATTTATGATTGAGCTTTTCTTTCCCCTAGAAATCTCTGAATCAAGTGGTTCTTCCATAAGTATTTAGATCAAGCTTAGGTTCATTTCCACAGGTCAAAGAAAATTGGAGATTGAAACTTCACTATTATTTTTTTAAGACTACAATTTATTTTTCTTCACACTTTATCTTTCTGTGTAAATGGTGTTGTAATTAAGACATGTCATTCAGCTACAGACGAAAAATCTCAATTTGGATAGACTAGCTCTCTCTACAACTGGCACGAACTTATTTGAGGTGGTTCAATTTTTCTCAGTTTTAGCAATCCTTAAATATTTCTGGACGTTTTTCTTTTTTTTTTTCCTTTTTTTAAATTATGTTCAGTTAGCCAGCATATAGTACATCATAAGTTTTTGTTGTAGTATTCAACGATTCATTAGTTGCATATAACACCCAGTACTCATCCCCTCCTTAATACTCATCACCCAGTTACCCCATTCCCCCACCGCCTTCTTTCTGTAACCTTCACAAATAATCCAGTCAAGAAATGGACAGAAGACATGAACAGACACTTCTCCAAAGAAGACATACAAATGGCTAACAGACACATGAAAAAATATTCAACATCACTAGCCATCAGGGAAATACAAATCAAAACCACAGTGAGATACCACCTTACCCGGTTAGAATGGCCAAAATTAACAAGACAAGAAACAAGTATGGCGAGGTTGTGGAGAAAGGGAAACCCTCTTACACTGTTGGTGGAATGCAAGCTGGTACAGCCACTCTGGAAAACAGTATGGAGGTTTCTCAAGATGGTAAAAAATAGAGCTACCCTATGACCCAGAGATTGCACTACTAGGTAATTACCCCAAAGATACAGATGTAGTGAAAAAAAGAAGGGGCACATGTACACCAAATTTCATAGCAGCAATGTCCACAATAGTCAAACCATGGAAGCACCTAGATGCCCTTCAACAGACGAATGGATAAAAAAAATCCATTTTAGGGCACCTGGGTGGCTCAGTTGGTTAAGCGACTGCCTTCGGCTCAGGTCGTGATCCTGGAGTCCCGGGATCGAGCCCCGCATTGGGCTCCCTGCTCGGCAGGGAGTCTGCTTCTCCCTCTGCCCTCTTCCCTCTCGTGCTCTCCATCTCTCATTCTCTCTCTCTCAAATAAATAAATAAATAAATCTTTAAAAAAAAATTCCATTTTAATACACATATGTTTATTTGTATTGAGCTAACTCATCATAATGTTTCTTTCAGCTGCTAGGTTTCCTCTTATGCTATTATACCTGAATCTCTTTCTAAGCATATACTTTCTCTACTCCAATGTTACATGCAAAATTCCTACTCTTCAGAGCTCAGATCAAATACCACTTCACAAATTATTCCACAAGAATCCAATCAGAAAATATATCCATTTGTTTGTTCCCATGGCACTAATTTTGTCAATGTTTATCCATTACAGCCTATTTCCTATTAAAATTTCTATGTATAGTCTATTAATATTCTGATTGCTTATAATTTCTTGTACTGTAATTTGTCTATAGTGGTAATATTCAGAGAAACTAGCACAGTGTCCAGACTATCATCCATCTGTCAAAGATCTCATTAATAAGAAGAGAATTTTTGATTCATGCATAATGAAATGTGACATTGACAGCTGAATGGCTCTTTCAAATAACTTATTCATTCCCACTTTTTAAATTTGTTATAAAGAGGAAAACCCTAACTATAGTGATTCAAAAAATCATTCTTCCACTTCCCTGCACTTTTTGCTATTGTCACTGCACTTTTGCAGTTATAATAATGTACTTTTGCCTATGTCCCCTATGCAGAAATTTAATAATGCAATGACATCATTTCCAGTTGCTACGTTTTCACTCTTGGGAAGGAGGCAGGAGGGGAAAAGTAGGGAAAATGGGGAGAAGGAAATACAAGAGGAATTAGAGACCAATCACAATTCTGTTAAAGCTTCCACAAAGAAGAAAATTGGCATTCATCAGTGACTAATCATGTTTGTGGCAAGTGCTTTAAACACCTTATCCAATTATCTGAAAATTCTACAATATAGGTATTTTTACCATTCTGGAGATAAAAAAGAGGATCAGAGAGGTTTAATACACTTCTCAATATTCCAAACAAGGAAATGGTAAAAAGGTAATTCAAAGTCAGCTCTTTAGAGGTTTTGTTATTTCCACTCCACTATTCTGTTTCTAAACTGTAGAACAATCACGTTTCACACTCAACTAAACTCCCTGTTTCTAAAAATATATGATGGGAAAGGAAAAGTTCAAGACAAGTCATCTGAAGGAAGATGATGGGAAGGTCTTGAGAGGTTTTAGGTTACTGCCATGATGACCTAATTGACATTTTAGAAGAGGTACCTGGATCGGTAGTACCTATTTTCCCAGACCTGACACACAAATATGTTCTGCCTCTGCATTTAATAATGTTCTATGTGCAAATACAAAATAATGAAAAGAAAAAAATGAATCCCATCCTAATTATTATTTTATTGAAGTGGTGGCATGAGTAAATATTTTGATATAAATTTTGATGCAATGTCACTTTTAAGGTGCATTAAGATTTAATAAACATGTAATTTGTATAAACATGAAACAGTAAAACAACCAAACTCAGAGCAAAAGGCACTGGTTTAGTCTGTGGGGCTCCAAAAGAAAGGATTTTGTGAAGTAACTAAGGATGTTGGCCAAAATTTGGTGCAAATGGGCGTACTGTGTAGTACTAATGTAATACTGTGTACCACCTGTTGTGGGAGTCCGAGGAGGTGAGATGGTTTCCACTATAACCAGCTTTCTACAACGGACAAGGAAGCTAACCACTTTTTGATCAGTGAACTTCCCTAAAACTGGCTTGCTTTGTTGTCCACTCTCTCACTGCCTCCTAGGCATCATAACTCCAATATAGAAAAATAAAATGGCTACAATGTAAATATCTTCCTTTCCTATTGATCTAGACTAAAACATATGAATAGGAAACCATACCAGTCTGAAAAGCCACTTACAAACTGATCCATAAATATATGAAAATATATATATAATGATTAGCCTAAAAAAAGGACGCTTCCAAAAATTCAGTGGTAATAACCTTCAATGCAGTGAGCTCACCTCCAGAAACAGTGGGGAATCTGGACATGTTTTATGCAGTATGTAAGATAGTAAATAAGTTCCAATATAGAAAATGAATATTTGATATCAAATTAAAACTATGAAAATACTATGATTTCATGTTATGAAAACAGTCAAAGCACAAGCTCAAAGAAATAAAGCTTAAATTGACTAAAGAAATTCACAGAACATATGTTTAAGGGTAAAGAAATAAACACGATGAATGTAATATGAGAGGTATGGTGGTCTAAGATGCTGGAAATCTCTGCAGGACAGAGCAGATTCTCCTGAAAAGTACTAAGTCAGGGATTATGAGAAGTAACTGTGGAATTGAAAAACCAAAGTTGGGTCAAAAAGAATCAATGGGTATGGCTACTTACCTAGAAAAATTAACCAAAAGAGAGACACCTAGAAAGGTAATGGTGAGATTTTTGGAATTTGCACAGAGGGAAAATATCTCAAAGCTATCTATCTAAACCCAAAATATGTTGGCATCCACATTTCTTTACATCAGTGTCTAACTTTAGAAAGTAATGAAGCAAATACTATAGCAAATACCCAAGAATTTAATGTGATAATGTATCTTAATTTTGTTTTGTAATATTACTGTATTAATTTTGCCAGTCACCACAATAAGCTATTTATGTCTTATCCCATTTAATCAAAGAAACAACCCTTCTTGTTTGATATTTTTGGTCCCCATTACTATATAAGAATATAGAGCCTAAAGACGGTGGTTTCACAAGGCTAAATCATATGATTCAATTCCAAGCCAGACTAAAACTAGAGCCTGAAGAGCTGACCACTAAACAATAATACTTCTCCCAGTCCATGAAAAAATTAAATAATAATATCATTAATACTATAATATTTAAATCAACATTTTATAATGTAAAAGATGTATAATTTCCCCAAACTTGAAAAGAATTCCGTAAATACAGTTGAAAGGCGCAATTCAATTGATAAAATAACAATAGATCAAAATTAAATATGGTTAATATTAAGAAGCTCATACCTATATAAAAAAGCAATATAAGTTTTTCTTATATATTATTTTCAAATATACGTGTGTGTATGTATGCATATGCCCTGACTTAAATAGTCAAAGACCTGTATATGCAAATATAAAATGTTTCCTAGAGTAAATTACTGATTGCTGGTGAATGGTATGGGGAAATAAATCTGCCATATATTTGTTGGAGTTGTAAGTTGGTTTGATCATTCTGAAGGGAAATTTGGCAATGAGCAAACACCCCAAAGTAGATCCAAATATACAGAAGTTTAGTTTAAAATAAAGTGGCCCTAAAATAGTTTTCTATAGATGTGGGAATTCAGTGAGAAATGAAAGTGATATTTTCAAATCAGTGGGGAAAAGAGAGATCATTCAATAACCAGTGATGGGGAATATATTAATAAATCAGGATCCCACTCTCTGCTTTATATATTATATATATTATAAATAATTCACAGATGTTATTCATGCATCCTTTCTACTATATATTTTAGAACTCTTATGATTCTGTTTTTGAAGTTAAAATTGATCCATCTGAAAAAGAACTCATAATATTTCAGGTATTGAACTGCTTATACAAATAACAATAGCACAGCAAGGTAAGGAAAGGGTGCTCTTGGGGGACTGCTTTTTATATAGGCTGGTGAAGGACAGTTGCTTTAAGAGGCGGAGGAAGGGAGGGAGGGACTGGGTCTCTGAGAGCTTTCCAGGGGAGGAAACCACCAGTGCAAAGGCCCTGAAGTGGAGGCGTATTTGACAATTGTGGCAGCAGAAGGAAGCCGGCTAGTGAGAGAGGAGTGGGACACAAAGTCAGAAGAACAGCCAAGGACCAAATGACTCACTGCCTTTACACCATGCATGAATTTTAGGTTTTACTTGGAATGAGACTTTCAGCCGAGTAATGATAGGGTTTGGCTTAGGTTTTAAAAGTGTTGAAAATAGATGAGTGAGAGCATCATTCAGATGAGGCATGATGACCGTAGGTCATGATAAATGAGGATATTTTGAAAGTAGGGCCAATAGAATTGGTTGATTAATTGTGCGCTGTGTATGAAAGGGAGGAATCAAGTCTGATTCTTAAGGTTGATGGGAGAATTTCAACGTCATTAATTTGTAGAGAAGCCATCACACACACACACACACACTCCTTACAATACAAAAAGTGATTTACATTAAATAACTCATTATAAATATGCAATACCAACATGAAATGATGTAAGTAAGAATTTACTTGCATATATTAGCCAAGGAAAATATACAAAGATGTTCATTACAGTACTGATTTAACAGCAAATCATGTACTCAACCAAAACATTTATTATCTGATAATCAATAAAGTTATAGTTAATTAAAACCAAGCATTTAAGAAGAATGTGGTAGAACCATATATGCTGGACAAATGTAAAAGAAGTGCTATGTGAAATTAATAAGCTTTACAAAAGATAATTGGATTTATTAAGTGATTTATAGAAGTATGTGCTTAAATAGGCATGGCGTTATTTTTCAGGAAAGAATTACATAGAACTCTTAAAAAGGTTATTTGGGGGACAGTGAACGCAGAAGTGGGTGGAGAGGAATACTTTCATATTTTTATGTTGTGCCTTTATTATTTCAATTTTATAACCACATCCATGCTTTACTTTCATTTTGTAATGCCAACTAGATTTATGTGAGCGGTGTACTTAACAATCATTTTTGTCTCTATATTTATTGGCATTTAAAAAAAGAGTAACTGTTTCATAAACTAAAAGTAAGAATATAATATGAAAATACCCATCTAGCCTAGGGAGTAGAGATCTAAGACCCCTCAAACACAGTTGGCAAGAAGATAGGTTCCTAATAAATTTCAGGGGATACAACTGAAAATATCCTTTAAAACGTTAGAAGTCACTCTCATTTCATTCCTGGCATAGAGAAAATTCAGGAGAGCTCTAAACTCTGGACTCACTTAGACATGAATGTATATGGTCATTCTAACAGTTTGAGGCCGTTTGAACCTCAACAAAATATGTATATTTTCTCAACCTATATTTTCATATTTGTAGCCTTATAAGATTATTGTAAGAATTAAATGGAATAATAAATATAAAATATGCTGAGCCCAGTGCCTGGCACAGAGTAATTGTTCAGAAAATGGTAGCTGTTAGAATTGGGGTGGCCTAAAGCAAATGTAGGGACCAGCATTTACTAACTTCTTCCTTTGAAAATTTTCTCTGCTCTGAATACTTGAAATGTCTGAGAATCCATGTGACTTGTTTTACTTCTAAGGAAGAATCCAGGGGAATGCCCACTTCAGAACGAGTAAAAAATGTACAGTGTATTATAAAACATGACATTCTATTTCTTTCTTGCTTTAGAAATTAATCCATTTGCCCAAGTCTCTAGAATTACTATTTATATTTATTCAGAAATGATTTGATCCTAATGCATAATGTATTTTATTACACTCAACTTATGCTCATATTAGTTCTATACTTTTTAGGTCTCAAATATTCATGTAGTGGGCTTAGCGCAAAAGTGTAGGTTTACACACGCTCTTGAAAATAAGAAGGAAATTATAAAAGACATTTCTAACTTAGAAGTTGTATTTTTTTCTGATACATAAATTGCGCTTCACACAAAATAAGAAGTTATATTTCTACCCCTTTCTTCAGTGCTCTTCTCTGAATTTATGCTTGAAGTCAGATCTTAGCTTAAATTAATCTCTCTAAAACACACACAGGGCAAGAAAATCATAAAAAATAAATATAATTATAAAATTATGTGTTTCCATTTTCAAAGGAATTCCTGCCCCGTGTCAGCACTGAGCGGGTGGGCATTGCTTCCCTTTAGAATTCAGCATTGTAATTCCGTGTAGCCATGATGAATTAAATGCTGGGGGAATACAGAAAGAGAATGGCTAATTTGGGCTGGAGAAGAATCAGTGAAATCTCAGTAAAGGAAATGATAAAATTAAGTCTGGAAGGAGAGGTGGAAGGGTTGTACAGACAAGCAAGATGAAAAGCACGGAAATGTCAGTGAGAGGCATAAAGGGTATTTAAGATGGGGCGGGGGAGATGGCCTGACAGGAATTATTTTAAGCAATTCGTTTGCACCATATATACCACACACGCAAATAAGCAACAAGAGGTGGAATTTAAATTAAAATATATGTGCATAATTTTAAGTTTGATTTTTAACATCTCGGAGAATGTAAATAGCTTGACTGTTCTTGGAGATACTATAGAATTGATGAGCAATACCAGTCTGTCTCAAGCAAATTGTCAAAGCCTACATGGAGTCAGTATTTAAAATGGTCACTCAGTCAGAACCATGTGCTTATTAAACTGTTTGCTTAAGAAGCCAGGTGCTCAAGGGCTAATGCATTTATTGATGACGTGCGAATTTGCTAAATATTGAATTCTTCATCAAGATGTCAGAGTTGTCATTCTCCTTCCTCTTTTTCCACTTCTTTCTTGCAACAGTAGAGAGAACAAATCAGAAAAGCCTGAGTTCAGCTTTGATCTACAAAAAAGCTAATTAAGGCAAAACAAAAGATAAATGATAAAGAGTGTGAAGGAATAAATTAAGCATTTCCCCCCAAAGAAGCTGTGCTATTTAGTCATAATGGTACCAAGGAGTTGATTTTATAGTCCCCTATGGAGTCTCTTTTCCTAACAAAATATCACACACATTATATTATATCACACATTAATTTATTACAAGATAGAAATTATTTCAGCCAGAATTTCATGATTTTAAGACGCCGGCTTAATTATTGGGCTATGTATTAATTAATTAGGAAAATAGGAGGCTTTAAAAGAAATGAAGGTAGGACAACCACTGAGTGTACAGGTAGTGACTAAAATAGCTTTAAACCACTAAAGGAAAAATTGTCCATTGAAGAAAATAAACCGTGTGTCACCATGTGACCTACCTTCTCCTTGTAGCCACCATTAATGACTTTCCATAACTATTTTCCAGTATACTCATTGGATGTATCGCATTTGGTCACCTAGTCTTACTTTGTGTTAGATGGTAATTAGTAATCCCAAATGTCTATGTCTTGACCCTCTCCTCAAATGGATGGTTCACATCTACAATTATTTCCTGTAGTTCGGTAGAAAAAGTGCTCCAGTAATGGTACAAACCAGGTTTGGCAAAGGAAATGTTTTGGAGAAGAGGCACCGCATGTGAAGGAACATAGTGTGATAAGGATGAACCAAATAGAGTGGCTAGAGATACGGCAAAAATGAGACTGAAAAAGTCAATGGAAACAAACATCTTTGAAGAACATGTCTGACATCCCAAGGAAAGAAAAAACAATTATATTGTATTGGTGATGTTTATTTTGGGATTTCAAATGCCATATTAACATGATTAGACTTGTGTTAAAGATGGACCACAGTGACAGGTATGCAATATTTGGACTGGGGTAGCAAGAGATATTGAAAATAAATTATAGGTAGTAATCCCGGAAGAAAGAATCTAGGAATCCAAAACAGAAAAATTGTAATTGTCCCTTAAAGATAGACTCTCCTGAAAATACATACAAATAATGCAATGATGCAATAAATTATTAATTTAAGAGAAACATAAAATTCTATAAATCAGTTTATGTGAAAGTGAATTATTGATTGGAACATCTGGAAATATTCTTTAGATGTAATCTTAAAAAGGCAAAAAATCAGAAATAGAATTGCAATTAAACTGTAATAAGGAAGAAAAATATCAAAATGCTAAACTTCTAATAAAGTATGATCCTTGGGAAAACGGTATAAATGGGAAATATAAATGTGAAAGGGAGATTCTAGGTATAAAAGGAGTATTGTTCATTTAAATATTTTGTAAGGAAACTTTATTTTTTTCATTTTGTTTTATTTTAAAAATTTTCATAATATGGTTTTCCCAGAAAATCTATATTTAAAATATCCAGAATGATAAGAAGACATAAACTGTTATAAAGATTATTTCTTGGTAATAAGCCTGCAAATAAAGTATAGATAGCTTAGTCAATTGTAGTTCTCATTTTCATCTAATGTACTCATGTGTTTAAACTCTAAATGTGTGGATTTCATAAATAATTAACAACTCTATATCATGTTATAGATGATCCCTGAATGGTTGATTTCTTTTCTTTTTTTTTAAGATTTTATTTATTATTTGAGAGAGAGAGAGAGCATAAGCGGGGGGTGGGGGGAGGGTAGAGGGGCAAGCAGACTCCCGCTGAGCAGGGAGCCTGACCTTGGCCTCCATCCCAGGACCCTGAGATAATGACCTGAGCCGAAATCAGACATTTAACTGACTGAGCCACCCAGGCACCCCTGATTTATTTCCTAAAATAAGACCAGTATTTATTTGATTAGGTAGGAAATACTCCATGAGAACAGGGTAATGAAGTGTATGTTATTTAATCACAGCATTTGTTAAAGACTGTTGTTATCCTCATCCTCATTAATGGTCAAAGTCATTAATAATAAAAATACAAGAGGGCGCCTGGGTGGCTCAGTTGGTTAAGCGACTGCCTTCGGCTCAGGTCATGATCCTGGAATCCCTGGATCGAGTCCCGCATCGGGCTCCCTGCTCGGCAGGGAGTCTGCTTCTCCCTCTGACCCTCCCCCCTCTCATGTGCTCTCTCTCATTCTCTCTCTCTCAAATAAATAAATAAAATCTTTAAAATAATAATAATAATAAAAATACAAGAGTCTGGAGTCATCCTTGATTTCTCTCTCTCAAACATGTTCTAAACCTGCTTAAAAAGCATATTGCCTCTGTCTTCAAAATATACCCACCAGCCCCTTGATGCGAGCCCCCGCCATTTTTGCTGGGTTGCTGCACACTGCTTCTTTGTTCTAGCCACCTCTAGAGTCCATTGTTGATATAGCATCCAGAGTGATCCTTCAAAATAGTAAATTGTCTGATGCCATTCCTCTAAAAGCTGGCAATCATTTAACATTTCAAACTGTATAAAAGTCAATGCACTTAAAGTTATTTACAAAGCTCTGATTCCCTCTCCAAATTAAATTCTTCTACACTATCATTTGCTCACTTTGTTATAGCCTCTCTGACATCTTTAGAGTTCTTTTAACTTGTCAGGCACAGTCTTCCCTTAGGATTTTTACATTCAATGTTTGCTCTAATCATATTTTTGGCCCTAGGTATAGGCTTGGGAAACTACCTCATCTCCTTGAAGGCTTTGCTCAAATGCCACCGGCTCAAAGGTTGCTCATTTTACTTAAAATTGCACCTTCAGCACCCTCCTTCCTCCTCCCAACTCCTTTTTTCCCCATAACTTTTATTATCTTTTAACACAGTAAATTATTTACATTTTAATGTATGTAGTTTATATTATTTACCTTCTACTCATAATGGGAATGTAATTTCCACAAGGCAAGGATCTGCAACTATTCTATCCACGGAGGTAAGAACAAGTATTTAGAAGCAAGCATGAAACATAATAGGTACTTACTACATAGTTACTCAGGTGAATACCTGAGTGAATTAAGGAGTGTTCTAAGATGTTATAGAGCTGCTGAAAATAAACCGCCTCTAGAAATCTTAAGAGATAATAACTTCTTAATTCCTTGAGAAGTGTTCAGTGTTTTCTATTACGTATAGCTGAAGGATTCTGACTGCTACCATAAAGCCAGAAAGCTTCTGTCTGGGACATGTTTTGATATTGGTCTGATACTTGGTATAATTACTGAAACAAACAGTTTCAGAATTTCAGACTTGTGAGAAGGCATGGAAGATGGAGATGAAAAGAGAGATCCGTGATATATTTTAGATGTAGAATTGATATGACATGTGGAAAGAACTATGAGAGAGTTGCACTGTAGTCATACTAAATGTATGTAGATGGGTAGGTTTTCAAAGCCTAAAGAGGGGATGACATAAACTGGAAAGGTAAGACC
The DNA here is from genome assembly GCF_054177405.1 of Leptonychotes weddellii. Lineage (NCBI taxonomy): Eukaryota > Metazoa > Chordata > Mammalia > Carnivora > Phocidae > Leptonychotes > Leptonychotes weddellii. The sequence goes on along the minus strand of NC_138374.1, from coordinate 42,017,525 downwards.
TTGGGAAAATCTGCATTTACTATTTGGCAAGTCAGAGAGGATACTTGGAAATTTTCCCAGGAAATTCCTTTTGTGATTTTACACCATACGGAGAGGTAACAGATAATTTCTCTTCCAAAACATGTTCAGTCCAGGTTCTAGTAGAAAATAAGGTGAAACAGAAAGTTGAAATGCACAGATGATTTTGTACTCATGTATTTTTAAAAATAAATAATTTAAAATATACATCAAATCTCTAACATCACCACTCATCACTACTAAATACATGAAAAAAAAATTGTCATTTTTATGTAATTATACCAGACCAGTGATTTTGCAACCAGATGCCACTTCTTATAACAACAGATGTCAAGACGAATTCTTGCAACTGTTTCCAACAAAATAGTTAAAACACTCTCCAATCAGGTCTGATAGCATACAGGTGTTTTTCATAATGCACAGAAGCTAATTTTCTTTACTTCACATGACAATCATAGATATTTTCTAAACTGTCTTAATGCACCTGTCAACCCAGACCCACTGAACTCATTTGTTGTATTGATTATCAAAGACCAGTCTTTTGGAAAAACTTGAAACCATACCTCATTACTCATTCACATATAATTATACATAGTTTACATTCTTAAAAACATAGATCTTTATACACTATTTTATATTTCTCAGCAGAATGTGTACCCTGGAATATTTTCTAATGATATGTGCCCTTATCCTATTGAATGTCTTCATATTGCTATTTGGCTGTTAAGTCACAAGGTGACTTGCCCCATTCATCTATTACCATGACATTGAATAATTGTCCAATCAATCTACATAATGAATGAAATAATCTATCAAGTAGTATTTAATTTTATCAACTGATGATGGTATGATTCATCTCTCCAAAGAATGGAAGAGTCAGGCAACCAATATTTAATTTCAGAGCTCAGAACTATGCTGGATACCATGAAAGATTATGAAATCTTTATATTTTACATTGTCATTTTGAAGTTTTAGAGCTGAAAGAGAAATATAATGGGTCATTAAAATTAAGAAGGTTAGTAACTAGCAAAATGCAAACTTTTATGTTTAAATTTGTAAAATAGGGGCGCCTGGGTGGCTCAGTCATTAAGTGTCTGCCTTCGGCTCAGGTCATGATCCCAGGGTCCTGGGATCGAGCCCCGCATCGGGCTCCCTGCTCGGCGGGGGACCTGCTTCTCCCTCTCCCACTCCCCCCTGCTTGTGTTCCCTCTCTCGCTGTGTCTCTCTCTGTCAAATAAATAAATAAAATCTTTAAAAAAATAAATAAATTTGTAAAATAAATATGAATAGTAAATTGCAGAAATGGGAGCTATCAAGGTAAACTTTTTGAGGTCTGGATTCGAAGAATTTATTGAAATTTTCTGAGATGGCGGGAAAGCATGCCAGGCATAGAGTATTTTAAAAGAATGCCAAACATAGAGTATTTTAAAAGCACAGAAATAAAAAGCATATTCAGAGGACAATTCAAATTTCTGTGATGCCAGAGAGAATATGCAATACTTCTGTTTGTACATACCTGCAGGTAGGTTGTGGACAGATTTGGAGTGATTGAAATATAGGAAAATTGTTAACATTAAAAAATAAATCTAGGTTTTGTGATTTTGAGCATGAAAAGGTTAAAAGAAAACTGGTGCTGAATAAATAATAATTGTTAGGAAAAATAAGGGAGAAAAATGGATCAAATGATAGATATGTAACAATGATCTTAGAGTGAAATGACAAAGGTTTTTACCTACATTATGAAATGGGATTTAAGTAAAATAAATGAATTCATATGTCATTTAAATGGGGAAAAAAAATCACTGAATATCTAAGGAAAGGTGTGACATGATCAATAAACCAAATAACTTCAGTTCCAATCACCACCTTACCCACTTTTAAATTATTAAATATAACAAAAAATATAGAAGGAATTAGACTACGAACACTGAATGCCACATACCTGGTTATAACAATTACTTCTTTTCCATATTCTTTTCATGTTTTTAAAAATGAAATATTAAATTTCAGTTATTCATGGCCTCTTGTAAATGAAACTGCAAAACCTCCCAGAGATGACAGAAAACTTTTTAAAAGACAAATCCAAAACAACAAAGAGAAAATTTTGGAAAGTGGATCAGTAATTGGTACCTAACCCATTAAATATGATGGAAACCAAAAGAAAATTTATAGCACTAAAATTATTATCAAGTAAACATACCAGAAAATGGAGAAACTGTGGCCCATATAAAGAAAAAAAAAAAAAAGGATAGTCAATAGAAACTGTCTTAAGCAAGCTCAGATACTGGATTCATAGATGACACTCATATCAGCTATTTTAAATGTCCAGGGAACTAAAGGAAACTATGTTGGAAGAATCAAAGAAAAGTATGAAAACACTGTCTCAACAAATACAGAACAGCAAAGAGATAGAAATTATGAAAAACAGAAAACTGGACATTTTAAATAACACCATTTGGCAACTCTGAAAATCAGATTCTCCCTCCTTCACAGAATTTGTCTGTAAAGTCTCTGTTCTTTGCCATTTGTAGCTACTGAAATCTCCATTTGGTTAGCTTTGTGGTCAGCTAATGATTTGACGGAGACTTCCTTAAGTGCCTGGTAACAAGTCTCTTTTATGTTGACTAACTGTGTGTGTGTTCAGGCACAAAGGAGGGGAGAGACAATGGAGTTACTCAGAAGCCAAATTTTTGTAAACTATTCAAATAAGTTGGTATTAATCTGAACTACATTGTTACATGTTAAGATGTTAAGTGTAATTCCCAGGTCAGCCACTAAGAAAATAACTGTAAAAATCGAGTATATAGAAATGCAGTTGGTTTTTGTTGTTGGTCTTGCATCCTATGATCTCACTGAATTCATTTATAGTTTTACAAGTGTTTGTGGTTGTGGTTGTGGTTGTTAAGTCCCTGGAATTATATAAAATGTCATCTGCAATGAGAATTTTACTTCTTTCCTAATGTGTATGCCTTTCATTTAGCTGATAATTTTTGAAAATATTTTGACATATTGAATGTTCTATTTCCCAGATTTACACTTTATGATATCTTTACATTTTCTGGGAATTTTTACATTTTGTTCAAGCTTTTAATTTTCTTGGCTCAAGTCTGAGAATTTAAGCCAAATAATCCTTTGTCCCTGTGTTGCACAATACTGGAAACAGAGATCATTTCCTATTCTGTGTTAAACAATTTTAGAATGAATCATACATTGTTTGTTTCTTTAATAAACAATTCTGAGGTCAATAAAGAGTAATATGCTTGCTCTAGGAAATACTTGCTCCTGGAAGATAAAGTTTGAATCAGTTAACCATCTGACTTACCAGGAGTAACATTACTCCCATCAAGACTTTCTTCAAGACCCTCACCTCACTGTGCATGTTAATCCAAAGCCATTACATCAGTAATACTACCCAATTCCAAGTCATGCCCATCCTGTACATCTCACTTCAAAATCACTCAGGCTAGGATCTAGACCCTATAAATGTCCTCCTCTATTTTCTTATTTGGAAGCAAAGGTTATGTTCTCCTTTCCTATGGTAAATCTATTAAATTTAGCTTTGCTTCGTCAACAGGTTTTGGTGGCCTTCTGCAGTATCACAGTTGGCGTGGATGATCATAACACTTTTATTATTTTAAATTCTCTTCTACATCTAAATTCATTTCCATTTTGCTTCATCTCTTTTTCCTTGATTAGTCTTACAATGTTCTGTTAATCCTCTCCAATTTTCTCTCTTTCTCTTTTTGCCTCTGTTTCACTGAATTATAACTTTATATTTATTGTTCCCTTCCTAATTTCATGTTTGCCCCATTGCTGTTTAAAATTCTTTTTGTTAAAATGCTCATTTTTAAAGATTTGTTTTATTATTTTTTAAAGTGTATGATTTAGTGGGTTTTAGTATAGAAAGTTGTGCAGGCATTACCACTGCCTAATTCCAGAATATTTTTATAATCTCAAGAAGAAATCCTGTGGTCAGTAGTAGTAGTGGTTATCCATTTCCCTCTTACTCGAGACCCAGGTAATAGCTAGTCAACTTTATGTGTAACAGATTTGCCTATTCAGGGTATTTCATCTAAATAGAATCACAGGATATATTGCCTTTTGTTCTGGCTCTTCTTTTAATTAGTATAACATTTTAAAGGTTTTTACATGTTGGAGATATATCAGTACTTCATTCCTTTCATGAATAAATAATACTTTGTTATACTACATTTTGTTTATCCACCTATCAGTTTATGGATATTTGAATTGTTTCCATTTTTTTGGTTATTATGAATAATGCTGCTATGAACATTAGTTTAATATCTACTTTGCTAATAGTAGTAAAGCCACTCCAGCTCTCTTGTAGTAACTACTATGTATTTTTTCCATCATTTTATTTTCAACCTATTTGTGTCTTTGAATCTAAAATGTGGCCTTTGTAAGTAGTACAGAGCTGGTTCATGTTTTTGTTTTTTTTTTTTTACCATTGATTGGATTACTTAATCAACTCATTTAATGTTATTATTGAGGGACCTGGATTTACATCTGCCTTTTTACTTTTTGTTTTCTACAATACCATGACTTTTTTTGACCCATTAGTCTTCCTTTATATTTGCTCTTGCACTAAATGAATATTTTTAGTGTAATATTTTAATTCCTTTAAAGAAGTTTTTCACTATATTTTTTGGTTATTTGCTCTAGGATTTACCATATACATCTTAAGTTATAAAAAACACCTTCATATTAACTTAATTTATATTTAACTTAGTCAATTATATTAACTTAATCAATTGAGATATAAAAATGTTACTCCTAGATAGCCCTAGTCCTCTCCCTCATTTTTGTGCTACCATTGTTGTGCATATTACATTTATATATGCTACAATCCCAACAATACATTATAACAATTTTTACAATTATTATTTTATATTATTTATGTTAATTAAAGAAATGCAGAGGAAAGGAGAGCAAGTATGTATTTATAGAGCTTGCTATATATATCTTCTTGTTTACCATTTATAGTTCTTTTCATTTGTCCCTGTGGGCTTAAGTTACCATCTGGCTTAATTTCCTTAGTCCAATACAGCTTTGCTCCCAGCCACTTCCTTGGATTATTAGCAAATACATTACATTTCTTTATGTTAGAGTTCCAACAAATGATTACATTCATATTGTTTTATACAGCTTTTTATAGAGAAGAAGAAAAACAAGCACTTATACTGTCTTTTATAATTGCATAATTACCTTTACCAGTGCTCTTTGTTTTTAATGATTGCTAACCCCAGTTCTAGACCATTCTGTCAAAGAAATTTGCTGCAAATTTGAATGAATATATGGGGCAATAACCAGTGGCAAGTTGTGTTGTTGGTTTTCTCTTTGGTCTTCAGAATTAACTTGGAAGGGAGCAGAATAGGTTATCCCAAAACATGTCTCTTTGGCATAAGGAATCTTTTAGCTTATTTTTAAGAAGCAGCAGACAAAAGAAAAATTCTGAAACCTAAGTAGAAGTGACCCTTTTGTAAGAGACATTTACATTTATAAGGGAAATCTCCATTTGTAAGAGTGTCTCCTTCTCTGTACCAGGAAGAGAAGGATGTCTAAATTCCTAGAAACACTTTTTTTGGGGAGGGGAAATAAACATATTTTAATTTTTTATTTTTTAAATTATTTTTTACTTATTTTTAATGTGCATTTTATTTTATTTTTTATTTAAATTCAATTAATTAACATATAGTGTATTATTAGTTTCAGAGAATCACTGAACTGTGATTCATCAGTCTTATATAATACCCAGTGCTCATACAGAAATTCTTACCAATGGAAAAGGTAAAGACTTAAATCTCTATAGCAACCTTATACTTGATTACTGTGTTTTGTCTAGTAATCTCCCATAACTGGCCTTCCCTTTCCCCCAACATGTTCATTTGTCTTTAGTTATAGATGGTACTTAATTTAAGGTAGTGGCTTGGGCCACTTTGGGGAATTACTCAGTTTTCCTGGGTATCTCCTATGTATACAGGAGGTATAATACATGTTAGTGAACTTTTCTGTTTTTCTCCTATTAATCTGCTTTTTGTTACAGAGAGGTCTCAGCCAAGAACCTACAAGGGTAGAGGAAAAATTATTGATCCTCCCCTGCAGCACACAGAGAGCACTCTTGCCTCAGCTGACACACAGATGTACAACCTGAGGTGAAGTCACCTTAGCTAAACTGCAGATCCATTAGCATTAGAATAAATGATTATTTTTATATGTGACTGAATTTTGTGGTGGTTTATTTTACAGTGAAATTGATTACTAAAATATTAAAAAATACTAGTATACAAGCAACAGATGTTAGAAAATGTAGCAAAAATGTAACATTTAAAATTGCTTAAAATAGCTGTGTACAGATACATACCTATAAATTGTGGAGTTCAAATGACCTTTGTCATCTGAACAGCTACATGGAACTATCCATAGATGGATAAATAGTTTGAGAAATTGATAGTTAAAATCAATAGAAAAATAACTAGATTACACTGAGAGATACATAATAAAGTATGCAAGCAATTTATGAAGAAAAATAGAAATCTTTAGTGTCTGACCTCAGAACCTCAGCACCTTATCAAAATCAACATAAACAACCTGATGCAACCCACTCTGCCTCTCCCCAACATGACTCATTTCCACATCAAAGTGTAGAATGAATACATCTGTCAGACCATGCAAGAGAAGGGAAAACTGTCAGGTCAAGGGAATTTTGAAATTGTTGATTTTGACTTCCCAGCCTTTGCATACCAGAAAGAATTTGAAATGTGTGGTTAGCAACATAACCCTCAATACACACACACACACACACACACAAACACACACACACGCACATTATTAAGAAGTAAATCTAAGGAGAAAAAACCCAAGTGACCAATTAAGTATGTGAAAAGATATTTAACCTTCCTACTAGTCAAGGAAGCAAAAGTAATACCACAGTAGTCTTCAAATTCAGAAAATGTTTTAAAACCTCTGTCAATTCCAATGGTAAGGATTATTGTTTTACTCTGCTTTTGGGAGTGTACATTTTTATCCATATTTTAGAGAAGAATTTGGCAATATATTTAAAGATTAAGATGCACATAGCCTATGACTCATCAATTCTACTCAATGTATAAACTCTAGTAAATATTTCACAAATGTAGGATGGGGCCTTTATATGAATGTACATAGAAGCAATATTTTTAATCACAGAATTATTGAAGCCAAATAAAATGTCCAACATAAGAAAATATGAATATATTACAATATGCTTTTACAATGAAATACCACAAAGCAATAAAAATATATAGCCCAGTGATGGGTATTAAGGAGGGCACATACTGCATGGAGCAGTGGGTGTTATATGAAAACAATGAATCGTGGATCACTACATCAAAAACTAATGATGTATTGTATAGTGACTAACATAACATAATAAAATTTAAAAAATATATATATTATTAAAGTTTTATAACACATGATGGGTAAAATATACTCATTTTTTCTTCTTGACATTGTGAAGTATTTTATAAAATATTAATAGAAAAAGGGAAACATAAATAAAATAATAACATATTTTACCTGTTAATGTTTTACCCAACTTCCACATTAACTCTGTCCTAATAGTCACCAGAACTTTTGGATTATTTTTACATTTTCTCTTTATATTTAAACACTTTAAGCCTTTCATTTCATTTTCTAGCTGATTATGTGGGTAGTGATACGAAACAGTCTTATCTTGTTCTTAACTTTAACAAGAATATTTCTACCATCCTTTGCTATTAGCCATGAGATTTATTTACAATTTCATAGAGGAAAAATTTATCATAGAGTGCTGAATGTTATACAGTAATTATATTATATAATTACATGTAGTTATTATACAATATAACATACATTACATATAGGTAATATTCAACAGATAGATGATAGATAGATAGATAGATAGATAGATAGATAGATAGATAGATAGATAGATGATAGATATGGGCCCAGCACGCTTCCGCTGCGCCACTCTGCTCGCGGGTAGATAGATGATATAGATAGATAGATGTTGAGGTTTATTGCCCTTTCTTCTATCAAAGCGGTGTTTCGTACTAATAGATTTTCTAATGTTGAAACATCTTCTTTGCCTGAATACATCTCTGAATTTGCTTTACTATTGCACATATTTTATAGGTGAGATGAAGTCATATTTTTGGAATTGTACCTTTCCCAATAAAGTATCCAGTTTGTACTAGCCAAATAAATTTTCTAATTAGAATCTTGTTTCAGTATCTTTGAGTTTGCATAACAAAAGGTTTATTTGTTCTTTGAAGATTTGCTCAAACTTGTATATAAAGCCATCTAGTGGCCTTTTAGAAGGGATAATTTTGATTACAAATTTAACACCTGCCTTTTTACTTTTTGTTTTCTACAATACTATGACTTTCTATTCATTCAGAATTTTAATCTCCCTTTGAGTCCTTTTTAATAATAAATATCTTCAAAATGTATTGCAGTTTAAAATTTTTCATATTTAAAAAATCTTTACATTTGGCTACAAAACTATATAACCTCCACTTATATAACTACAAGTTAAATCTCTTGAATTAGTTCAAAGTATTTATTTGTGATCTTTCTCTTTTTTCTTTACAGATTTGTTGATTTGTTGGGGCAAGGTGGCAGGGGAGATAGGACTTGCCTCAATGAATGAGCTTTTCTGGCTTTGTTCACCCTTTCTATTCTTTATTTATTTTTCTATTTTATTGATTTGCAATTAGTTTTATATTCTGCCCTCTGCATATTTCTTAGGTTTGTTATATTTTTCCTTTTAAATAATTTTTATTAATACATATATTTAAAAATAATAACTTTCTTTTAAATACTACTTTTGCTGAAGCCCTTAAGATATATCATATGTGTGGTAATTTGCTGTCATTTAAGTGTGTATGATTTGTAGATTATATTGTACAATATTCATAATTATGAGTCAATTATGAATAACATGTTTTTGTATGCCTTTTATTATATACATATTTTATTGTACTTGTAAAAGGTATCATATTAGTGGATGAATTTTGTACAATTGCATTCATCCAGTGCATATAGCTTTATAATATGATCCCTTGGAAATTTGTTCCATTGTTACATTATACCTTGGCAATTTTATTTCTTGAACTTACATTTGATCATGAAAAGAAGGATCCGAGGCACAACTATTGCTAATTGGTTTTGCATATGGATAATACATATGTACATTGCATGCATATATATGCATTTATAAATATATATACACATGAGTATACATATACATATATAATTAACCTTGGTTGAAAACATGGTTATTAGTTATGTTTTAAAACATTCTTAAATGTACTATATTTTTGTCTACATGTCCAATGTTTGTTAGGTGCTAGAGCTCCTTCAAACTCTGTAATTGTAGATTTGTTACATTTAATAACAATTCTTTGTGTATTACATTGCTAATTTATTAGCCGCATATATAGCTTTTCTATCATTTTGATTTATTAATTCCTTCATTATTATATAGTGTCCTATATGTTTTCGCCTAAAATCCTTTTTGTCTGACATTAATTACCTATACACCACTTTATTACAATTTGGTTAGTTTTTACCCTATATACGTCTCTGTATATTTCATACCTTTCTGTGAGGTTTTGTTTTAGATATATCCCTTATAAGCACCATGTGGCTATCTGGCTCTGTTTCTATGCTACTGTGATAACTTACATTTTTTCACATATAAGATTAAATGCTCAACACTTATTCTGGTTATTGACTTAGACTTTGTTTTACATTCCATTTTTGTATTTTTAATTTCCATTGTTTTATTCACATTCTTTTTTTCTGCTTTTCATACTTCTATGTGTGAACAAGTTTTCTCTAATTTTTAGTTTTCTTCTATTTTAGAAAGCTATTTCTAGTTGTGTATGTATGTTTGTCTTTAATTTTTAAATGTAAAAAATAGACCTTGAACATATCAAGAAGACAGAATAGTTTAAGTGTGCATTGAGTATTTCTCCATATTACTTTTATTTTATTTTATAGCTTTACCCTTTATTATGCAAAATAATTCATTACCTTTTACAGTTAATACAAAATGAAAATTACTCACATCATTTAAAGTTTCTGTGTCTATCACTCTTCAGATAACCCATGTTTTTCATGATTTTTGACCCCTCTGTTCAGGATTTACCCATGATAAAGTTACTTTATCTGCAAATGTTCTATTTTGTTTTCTCTCTTTATTGGTAGTGGAACCATGTATACAATTTTAGGTTTATAACACTTTCTCTTTGTAGTTGATAGATATTAACAAACTGCATTATTTCTCCAATTATTGTTAATAAGAAGTCTATCAGCTAATTAAAACTACTTGGTCATTAATTTGCCTACTTTTCTGGTAACTTTTTCAGATTTGTTCTTCCTCTTGATACTTTATAGTTTCCTAAAATATAGGTGGATCTAGATTTTCTAATTTTTCAAAGGTTTCCTTGGTTCTTAAAGAGTCCTCACAATCAAGAAGCATGACTCTAAAAATTCTTAAGAATGTTCATCTATTACCTCTTTAAATATTACCTTTCCATCATTTTCTTTATTATATTCTTCTATAATTACTAGTAAATGTTTAATGGGGTTTTCCTCCCACTTCATAGATGTCGGTGTAATGTTCTTCATTTAATAGATGGGATACCTGCTATTCAATGAGGTTTTTTAAAAACTCTCCGAAATGAAAGTTAAAATAATTAGGTTTTGAATCCTAGTCTTTCTAACTCCAAAATGAGCTAAAAAAATTATTGAAATGATGTCAGAAGCTCTCAAGAAAGATTTGTTAAGAGTATTAATGATAATGAACTTATTATAAAGCTTCATCTGAACAAAGCTAAACCCAATAAAAAAATCAACCCACAGCTAGAACACTAGTTGTGGCCTGAAAGCCTTAAGAGAAGCTAAGTCCTACTTTAATTCAGAACAGTTGGGATCAGAAAGCCTTCCAACATTGCTGGCTTTGGAACACAGACTTGCCCAGGATGCACTTATTCCAGAAAACTGAAAGGGAAGGACAAAGAGAAGAGCTGCTCCCTCCTTTAATGCAATAAACATAAACAAATAAATGATAAGCCCTTAATTAACTTTAGCCCAGAAAATGTTTAGCATATGACCAATCAAATTAGCTGTTTCTCCAAAACAGAGCGGCTATTAATGAACATCATTTACTGGCAGCTATTCCCTTAGCTGTGAGTTGAGACAAATAAGTTGGGAGAGGAGAGGAAAATTCCCTGTTCCACTAATGGAATTTAACAGATATTGAGTGTATGTCCCCATCTTGTCAGGCAGTTCCAGAACATATTTTGTTTAAAAACTGTCACAAAAATACCTTAAGGCAGATTTTTTTTTTTAAGATTTTATTTATTTTATTTGACAGAGACAGCGAGAGAGGGAAAACAAGCAGGAGGAGTGGGAGAGGGAGAAGTAGGCTTCCCGCTGAGCAGGGAGCCTGATGTGTGGCTCGATCCCAGGACCCTGGGATCATGACCTGAGCCAAAGGCAGATGCTTAAGACTGAGCCACCAGGCGCCCCTTAAGGCAGGTTTTATAATTATATACATGATAAGGTTGAGGATTGTGAGTTCAAAATATTAAAAAATTTCTGAAGATCATAGCCCTTAAGTTGAAGAAATAAGTTTAGAAGCATAGTTCATCTGCCTTCAAAACCAGTGAAATTCCTCCCACATTGTTCTTCCTCTTCTTGGAGGAGGAAGTCTTGAATTGAGTCTGAAGTCAAGAATGGGTTGAAATAGGAAGAGGGGCTTGTACTTTTAGTTCATTACAGATTTGTGTTAATAGCACAGTAGGGTCAATGCCTGTAGGCTATCCTGACTGAGGAAGTTAATAACAATGAACTTTGATGGGTAAGTGAAGAATGAGGTTGAGGAAAGAGAAGCCCTTGTTTGTCCTTTCTTATTTCTGTTATAATGAGAAGTTGTCTTTGATTCTGAGAAATATTTTTGAAAACATACTATGTTGAAGAAGCTGGATTGATTGGGCTGAAGATGCAACTGTGAAATAGGTGCATGAAATAACCACTCTTCGTGGAGGCTTAATTTTTATAGGAAAGTTAAACATTGCACAAGTAATCATAAGGTGGTAAGTTATACAAAGAAAAATCAAAGTTGCCATGAGAATCTATGACAAGGGAAACTAACGCAGTTGGGTAGCAGTAAGAGCTTTCCGGAGCAAGTGATGATTGAACTCTCAAATTAAAAAGTAAGTAAGTACTAACAAGTAAAATTTGGAAGCAGCATTTGTAGATAAAGGGAACTCCTTTCCTAATTCTGTTATTGTCTCCAAAAGTTCTTAAGTGCTCACTCCTGGTTGGGAAGACAGGTGGTTATTCGATCCCACCAGGGTTGCCGTGTACATTCCAAGGAAAGACAGTGAAATAAAGGAGTTTAAGGATTTGTAAAGAAACGGTTGAAATAATTGACCAAGGAATCTAATCTGTAGAGGAGAAGAATTGAATATAACATGGTTATTAGTGAGAATGAAGGAATCAATGAGCAGACAATACCAATGAGGTGGAAGAAGATACGGGATTGGTGTAATTGAAATGTTAGGTGGAAACAGAAAGTGGTAGTTAGTATCGTTTAAATGTAAAATTTTAGAGGTAGGAATGTTTCAGTGGATGCAAATCCATGGTGTGTATATTGGTTTGGGAGGTAGGAGTGGAGTGCTTCAGAAGTTAGGGAGAATAAGGAAATCTGAAATGAGGAAATGAAGTCTGAATGTGGAAGACTGAAAGCTTTGGCAATTTTTATTGGGCTTTCCAGGCTGTGGACCTTACCCTTCCTTCTATAGCAGGTCTTGCAAAGAGAGTATAACAGGAAGCCAGGACACAAAGTTGATAATGTGCAGTAAAAGGGGGGCTTATGGGTAAAGATTCAGATCATCAATTCCATTATGTGTGGAGGGGGGTTCCCCACACCACCAAGCTGTTCTCAGACATCTGCTGGGTGTCCTACAATTTAACTTGATTCTGACACTATCAGATTCCACAGGTTAAGGGCTTAGCCCGACAATATTGCACCCCCCTCTAATTTCAGAAGCAAGTCAAAGCGCAGGTTGTCACTTGTGCTTGTGACCAACCAGCACACCCTGTCCTCTAGTTTGATTAATTTTCTAGAACAGCTCATAGAACTCAGAAATGTTTTGCTTCTTAGATTACCAGTTCATTATAAAAAGATATGTTAGGAACAGCCAGATGGAAGAGATGTATAGGGAAAGGTTTGGAGAAAGGGCAAGGAGCTTCCACAATCTCCCTAATTCTCCACATGTTCACCAACTCAGGAGCTCTCCAAACCCTGTCATTTTGGGTTTTATAGAGGCTTCATTACATAGACATGACTGATTGACCCATTTGTCATTGGTGATTGATTGAGACTCCAGTCTCTTTCTCCTCCCTGGAAATTATGAGGTGAAACTAAAAGTTCCAACCCCCTATTCATGGTTGGTTCCCCTGGCAACCAGCCCCATTCATAAGTGCTTTCCAAAAGTCACCTTACATCCATAAACCCAGTTGTGGTGGAAAGGGGCTCATGACGAATAACAAGACACCCGTTTGCCCTCTATGGCTTGAAGTGATTTCAGGAACTGAGGCCAAGAGACCAAATATTATAACAAAAGATGCTTCCATTGCTCTTATCACTCAGGAGATTCCAAATATATATTTATTATAAATCACATATTGCATTTCTTCCAAGCTAGGTACTTTATAAGCACCGAAATATGCCTGTCAATAAAACCAATGGAAGATTATTGTTCTTTCATACTAGAGAAGAAAGATAGATAAAATATATTATGAAAATAATATATAATGATGACAATATATGCTATAACGAAAAAGACAAAACAGTAATGAAGATAGATATTGACTGGGATGGTAGTAAGTTAATATTTCTTGTGAGGTAGTTATAGAAAGCAGCCCACTCCTTCCTGGCCACCACCACCACATGTATGCCCATAAAGAGGCATCTGTACACAGAAAGACTTAAAGTGGGTGAGCAACAAATCACAATGATAGCTAGAAGAATGATCGTGGCAGGGAAAACATCCGGTGGAAATTTCTAGAAGTTAAAGGATGCTTGAAGTGTTCAGGAACCTCAGTCCAGTGCAGCTGAAGCAGAGTGCATGAAAGAGGGAGGGGTAGGAGTTGGGTTCAGTGAAGCAGAAGAATGGGGTTAAATAATGAGTGACTGTTGGGTCAATGTAAGGATTTTAGTTTTTACTCAGAGGAGGACTGGAAATCACTGGGGGATTTTGATCAGAGAAGTAAAACCTTTTGTTCAAAAAGGAAGGCTCTGGCTATCGTGTTGATATTGGCCTCTGGGGGAGCTAAGGTGGAAGCAGAAAGTCAATAATAATAATAATCCAGACAAGACGTGGACTGAGGTGGAATAGTGAGAGCAGTTAGATGTGGTTGGAGCCTGGGTGTGTTGTAAAGGTATTGCAAACAAGATACTCTTTGCACGTAAGAAAAAAGAGAGGAGTCAAGAAGGATGGCAAATTTTTGGCCTAAGCAACTGAATCGCTTACTTTAGGCTATGCAGTCTTCTCTGTGCAATTCTTTTGGCCATGTTGGCATTTTACATATCTGATTTAAGTGTCCTCACCTAATGAAAAGCTAACGGATTGATTGTCCCATTTTTTTTTATTACTAAGGAATAATGGTTAAAAAATAAGAAATTTTAATTAGCTAAGAGAAACAATTGAGCAAAAATTTAATTTTGACCCCACCTAAAAATTATAATCTTCCCTAGCTGAAAAATCTAGTCCAATTCCCTCATCTGAGCAATAGGGAAATTGAGGACTATGAAATTAGGGCCAAAGATATATTGCCAGTAATGAGTAGAGCATTACTACCAGAACTCCAACATCCTGTTTTTTTCAGTCTTCCACTTTACCATGTTGATTGCTGTAATATAGAACATTCTGTTACTGGAGCCATGGTCATTCCTAAGGGGTGTAATACGCTTTTCTGTTTGGGTTTGACTTGCTCCCTGCTTATGTCATTCTTGTCAGAGATCCTGGTCTGTAATCTTAGAATGCAGGGATTTTAGGATTCTGAAGCTTGTGCGACACAAAACCTCAGCTTTTCCCATGTCCTGACTCAGTCTCCGTAATTTTACTCAATCTCCATAATTTTACTCAATATCATAAGGATTTTTCACAAGGCTGAAAGATTAATTTTTTTAAGATTTTATTTATTTATTTGACAGAGAGAGAGAACGCACAAGCAGGCAGAGAGAGGTTGAAGCAGGCTTCCCCCTGAGCAGGGAACCCAATGCGGGGCTCGATCCCAGGACCCTGGGATCATGACCTGAGCTGAAGGCAGACACTCAACCGACTGAGCCACCCAGGCGCCCCTGAAAGATTATTTGATGGATTATTTTATTTAAAAATATAGATCATAGAGTGCTCCTGTTAATGGCGCACTAAGATCACTGAAGGACTGAAATGCTACTGGTATTCAGGTACCCGGCTAAAGGACAGATACTCTGTGAAATGTTTCAGCGAAGTTCTGCTCTAGGATGAAACGGAGTTTGCACATTGCTTTGAATAAACGCTGGAGTAGCTTCAGGTGTACTGCAAACTGCCGCATCTCAGGATGCTCCTCGACTGAACGAGCAACCCCCAATGCAGAAAACTTTGTCTCGAGCTTGGAGTCTGAAGGACCAGACTTGGGAAAAATCAATCTCTGGGTCAGCTGTTCTGCATCCTGTGATAGTAGAAATTGCAGATTAAGTATTGGTGCTTATTTCTAGCCACCAATTTGGAGCTCATGGGTGAAGTGAGACAAAGGGAAAGAGTCAGAATTCCTGGTTGTGGTATGGTCTTTGAACCTCTGCCACAGCTGCTGTGTTAAGTCCAAATCAAAATATTTGGAAATGTGCTTTCTCTCTTTTTACCTGGCATTTCTTCTTTGTTCACCATATGGGCACCTATGCCGCCCTTTATCTCCACATATTTCATAATCGTTGTTATATTGGAATTTTGAAATCGGTAATCTTAGCACTTTTATTTGTAGGTAGACAGGGAGCACTTATTTTAATAAAATTTTAATATATATTTAGTGGCTTAAAATTATACTTTATGCTGATAATATATCTTTATGCACTGATCATCAGAAAAGTGTCTATTTTAATAAATTATTGTTGTGTTTTTATTTTTAAAACTAGATTATAGACGGATTAGACCCCAAAGTTGTTCAAGCTCTTAACTTCTCATTCATTTTCTGATAACAAAAATGACCCAAAATTGACCATTTCCAGGTAGACATTAAAATTCAACATGAAGTAGGATTATTATATACTCCACCTTTAATTAAAATACTTAGAGCTACAGTATTAATGGTCTTAATGAAACTGGAATCTAATCTTTTAAAAGCACAATCCAAACAAAAATTAATGTATGAAAGAACCTGTCATGGTTCTGCATTTTTATTTATTTACTTTTTTTAAAAATGTTGAGTTTCAAAAATATTGAGTAGCTTATCCAAGATGATGAAATAAGTGCAAGACCTAGCATTTACAATGAAGAACTCCCTAATATTTTTTTAAAGATTTTATTTATTTGTCAAAGAGAGAGAGCACAAGCAGGGGGAGCTGCAGGCAGAGGGAGAAGCAGGCTCCCCACTGAGCAGGGAGCCCGATGCGGGACTAGATCCCAGGACCCCGGGATCATGACCTGAACCGAAGGCAGATGCTTAACCAACTGAGCCACCCAGGCATCTCAAGAACCCCTTAACTTAAGAGGTCCAACATGCTTCCTCATCCCACCATGTCTCTAAGCCATTTGGTTGGGGTTTTGCAGATCATGTGTGACAAACCTCCTTGCCCCTTACCCTAAGACACTGTACCAATCCAAAACGTAAATTACATCACTCACCACACATCTGCAATCTATGCCATTGCTTCTTTGACTCCAAAGACACAAAACTAGTAAATGTTCATTTATCAAGTATCATCAAACAAAGAAATGCCAGGCCGGATAGGAAAGACATACCTTAGTACCCACACAAGATATGAATTCTAGTTAACAACATGATTTTCTTCATAAAATGCTGTTAGTAGGACTAATTATAACATGTTTATTGTGGTAAACCTGCAACCTCAACTCTGCTATGATAACAGGGGCAATAGTTACAATAGCAGAATCTAATTGACACATCCAGAGTCCTTGTTATCACTGGAAAGAAACGAGATTTCCTGGGACACCAGCACATCAATAATTCTGATGGATGTGCAGTGATATCACCTAAAAAGACTTACTGCTACTCCTGGCTAGCCTTTGAATGATTACTGGCATTCTGACTCTAGGAGGAATGAACCTCGGGAAATTGGCTGCTGACCTTTCTGGCTGTCCTAATCAGTGCAATACAGTCAGGAGCAAGGACAAAAAAAATAAAGAAATTGATAGTTGGATTCACAATGAGAACATGAAATTGGGCCTAAGAATTTTTTAAATTATATGTATTTAGTATCATTTGAAATGATGTTAAAATGAAAGTATCCTATTAACCCAAATCCTATGACCAGAAATAACAATCAATATTATGAGGAGACTATTATTTCAGGCCTATGTCTATGCAGATGAATAGACAGAAAGACAGAGAAAGATAATTTTGGCAATGTGTATGACATTTAGCTTTACTCCAATTAAGAAGAACAAAAAATACTGCTGTCTTAAAACTAAAATGATCGCCAAATTCAAGATAAATCTTTGTCACCCAAAAGAAATTTGTTGTTGATGCTGAAAAGTTGAGAAAAATATAAATTTGTAAAACATCATATTTATTTATTTATTTATTTGACAGAGAGAGAGACAGTGAGAGCAGGAACACAAGCAGGGGGAGTGGCAGAGGGAGAAGCAGGCTTCCTGCTGAGCAGGGAGCCCGATGCGGGGCTTGATCCCAGAACCCTGGGATCATGACCTGAGCACAAGGCAGACGCTTAGCGACTGAGCCACGGAGGTGCCCCAAAACATCATAATTTTAACGATGTGGTTTAATTTTAGAGATTGTCTATTAACTGTCTTCTCTGAAATACTAAGAATATTGCCATTATTATCCCCATTACCTTTACTATTATTTCAAAGACTTTATTAAATCATTAATCCTTCATTGCCAAGATTTATAATGCATACATTCTGTTTTGTAAACATAATTTCTTGGTTGTTTAGCTCTAGTTTATTTTTTTAATAGAATTTTTTATAGAAATTTTATTTTATTTTTTAATTTTTTTAAAGTTTTTATATATATATATATATTTTAAAGTAATCTCTACACTCAACATGGGGTTCGAACTCATGACCTCAAGATCAAGAGAGTCACATGCTTTTCTGACTGAGCCAGCCAGGCACCACCTGGCCTTAGTTTCAATATAAATTAAATGTTAACCTTCTACTGATTTACCACAACTTCTTCAGTCCTGATTTTCTTGGATTTCCTCACAAAGTACTTTTTACTCAGAAACAGTCATATATGTATGAGATTATCTCTAATTTTTTAACTGCTTGAGTACACAGGCCAATTGCCAGTGTGTATGCAAAAGACAACTTTGCTGGAAATTATTATCTTGGATCATCTTTCTTTGCTTCTGAATTTAATGGATATTGTACAATTTTACATTGAATTGAGATTGGATCTTTGTGAAGAATTCTAATATCAACCTGAATTTTTCTCTCAGTAAATGATTGTCTTATTCCCCACGTTATTTGCCTGTTACTTTGATACTTATAATTTAGTAAGTTAGAGTATATTTTTCTTGTTCATAATTCTTAATCACATTTTGTCTGTGTTGAATAATATTCTTGAATTACAGAGACAACTTTCCACTTTTTTCCAGAATATTCTCTTCTATTATAACTTCCCTTTTATTTTTCTTCTATATTTTATGAGGTTTAAAAAAAAATTAGGGTTAATTATCCTAAAATTTGATAGTCTTGCCTTCTGCATCTTTTATATCATCTCTAATTCAAACTGTTATATTCCTCTGCATTCACTGTCTCTCAATTTATTGTAATTATTGTTATAATTCAATTTTCAATAGGATCCCTTCTAAATTGTCTATTTGTTCACTGTGTTTCAGTCAAGTTTTTCAGCCTTCTATCCTTTAAAGAGTTGTGATTGTTTTTTCACCAGAACATCCTTTTGCTTGGGCTTCTGCTTCTCAGTCTTTTTATACCATTTCTATTCCAGAACTTAGTGGAAGTTGAGCCACATTGCAGGAGCCCTACCCTACTCTAGCTAAAGCTACCTCCACTGTGGGCTCTCTCAATATATTCCCCATTTATTTTTTTTTTTATTTTTTTTTAA
>NC_138374.1:41958177-41998039 GCF_054177405.1 Leptonychotes weddellii | reverse complement strand
CATTAGTTCTAGATGAAGTGTTCCATGATTCATTGTTCGTGCACAACACCCAGTGCTCCATGCAGAACGTGCCCTCCTCAATACCCACCACCAGGCCAACCCATCCTCCCACCCCCCTCCCCTCTAGAACCCTCAGTTTGTTTTTCAGAGTCCATCTTCTCTCATGGTTCGTCCACCCCTCCGATTTCCCCCGCTTCATCCCCATTTATTTTTGTAGTGCTTTCCACTACCTTTCAAGTCATGAGACATCATATTGACTAATGAATTAATCAGCATACTATGACCTTTCTTTCCCTCTCTTCACTCATGCCACCTTTAATATGTAATGGAGTAACTTGCTTCAGCAATGACTGGAAGAGGTGCTTGATAGAAGAGGTGCTTGATAGAAGAGGTGCTTGATAAATTTGGTGGGAGCGACATCAGCAAGAGGGCAGAAAAGCAGGATCTGGCATGTTCCCATACAGAAACACCAATCTGACATGCAGTCATGGAACAAAATACCTTCATAAGAGCTCAGAAGTCCAGATAAGAGATCACAACACCCATGTGTGGAACACTGAAATGAGAAAAGATGCATTGAAGAGGGTAGGAAAGAGTTTGACTTTACTTATAGCACATGTTCCCCAAGCCTATACAGTGCAGCACTGAGAGGTTCCCTTTGTCTAGGAGCTCTCCTATGGGTGAAGGACAGTGAAATGGATGTCTGACTTCACAATATCAGACCTGTTTCAATAAACACTGCTTGCTCCAGTTGACCTTGGCTACAGGCCCACACCCACGGAAACAGGTTTCAGGCTGGCCCCTATGAACCCACGCTCTGGGGTTACTCTAGTGTACCCCACTGTCAGGCTGGCTCATGCTTACACAGGCTGCAGGCCTTCCCAGGCAGATCCATGCTCAAGGTCACCCAGAAAACCCAAGATCCCCTGCTTTCTCACAGACCCCAACCAGTGTCCATACAATCTCTAGCTGGCCTGACTTGTGAAGGGCTTTCCCTGCCTGAAGTCAGTCTCTAAATATTAGAAGAGGTTACTGCATTTTCAAATGTATAGACACCAGAGCAAGACTACAAGGATCAGCTGAATGGATGGCTCATTCAGCTAAGTGTCAGGTCATGATCTCAGGGTCCTGGGATCAACCCCCACATCAGATTCTCTGCTCAGCAGGGAGTCTGCTTCTCCCTCTCTCTGTGCTCTCTCTCTCTTGTTCTCTCTCAAACAAATAAATAAAAATCATAAAAAAAAGAGGGGGTGCCTGGGTGGCTCAGTTGGTAAGCCTCTGAATTTGATTCAGGTCATGCTCTCAGGATCCTGGGATTGAAGCCTACATTAGGCTCTTCACTCAGCAGGGAGTCTGCTTGTCTCTCTCTTTCTCTCTCTGCCCCTCCCCTTGCTTGTGCTCTCTCTCTCTCAAATAAATAAATAAAATCTTTTAAAAAAATTTTTAAAAAGACTACAAGGATCAAAGAATTGGAGAAACAAGACACCACCAAAGGAAAAAAAATAAAGCCTTCATAACTGACCCTATAAACATGGAGATCTATAAATTGCCTAATAAGAATTCAAAATAATCTTAAAGAAGCTGAGAGAGCTACTAGAGAACACAGATAGGTAACCAAATGAAATCAGGAAAAAAATACATGGACAAAGCAATTTCAACCAAGAGATAGAAACAACAACAACAAAATAACCAAAAAGATATTCTGGAACTGAAGAACACATGACCAAAGCGAAAAATGAAAAGAGAGCCTCTATAGCAGACTTGATCAAACAGACAAAAGAATCAGCAAACTCAAATATAGGTCGTTTGAAATTACCCAGTCAGAGAAGGAAAAAGAAAACAGAACAAAAACAAACAAAAAATAGTGTGAAGGGAGCCTATGATTTATGGGATACTACCAAATAAACCAAGATATAGACATTATGGAAGTCTTAGAAGGAGAAGAGAAAGGGAAAGGGGCATCATGCTTCTTTAAAGAAATATTGGCTGAGAAAAGTCACAATTTTGGGAAAGGGAATGAACATCCATATTTGTAAAGTTTAAAAGACCACAAATATATAGAACCTGAAGAAGTCTACACAAAGACATATTATGATCAAATTGTCAAAAGTCAATAATAAAAAGAGAATTTTGAAAGCAGCAAGAAAAAAGTATCTTGTCACATATAACAGAAGCACTATAATAATATCGGTGGATTTTTCAGCAGAAACCTTTCAGTCCAGGAAAGAATGGGATGATATATTCAAAGTCATGAAAGAAAAAAAAACTTCAGCCAAGATTAGTATACCTGGTAAAACTGTCCTTTAAAGAAATGAAGGAGAGATACAGACTTTCCCAGACAAATAAAAATTGAGGGAATTCATCATTTCTAAAACTAACTTATAAGAAATTCTAAAAGGACTTCTTCAAGTCGAAATTTAAGGACACTAAAAAACAGTACAAAAGCATACAAAAATATAAATCCCATAGGTAAAGGTAAATATATCAACAATTACAAAATAATGTAATACTGTAAGAGTACTGCATAAATCACTTTAAACCCTAGTATAAAAGTTAAAAGACAAAAGTATTAAGAATAACTGTAACCAAAAAAATGGTTAATGATACATAATATAAAAATAAATAAATTCATATATCAGTAAAATAAAGAGTAAGGGAGGAGGAATAAAAAAGTATGGAGCTTTGTATGTGATTGATATTAAGCTATTATCAGCCCAAAATAGACAATTATAATAATTTGAAGTTATCTGCAACCTTTATGGTAGCCACAAAGAAAAACACATACAGAAGATACAAAAAAGGTAGAGAAAAGAATCAAAACATATGACTACAAAAAATCATCAAAAAACAAAGAAAACTGCCAGAGAAGGATAGAGGAAAAAAAGAATTACAAAAGAGACAGAAAATAATTTTTAAAAAAGCAATAGTAAGTCATTACCAATAAATAATTATGATACATGTAAATGGAGTAAACTCTCTAAACAAAAGACATAGAATGGTAGAATGGATTTTTAAAAACACAAGATCCATCTATATGTTTTCTTCAATAGGCCAATTTTAGATTTAAGTACACAAATAAGCTGAAAGTGAAAATTTGGTAAAAGATAATTCATGTAAATAGTAACCAAAAGGAAGTGGTTATACATATAAATAGTAACCAGAGGTAGCTATACTTATATCAGAAAAAATAGACTTTAAGCCAAACTGTCACAAGAGAAAAAGAAAGGCATTACATAATGATAAAAGTGTCAATTAACAGGAAGATATAACAGTTACGTTTATGCACCAAACATCAGATCACTTAGATATAGATAGCAACACAGTTGGAGACTTCAATACTCCATTTACAACAATAGATCAACCAGACAGAAAATCAATAAGGAAATAATAGCAGACTCAACCTACACTATAACCAAATGAACCTAACAGACATATACAGAACATTCCACCCAACAGCACCAGAATACACATTCCTCTCAAGCTCACATGGAACATTCTCCAGACAAATCAAAAGCTATATGAAAAAATAAGTCTTAACAAATTTAAGAAAATTGATATTATTCCAACTATCTTTTCTGACCAAAATTAAAGGAAACTAGAAAATAAACAACAAAAGTAAAACAGAAAAATTCACAAATGGATGGGAATTTAAAAATACACTCTTGGTAAGAGGAATTAAGATGGTGGAGAAGTAGGACACTAAACTCGTCTTGTCCTTCAAACACAGTTAGATAGTTATCAAATCATTTTGAACACCCAAGAAATCAATCAGAGGTCTGAGTAAACAAAAACTACAAGACTGCAAGTAGAAAAGTGATCACCTTTTGGAAGGTAGGAGAGGCAGAGAGTTGATTTGGGGGAGATATAACTGTGGGTACTGTGGCAGGGAGGGAGCTCAGCTTACGAAGTCTACCACAAAGTATTATAAGCAGCAGAGCACAAAATCTAAACTTTTAGAAGTCTGCTACCATGGGGGACGTGCCTGGCTTAAAGGTGCTCAGGTGGTGAAGTGGGGCGGAATCTCAGGAGTCACAGCATGGTCTGAGGATCCCCCTGGGTCTCGAGAACAGGTGGTTCCAACCTGCTGCACTGTTCCCAGGCATAGGAGTGGGGAAGCTAGTTGAGAGCAGTGAGTCCTGGGGCTGGCTTTCTGCTCTGACTTACCATAAACTGGAAACCACTGCAAAGTCCTGTGACTGCTTTCCTGGGACCAGCTGACAAAGTCAAAAGCATGGGGAGACACCCCCCACCCCCCGGAGGAACAGCACAGGTCTGTGCCACAGGAGCCCCTAGAATTTGGAGTTTTGAAACTCAGTTGCTTGCCTGAGATAAAAAAAACTCGGACACAGACAGGGTGAATGCAGGGTTCAGTCGGAAACCGGGGACACAAGTGGGGTGATTGATTGCTCTTCTGTGAGGGCTCACTGAAGAGTGGGGGCAGTTCAAACTCCGGGGCTACAGAGTTGGGCACCGCCATGAGTCATCCTACCCATTAGCACCAAAAGCCTTCAGGGAGAGAAACAGCTCCACCTACCACTTACACCAAGCCCTGTCCCCTGTGCCCTGGAGAAGCATTTCCCCTGAAACAAGTCAGCCTGAGAATCAGCACTGTGGGCCCCTCCCCCAGAAGACCAGCAGAAACAACTCACTTGTACCAAGGCTACTGATCATAGAGTGCTGCAAAGCTTCAGCTGTAGGGGAAATAGGATCTAGCTTCTTTTTTACTTTTATTCTTTATTTTTTAATTCTTTTCATTTATTTTCTTATTTTTTCAATTCCTTTTTAAATTTTTTATTATTAATTTTTTCAATTTTTATTTCTATATGTACTTTAGATATATGTATATATATACACACACATATATTTGTTTATTTTCAGTTTCTTTTTTTCCTTTTTTTTTGGAATCTAGATTTTTTTAACCAGCAGACCAAAACACAGCCAGGATTAATTTTTCTTTTGGGGGCAGGGTTCCTTGTTTTTTGTTTTTGTTTGTTTGTTCATTTTTTTTCTTCCTTCTCTTCTCTTCTGAACAAAACACAGAAATTCACCCCAAAAGAAAGAACAGGAAGTAGAACTCATGGCCAGGGATTTAATCAATATAGATATAAGTAAGATGTCTGAACTAGAATTTAAAACGATTATAAGAATACTAGCTGGGCTTGAAAAAAGCATAGAAGACACTAGAGAATCCTTTACTCCAGAGATAAAAGAACTAAAATCTAGTCAGGCCAAAATTAAAAATGCTGTAACCAAAATGCAATCCCAAATGGAGGCCATGAAAACAAGACGGATGAAGCAGAGGAACAAATCAGTGATATAGAAGATAAAATTATGGAAAATAATGAAGCTGGAAAGAAGAGGAAAAGAAAGGTAATGGATCACAAAGGTAGACTTAGGGAACTCAGTAACTTATTGAAACATAATAACATTCATATTATGAGTCCCAGAGGATGAGGAGAGAAAAAGGGGCAGAAGGTTTATTTGAACAAATTACCCCTGAAAACTTCCTTAATCTGGGGGCGCCTGGGTGGCTCAGTCGTTAAGCGTCTGCCTTCGGCTCAGGTCATGATCCCAGAGTCCTGGGATCGAGCCCCGCATCGGGCTCCCTGCTCGGCAGGGAGTCTGCTTCTCCCTCTCCCACTCCCCCTGCTTGTGTTCCCTCTCTTGCTGTGTCTCTCTCTATCAAATAAATAAAATCTTTAAAAAAACAAAACAAAACAAAAAAAACTTCCCTAATCTGGGGAAGGACACAGACATCAAAATCTGAGAATCACAGAGAACTCCCATTAAATCGAACAAAAGCCTACCATTGCCGGGCATATCCTGGTCAAATCACAAAATACACAGACAAGGAAAGAATCCTGAAAGCAGCAAGGGGGGAAAAAAGTCCTTAATCTACAAGGAAAGACAGATCAGGTTTGCAGCAGATCTGTCCACAGAAACATGGCAGGCCAGAAAAAATTGGCATGATATATTCAATATGCTGAATGGGAAAAATATGCAGCCAAGAATTTTTTATCCAGCAAGGCTGTCATTCAGAATAGAAGGAAAGAAAAAGAATTTCCCAAACAAAAACTA
Organism: Leptonychotes weddellii; assembly: GCF_054177405.1. Taxonomy (NCBI): domain Eukaryota; kingdom Metazoa; phylum Chordata; class Mammalia; order Carnivora; family Phocidae; genus Leptonychotes; species Leptonychotes weddellii. Next base: position 41,991,961 of record NC_138374.1, on the reverse strand, counting down.
AAGGAGTTCATGACCACTAAACCAGACCTGGAAGAAATTTTATTTTATTTTTTATTATTTATTTATTTATTTTACGATTTTATTTATTTATTGACAGAGAGGGACACAGCGAGAGAGGGAACACAAGCAAGGGGAGTGGGAGAGGGAGAAGCAGGCTTCCTGTGGAGCAAGGAGCCCGATGCGGGGCTCGATCCCAGGACCCTGGGATCATGACCTGAGCAGAAGGCAGACGCTTAATGACTGAGCCACCCAGGCGCCCCTGGAAGAAATTTTAAAAGGGATTCTTTGAGTGGAGAAATAAAGACCGAAAGCAACAAAGACTAGAAAGGATAAGAGAACATCACCAGAAACACCAATTCTACAGGTAACACAATGACACTAAATTCATATCTTTCAATAATTACTCTGAATGCTCCAATCAAAAGACATAGGGTATTAGAATGGATTAAAAAAACAACAGCAAAATCCATCTATATTCTGCCTACAAGAGACTCATTTTAGACCTAAAGACACTTGCAGATTGAGAGTAAGAGGATGGAGAACCATCTATCATGCTAATGAACATCAAAAGAAAGCCAGAGTAGCCATACTTATATCAGACAAACTGGATCTTAAAACAAAGACTGTAACAAGAAATGAAGAAGGGCATTATATCATAATTAAAGGGTCTATCCATCAAGAAGGTCTAACAATTGTAAATATTTATGCCCCCAACTTGGGTTCACCAAAATATATAAATCAATTAATAATTAACATAAAGAAACTCATTGATAATAATACAATAATAGTAGGGGACTTTAACACCTCACTTATAGCAATAGACAGATCATCTAAGTAGAAAATCAACACAGCAACAATGGCTGAATGATACACTGAACCAGATGGGCTTAACAGATATATTCAGAACATGTCATCCTAAAGCATCAGCATACACATTCTTCTCAAGTGTACATGGAATATTCTCCAGAAGAGATCACAAACTGGGTCACAAATCAGCCCTCAACAAGTACAAAAAGTTCAAGATCACACCATGCATATTTTCAGATCACAATGCTATGAAACTTGAAGTCAACCACAAGAAAAAATTTGGAAAGACCCAATGCATGGGAGTTAAAGTACATCCTACTAAAGAATGAATGAGTTAACCAGGAAATTAAAGAAGAAATAAAAAAATACATGGAAGCAAATGAAAATGAAAACATGACAGTCCAAAGCCTTTGAGATGCAGCAAAATCAGTCCTAAGAGGGAAGTATATAGCAATTCAGGCCTACCTCAAAAAGCAAGAAAAGTCTCAAGTATACAACCTAAACTTACATGTAAAGGAGCTAAAAAAAGAAAAGGAAATAAAGCCTAAAGCCAGCAGAAGGGAAACAACAAAGATTAGAGCAAAAATATATGATATAGAAACAAACAAGCAAAAAAACCAGTAGAACAGATTAACAAAATTAAGAGCTGGTTCTTCAAAAGAATTAATAAAATTGATACACCCTTAGCCAGACTTATCAAAAAGAAAAGAGAGAGGACCCAAATAGATAAAATCACAAATGAAAGAGAAGAGATCACAACCAACACCACAGAAATACAATTATAAGAGAATACTATGAAAAATTATATGCCAACAAACTGGGCAGCCTGGAAGAAATGGACAAATTTCTAGAAACCTACAAACTACCAAAACTGAAACAGGAAGAAATAGAAAATTTGAACAGACCCATAACCAGCAAAGAAATTGAATCAGTAATCAAAAACCTCCTAACAAACAAAAATCCTGGGCCAGATAGCTTCCCAGGGGAATTCTACCAGACATTTAAAGAAGAGTTAATCCCTATTCTTCTCAAACTTCCAAAAAATGGAAATGGAAGGAAAACTTCAAATCTCATTCTACAAAGCCAGCATTACCTCAATTCCAAAACCAGACAAAGACCCCTCTGAAAAGGAGGATTACAGGCCAAATATCCCTGATGAATATGGATGCAAAATTCTCAATAAAATACTAGCAAATTGAATTCAACAGTACATTAAAAGAATTATCCACCATGATCAAGTGGGATTTATTCCTGGGCTACAGGGGTGGTTCAATATTCTCAAATCAATCAGTGTGATACACCACATTAATAAAAGAAAGGATAAGAATTATATAATCCTGTCAAAAGATGCAGAAAAAGCATTTGACAAAATACAACATCCTTTCCTGATAAAAACCTTCAACAAAGTAGGGATAGATGATAGATGGAACATATTTCAACATCATAAAGGCCATATATGAAAGACTCACAGGTAATAGCATCCTCAGTGGGTAAAAACTGAGAGCCTTTCCCTTTCGGTCAGGAAAAGATAAGGATATCCTCTCTCACCATTACTATTTAACATAGTTCTGGAAGTCTTAGCCTCAGCAATCAAACAACAAAAAGAAATAAAAGGCATCCAAATCGGCAAGGAAGAAGTCAAACATTCACTATTTGCAGACAGCATAATAATCTATGAAGAAAACCTGAAACACTCCACCAAAAAATTGCTAGAACTAATACATGAATTCAGCAAAGTTGTAGGATATAAAATCAATGTGCAGAAATCTACTGCATTTCTATACACCAATAATGAAACAGCAGAAAAAGAAGTCAAGGAATTGATCTCATTTGCAATTGTTTCAAAAACAATAAGATACCTAAGAATAAACCTAACCAGAGAAGTAAAAGTCTGTACTCTGAAAACTATAGATCACTTAAGAAAGAAATTCAAGAGGACACAAAGAAATGGAAAAGCATTCCTTGCTCATGGATTGGAAGAACAAACATTGTTAAAAAGTCTATACTACCCAAAGCAATCTATGTACATATTCAATGCACTCCCTATCAAAATACCACCAGCATTTTTCACAGAGCTAGAATAAACAATCCTAAAATTTCAATGGAACCACAAAAGACCCCGAATAGCCAAAGCAATTCTGAAAAGGAAAAACAAAACTGGAGGCATCACGATTCTGGATTTCAGGCTATACTACAAAGCTATAGTCATCAAGACAGCGTGGTACTAGCACAAAAACAGACACATGGATCAATGGAACAGAACAGAGAACCCAGAAATAAACCCACAACTATATGGTCAACTAATCTTCAACAAAGCAGGAAAGAAAATCTAAAGGAAAAGACAATCTCTTTAATAAATGGTATTGGGGAAACTGGATAGTAACATGCAGAAGAATGAAACTGAACCACTTTCTTACACCATACACAAAAATAAATTCAAAATGGATGAAAAACTTAAATGTGAAACAGGAAACCATCAAAATCCTAGAGGAGAACACAGGCAGCACCCTCTTTGACCTTGGCCACAGCAACTTCTTACTAGACACATCACTGGAGGCAAGGGAAACAAAAGCAAAAATGAACTATTGGGACTTCATCAAGATAAAAAGCTTCTGCATAGAGAAGGAAATAATCAATGAAACTAAAAGGCAGCCTAGAGAATGGGAGAAGATATTTGCAAATGACATATCTGATAAAGAGGTAGTATCCAAAAGCTATAAAGAACCTATCAAACTCAACACCCAAAGAACAAATAATCCAGTCAAGAAATGGGCAGAAGACATGAATAGACACTTTTCCAAAGAAGACATCCAGATGGCTAACAGACACATGAAAATATGCTCAATGTCACTCATCATCGAGGAAATGTAAGTCAAAACCACGATGAGATACCACCTCACACCTGTCAGAATGGCTAAAATTAAAAACACAAGAAACAACAGGTGTTGGCAAAGATGCAGAGAGGGGGAACCCTCTTACACTGTTGGTGGGAATGCAAACTGATGCAGCCACTCTGGAGAACAGTATGGAGGTTCCTCAAAAAGTTAAGAATAGAACTACCCTATGACCCAGCAATTATCTTATTAAGTATTTACCAAAAGGACACAAAAATACTGATTCAAAGGGATACATGTACTCTGATGTTTACAGCAACATTATCAACAGCAGCCAAATTATGGAAAGAGCCCGATTGTCCATCAACTGATGACTGGATCAAGAAGAGGTGGTATATATATATATATATAACATTACTCAGCCATCAAAAAGAATGAAATCTCACCATTTGCAACAACATGGATGGAGCTACATTGTATTATGCTAAGTGAAATAAGTCAGTCAGAGAAAGACAAATGCCATATGATTTCACTCATATGTGGAATTTAAGAAACAAAACAAATGAGCATAGGGGGAAAAAAGAGAGGCAAACCAGAAAACAGACTCAACTATAGAGAGCAAACTGATGTTATGGGGGGGGTGTTGGGTGAAAGAGGTGAAAGAAGTGATAGGGATTAAGGAATGCACTCGTGATGAGCACCAGATCTTGTATGGAAGTGTTGAATCACTATATTGTACACCTGACTAGTATTACACTGTATGTTAACTAACTGGAATTTAAATAAAAACTTTAAAACACAAACAAAAAATATGATGTCAAAGGAGTTAGAAGGAAATAACTATGATATTTCTTTCCTATTTCTTTTGAGATAGGCTTTTAAGCACAACTCTTGGAGCAAATATAAAAATAATAATTTTTTCGGGTGCCTGGGTGGCTCAGTTGGTTAAGCGACTGCCTTCGGCTCAGGTCATGATCCTGGAGTCCCGGGATCGAGTCCCATATCGGGCTCCTTGCTCAGCAGGGGGTCTGCTTCTCCCTCTGACCCTCCCCCCTCTCATGTGCTCTCTCTCTCTCTCTCTCAAATAAATAAATAAAATCTTTAAAAAAATAATTTTTTCTATAGAAAAATTAAGAATTTTTATGTACAAAATAACCATAAATAAAATGACCAACTGAGGAAATATTTACAAAATACAGAATGAATATATAGAAAACCTTTTAAATTAATTAGAAAATATGAACACTTCCATAAAGACATTTTAAAGAAATGGTATTTAGAAAATTTGATTTTAAAAAACGTTCACTGGAAACATGGAAACACAAGAAAAATTTAAAATTGTAATGCTAATTAAAGAGATGAGAATTAAGATAACAGTTTTCTCTATCAGATTAGTAAACAAATATCTACAGATTGTTTGGATGTGAAATAAATAACAGGAATAGATGCTATCAGTTGGAATGCAAATTGGGACACATTTCTTTAAAGCAATTAGACAATATGTCTCAAAACTTTAATTATGAAAAAATGCTATTGCCTTTTTACTTATACTAGGAGCTGTTCCAACCAGTAATTAGACAAGTGTCCAAAGATAGTATGGTGGGTGTATGTGTGTGTAAAATATGGTCACTGCAATGTTTTTCTAATACCAAAATATTTTAAATAAATGAAAGTATAAATTCTGGGGGTTTAATTGTAACATATTCCATTCATGTAATACTATTTAGCTGTTCAAAATATTGTTTAATATATTGATTTAGGGAAATATTAAGGTCTTCATGCTACAATGTTTAAAAAGCATGTGATAAAACTCCTAAATTCTGAATATTACTGTCTGAATTGCTATGTTACCTTTTTCTTATATCTGATTTAATTTTGTCTAGAAAGAATATTTCCTTTGCAATAAAACAGGAAAAAAGATGTGTACATATTTTAATTTTTCCCCCAGTTTAAATCTCAAGTTTTCAAGTGGTTCTCATATGTCTTGGATTGTGTTAATCTTTGCCTCTTACGAAATGTTTTTACTTATGTGCTTATTTTTATTTTTTTGAGACATTTATCTCCACATCTTCCTTAAGATAAATGACTCATTTTACATGTCTTCTCATCACTTGTTAAAATGTTAATTGCAAATCATCATCATCATCGTCATCATCGTTATCACCATTAAGGTTGAAGAAACCCCTTGCATAAATACACAAATATACTTCTATCATATAATAAGCTTTTGATTTTTTTTCTTTGTATAGGTTATATTTTTCAAAATACTTATTAGGTTTGTATTTAGCAAACTGCATTTTTACTGCAGAATTCAAGTTGAAAGACACAGATAAAATTCAAACATTTTGCAGTGCTATTTCTTAAGCAGCTGTTTTCTGTATTCTTTAGTCTCCATTAATAACCCTCTCTGTTTCATCAGATGCAAAGCATTTTCCTTTTGAGGCTTAAAAACATTTTCAAATACACACTAACATTATGCCACAAAAGCATTTTCTAATGAATAGCCCATGTTTTACAAGGTTTAGCATTTTCTTCTGTTGTGTATGTACAATGGCCATAGTAATTTATAAAGACTCCTCAAAGACATCTGTGAAAAACTGCTTTGTTAATGTATATCCACACTGCAGGCAATTTCCTCTCTATCATGTCAGCATTGTTGGAAATGTGTTAGAGGTTAGCTAGTAGGTCATCACTCATTCAGCTGGACTGTGGAGAGGAGAAGTGGCAGGACGGTGGTCCATGATATAAGACGGGCTGCAGTAGGACACCATGTAAAGTTATCTTCAAGTAGTTTTTGAAAGTTAAAAAAAAAATAAAACCTGGCAAACTGTGTCCCAGAGTGGCTGTATCCTTTTTTATATTCTCACCAGTTACGTATGAGTGATACATCATTTTCTTTGCATCCTCTCCAACATTTTGATGTTTTCAGTATTTTTAATTTTAGCCATTCTGATAGCTTATAGTTTGGCAGTTTCTTATAAAAACTAAACAAGAGATCTCCATATACCCAGAAATTGCACTCTTGGACATTTATCCCAGAGAAATAGAAATATATGTTCACATAAAAACCTGTACACAAATGTTCATGGCAACCATATTTGTATAATAGCCCAAATCCAGATGCAACCCAGGTGCCCTTCAGCAGGTAAACTGTTAAACTGGTACATCCAATCCATGGAATTCTACTCACTGATAAAAAAGAATAAACTCTTTTTTTTTTTTAAGATTTATTTATTTATTTATTTGACAGAGAGAGGCACAGTGAGAGAGGGAATACAAGCAGAGGGAGGGGAGAGGGACAAGCAGACTCCCCACTGAGCAGGGAGCCCGATGTGGGGCTCGATCCCCAGACTCTGGGATCATACCTGAGCAGAAGGCAGACACTTAACGACTGAGCCACCCGGGCGCCCCAGAAAGAATGAACTCTTGGCCACTTGGATGAATCTCAAGGGAAACAGAGTGAGTGGGGGAAAAAAACCATTCTTAAAAGTTTCCATGCTGTATTTTTCCGTTTATATAACATTCTTGAAATGACAAAATTATAAAAATGGAGAACAGATTAGTAGTTGCCAGTGTTTAAGGAAGGGGTGAGCACAAAAGGGAAGTGATTGTTGTTACAAAAGGTCAAGATGAAGAGTCCACATGTGATGTAAATATTTTATATTTTAACTGTGTCTTTGGATACATGAACCTACAGATGCAATAAATTTCATAGAACTAAACATCCACAATTAACCCATTGAGTAAAACTGTGAAAATGTCAGTACCCTGGTTGTGATATGGTACTACAGTTTTGTAAGATGTTATCATTAAAGGAATGTAGATAAAGTGTGCATGAAATCTCTCTGTATTATGTCTCACAACTGCATGGCACTGTACAATAATCTAAAAAGAGAAAGTTTAATTAAAATCAAGTTTAAAAGAGAATGATGACTCAATTATACATAAGTAGCTTATAAAGAGGTGATACATCAATTGCCAGATGTCCAGTATGTGGTGAGCCCTATGTCTTCCAGGGCTCACTCATGACTTTGTACATCATCTTGACCAGAATGAGAAGTTTTAAATTCTCAGTGAAGCTGAAATTAAACTATGACTCAGAGGCTCTGTTCAGCTTAACTCTTTCCTTACTTAGCTAGCCTTGTGTTTGCTGTTCAGTTTCATATTAATTACTTTATCAGACAGGATTCGATTAGGGAAGATAATATTTTTTTTTAAATCCCAGGGTTTTTTTAATTTAATTTTTACAAATTTTAATTGCCTCTAATTAAATAAAGGGAATTGTTTCCCCAACAATTCAAAGATGTGGGAAGGAAAAAGAGCATTGAATAATAAATAAACAAACGAAAGGCTGATACCTAGTGATACCCCATTCATAGAACAGGGGAGGATGAGCAAAGAAAGGAAATGGTGCATCCAGGATCCTGGACACTTGGTTCTGCTGTACTGGGGTTCTGCTCAGCCAGTCCTAGAACTGGGAAGAAAAAACCCAGCCTGTCAGCATTCAATTACAGTGGAGCTCCCCATGTGATCCACAAAAAAGAAGCAGTGTTTGAATTTGTGAATGTAGAAAGAAGGCAACTACTATCAAAGGTTCTTCTAGAAGCAAGGAGAGAAGAGAGAAATGTTTTTTTTCCCTTTCTTCCGCTCTTTCTTCTGATCTACCATGGTTGCTTCCTTCCTGCAAAGTCTAACAGCTGTCATGCGAGCTTGAGCAATGTAGTTTGTAGACTACCGGATCCAGTGTTATAGGCAAAATTTAGTAGAGATGGTGCATCTGAGGCTGAGGAAGAACAAGTGAAAAAGGGACAAGGTCACTTTTCACATTTATTTATTTATAAATAAATGTTGATAAAACAGAAATATTTAACTAATCCTACAAAAAAGGAGAAATGAGAAAAACTATGCCATCTTTTAGGTTCTATGTATTCATGCACAATTAATGTCACCATGAGGCTAGCATCAATACATATGTTTATTCATGTTGTTGAATACAACTTACATACAATTCCTCTACTGGATAAAAGCATATCTTCAACAGTTGTCTTCAAACATGGGAATATAAGACCTTAGGGAAACACAAAGACATTATAAAAACATGTAAGTCTGGATTAACGCTATCAATTTCCAAATATTCAACTTTTCTATGTATTTTTTTCTTAAAATTGATCTGTTTCAGAATGTTCACTCAAGAAATATGTAGCCTCATGTAGCATGCTTGTTCTGGTCATGGGAGGAAGTTAGTTCAGGATCCTCCTGTACTGCCATCTTGACCATTTTTTAACTGTACAATACAACAGACATTTTTCTGTTTTATATTTAACCATGTTTTTCAAATCTTACATATAATTTTGTTGTATGAGTGTGTGCTACTAATCTGTTAAAATATGTCGAGTAGTAAAATGTTTTGCAAATGTCTGTAATTATTGTTAGTTATTAAACAATACAAATGACCCAGGGTCATTATGAGCTTAACGGTTCTTGGTCAACATAAAAATTTGCCTATAAATGACTAATATATTGCAAAAGCAGTATGCATTCAAGCATTTGACATTCAACTAAGATAGTAATTCCAAGAAAAATTTAAATAAATTCTCTGACTCATGTTTTATTGCACATCCTAGACTGCTACATGAAAATATATACTCTTCTCTGCTACACTGTAGAGATAAACAAAAATTATTAAAATATTGAGTATTAAATATAAAATGATCCAGGGACAAGGGATTTATGGGGAATCTCTGTATTATCCTCTCAATTTTGTTGTGAGTCTGAGTCCTAAGACTTGGATTCTAAAACTAGGGATTGAGTCATGTAGGTTGCAGTTCAGGACCTTGAAACTCCAGAATTCCCAGAACTCTTTGAGTCTTCTACAAAATGTGTGTCACTATTCCCATTTAACACCTAGTGCTTCACTCCCATGACTTGAAAATTCAAGAAATGCTCATGTCTTGAAAAGATAAGGAGCGGTGTTCTCAGGTTCTACTCACAACTCCCCTCTTGGTTACCAAATACATATGAAGCATTAAGTCTCAGCAAAAATCATTGAGGAGATTTTCTGGTTCAGGTAAGGGTGGAAAGGATTATATGTCAAGGGACTGTAGGGCCAAGACAACATATACTAACATGAATGAGAGTAAGGGTGCTGAATCAAGAGAGACAGGCATAAAGTTGGATAATGATAAATTTATTGGCATAAAAACCCTACACCAGGACATAGGAATAAGTGATCTGCCAACACCCAGGAAGACGGGGCTAATATGCTACTAGAATGGCTCTTGATATTTTGAAAACATGATAACCCATACCAAAAGAGATAGAAAAGTTAGAATATCCATGGCAGGTTGTCAAAGAAAGAATAAGAAAGCTCATAAAAGTGGCAATGCTGAGATGACTATACTACGTAGGGTCTGAAAACCCACAACGTGCTATGTTCCATGAGCAGGTTGGATGGCACCCTTTACCAAAGTGACAAGGAGTGTCCTGGTGAGGGGGCACTAGCATCATTAAGAAGCTCAGTGGCAGCAGTCCTCCACATGCCAAGGCTGAATGTAAGTAAAGTGAAAGAACTTTTCTTCCTAGTTAGCAATGGGAATTCTAGGATCCCAAAATAATAGAGGTCAGAATGCAGCACTTAATCTTCAGAAGCAAAGTAGTGGTAATTATTAAAAATGAGTATGGGGAGCCTGGGTGGCTCAGTGGGTCAAGCGTCTGCCTTCAGCTCAGGTCATGATCCCCGGGTCCTGGGATCGAGCCTGCTTCTCCCTCTCCCTCTGCTGCTCCCCCTGCTGGTGCTCTCTCTCTCTCTCTCTCTCTCTCTGTCAGATAAATAAATAAATAATTTTTTTTAAAAAAAGGAAAAAAATGAGTAGGAAGCAGCCAGAGAAGTTTGACCTATAGAAAACTGTGAAGTTGGTTCCTAGAAGTACAACAGATGGGCAGCCAATAAGGGTATTACTTAATCTATACAAGCAAAAAATATGTTGACAATGGAATAGCTAATCAAGACCTAGGGCCATTTATCTGGGCAACCATATACTGGAGAAAGGGGACTACCCAAACATTTTGAGGACTACTACATTGTCACTGTTTCTGACAAATGCCTCTAGATAGCAGCTTTAGCACTGAGTTCTGAATTAGTAGAAATAAAAGCAAGGTTTTTGAGCCAGTCTTCCCAAAAGCCACCAGACAGGTCAATACATATAATTAAAATTCTTTGTAAATTGGGTGCATTCTGTTCCCTCCAGTACTGATACTAGGAATGTGGGCTATTATATTTAAGGCTAATGCTACACTGGGCTCAGCTCTTAAGCAGGAGATGAGACTAGGGTAAGTTATAATGCCAGAAAACTTACTATTCTTATGGAGATTCAACTACTTTTCTACTCAACTACTTTTCTAGAATAAGCCCTCTTTTGATTGTTGCAAGCTTTTTGTCAGAGTTTAGGTCTACAAAAGTTGACTCTAACAGTTTTCATTGTTTTTCTCGTTGCTTTTATGAATGGGCATATTTTGGAGTCCTGCACCATTTCCACTGATGTCATTCTGATTTTATTTTATAAGCTAATTTGTTATAGACCCTACCATAAATATGATACACGATGGCCATAAGAAAATGCACATTGGATTGTTTCCTGAAAAAAAAAATACCATAACTTGTTCACATTTTAAAATAATATAGATTTTTAAAAATTAGACAGTAAAACTTAAGTGGGCAAAGAGCAAAAAAGTGCTTTATAAAATATAATGTATTTCAGATGTTATAAAAGGGATGATAGACAATTGGTTGCATCAGGTTTTCATCAAAGATATTTGCCTTTTATAGCATGGATGTCAGTAAAGGAGACTGCAGAATTGACAGTTCCATAGGAGGTGTAAGTTGGGGGGTATCATGTTTTTTTTTTAAGGTTAGCTAATTAAATCTTTGGCTTAACAGTAAATTATTACTGACTCAGAAATGAAATCCATTTAAAAATTATGAATTCATATTTCAAAGGAGAATGTTAGAAGAATAGCAGCTTTCAGAAAAAATAAATAAAATATTAAATATTAAATATTAAAATATTAAATCCCTATATCTTCCACTTCTCAGGAAGGTTGATTAGGCTTGGGGAAAGCATCTCTTAAGGAAAGGTTATTTTAGCCACCAGCCAGAATACAACATTGAAGATCCTGAATCACTGTACAAGAGAGTCTGGCTAGAAATCAAATTTTCATTCTCCCTGCTTCACATATTTTATTCTTGTGAATGAAGCAATTTCAGCACAAACTCAAAGGGATATTTTATTAAGAGGATAAAAGGTTGTGCTGGACATTTGCCTGTCTGCTCTTGTATATATCCCTACTCTATCACTGGGAACAGTATTTCCCAAGATCCCTTGCAAGTGGCCTATCTTTCATCTATTGAAAAATTATCTTCAGGTTTCCACAATTACTATTTCAGGTAACTTTTAGAATAACACTGTCAATTTTTAACAAGATTCCATTTGGAGATTTGACTGTTGTTGAATTGAATTTATGGACTACTTTTTGGGGAAACTGATGTCTTTACAATATTAAGTCACCCTATTCACACATCCAGTTTATCTTTCCATTTTTTTCATCTTTTTTTTCTGTCATTTAGTAGAGTTTGATAACTTTCTCCACCACTTTCTTACACATATTTGTTTGATACTTTGTAGATGTTTTTCATCCCTCCCACCATTCCTCCCTCCCTTCCCTTTGCTTTCTTTTCTTTCTTTCTTTCTTTCTTTCCTTCTTTCTTTCTATTCCCTTTTTTTTTTTAAAGATTTTATTTATTTATCTGACAGAGAGAGACACAGCGAGAGAGGGAACACAAGCAGGGGGAGTGGGAGAGGGAGAAGCAGGCTCCCCGCAGAGCAGGGAGCCCAATGCGGGACTCGATCCCAGGATCCTGGGATCATGACCTGAGCCGAAGGCAGTCACTTAACCAACTGAGCCACCCAGGCGCCCTCTATTCCCTTTTTTAAATAGCATCCTTTTTTTTCTTCCATTTCCTAAATGTATAGACAGCAACTAATTGTTTTATCTTTAATTATATCTGGCAGCTTATTGCTCTTTAGTTTTAATACTTTGTAAGTTATTTATCTACATTTTTCTAGGAAGATGATAATATCATCTATAATTAACATTTTTGCCTCTGTCTGTCTCTTCTCTGTTGTCACCACTTCCTCACTGCGTTATTTGTATTCAACATTCAATACATAATTGCATAAAATAGTAATGCCATCCTGGGCTTTCTGGTCTCATTTCTGATCTTATGGAGAAGGCACCTAAATTTCAGAACACAGTATAATGATTGCTGAAGCCTTCTTTGATATATGTTTTCCTAATATAAACATATTTTTCAATGAAGATAAATTCCACTCTTACTTTTGGATTTTAAAATTATCTTAAGGGCACCTAGGTGGCTCAGTCGGTTAAGCATCTGCTTTCGGCTCAGATCATGATCCCGGAGTCCTGGGATTGAGTCCCACATCAGGCTCCCCACTCAGTGGGGAGTCTGGTTCTCTCTCTGCCCTTCACCTTGCTTGTGCTCTCTCTTACTCGCTCGCTCTCTCTCAAATAAATAAGTAAAATATTTTTTAAAATAAAATTATCTTCAACATAAATTTGTGTTGAATTTTAAAAATAGTTTCCAGTATCTAATTAAATAACTATACAAATTGAATCCTCACATTTACTGAAATATATTAATAGTTACTCTGTTGTTAGAGAATTCTTATTCTCTTAAATAAATCTTAATAGATGTTGGAATTATATTCTTTTAATATATCTCTGCAGTAATTCTGTTTTATTTTTTGTATTTTTGAATATTTGCTAACAGGTAAGGTTAGTCTATAGTTTCTTATTCTCTTGTGTCCTTGGCCAATTGGAGTAGCGGGGTTATATGAATTTAAAAATAAGTTGAATTCTATCTCATGGCTGGAGAGGAGATAAGGAAATATTTGTAGTGACATCCTCACCTGGCTCCTTAGGCTGCAATTAATGGCCCTTTTGGATTCTCCTGAGCTCCCTCTTCCTCTTATTTATGATTTCCTGGTGTGAAACAACAGTCCCATATTTTGCAGCAGTCTACTCCATGTGCCTTTTGGTGGAATTCCTACCATCACTTTTATACATCTACTACTTTGTTTTTTAGGAAACCATTGCAATTTTCAGTGTTTCATGCTTTCCCATTTTTGTTTTCAAACAGTTTTACAACCATTCATTAAAGAATATGTTTTCCATTATTTATGATAGTTACTATTAAAGGGATTCTCATCACATTTAACATAAAGCAGAATCTTTAATTTTTTTTTTTATTTGCGAGAGAGAGAATGAGAGACAGCATGAGAGGGAGGAGGGTCAGAGGGAGAAGCAGACTCCCCGCCGAGCAGGGAGCCTGATGCGGGACTCGATCCCGGGACTCCAGGATCATGACCTGAGCCGAAGGCAGTCGCTTAACCAACTGAGCCACCCAGGCGCCCCAAAGCAGAATCTTTAGAGTAGCTTTCAGGGCCCTATCTAATCTGGTTCTGTCCAGATATCCAAACTTATCTCCAAACCTTTCTTCTCAGTTACTCATTCAGTGACAGCTACACCATCTTCCTTTCTGCTTCTTCACTTGCTAAACAAGATGCATTTCAAACATTGGCGTTTGTGAGTGCCGCTACCTGCAATGTTCTTTACCTAATCTTTTTGTTTGTTTTTTGATCTTGGTTTAAAGGTTACCTCCTTAGAGTATTATTACTCTCAAATCGTCATGTAAAATAGCACCCTTTATCACTCTGTTTTCCTACTGTTTTATCTTTCTTTATTGTACTTACCATCAACTGACATTCTGAAATAGAAATATATTTATTTGATTTTTTCCACTTAATTAAAAGGTAAGCATGAAAGCAGGAAATTAGTTTGTTCTGGCCATTCATTGGTGTTTTCCTACTAACTTCAGCATGTCCATATATATGAACTCAACTACATTACAAAACTATCAAAAAGCTCAAGACAGATTACTTAAATTCAAGGAAGATATGGTGAAACATTAGAAAATAAAGGAAATATGATGTCAGAGAACTTATATACTATCACAGGCACTAAGTGATTTGGCTAAATAAGTAAATAAAAAAGGGAGCTTTAGTTTATGCCTAGGACACATTTTACAACAGAATGTTAAAACTCCTAGGTTATAAAAGTTAACAGTGAAATAATTCAAAGAACGATTAAGTTATATTTCAGAATTAGTACCCACAGGAGGTTAAAGTACACATTAATATCATAAAGCTTTAGAAGTCCAATAGTTATCTGAAATACATAACATAGGAAATTGAGAACATACCTATTGTCTAAAAGCATTAAAATTATTCATTAATTTAAAATATTTAGACTTTCTACTGACTCAGATAATGTTTGGTGTAGAGTTGACTTCCAAGCTGCTAGTTTGTGACACCTATTATGTTCTTTTAGGGGACACCTCTACCATTCATGCTATTATTACCATTATCATCACTCCAATTGCTATAGCCAATCCTGCTATTATTATTATTATTTTTATTATGTTCAAATACCAACATAGAGTATATCATTAGTTTTTGATGTAGTGCTCAATGATTCACTAATTGCGTATAACACCCAGTGCTCATCACCACATGTGTCCTCCTTAATACCCATATTATTATTAATAATAGTGGTACTGTTTTTCATATCTTGCAATTATATAAAGGTTGTGCAAGAAATAATCACTTTCTTATTATTTATTTTCTATCACTTAGTCTGATTATTTTACCATTCATGATATAATCTTAGAAACAAGTACAGTATAACATGAAGACAAATAAAGTTTGTGGGAAAACAAAATATTTTGCAACCAGACTTCCTTATCTTATAATATGGTAAAATTCTTTGTGACTTTTCAGGATTCTGTCAAAAGAAGATTTTCTAAAACTGATTTAGAATATATTGTATAACTCCAAGATTGTAACAGATATCATTCTAATGGCATTTAATTTCATCTGTTAGAAAAAAGGAGGAAAAATGATGAAAAGGAATGAATAAAGAAATATAATGCAATTTTATAATAATGCAAAAGCTAGAAGCAACCATGCCATGAATTTCATCATTGCTGAACAGGTTTGCCTTCACAGAAGATATGACATACACCACAGTTTTCCATTTTTTTTATACCAACAAATTGCCTTCAGTTTAATAAAGCATTTTTTAATCACCCTCTCTGTGCTCAGCAATTCATTTCTATACCCAGTGATCCAAAAGACACTGATTCCTTACTCCCTCTACATTCATTTCTTGGACCCAATCATTATAAAATCTTGACAAATATGTGCCACACCCACATCAAAAGTATTTTGTCTTTAACCCATTGTCATTGCCACTGCACTAATTTAGATCTTTCTTATCTCTAGCCTGGTGTGGACTAATAACAACTGGTCCTGCTGCTTCCAGTCTTTTGCATCCAGGACAAAGTCACTTTGTCACCGAATCTATATATCTTTCTGTTTATCTTAGAATGAGAAGATTATATGGAACCATTCTACCTTCCCTCTGTATTTATTTTTTACTAAACTGTGAATACATTCACTGCACAATACAACTTCTCAGTTAAGATGATGACCTTCTTATTGATTACAATATTAGTGAAGACATCAGTCTACTGTCATGTTTCTCAAACTTGAACATACATCCAAATCCACAGGAAGGCTCGATAAACAGACTGTTGGGCTCTTCTGCCAGTAGGTTTAGGTCTAGGTAGAGTCATACCCTCCTCTGTATTCCGCAAATGCTTTGGTAAAGTATAGACTGTACTTGAAAACTTTTAAAGTCAATAAATTCTTGGCTAGGTTAGTATTAATTAGCTGTAGTTACTTAATTACATTTTAATAGTTTTTCTTCTCTCTATTAACAACTTCCCTGCATCTGATAGAAATTTTTATTTTCTAGCATTTTGAAATCAGCCTTCTTTATTTTCAAATATTGATATAGGCTTTCCTTTTTATGACCACTGGTTTTTTCAGATCACATTCATTGGTAGGGAGGAGAGGTTTTATAGTTAAATACTGTTTTTTTAACGAAGACTTATAACGTGTTTATCTTGGCAAAGTTTTTTACGTTGCCTATCTTATTATATTAAGTGATTGTTTTCAGTTAAAAATGGTATTATTCAAAAGTTAGATGTAGTAGTTTACAAAGACTATGGTGTGTTTACTGCCGCCATCTTCAGTAAGTACAACTAGTCTGAACCTAAATGCAGTGTTAAAGATTCCAAGGTAATTATCACTGGCTGTTTTCATTAACCTTCAAAGAAAGAAATCTCTCTTATTGGTGAGTATATATTGTCTTTAAATATATTCTCCGTTAGTTTACATATGTTTTTAAAGTGATGTGATTGGAAAATGGGCACTGGGCAGTGATGCAAGGTTTTATTGCAAAATGTATAAAAATGCTGAAGCAAAATGGCATCTGGCTATAGGACTATAGGATGATAAGTACCCTGATACTTATCATCAGCTGGCGTTGTTTATTCGGTGTGTTATATGCAATACATTTTAAGAATCTCTTAAAGCTTACTTTGGCTTACAAACGTGGGATTTTTATACATCTGATTATTGTAAATAGCTATTGAATGTCATTCTCTATTTCAGTGACAGTATTTCTAGTCTGAATTAATTTAGAAGGGTATTGAACAAAATTGAATTTTGATAAATTACTTATGAAATAACTTGTAAAAAGTCCATGAGAGATGACTGACCTCTTTCAAGGTAGGAAATATTTCTCAGTGTTCAGTTCATAAGATTCATAAAGTTAAGAAAACAATAAAGTTAGCAATGACAAGTTAGCAATGACTCAATGACAAGCCATTGCATAACATGCTGAATATTTGAAAAAATTTTAAATACGAAATATTTTAAGTTACAGAGCAAATTATTCTTTGGTTCTTCCTTTTGATGAGCATATTATTATTTTTACTATGGTATTAACTAAAAGATAATGAGATGTTACAATCAGCAAATCTATCTTCAAATATTAAAAATTAGTTCTTGGGGTGCCTGGGTGGCTCAGTTGGTTAAGCGACTGCCTTTGGCTCAGGTCATGATCCTGGAGTCTCAGGATCAAGTCCCACATCAGGTTCCCTGCTCAGCAGGGAGTCTGCTTCTCCCTCTGACCCTCCCCACTCTCTTCTCTCTCTCTCAAATAAATAAATAAAATATTTTTAAAAAATAAAATAAAATAAATAAAAATTAGTTCTTGCAAAGGCCAAAAAAACAAAATAAACAAGTGGGATTACATCAAACTAAAAAGCCTCTGCACAGTAAAGGAAACCATCAATAAAATGAAAAAACAACCATCCAAATGGGAGAAAATGTCTACAAATCATATATCTGATAAGGGGTTAATATTCAAAATATATAGAACTCATACAAATTAATTGCCACCCATAAAAGAAATCCAATTAAAAAATGGGCAGAGGATTTAAATAGACATTTTCAAAGAAGACATACAGATGGCAAACAGTTACATGAAAAGGTGCTCAACATCACTCATCATCAAGGAAATGCAAGTCAAAATCACAATAAGATCTCACTTCACAACTGTTAGAATAGCTATTATCAAAAAAACTAAAAAATAACCAGTGTTGGTAAGGATGTGGGGAAAAGGTAACCTGTGTGCACTGTTGGTGGGAATGTAAATTGGTACAGCCACTGTGGAAAACAGTATGACAGTTCCTCAAAAAATTTAAAATAGAACTGTCATATGAGCCAACCATTCCACTTCTAAGTAGCTTCTGAAGAAAACAAAAACACTAACTCAAAAAGATACATGAACCCCCAGGTTCGTTGCGGTGTTAGTTACAGTAGCCAAGACATAGAAGACAGCTATGTCTATTGATGGATGAAAAGATAATTAAGATGTGCCACACACACACACACACACACACAATTACACACAGGAATATTATTTAATCACTGAAAAGAAGGAAATTTTGCCGTTTATAACAACATGAATGGACCTTGAGGGCATTATGCTAAGTGAAATAAATCAGACAGAGAAAGACAAATACCATATGATCTTACTTATATGTTGCATCTAAAAAAAAACCTTACTCACATACCTCTGAAACAAATAATGCAATATATGTTAAGAAAAAAAAAAAGAAGAAGAAGGTAGCGGCAGGGGAAGAATGAAGCGGGGGAAATCGGAGGGGTAGACGAACCATGAGAGACGATGGACTCTGAAAAACAAACAGGGTTCTAGAGGGGAGGGGGGTGAGGGGATGGGTTAGCCTGGTGGTGGGTATTGAGGAGGGCACGTTCTGCATGGAGCACTGGGTGTTATGCACAAACAATGA
The DNA here is from genome assembly GCF_054177405.1 of Leptonychotes weddellii. Taxonomy (NCBI): domain Eukaryota; kingdom Metazoa; phylum Chordata; class Mammalia; order Carnivora; family Phocidae; genus Leptonychotes; species Leptonychotes weddellii. The sequence goes on along the minus strand of NC_138374.1, from coordinate 41,972,959 downwards.
ATCATGGAACACTTCATCTAAAACTAATGATGTAATGTATGGGGATTAACATAAGAATAAAAAAAAAAATCACACACAAAAAAAAACCTTACTCACAGATAGGGAGAATAGATCAGTGGCTGTGAGAGGTTAGGGGGTGGGGGTGTGAAATGGGTAAGGGGATCAAAAGGTATAAACTTCCAGTTATAAAATGAATAAGTCCTAAGGATGTAATGTACAGCATGGTGACTAGAGTTAATAATACTATATTGTATATTTGAAAGTTGCTAAAAGAGTGTATCTTAAAAGTTCTCATCACAAGAAAAATAATTTTTGTTACCATGTATGTTAACTAGACTTACTGTAGTGATCATTTTGCAATATATACAAATATCAAATCATTATGTTGTATACCTAAAACTAATGTAATGTTACATTTCAATTATACCCGAATAATTTTTTTTTTTAATTTTTAAAAAGAAATGAAACAGCCTGGTCAAATATTTGTTCATTATAATTTTAGTAAGAATTTCCAAATTATTTCCAAAAAAAGATTACAGCAGCTTTTCCTCCTGGCAAGAATATATGAAAATGTGCATTATCTCATATTCTCATTAACAGTTCTTTTTTATCCATCCAAACATATACTTAGTGAGGGTTTTCCAAAGTCTAGACATTATGGTAAGCCCTAAGAATTAACAAGTGGAGAGATAGATATTAATTATAAATATAAAGTTGCCACTTCAATAATAGTGCAATGTGAATTTTCAAGATTCCAGTAATGTACAAATTAGTAGAAATACACTCAGTCAGGGAGGATAGTTAAGGTGTCCCTGAAGTGGTATATTGTGTATATTTTTTAATTGTTAATCAGATGAGCAAAACAATATTTCATTTTATTTTTGATTCTCATTTTTCTTGATTACAATAAGATGAACATCCTTTCATAAATTTAAAAGCCACTTCTATTTACCACAGTGAATTGTTTGATAATATATTTGATCCATTTTTCTAATGAGCTATATAAAATTTTAATATATTTTTTCATTTTTGTTATTTCAATATATACTCTATATTAATCATATTTTGTAAGTTGCAAGCTTTATCTTCGTTATCTTTGGATTGTTTAACTTTATTTATGGTAGTTGTTAAAAGGTTAAGGTATTAAAAAGTAAAACATGTCTTTCTAAGTCATCTTACATATTAAAATATTTGCTTTCCTTCTTCTAATATATTTTATTATTCTTGTTTTATTTTTTGTGGTGTAAAATAGACAGCAAAATGTATTTTTGCCTAACACATTTAACTGGTCCAAAAATTGATTGAATACTTTATTATTTTACCAAGAATTAATGTTTGGTCTTTTTAAAAATAGAACATTAAATTCCCAGCATATTTTGGATCATCTAAGCTCCAACCATCATCCCCATAGGGAAAAAAAAAAATCCCAGCCATTTCTCTTAGGATTTTCTAGAAGTGAACTCTGTAGTAGCAGAACTTTTAGAAATGGCCCCAATATTCCACATCACTTCATCCCTGGAACCTGTGAAGTCATGAGATATCACTCTCTATGATTGTTTTATATGATATTCCACAGTTGACCTTAAAAAGACATGGATCTGATTTAATCACACAAACCCTTTGAAGTCAGAGAACTCTCTCTGACTATTAGCAGAATCTGAAGGTGAAGAGGAGGCACAAACGGTAGACAAAAGAGGGAGTTGGAGAAATTCTCAAAGCAAGGTCGACCTGAAGCACCACTGTTCATTTAAAGATAGGAATAGCCATGAAAGAAGGAATACAAGTGGCTTCTAGGAGCAGACAGCATCCTTTTACCAATAGCCAGAACAGAAATCAAGTTTCAGTTCTACAATGGCATGGAAGTGTGTTCTACCAACAGCATTAATGAGTTCAGAATTAGATTCTTCCCCTGAGCTACCAGTGTTGTGAAACCCTGAACACAAAACCCAGTTGAACCAGTCAGACTTCTGACCTACAGAAGAGTAAAAGAATAAGTTGTTGTTTTATGTCACTAAGTTTGATAAATTGTCATGCAGATATAGAAAACTAATACAAAGTTTCTATTTCTAAATGATGTTCTTGTATAAGTACTTATCTATTTCAGCTAGTTTTGGTAAACATTCTACTATTATGATGATAAGATTTAATATATTTAGACCACTCTCAACAAATAGTCTTCTATCCTCCCAATTTAGTTATTATTTGCCTCACACTAATGGTCAGTCCTTCACCTGTTCACAGCATGCATAACACCCATTCTGTGTACATCAATCACAGGGAAAGTGTTTTTCAGAAAGATTCTTGTTTTCCAGCTCTTTTTGCTTCCTCATGTCTCTCCTCTCCTATATCTGGATTTTGAAGTTACTTTCTATTTTGTAGCCATAATTAAGTCTTCTGCTTTAGTTTTGTGGATTCTAAAATTTGAAAACCAATAAAGAGTATGGTTTATTCCTCTGTAAAATCTATGTATTACAGAACCAAGATGTGTATTTGTAGTATAATTCTTTCCTTGAAGATCCATGCCATTTTTTTTTGTACTAAAGGGAGAATAGTCCTACATACAAATATAAATTTATACTTCCCTTTTACCATCCATCAGGTGCTTCTATGTGTATATATATTTTTTCCATACCTTAAATTTCTCCCAAGGTCTATTCTATATGTTCCATTAATTCCCCTTATTTGTGAAAAATGTGCTCTCTTCTACTTTTTGTCTGCCTGGATCATTCTGAACAGCTTGTCCTCTAAGTATAACTATTTCTGGTTACAGAACATTCCTTAGCTACAGAGATAAATGCATTTTTTCCTGGATATAAATTTTCATTTTTTGTTAAATTCTTTGTTCTACTGGCTTATGCACTGAGGAATTTTAGATAAACATTCTGATTCTTTACATGTAGAAAATGCCTTTGTCCTGACCAAGACCAAACTGCAAGTTGGCTGGTTGTTGAATATTTTATTTTGAAAATTGTTTTTTCAAATATCGTTTTCAGTCCATCTGATGAAGTAGAAATTTTGAAAAGTCTTTTAGTCACAAAGTAATTGAAATGCATAAGATATAAAGTTGTAGTGCCAGACTGGAAGGGAGGCAATATGAAAGGGACTAGACCCATTGATCTGAAAACAGAATTGGAAAATTACAAGAGAAATTTCTCCAATGCAAGTCCAGTGAATGATTCTGAGACTCAGTGTATTTTTGGATATTGTAAGAGGCTGATATGAACACAAGTTTATTGGTGTTCTCTGGTTCCAGATAGAAACAAATTTAAATCCTCTCAGAATGATATTCCAATTAAGGTCTGAGTTACTTCTACATAATAAGATTAGTAAACATGAATTCACAATAAAAGATGACAAAACACACAAGCAAAGAACCCATCATTACCAACAGCCAGTTAAACAAAAAAGATTTAGATCTTGCCAAGAAAATCAGATATTATATTTATTAGGTAGAGATAATGTAACTATATATCAAATGTTTAATATGTAAATGGTGGAATCACAAAATAGGTCAAAGAACTATAGACTGTTAAAAAAACAAGCTAATTTGAAGGAAAATAATTTTAGAAATGAAAACAAATTTTGAAATGTAAAAATCAACTAATGGATCTCAGCTTCTAGTTAGGACATAAATGGATGCAAAGGACATTCACACACATGGAAACAATTAGAAAATTTAGAGGAAATAAAATATTTTTATTTTTGCATTCCATTTTATCTCCTCTTATAAATGTTTTTGACAAAATAAATGTACTTTTCTCCAATATAACAAAATCCTATGGGAAATAGCCAGAGCTGGTTTATCAGTAAGAGAATTCTGTTGTGAAGGGGGCAAAGCAATAATAATATGTGACTTCTTTCTCAGTGCCAAGATGGCAACTTTGTGGCTACATTCCACTAACAAAGAAGAAAAAAAAGAATGAAAGACTTTTATGGTGCAGTCAGTTAAGTGGCTGAATATTGATTTGGGCTCAGGTCATGATCTTAGGGTCCTGGGACCCAGGCCCATGCCAGGCTCTGCGCTCAGTGGGGAGTCGGCTTGAGGATTCTCTCTCTCCCTTTCCCTCTGCCGCTCCCCCTGCTCTTGTGCTCTCTCTCACTCTCAAATAAATCAATAAATCTTAAAAAAAAAAAAAGAACTCTCTCTAGATCCTTCTATCCCATTGACCATTTCTAACAGCAAGGAATGCTGAGAAATATAGTTTTCATTCCACAGAGGCACTGAGGCAATTCAACAGGAGAAGGTCCTTCTCAAAAATGAGGCTTAATGTGATAAACTTTGACCCCTTTCTTGTAGCATAGAAAAACAATTAATTTATGATGGATCATAGACTTAAAGTCTAATTTATACACATTTTAAAAGTCACATAGGAAATTTTTTTCAAGATCTTTGATTGTGAAAGATTTCATAGATGACCCAAAAATCATTAAGCACAAGATAAAACAAAAAGATAACTTGGACTTCATTCAGATTAAAATGCCCTGCTCATCAAAATATGCTGTTAAAAAAATAAACAGGCAAACTGTAGCTGGGGAGAAAATATTTGCAATCCATGTTCACATGGACAAAAGAATAAATAAAATCAAAACAAATAAACAAAAAATGAAACACAGTGGACTAAATTGTCAAGCTCATAAATAGACCTACACCTAAGTGGAAAGTGGGTATAAAATAATTTGGATTTATGGGTCAGTCAACATGCTTGGAACATTTAATAAATTATTCAGGGATAAATTGTATCCATATAGAAGAGAAGTTAGACATTTGTTCTCCTATTCCTCCTGAAATAGAAGCAGTTGTTGCCTTTATCCTATTCTTATTTATTGTTGTGTTATTACTACTATTTCAGCTTAGAAAGAAGGTTAATGCATATACTCTACCTACAATTTAAAATAAATGTTATGATTTTTGTGGAATCATAAAGTTCTATTAAATTGACATGCTAGTTTCCATCTGAACTCTTTTTATAAACATTTAGGTAGTGGTCAGTCTTTTTCTGTTATGAAGAATGCTTTTATAAATATCCTTGTATAATATTTATACTATGTCCAATGGATACGTAGAAAAAATTCCTGCAAACAAAATAGCAGAATCAACTGGATTTGCCTTTAAATGTCAGGCAAGATTACCCTCTTTTCCAAAAATATTACCAAAATTTTGTATTATCTATTTATGATGCTGACCAGTTTATTACCTAATAATTGGACTCTCCTTTAAATTTTTTTGAATTTTAAAAATTATGATCTATTTTTATGTCCTTTATTTTGTGAACTGTGATGGCGTGAGCTGCTCTGGGTATTTTCTCTGTCCCTCCAAATCAACTTTCCATCTTTTTCTTCCATGTTCTATGTCATGTGTACCAACAGTTGGGTTTGACCCAAAGGAGGCAATGGCAGAACATTAGAAGATGAATGGTCCTGGTATTTATTCCCCAGCTTCCCCCCTGAGGGGAATGACAGGCTAGCTGAATCTCTTTGCCAAAGACTAAAGCTACTGTCAGAGTACCCTCTCCACATGGCTGCTCCCTCTGGGTTTCAGTTACTGTATTCTCCTCTTACCCATAGAGTCCTGGAGGGAGTAACAAATTCAAGCTGTTGTTAGGTGTACAGTTTGTGGTTCCCATAATGCTGCCACACCTTTGTAAATAGTCTCTTTAAATAAATTATAGAATGTGAGGATTTCTTTTCTTTCCTAACCAAGCAGCTTATGTATTTGAAGAACACATCGTTCATCTCTTTGTTAAGAGGTGTTATTGATTAAATTGTGTCCATAAAAAAGATATGTTGAAACCCTAACCCTTGGTATCTGTGAATGTCATCTTATTAAGAAATAACATCTTTGCAGATGTAATCAATAAGATGAGGTCATTAGAGTGAGCCCTAATCCAATATGGCTGTGACTGGTGTCCTTATAAGAAGAGAAAAAGTGGGGTGGGTGCCTGGGTGGCTCAGTTGGTTAAGCGGTTGACTCTGATTTCAGCTCAGGTCATGATATCAGGGTCATGAGATGGAGCCCCGGAACAGGTTCAGTACTCAGCACAGAGTCTGTTTATCCCTTTCCCTCTGCCCCTCCTTGCTCTTGTACACACACTCTCTCTCTCAAATAAATAAATAAACAAAATTTTAAAAAACAAAAACCAAAACAAGGACAAAAAGAAGAGGAAGGGTGCCCTCTGAAGGCAGAGACACACAGGGGAGTGCTGTGTGATAGCAGAGGCAGAGATTTGAGTGACGTGTCTATAAGCCAAGGATGATCCAAGGATCACTGGCCACCACCAGAAGCTGGAAGAGACAAGGAAGGAGTTCACCCAGAATATCCAAGGGAGCATGGCTTTGCTGACATCTTGATTCTGGACTTAAAGCCTCCAGAACAATATTTCTATTGTTTATACCTCCCAGTCTGTGGTACTTAGTTACAAAAACCTTAAGAGAAAGCTGAGAAGGATATAGGATAACACAACAGTAGTCTTTGCTATGTGATGTCATCATGATCACGCAAAGTATTACACTATTGGCTTAGGACAAAGTGTATATAGTATGGAAACCTTCAAAAAATCAAGAAACTGTGGCACTTAGGCACAGTATTAACTACAGTCTTTCTACAAAAATGTGCAATCCTATAGAAGTAGATGACTGTGACTATTAAACAGAACAGAAATGGAAACTTGTTTTTGAAAGTTTTGAAGGAGTCACTTATTTCCTATAATTTTGTTGGAAAATGTGTTCATCAGCCCTGAACATGATTATAAGGTTTGTAGACTTGTGGTGTTAAGGGTTTAACTTTGCCAAGACTCTTCTAAGAAAAGAGAAGTGGTAGGGAAAGAATCTCTAAAATAGGAGGTTGGATATTTGACCCAATGGATGAAGTTGAGCCTACTTTGCAAATACGGTCTTGTGCAAGGTTGGAACTTGAGTGATGCAAACCAAGCACCTGGGGAACACAATTTAAGGAGGTACTCACTCTCAGGTGCCAACCCTACACTTGCATGATACTAAGAGTGAATGAGTGCTTCCTTAAATTTTAGCACACTATAAAACTTGGAGGAAAAATATATAAATCTTGGCTAAATTGATAAGCCTTAGCCAAATTTAACACATAATCATAGACGACATAGACTTCTATGGTCAAGAGACTAATTGCTCCTCTACTTTTCTGGCTTGAAACTCTCTATTTGTTATGGCTGAGAACAACCCTTGACCTCTACCACTCTGGGATCTCCTCACTCTCATCAATATCAGGGAAAGAGATTCTGTTGCAACATACTCCATACTGATCTTCAACCTAAAGAGAACAAGTACCAGGGACAGTATGACAGTAAGATGTCATATAAAATCCCACCAGAAGTCATCCCTATAGGCAAGACAATAATCAGTTCAATTGATCAAGCAGACCCAAAGCAGATGCATCTCCCGGAGTTGTTAGTTTGGCTTACCATATGTTCATAGATCTAACCAGTGAGGAGACAACAAGTGCAAATGGACTTAGTTTATTATTCATGGCACGGGATGTACGTAGCAGAGCTTCATGTCTGCATTGGTTCCTCTTGACCCCAGTTCTCACTGGGGTGACGCAGGCATCATGCACACAGTTCTTAGAAAAGCCCTAATCCTTTAAGGGCACTGCTCGCAAATACGCCTAGCCTTTGTCTCCAAGGGAAGACATTACCTTTATTATCTTGACCACAAAACTGATCTGCCCTCTGACCCAGAGGAAGACACTATCTGTAGCTTACATACAAAGACAATCCTAGATATGTAGATAAATTACAGAGAATTGTCTCCTAAAAGAAAATATTACCTATCCAATAGATATAAGTAGGATTTCTACCCCTAGCAATTGCAGAGCTTGTTTAGTAAGAAAATGTCCAAGGTGGTCATGAGGGCAAGGGTGGTAGCTGTGCGGGGGTCTACAAAGTGGATTTTTCCTTAAAAAGTCTGATTTGACTATGAAATTCACTTATTGCCCAACCTTCAAAAGCAGAGGCCAACTGAGCACTCCCTCATCAGCTCCCATACGAGAACATTTACTGGGGAAAACAGCTGGTAGGTTGGTGACATTAAATCCCTTCCATCCTGGAGATGGCAGTGATGTTTCCTTACAGGGACAGACATATTCCAGGTGTGAATATGCCTTCCCTGACTGAATCCTTTTGCCAGTGCCCCTATCATGGATTTCCTGAATGCCTTAGTCATCACCATGGTAATCTACACAGCACTGCCTGCATGACATGCCAGGATAAACTTATTCACGTGGAATTCACTAGTGTTACCATGTACTCGAATGCAAAAAAGAGTTGAGAGGTAAAACCCTGCAGTGTTGGAATTTTTTCCAGAAGAATGAAGTATATACCTTGAATCAGCATCCAATATTTGGAGTCAATCCTTTTAGTTAGGATACACAGGTGCAGTAACCAAATGGAGGTGGTTATTACACTAGTAACCTCCTGAAATAATTTTTAACTCTTATACAATCAACCTGGGGATCAATGAATTTGGAAGTCCTAGAATGCCTAGGAAAATAATACTTCCTCCAGAAAACAAGAGTTATGATCATAACTGGAAACTGAATGTACTTGTTGGGTATTTAGGGTTTTTCATGTTGTTCATTCAACAGGCATGAAAGGGAGATTACTCTAGGGTAATCAGGATGATTAACCCTGATTTCCAAAGGTAACCAATGGGTGAAAGGATGATTGACCTTGAAGATCAGGGGACTTACTGAACACCTCTAATATTCCCTTGCCCAATAATCATGATCATTAGTAAACTTCAGCAGCTTGGTAAACACAGATCCATAAAATACTCAGATACAGCAGGAACAAAGCTTTGGTAAAAAATTCCATCTGGCCAGAATGCTGAGAAATTAAAGAAGTCATGGAATCCCCTTGAAAAAGAAAGCTATAATTATCAGCCTATACTTCATGACTAGCTACAGAAGTGAAAACAACAAAAGCCATGTCTTATCATTTCTGTTTCCTTCATTTTATCTTAAGTATCTATTGAAGAGCACTAGAAGTGACTAATATTTTAGGATCCAAGTAGCAGTATGACAAAATAGATAATAGACTATTTATAATGTGGTAACTGATGGGGTCCCTATGTGTTCCATGTTTGACTGGTACAAGTTTTTTTTTTTTTAATTCTGGATAAAAGAAATTAGTGGATTTTGAGGGGTAAGTTGGGGAATATTGCTAGATTTCTTGAGTTTTTTCCCCCATATTCACTTTTCACCCATATCAACTTCATTGTAGGGGCTAGGGGAATGACTTTTATGGACAACTTTATAAATTCTCCTGCCCTTTATCTTCTGACTGAGTCTGGCCAGTGGAAGGCACTGGCAATATATCAGAGGGCTGAAGAAGAGAGAGACTGAGATATTTAATCCATGGCCCCATTCCTCTGAGGTTGCCACACATTAGTTTTATCTCAGTTCAATGTGTTGACTTTTGATTTCCCATGAAACCACCAGAAAAAAAGTCTCTGTGGGCCAAGCTAAGACTGTTAGATTTATGCATGAAGAGCAAATGTCCCCCTCACAGTCCTAGAGTCCCAAATGAGGAAATCATTAAAGTGTCTTATAAGGTGTTAGGGGCCTGGGCTGAGGGCCTTTGAGGCAGGTCTGATAAGGTCCAAGGGGCAGTGTGATTCCCATGTTTTAGCAAATACTAGCCAGTACTTGTTAGAACAGGGACTACTAGGGGCACTCCCAGTGCTCTGATTCAGCACATCTAGGGGGGTAGGACCTGAAATTTGAATTTCTAATAGATTCCCCTGGTCAAGGCCCAGACTTGAGAATCACGTGGTATCTAGTACATTATAAATGTTTATGCTTTTTGCCAATTTTCTTAAACTGGGACTCATGTTCAAGTGTTTTACCATCTCAACATAGACAGGGCTACCCTTGCAGGTCTGTGACTGACAAGACTCTACAATCCTCATGAAAGCATTATTTTATTTTTCCTCCTAAAGAGAGCTTTTTTGATTTGGGAGTCAAAAGTGAAGCCATGGGGGCTCCTGGGTGGCTCAGTCGTTAAGCGTCTGCCTTCAGCTCAGGTCATGATCCCAGGGTCCTGGGATCGAGCCCCGCATCGGGCTCCCTGCTCAGCGGGAAGCCTGCTTCTCCCTCTCCCACTCCCTCTGCTTGTGTTCCTTCTCTCGCTGTGTCTCTCTGTCAAATAAATAAAATCTTTAAAAAAAAAAAAAACTTAAAAAAAAAAAAAGTGAAGCCATGGGCTTTAATTCTGATCCCTTCATTCAGTATCTATGTGAAATTATGTAGATTACTTAATCTTTATATTATCTGTTAAGCAGCAATAGTAACATCTATTTTGTATGGCTTCTGTGAAAAGAATGAGATCATACTTATAAACAACTTAGTAGATTTCTTGGTGCAATAAATCCCCAAGAAATGTTTGCCCTTGTTGATATATATCCTCTTCATGTCATGGTTTTCTCATTTGTACAAAGGGGATAGCAAAGAGGTATTTGTGGGACTTGAATAAAGTTAAGTAAAGTTTAAATTAAGGTTTAAGGTGTGTTGTGCAAAACAAAGATTAAATAAGCGTATTGCTCATCTGTCTTCCATGAAGGCCCCCAGAGAAAATAGTTAAGTATCTTTCTCTAATCTAGAACTGCCTAAACATGATTGCTACATTTCTTCCTTTCTTTTTCCTTATTTATAAAATTCGTGAACTCGGAGAAAACATCAAGAAGGTGCTGGGGTGCTGGGAATGGCCAGCAATCTCTGTACCAAGGGATGAAAGATGACTCCAAACTTTGCTGTGAAGAGAGGAGAGGGCAAGGGGCTCAATGCTCAGAGATGAAGACCCTTTGCTCTTCCTTGCTCCCGCTTTTATTGGTCCTTCAGGATAATCACAAATCCTTATCACTGTTTCTCAAGCAGGATGTGTGACAAGGGGTCTTACTGAAACTGGGAGGATTCAGGGAAAAGATAAGATCTGCTAATCTGCTTATTCTACTAAACATAGCCTAAGGGACAATGCAGACATCTCTTAGATCACAAGGCAGCTGTTTAGGCTAAGAAAGCTTCAGGGAAGGTAACTCCCCTCGGCATTCCTACCGCAGAGTAGTCATGTGGGCCTCGGCATTCCAAAGGCCTACGCCCTTCTCCGAAACCCTCCCTCGCCCCCAGCGGCCTCTCTGTTACATTTTAGCAAGCCAGGTATTATGGCTGATTTCTTGCTCTACCTTAACCCCAACACTGGGGGAGAAGAAGGGGCTTTGTTTAGGGGAGATTAGAAATTGTAGCTCTAGTCATATCTTTCTCATAACACTAAACATGTGGTCCAAAAGATTGATTGATTTCTTCTAAAATGAAGATGGCAACTCGGTGGTTCTCTCCTTCTTCCAAAAGCTAATGTCTGAATATTTTGCAAGGACAACATAAAGAAACCACTTTTCTTTTTCCCTTTGTGAACATTTCCAACATCATTGAAATAGATCAGATATGGATTTCAACTTTGCCTGGTAGTTAACACCTCAATTAGTAATGGGTTTCAATTATTATGGGAAGAAAAGTAATGAGAGATTGTGGATGTTGTACCTGAGATAAATTCAGAATGTTGCAGTTTATCTTTTCTTCGGAGGTACAAAGGTTTATGAAGATTTTGCACAGCTGATCCTATCCATTAACCTTTCTCTCAGCCTGTCTTCTGACAGTGTTCAAATTTCTAGGACACAAGTCAAATCCAAGGAGACTGAGAAAATAAATTTATTTAACATTAGATGAACAGATATTGTTAGGAAAAAATGAAAAGAAAAATAAGATTAATTACTGAAATAATTCAGATATAAAAATAAAACTGACATGAAGTGGGGAAATTGAAACTAATTTGTGAGTCAGACAACACCAGACTTAATCTTGATTTTATAATGAAGAGTTGTATGATTTTGATTATTTTTTCAATCTCTCTGAACCTTTGTTTTCTCATCTAGTAAAAGAAGGGTGGACAAGATGTCCCTTTTAGGTCTGAAATTAATTTGTTAATATTTGGCTCAGAAATAATTTTGGACATTACTAGGCTAAGGCGCCTGCTAGATACTAGGAATTTGGAAGGGGTTATAGTATTTCTGCTTCAAAGAAACCTAGTCTAATGGGAAAGCCAATATGTAAAAGAGAGTGATATGGCATAAAAATCACCAATTAAAATTTGCACTGTGTTATACAGAAAGAAGAAGAGATGATGAATTAGGAAAAAAGTGAGGAATGACTTCACATTTAAGGCAAAATGTAAGCCCCTGTGGAACAAAAAAGGAGGGAAGGACTTTTAAGCAGAGGAAGCAGCAAGTTCTGGTCCATAGAGCTGGGAGGGGATATCGGTGCTTGAAATGGCAGACCCTCAGTAGGTGTTCAAGAAAAATCTATGTATTAAATTCTGAAAAATACAGAGAGAGCATGAAGGTACCAAGAATTGAGCCTATAAAGGAAGATAAAGGTCTGAACATAAATTCCACTTTCACCAGGATACATATTTTAAATTTCATCTTATGGACGATAGGTAGAAATAACCGGAGTAGTAAACATGATTGGATTTGGGTTTCAGAAGTACCAGTTGGCAGTTATCTGAAGTCTTTTTTGTAATGGAGTAATATCAGATCAGGTAGAATATTAAAAACTCTTTCAAGCAAAAGTTGAGGGTATGTATTTTAGGATTAGGTATGGCTTCAATAACAAAAATATACAAAATAATCATATCAATCAAGATAAATGAATATTTTTTTCTCATGTTCGATAAGTCCCAAGGTTGTTCATAGAGGGTCAGAATGGCTCTTCATGTTGTCAGGACCACAGGTTTCACCCCTGTTATTCCACCCTGCCTGATGGCCATTCCTGAGACCATTTCATGAGCCACCGGGTCAGCTCCAGCTGTTGCTATTTGCTAATATTTTAACCAGCAAGGAAAAGAAAAAGAAGGGAAAAAAAAGCACTCTCCTCTTAAAGATTCTTTTCTATACTATCTTCTCCAGGAGCTATCAGAAGCTACATGGCTACCAGAAGCTACAAAGAATTTAAGTATATAAAGATTTTCTTCTGAAGGCCACAGGTCTGGCTAATATTGAAGATTCCAATACAATGGAGGATAATAAGCTTCAAAGTCATAAGGTTTGAACAAAGACAAAATGCCAATGGCAGTAGAGAGGAGGCAACACGTTGGAGGATTATTTTGAGGAAATGGCTAACAAGACGTGGTAACTTGAAAGTGAAATGTGAGTGTGAAGAATTAATGAGAAGTTTGTTTATGATGCCATCTGGCCTGATTGTGTGGTGAGAGATACTACTAACTGAGCTGAGCTTAGAATGGAGAGCAGGATGGGACGGGTCTGGTTGCATACTTGGTATAAAAAATACCATAACATATAGTTGCCATGTAATCATCTAACAAAATAAGAAAGGAAAGGAATTTGAAATGGAGATTAGGAAGAAGATGAACAAGAAGGCATGGTGTTTGTTCAAAAAGGAAGGCTCAAAAGAAAGTTTTTACTTCCTCCCACTCAGTACAATAGAATGAGTTATGAGAACTAATTTATGTTTCTTGGCATTATTCCCCAACCTTTTCCCACCTACACAGATATAATGCATTCTAGTCATTCCATGACACATTTGGAGTTTCACTCATCATGGTAGCTAACAAGGACCTTGGTCATTTTGGGCATATCTTCATTTTTCTGATCATCTGTGAACAATTTTATATCCTATTTTTTAAATGTAGGTTCTTCTTTCTCACATCCTATATGTTACTTTATTTAGTGGAAGTTATTAATTTTTTAATTAGATTTCCTGCTTGTAGCAGATAGCATTTTTATTGAAATTGATTTACAAAGAAACTAATTTGGCCCCCATTTTGTCCTTTATTTATTGCAAATATAGCATCCTGTTTGAGTGTATGTATGTGTGTGTGCATGTGTATGTCTCTCTTCATGGAATCAACTCTAAAATATGCCCTGATTTTTTAGAAGCCTGTCACATTAAAATAAATGGTGTTTAAGTGCACAAATTAGAGAAGCTATTAGAGAGCTCATTTACATCAGAACCTTCACAATTATGCTTGTGATTTCATGTATTTTTTTTAATCTACTTTTTAAGTAATATGTATAAGGACTCACAGTTGGTCCTTCAAGATGGAAAACAATCAAGACAGCAGGTGAGTTTTGGTATGTAGAATCCTGTGTTCTTCATTACATATTACCTTGAATTGCACTGGTGGCACTTGTATGTGTTGTGTGCACTTCTGGTGAACATCCTTGTGTAAATTTACATGGCATCCAAAATTTTTAATTTTAGAGGAATAGAAGATAAGGGAAAAATAGGTATTCTTGCTAATTCTTCTAGGCTCCACGATAGTTACCCTCTAGATGTATTTCAATTCTGTGTGGTCACAAACACAAGAAAATTTAGAATCTGTAGGAGGGAAGTTTATAGCAAAGGGAGAGAGAAAGTAACTTAGAATATAAACCTTGATTAAATTAAAAGTTATGGAAAGATATTTCAGCAAACAGAAACTGAAAGGAAGATGTGAAATCTCTCTTCAATGAGTACAACCGAGTATGATCAATTTTATCACAGACTTCCCAAGTTAGAATAGGTTAGCTTTTGACCTTAAAAACAATGACAAAATAAACATTGTTAAAATGTCTATGCTACCCAGAACAATCTATACCTTCAATGCCATCCCGATCAATATTCCAATGACATTTTTCAAAGTGCTGGAACAAACAATCCTAAAATTTGTATGGAATCAGAAAAGACCCCGAATCGCCAAGG
>NC_138374.1:41938860-41957677 GCF_054177405.1 Leptonychotes weddellii | reverse complement strand
GATCTATAAAGAACTTCTCAAACTCAACACCCAAAAAAACACAAATAATCAAGTCGAAAAATGGGCAGAAGACATGAACAGACACTTCTCTGAAGAAGACATACAAATGGCTAACAGACACATGAAAAAATGTCCATCATCATTAGCCATCAGGGAAATACAAATCAAAACCACATTGAGATACCACCTTACACCAGTTAGGATGGTAAAAATTGACAAGGCAAGAAACAACAAATGTTAGAGAGGTTTGTGGAGTAAGGGGAACCCCTCACACTGTTGATGGGAATGCGAGTTGGTACAGCCACTTTGGAAAACAGTGTGGAGGTGCCTCAAAAAATTAAAAATAGAGCTATCCTATGACCCAGCGATTGCACGCCTGGGTATTTATCCCAAAGACAGAGATGTAGTGAAAAGAAGGGCCATATGCACCCCAATGTTCATAGCAGCAATGTCCACAATAGCCAAACTGTGGAAAGAGATGAGATGCCCTCAACAGATGAATGGACAAAAAAGATGTGGTCCATACATACAATGGAATATTACTCATCCATCAGAAAGGATGAATACCCAAATTTACATCAACATGGATGGGACTGGAGGAGATTATGCTACATGAAATAAGTCAAGCAGAGAAAGTCAATTATCATAGGGTTTCACTTATTTGTGGAACATAAGGAATAGCACAGAGGACATTAGGAAAAGGAAGGGAAGAATGAAGGGAGGGAAATCGGAGTGAGAGACGAACCATGAGAGACTATGGACTCTGAGAAACAAACAGAGAGTTTTAGAGGGGAGGGGATGGGGGGATGGGTTAGCCTGGTGATGGGTATTAAGGAGGGCACGTACTGCATGGAGCACTGGGTGTTATACAAAAACAATGAATCGTGGATCACTACATCAAAAACTAATGATGTATTGTATGGTGACTAACATAACATAATAAAATTTAAAAAAAAGAAAATATAAATAAAAACAAAACATAACAAAAAAAACAAAAAATAACCAAAACAATGACAAATTGTCCTGTTTTGGCCTATGTATGAGTATGGCTCCCAAATTGTGGTGTGGTCAGGATCACCCCATTAAAGGTTTTGTTAATACTTGGATTGCTGTGGTCTATACCCAGAATGTCTAATTCAATAAGACGGACATGGGCCCTGAGAATTTGCATTTCTAACAAGTTTCCAGGTGATGCTGATACTGTTAGTCCAGGAACCATGCTGAATAGCACCACTGTATTATAAGCCACACGTAAGAATGGACAAAATGTAAACAGCCCTGAAAGAAGGCTAGTTTGCTTTGCTTATGTGAATACCAATTTAAGGTAACATATTATATTTGATGCTGTATTAACCTTCCTATTAAATTATATAATGAAAAATCTCTCAATAAACTTTTTAATTTTCTGAAAGAGGGCCTCTGGAGAGGTTTCTTTTGAACTTGGATGATATAATTCACAGTCTATTCTGTGATTACAGTAAAATAAATTAACCACATTATATTCCTTAAATGCTACATAGGATTTTTAAATCTTAAGCATTGTTTTAATTTTTTAAATAAATTAATGCTGGATTTTTAGGGAAGGATTTAATTTACCTTATTGAATGAATTTAGAATTTTTTAAAAATAGTTTTTGGCTAAAATTTGTAATTCTACAATGCAACCCTTTCTGCCTCTGCCTCTTATAATCATGGTTCTTACTCTTTATTATGAAAGAGGATTGTTCATAATAGGAGGAGCAGAACTGGAAGGGAATTAGAAAGACTCTTGTATTTCAGAGAAAGGAGCCTGGCCTGTATAAGCCTAAAACATCACAAGACCTCCTGCCATGAACATTACATTGCATTCTGGAACAGTGCTTTCTGAAGGATAGTTAGACTTCCAAGGAGGATAAGGGATAAGTGAATTCTAATTTTCTCTCAACCCTAACTCCCAATACCATAAAAATAAATCAAAGATAACATAAACACCTATGTTCAAACTAGGAAAAGCCTGTGTTTGCACACTTCAAAGTATATTAGCTTGCTATGATATAACTTAAACCAAATTAGAAGAAGACTCAAGATACTGATACTAAATTCTGTCATTGGTTGCATAGTGCCTTGTTGGGCATATTGAATTATGAACTTATAAAATTCTCCAGTTAGGGTAGTTTATGTAAACACTCTGTTTTAAGATTAGGGTAAAAAAATAAAGAGTTTAATATCAAGGCCTGGAGTTGCATTCATATAATATTAAGGAGAGGAAATCAACATGGAGTCCAGTTTCTTACCTCAATCTGTTAAAGCTAACAGTGTTGAAGAAAAAAGTTTTCATTCATCCAAACAAAATATGTAATGAGCACCATGTTTTCGAAGCTCATGGGATAAGCTGGAGAGCAAAACCTTCAAGACACTATCTCTGTGGTATTTATATTCTAATGAGTTCTGGGGAAGGCATTGGGGGAAAATAAAAACAAGAATTATCACAAGGCCTGCCTATAAGAGAAATTGGGCAATAGGATAGAAAGTGGTATTCCAGACAGAATGCTACCAATATGTCATCTCTGACAAGACTGGAGCCATAAGAAGATAGCAATGCAAAGATCAGGGGACAAGACCCCCAGATACAAGGAAGAACTAATGCAGTGATCTTAAGGCTTGAGGTTTGGATACTCACAAAGAAGTCTACCAAGTCTGGACCATAACAAAAATATAGCGTGGGAGAGAGAATTGGGGTGACTTACAAGCATCAACTCACCCAGGGCATGATAGATCATGAAAAGGGTTTAGATTTCATTGGAGATAAAATGGAAATCTATTAGATTTTTCTTTTAAACAGAATAATGATGTGATATGATTTAGGTTGTTAAAAAAAAATCATTCGGACCACTGTAGGAGGTTTAAAAGAAGAATCACACAGCCAAGTGAGGAGGCTGATTTTATAATTTATAAGGTATAGTCATCATGATATAGTAGAAAAAAGAAAAAATATGTAAAATGTTTAAAAAATGAAGAGTCTTTCAAAGTAAAATAGTATTAGCTGATTTCAGGAAACCAAAGTTCAATTTAGGTAATAACTTTAGTAATTATCATTACAACAATATTGTGTTTATTGCTTCCCACAAATATCTCCGTCAACTTTATGGATAGAACCTACTTGCAAATTGTTAAGAGAAGAGTGTTCTGGCTACATGTAAATGAATTCTTAACCTTATTAATCCCCATATAAGCAACGGCCAGTGCAAAGTCATATCATTATACAGATGTTGACTTTTTTTTTTACTATTTTCACAATTGATAATGACATCTTTCATAGTAGGTACACTGAACCTTGACCACTAGCAACATTTTTTTCCAATATGTGTAACTAATTATTTAAGAACTCGCTAGATGATTGATGATCAATAAGCCAATCTCAGCTTAAGACAATCTGTAATATTTAATGATCCTCAACAACATTTCACTAAAATTCCAAAATGAAATAAAGACCTCTATTAGGAAGTTGATTTAGGCCTTGTCTATTCTAAACTCTCCAATGAAAAATGATGGTGATACAGTGTTCTCACAGTGTATCTTAGAACCAGGAATAAAAGTGCTTCCTAAACAAGAATGAGTTATGGGATTTAATTCCAGCTCTGGCAGTGATTCATTGGATAACCTTGGGAAAGTTACTTCAACACTCTCCTGTGGTTTCCTAGTTGTAAATGGGGATATTAACCATTTGCCACTAAACTCCTAAGCCTGACTTATAGGATAGTAGTTGCTTACTAAGAATTTTAAAATATAATCGTAAACTTTGTGATAAGCTAGATAGTCTGTTATAAATACAACTAAACAACTGAAATATGTAGGATAACTGAAAATGTCTTAACAAGATTTTATGTTCCAGGTACTAGATTAGGAACAGGGCAGCAAAATGATCTCAAGGACATCATTTTCAAGCCAAAGAGATAAGTTCACATGAAAAGTAAATTTATTAACATGGTACATGGTATAGAAATAACTGTGACCACTAGAACATAAGAGCCATGAGAGATAAGAGCTCATCAGTCTTGTTCAGTGCTTTGTTCCACCACTTGGAACAGTGCCTGGTCCTTTGGTCATTCAATATTCATTCTTTAAATAAATATTTATTGAATTTCTACCATGTCCTAGTCACAGTTCCAAAGCTGGAGATAGTACCATGGACAAGAGAACACCCCTGACCTCAAACACTTTATCTTGTAGTGGGTAGACAGGCAATAACAAATAAGCAAGATATATGATATAAATCAAGTAGTGATAAGCACTTTAAAGAAATACAGTGTATAGGATGAGATAGATAGTGTCGAGGGCTGCTATTTTGATCAAGGAAGACTTGTATGGAGAGGCCACAATTGAATAGTGGCCTGAAAAATATGAGTGATTGAAACATGACATTGTATGGGAGAATGTCCTCTTGTAAGTCCAAAGGTCCTGAGGTGGGAAAGACCTGGGTGTATCTGAAGAATGACAAATTCTTTTAGTTTACCGTAAGAGCTGAACTTTGTCAAAATGCAATCAGAAAATGTTGGAGTGTTTTGAGCAAGGAAGTGACATGATCTGATAAGTATTTAAAAGACCACTCTGACTTCCCTGTCGAGAATAGTCTGTAGGTAAGTAATAATGGAGCAGTGAGACCTGTTAAGACACTGTTACAGTGATCCAGACAAGGAGCCTTGGCAGTTCATACGGAAGCCAGTGAGGCTGTGAAAAGTGTTCAGATTTGTCATTTATATTGGACACATACCTTGAAGTTAGAGTGAATAGGATTTACTATGGATTAGATGTGAGCTCCCCCAGGGAAGGAGGTGTCAGATAGATGCCTAGGTTTATGTCTTGAGCAACTGTATAAATAGGTTGCCATTTGAGGATCAGATGCAGGGAGGGGGGCAGAAATAAACAAAAGATCAACCATGGAAATATTGTGATTGAGAAGCTTTTGAAAATCAAACTGGAGATTTGGAACATACAAGTCTAAGATTCTGTGCTGAGATCAGGGCTGGAGATGTAAATTTCATAATGATTGTCATAGAGCTGGCATTTAAATTCATAGGACAGGGTGAAATTGCTATAGAGGAGTTTAGGGAACATCAAGAGCAGGGAAATATAATAAAGGCATCTCAGTGGCCAATAGGGAAGAATTTCTCAATTCCTCCTAGAATCCTCTTTGCTCT
Organism: Leptonychotes weddellii; assembly: GCF_054177405.1. Taxonomy (NCBI): domain Eukaryota; kingdom Metazoa; phylum Chordata; class Mammalia; order Carnivora; family Phocidae; genus Leptonychotes; species Leptonychotes weddellii. The sequence goes on along the minus strand of NC_138374.1, from coordinate 41,952,501 downwards.
ACTCTAGAGCATATAGTCCAGAGTAGAGCAAAGAGGATTCTAAGAGGAAAGTGCCCAGGAAAAACATATTAGGGGTTGCAAATTTTCCTAATATGTTTTACTCATGTTGAGAGGAAATTTATCAATCTGGCAGAAGTTTTAGGAATGAATTAAGAACAAGTACGTAAAAAAACAATGGAACGAGAGAGAGAGAAATTAAGAGAGAGAGCATGAATATAAAGGACTCAGAAGAAAACAAAAAGTAATATAAGGAAGGAAGATTGACTCAAGTGTAATTAATATTTTTAATTCCAGACAGTTGATGTGAGTGAATGTTAATCAACCAAAAACAAGGATTATATTGGGAAGACAGTGAAGGGGGACTAGTGCTTGTGTGGAGGTAGCACAGATAATTATGAAAGAGCAAAAAGGCCTATTATTTAGAAATTTGGTGGCAAACAGAAGAAGCAGCTACAAGAATTGAAAGCGGTCATCAGGATAGGGCAGTTGGTTGCTGCTTTTCATGAAAAAGCCTGTTGAAAATATTGAGCTTTAAAATAAAAAACACAACATTTTGACAAAAATTGAAAAGAAAGTTTCAACATTGGTGACTCTGAAAGTAGTTTCTATGGAAAGATATTATCAAAAGCCAGACTCGTTCGGTGCAAGAGACATGAGAAGAAAGTGAAGACAGAGCAAATACTCCCTTCGGGAATTTGTATATAAAGAGGGGCAGAGAAATAGGAGCACTCTCAAGTAGGAAGTATTTAATTTAATTTCTATTTTTAGAATTATTTGGATTAGAAGGGAATATTATGCTGATGGGAATAATCCTGAAAAGAGAAAAACGGGTAATTGTTAGGGTAAAAGGCTTGAATTCACAAGGCAAGGCTGGATTGTATTCTCTGTGGGGTGGGAGTACGGGCCCATCTTTCCCACTCTGGTCTAATTCATCAAAAACACTTGAAATACTACAATCACCTTAGAATATATCACCCTCCTTCTTCACTTAGTTACCACAGTCTTATCCTAACATAGCAGCTTTGGCCTTGCTCCAGCTCTTCCTTGTTCTTTACTCTCCTCCTGGATGTTTATATGAGTCATTCCTATACCTCCTTCAAGGCTTTGCTTAGATGTTACCTACTTGGTGAAACTTTGTAGAGCTACCTTATTTAAAGCTGCACCATCCCCAATTCCTTATCCTATAGACACCTATTAATTACTCTTTGGAAGTTGAACCTGACTCTACTGATTCATTTAAACCTGAGGTCATCAATTTTAGGTGAGATGGATCAGCATGCTTCTATATTTTTCTCCAGCTACACTGAGGAGTGGAGGAATGGAGAGGCAAAAATGGATTTAACCAGGACTGAGGTTTGCTATAAAATAAATAGGGGTAAAGAAGGGATGAATAAATAAGGATGAACACAATGAAATGATTGCAACAGTGGATCATCCAACCCGCACTGTTAGGGAGGTAGTATTACACAGTAAAATTGTGCTAGGGTAAATGGAAGTCCTGGTGGACACAGGAGTTATTGGTTCTGTAGAGTGAGTAAAAAGGAGAGAATGTGGTTGGAGACTGACATATTTTAAAGTGGAGGTCTATATTAATTCATAATGGCAAGTTCTGGGGCTTGACACCATAGCTGAAATTGGGATAGAGGACTGAGGCATTAGAAATATGGAGGTCTAAGACAGAGAGGTCAGAGAGTTGGATGAATCACATGAGTGATATTAAAATAACCAGGGGCGGGGCGCCTGGGTGGCTCAGTTGGTTAAGCGACTGCCTTCGGCTCAGGTCATGATCCTGGAGTCCCGGGATCGAGTCCCGCATCGGGTTCCCTGCTCGGCGGGGAGTCTGCTTCTCCCTCTGACCCTCCTCCCTCTCATGCTGTCTCTCATTCTCTCTGTCTCAAATAAATAAATAAAATCTTTAAAAAAATAAAATAAAATAAAATAACCAGGGTCACTTGAGTGACTCAGTTGGATGAGCTTCCAACTCTTGATTTTGGCTCAGGTCATGATCTCAGGGGTCCTGGGATCGAGCCCTGTATCAGGCTCTGTGCTCAGAGGGAGTCTCCTTCTCTCCCTCTCTCTCTCTTCCTCTCCCTCTGCCCCTCCCCTTGCTCCCTCTAATATAAATAAATAAATCTTTTTAAAAATAACCAAAAAGATGACAAGAGGTAGTTGTGGCTAGTGAGAGAGAAAACCAGGTATGAAATATGATGTGGAAAGAAAATAGCCACATATTAACAGGACTACAGAGGAAAAAGTATTTTCAGGGAGTATGCAGGTTTCTGAGAAAACAAAGATATAAAGTATGTTCAGAGAAAAGTTTCAGGACACAGGGAAGTTTTGCCAAAAAAACAGACTCATTTCCAGCAAGCAATGGAGAGCGGACAGAGCTGAGTCAGGCTAGAGTCACATGGGCCCAAGGATCACCAGTGATGAAGGCTGACCTTGGAGGTTTGGCTTCCTCAGAGAGTCTGAGGGCTCCAGAGATGTGAGACACAATGGGATTTGCCTGGAAGCTTTTTAATGGGAGGTAGATGCTCAGTTCTCATTGTAGCTTATTCTTGGTCCTGGATTCTTGGGTAGTTACTAGGAATAAGAAGAGAGCTATTAGAAGGGGCCAAGTAGTAATCTCGCTGGGAGCATGAAAGACTCCTGTAGACGCCACTTTCAATCCTAACCAATATGGAGGATGGCTTTCTGTTCAATCACATTCCTTCTGGAAAACAAAATCTACTAGCTTCTTATATGGAAGGGAGGGAAAAGAGAAAATGAAGAGCAAAAAAAGAATGTTTAAAAATCACAAAACATCTAGAGGGGTTTATGAACATTCACAATATTCACGAAACTGGTAAGATGCAGTGAACTTTATTAAGATCTGGTCCTTCTGACTTCTGATTCAATTATCAGTACCCTTCTGGCTAAATGGATTCTTGAAGTGTTCTGAATGGTCCAATTATACTGATACGAGAAAGGGTTAAACATCACTTGGCAAATGTAAAATCTTTCAAGGCTTCTTCAGAAGAAACATCTATAAACACTGAAATTATCTTGAAATGACTTACTTTCAGCTATTATTTTCAAAGAGTATGATTATTTATATAGCAATGTGCTGGCAGAGAACCACACACCACCTGTTTTCCTTTCCTGACAAACAGGGGCAAAAATACCGACACTCGTTTGCAATTAACCACTTTGATCTACTTCTGGCAATGCATTTTCCTCATCATCTTTGTATTATAATACATGTAGCACCTCTGAATTCAAGGCATTTAACTAAAGAAAAGAACATAAACACTCATATACAGAGAGACCATAGCAAATTAGAGTAAATCAGCAGCAAATAGTAAAAGGCTGCTCTAGAGCATGAAAATACAACTTAGCTTAAATCTGTTCAACTTAATTTCTCTTATCCGACAGTTTAACTCACACTTTGTTTGGTCTTAATTTCTAGATAATATTAAGTGATTCTGCTCATCACTAGTGGATGCCACCAATGAACAACACAAGAACAAGTTGATAGGTAAACATAATTAATAATCACATGCATTATCTTTGTGAACTAAGAGGAAAATAAAATTTGGAAAGAAAGAAAATCAGAAATGAGTCATTCTGTCAAAGCAAGGGTAAAGACAAAAGTGAAGTTGGGGTAAAAATCTCTCATGTTAACTAAAATCAGGTGTACTTAGATAAAGTAAGTGAAGCCAGGAAACAAAGTACTTATTATCCTATAATAATGTTCTAAGATGCATTTCTACAATAATCAGATATTACAAGGCATCGGAAATCTAGTCTTTCCAATTCACTTTGCTGTTATGAAGAATAAAAAGAATTATCTGGACATAATGTTTTTAAAATTATTGCCACTGAAAACATACAAACATAGTATGTGTGTGTGTGTGTGTGTGTGTAGTATAGTATACATAATATAAGGTGCTAAAGATGTTACACACACACACACACACATGAGAGAGAGAGAGAGAGACAGAACTGTATTATAATAGGAAAATAACAAACGAGAAAACATAAGATATGTTTGCTGGTTGACAACTCTGCGAGCTTCCCAGGTTAAATCTAAAAGTGGCCCAGGTACACAGAGGGCAAGGAGAGACCTAGGAGAGAGGCAGGCTGCTCCAGATTGATAGGTGGTGGGTACAATGGCAAGGGAACTTACTTACGAGGCTCATCCTGTCCTGGGTGGCACAAGACCAGTAGATCTCTGCACCAGTCCCCCACAGTCCTAAAATAAAGTTTATATAGAGGCCTCACCTGGGGTCAGCCATGTATCTCATTCAGGTGGTCTCAGCAACACCTTACTCCCTCCGGGCTATGTCCTTGAAATGGCTCTCACTGTGGAAACGGTGGACAGAATGTACATTCCAAGGACAGAGGAGGAGGTGAAGAACCTCTGGTTGCCTGGATCGAGCTCCAGGGTCTACCAGCACTCGTGTCTTTTCAATGATCTCCAATATTGTTTCATTGTGACCCAAATCGATAGGTTCACTCCTAAAAAAAGCGTCCTTTTTTTTTTTTTTTTTTAAACCATGAACTCTATCATGACTTGGGGAGAATTTGAAGAATGACATTGCATTTCATAAACTCTAAATGCACAAGTGCCTTGCACATAGTAGGTACTCAGTGAATATCCTTCTTAGAGTCTTCTCTTAAATATATGTGGCTTTTAAAAATTAGTGCAACCTAGTGGGCTAGATGTAATAGTAAAATCTAAATTATCAGTTACATATTTATACAAAAAAATTGATACATATTATCTCTGATTATATGTGGTTATATACACAGTAATTGCCTTCCATAAAGCAACCTGGATATCTCACATACTTGAAAATCTTCTCATTGCAAAATTGTCCATTGTGTTTTATGTTGGACCTAGCACGATGGAAAAAATATAGTGAAAACCAACCTGTAGACTCATAATAAAATTGGAAGCCAACAGAATCTTTATATGGCCAATATGTGAATGGATTGTTCATATTTAACTAGCTCACTGTGAATTTCTCATTAGTTTCTGCTCACCTGATGTGTCTCCTTAACCAAATAGACATAAAATTAATAATGCATTAACCCTGAGACACTGAGAATAAGTTTGTCTTAGAAGTAAAAATATGTGGTTATTTTCAAAATATGCATTTTTAGGGGCTCCTGGGGGACTCAGCCATTAAGCATCTGCCTTCGGCTCAGGTCATGGTCCCAGGGTCCTGGGATCGAGCCCTGCATCAGGGTCCCTGCTCGGCAGGAAGCCTGCTTCTTCCTCTCACACTTTCCCTGCTTGTGTTCCCTCTTTCGCTATCTCTCTTTGTCAAATAAATAAATAAAATCTTTTAAAAAATTAACAAAATATGCATCTTTAAACAGACATTAATATCTTAAGTCCATATCTAATGACATCACGAATGTGATTTGGGGAATGTAGTATCTGTCAGCATTAGAAATAGACAATAAAACGGGGTTACTCTCATGGTAGGTGAGGAAATCAAGGTGTAGTCAAGGTTAAATGAGTTGTCCATAGTCACAGAAATTTTAAGAAGGAGATCAAAAACTAATACCCTGTTTATCACTCTTCTCACTAAATTTTTCTATAAAATAGATTTTTAAGTCAAATTTATGAGTGCATAGTCTACTATGAATATCTAGTCTAATATGAAATGATTCACTGCTGAGTTTTTGCCTCATTTTTCAATTTTATTTGCTGCTTTTTGTATAATCTCAAAATCTAAAATCTTCAGAATCATATGGAAATAATTGAATGAATGTACTTATATCCCAGTGTCATGGAATGGGCCCTGATCTTTGTACTCTAATTACATTTACATAAGGCCTTGTTTAATGTGGATATAACCAGATGCAGAGATGAGTTTGAATGGTCATACTATGGTAGGCAAGTAGTTTACCTCTCTCTAAAAATTAAAACTAAGATTTAAAACTATACTTTTGGCCCTGATCCAAATATCCAGTTTGAATTTAGTTTTGATTTCATTAAAAAACACTCATTAGAGGGTAATGATATTGAGCACATAATTTAATAAATCATTTCAATTAAATGGTTAGTATGTTAGAAATCCTTGAAATCCTCTCACAAAAGAGAGTAGTCCCAAACAACAAATTTGTGATTAAGTTATAGAGCCAGGTATGTGAGAACATTTTTTCAAGGTAGAATAATGTAACTGATGTAATGCAGAGGGAAACAATGTGACTTGCCTAACATGTCCTAACAGGACAGATAATTACTGACTGGGGAGGTCAAGGCATATCTGCATAGGAGGTGCTCCTTGAAGTAAACCATGAAGACCTAAGTGACTAGTTGTTTATTAGTAAGTATATAACATAGGAAATAGTATTTTTTTTAATTCACTCAATTTGGGGGCTCCTGGGTGGCTCAGTTGGTTAAGCATCTGCCTTTGGCTCAGGTCATGATCTCAGGGTCCTGAGATGAGCCCCGTGTCAAGCCCCGAGTCAAGCTCCTACTGAACAGGGAACCTGCTTCTCCCTCTGCTTCTGCCCCCACCCCTACCTCCAGCTTGTGCTCTCTCTCTCTCAAATAAATAAACAAAATCTTTAAAAAAAATTCACTCATTCACTCAGCTTTTACTTAACTTTTACATTTAATTTTTACTTTTAGCAAAGAAAGAAGCATATATATAATGCAATAGGCAAATATTACTGCATGTTTATAACCCCTAAAATTAGTCCACTACCCTATATCCAATCACCTCTGCACTCCAGTTAGAGGTCAAAACTTTTAGCTCTTTTATCTGTTAATTCTGCACTTATTATTGTATTTCTAAATAGCATACTTATTCTATTTACTGGTTGCAATTTTAAGTAATATTCATTGATGTCTGTTATGGAAGATGAGGGCAAATTCTTATACTGTCATTTTTGTAACAGGCAAAAAATATATACATACTAACATGTATACGGACTACACTGCCCCATCCTCCAATATCACAATTTGGGGCTAAAACAATAATCAATATTTGCATATGTTATTTAGAAATCTAACTGAAATCAGACTGAATAGTTAGCCAAGTCCTGACCCTAAGATAACATTCTATGCTTGCTCCTGAACACTGAAACCCTGCCTTCAAGCTGTGTTCTGCTGTGGAATTTTCTGTCTTAGGGGATTTTATTTTTCAGGTGATCATGGATAATCTAATTAAACAAATGCATAGTTTCAAAGAAAAGTTTACAAACGTAATCATATTTACTTGCCACAACAGTCTTGAAGACAAGTGAGACAGATAGGAAAATCTGGAGGATTCATTTAGATTTTTCTAGTCTTCGTGGTTCTGTCTCCTTTATTAATTTGGAGTTGAGAAACTGCCCATCAGTGATAAAGAAGGTTCACAATTTGTTTCTATAAATCTTAAATCTTTGAGTAGAGTCATTTATAGGCTGTTTGTATAAACTGTTAATATTTTGCCTTTTGAGGGGTGCCTAGGTGGCTCAGTTGGTTGAGCGTCTGCCTTCAGCTCAGATAATGATCCTGGGGTCCTGGGGTCCTGGGATCCAATGCCACATCAGGCTCCCAGCTCCACAGGAGGCCTGTTTCTCCCTCTGCCACTGTTTTAGCTCCCCCTGCTTGTGCTCTCTCTCTGTCAAATAAATAAATAAAATCTTTAAAAACTATTTTGCCTTTTGATTCATTTTCTATTGTGATTACTTTGGAGAAGTTATGTGTGTGTTGTGGGACACACAAAGGACTCTGCATCTATATCTAGATCAAGACCAAGGTGAAACACAGTCCCACAGAATTTTTCTCTGGGGAGATTCTCTCACATTTCTTTCTCAGGATTGCTAGTTGCCTACTATCTTCCTTTTATTTCCCTTGCTACCTGAGTCCTTCATTAATATTTCTTTCCCTTTCTCCAAAACTTCATTGATAGATATGTCATTGAGAAAATATGTTTCTTTAATTAAAAATAGGGTTAAACATCTTTCATATATTTGATTTACATGTGCATTTTTTCTTTATGAGCACATATTCATTCAATAGATTACACCTATCTTTTCTTTTAAGTAATATATTCCTAGCAATACCTTAAAATTTGTAATAAAACTTCAATTTCCAACTTTGCTTCACCTCCCTACCTTTCACGCAAATATAATCTCTATAATTCTCAGAAGCAGAAATAAACACCTTTAGGAGTCTGGTGTTTGCCTCTACACTGTCTTTTCTATGCAATTGTGCCTGTATACATATCCATGTAACATATCTCTATTTTTCTCACATTTATGGAATCCTACAGTTCTGTGCATTGTTCTTTCTCACTTTCTAATATGCTTTGGAACATGATCTTTTTATAATATTGGCACTTCTTATTTCAAAATGGGGTTTGTCTTTCAACTTCTTCAGGTTTTATTTTATGTCCTTTTGCAAAGTTGTAAAATTTTCTAGTTGTGCATTTTTTGTTTCTTTATGGTTGTTGTTGTTCAAATACTTTATTTTTTCACTATTTTAGTGGTTTTTTTTTTTTTCAAATTTTAATTTAAATTCGAATTAGTTAACATATAGTGTAGGAGTGCCTGGATGGCCCAGTTGGTTAAGCACCTGACTCTTGATTTCGGCTCAGGTCATGATCACAGGGTCGAGACTGAGCCCTGCCTCGGGCTCCATGTCGGGCATGGAGCCTGCTTGGGATTCTCTCTCTCCCTCTCCCTCTGCCCCTCCTACCCCCAACTCACACCGAAAAAAAAAAAAAAACAACCCAACTAAACAAAACAAAAAAGGTATCACGTAATATTGATTTCAGGAGTAGAATTTAGTGATTCATCACTTGCATATAACACCCAGTGCTCATTATAGCAAGTGCCCTCCTTAATGCCCATCACCCATTGAGCCCATCCCTTGCCCACCTCCCCTCCAGCAACCCTCAATTTTTTCCATATACTTAAGAGGTTTGCTTCCCTCTCTCTTATTTTTCCCTTCCCCTATGTTCATCTGTCTTGCTTCTTAAATTCCACATGAGTGAGATCATATGGTATTTGTCTTTCTCTGACTAGCCTGTTTACACTCTAGCTCCATCCAAGTCGTTGCAAGTGGCAAGATTTCATTCTTTTTGATGGCTCAGTAATATTCCATTATATATATATATATACACACCACATCTTCTTTATCTATCCATCAGTCGATGGACATTTGGGCTCTTTCCATAATTTGTCTATTGTTGATAAGTGCATTTCTTGTTTCTATGTTTACTAGCAACTATGGTTTTGTTTGCTCTTTTAGATAGAACTAGTTTTTATTATACTTTCTTATTAGGTGTTGCTATTACTTTGCCTCTTATTCTAATTGATTTTCAAGTATTCTTTATAGATTAAGATAATATATGTTTCAGAAATAATGCAACTAGTTTGCTAAACTGATATAATTTTAACTTTGAATATCATTTATAATTTATATTGGAATTTTTAATTCATCAAGTTTCAGTTTTCCTTTATATTTCTATTATATTTTTAATTAATATTGAAGTATAGATAAAGCAAAGTGAACAAATCATAAGGATACAGCTTTATGAATTTTATAGTGAACCCACCCATGTAACCAGCACCGAGAACAAGAAATAGAACATTACCAGATCTTGAACAGATCCCTTAATGTACCCTCTGAGGTACTCCTTGCTCTCAAACATAAATACTATTCAGAGTTCTAAATCCATAAATTAGTTAGACTTGTGTTTGAACATGATATAAGTGAATTTGTATTGTGTATACTCTGTTGTGTCTTTTATTTATGCTTTTATTGGTTTGGTTTGGGTTTTTGCTCAAAGTTTTAACTGATTTTCATCCCTGAATATACATGCACCTACAAAAGTTTATTCACTCTTGCTACTGTATAAAAATCCATTTTATGAACATGAAAGTTATTTCATATTTTCTATTGGCATATTTGAGTGCTTTCCTTTAATTATTACTAAAATGTATACTGCTATGACCATTCTTGTATATATATATTTGGTATACCTATATATGTATTTCTCTTGGTAAATACCTAGTGGTGGAATTGCTCATACTCTGTCAACATTTGCATTGTGTCTTCTGCATTTTGGCCTTTCATGTGTGTAGTATTATTTTGCAATGGTTTTAATTTGCATTTCTTAATGACTAAAGTGGTTGAGCACCTTTGATAGGCTTCTGACGTACATGTCTTAAGTCTTTTTCTTTTTTAAATTTAAATTCAATTAATTAATATTTAGTGTGTTATTAGTTTCAGAGGTAGAGTCATCCAGTGCTCATTACATCTCATGCCCTCCTTAATGTCCATCACCCAGTTACCCCATCCTCCCATCCCCACTCCCCCCAGCAATCCTCAGTTTGTTTTCTATGATTAAGAGTCTCTTACGGTTTGTCTCCCTCTCAGATTTCATCTTGTTTTAGTTTTCTCTTCCTTCCTCTACGCTCCTGTTTTGTTTCTTAAATTCCACATATGAATGAAATCATATTATAATTGTCTTTCTCTGATTGACTTATTTCACTTAGCATAATACCTTCCAGTTCCATCCATATCGATGTAAATGATAGGTATTCATCCTTGGATGGCTGAGTAATATTCCATTGGATATATATATCACTTCTTTTTATTCATTCATCTATTGATGGACATCTGGGCTCTTTCCATAGTTTGGCTATTGTCGACTTTGCTACTATAAACAATGGGTTGCAGGTGCCCCTTTGGATCACTATATTTGTATCTTTGGGGTAAATACCTAACAGTGCAATTGCTGGTCATAGGGTAGCTCTATTTTCACCTTTTTGAGGATCCTCCATTCTGTTTTCCAGAGTGGCTGCACAAGCTTACATTCCCACCAACACTGTAGGAGTGTTCCCCTTTCTCTGCATCCTCACCAACATCTGTCGTTTCCTGACTTGTTAATTTTAGTCATTCTGACTGGTGCAAGATGGTATCTCATTGTAGTTTTGATTTGTATTTCCCTGATGCCAAGTGATGTTGAGCACTTTTTCATGTGTCTGTTGGCCATTTGGATGTCTTCTTTGGAGAAATGTCTGTTCATGTCTTCCGCTCATTTCTTGATTGGATTCTTTGTTCTTTGGGTGTTGAGTTTGAAATGTTCTTTATAGATTTTGGATACTAGCTCTTTAACTGATAAGATATTTGTAAATATCTTTTCCCAATCTGTCGGTTGTCTTTTGTTTTTGTCAACTGTTTCCTTTGCTGTGCAAAAGCTTTTTATTTTGATGAAGTCCCAATAGTTCATTTTTGCCCTTGCTTCCCTGCCTTTGAAGACGTGTCTAGCAAGGAGTGGCTGTGGCTGAGGTCACAGATGTCGCTGTCTGAGTTCTTCTCTAGGATTTTGATGGACTTCTGCCTCACATTTAGGTTTTTCATCCATTTTGAGTCTATTTTTGTGTATGATGTAAGGAAATGGCCCAGTTTCATTCTTCTCTGTGTGGCTGTCCAATTTTCCCAACACCATTTGTTAAAGAGACTTTCTTTTTTCCATTGGATATTCTTTCGTGCTTTGTTGAACATTAGTTGACCATAGAGTTGAGGGTCCATTTCTGGGTTTTCTATTCTGTTCCATTAATCTATGTGTCTGCTTTTGTGCCAATACCATACTGCCTTGATGAGTATAGATTTGTAATAGAGCTTGAAGTACCGGAATTTTGATTCCACCAGCTTTGCTTTTCTTTTTCAACATTCCTCCAGCTATTCAGGGTCTTTTCTGGTTCCATACAAATTTTAGGATTACTTGTTCCAGCTTTGTGAAGAATGTTGATGGTATTTTGATAGGGTTTGCATCGGATGTATAGATTGCTCTAAGTAGCATAGATATTTTTTTTAAGATTTTATTTATTTATTTGACAGATAGAGACAGCCAGAGAGGGAACACAAGCAGGGGGCATGGGAGAAGCAGGCTCCCCAGAGAGAAGGGAGCCCAATGTGAGACTTGATCCCAGGACCCTGGGATCATGACCTGTGCGGAAGGGAGATGTTTAATGACTGAGCCACCCCGGCACCCAGTAGCATAGATATTTTAACAATATTTGTTCTTCCAATCCATGAGCATGGAACATTTTTCCATTTCTTTGTGTCTTCCTCAATTTCTTTCCTGAGTGTTCTATAGTTCTCTGAGTACAGATTCTTTGCCTCTTTGGTTAGGTTTATTCTTAGGTATCTTATGGTTTTGGGTGCAGTTGTAAATGGATTGACTCTTTAATTTCTCTTTCTTCTGTCTCATTGTTAGTGTATAGGAATGCAACTGATTTCTGTGCATTGATTTTATATCCTGTCACTTTGCTGAATTCCTGTATGAGTTCTAGCAGTTTGGGGGGGAAGTCTTTTGGATTTTCCACATAGAATATCATGTCATCTGCAAAGAGTGAGAGTTTGACTTCTTTGTGGATTAGGATGCTTTTTATTTCTTTTTGTTGTCTGATTGCTGAGACTAGGACTTCTAGTACTATGTTGAACAGCAGTGGTGATAGTGGATATCCCTGTAATGTTCCTGACCTTAGGGGAAAAGCTCCCAGTTTTTCCCCATTGAGAATGATATTCGCTGTGGGCTTTTCATATATGGCTTTTATGATATTGAGGTATGTTCCCTCTATCCCTACACTATGAAGAGTTTTAACAAGAATGGATGTTGTACTTTGTGAAAAGCTTTTTCTGCATCTATTGAGAGGATCTTTTGGTTCTTGTCTTTCATTTATTTTTAATTTTATTTTATTATGTTATGTTAGTCACCATACAATACATCATTAGTTTTTGATGTAGTGATCCATGATTCATTGTTTTCATATAATGCCCAGTGCTCCATGCAGTATGTGCCCTCCTTAATACCCATCACTAGGCTAACACATCCCCCTAACCAACTCTCCTCTAAAACCCTTGGTTTGTTTCTCGGAGTCCATAGTCTGTCATGGTTCCTCTCCCCTTCCGATTTCCCCCCCTTCATTTTTCCCTTCCTTCTCCTAATGTCTTCCATGCTATTCCTTATGTTCCACAAATAAGTGAAACCCTATGATAATTGACTTTCTCTGCTTGACTTATTTCACGTAGCATAATCTCCTCCAGTCCCATCCATGTTGATGTAAAAGTTGGGTATTCATCCTTTCTGATGACTGAGAAATATTCCATTGTATATATGGTCCACATCTTCTTTATCCATTCATCTGTTGAGGGCATCTCGGCTCTTTCCAAAGTTTGGCTATTGTGGACATTGCTGCTATGAACATTGGGGTGCATATGGCCCTTCTTTTCACTACATCTCTGTCTTTGGGATAAATACCCAGGAGTGCAATTGCTGGGTCATAGGATAGCTTTATTTTTAATTTCTTGAGGCACGTCCACACTGTTTTCCAAAGTGGCTGTACCAACTCGCATTCCCATCAACAGTGTGAGGGGTTCCCCTTTCTCCACAACCTCTCCAACATTTGTTGTTTCTTGCCTTGTCAATTTTTACCATCCTAACTGGTGTAAGGTGGTATCTCAATGTGGTTTTGATTTGTATTTCCCTGATGGCTAATGATGATGGACATTTTTTCATGTGTCTGTTAGCCATTTGTATGTCTTCTTCAGAGAAGTGTCTGTTCATGTCTTCTGCCCATTTTTCGACTTGATTATTTGTGTTTTTTTGGGTGTTGAGTTTGAGAAGTTCTTTATAGATC
>NC_138374.1:41907932-41938360 GCF_054177405.1 Leptonychotes weddellii | reverse complement strand
CATAATACCCTCCAGTTCCATCCACGTCGTTGCAAATGGCAAGATCTCATTCCTTTTGATGGCTGCATAATATTCCATTGTATATATATACCACATCTTCTTTATCCATGGTGTGAAAAAATTTTTAAAATGAAGAAAAAATAGTGATTTCCCTGGGTTGAGGATGAAGTGGGAAGGGGAACAGGACAGAGTTGGGTTGACTTATAAAAGGTAACACCAGAGATCCTTGTGGGGATGGAATTGTATGGTATCTTGACTGTGGTAATGAATAAACAAAACTACACAAGTGACAAAATTATATAGAGCTAAATATACCCACAGACACACACACACACATAAGTAATGCAAAACTGGAAAACTGAATAAGATTAGTTAATTATATCAATGTCAGTACTGTGTTTGTAATGATGCACTATAGTTTTACAAACTGCTCCACCTGGGGTAACTGGGTAAAAGGTACACTGGGATTTCTGTACACTAGTTCTTCTATCTGCACATGAATAAATTATCTCAATAAAATTTTAAATTAAAAAATCAAATAAGAGTTCTTCTATTTTTACATCCTGAACAATTCAGCCCTAAATCTATTAGGTGGGAGAGATCAAGTTAGGTGTCTATAGCTGAGTTTGGGGGAGTAAAATGGACCAGAGCAGGATGTCAGACCTTGATCAGAGTAAGAAGATGCCCTTGGCAGGCAGCCCATAATGACATATCAGAGAGTGAGCCCCAAAAGGACTTCTACACATGGGAGCTGATGGAGTGATATGTCAAAGCCCAAAGAAGAAAAGTGTGCACATGAAGTTGCTGGACTGGTATGTGGTGGTGTCAGGGCACAAATGGTGGTACGTACATACTAATGTTAATTTCCTGATATCAGTGACTTATTTGGTTTATGTAGGAGGATGTTCTCATTTGTGAAAAGTATACAATAAAGGATTTGGAGATGATGGGACATCAGGTCATTAACATCCACTCAGATAGTTCAGAAAAAAGTTCTTTATACTGGAATTCAAGTTTTTATGTGAGTTTTTATTATTTCAAAAAATTCTGAAATAATATACACACTAACAAAAACCACAAAGGAGATTCTATAACTGCGGTCTTGAGTTTATAAATAAAAGAGAATGCGTATTCAAGAAACTCTTAGATGGTACAGAATTGTTCAGTCTCCTGTAACGTTAGTCAAGGTAAACATGAATAAATCAAAAAGTCAATAAGTCAAAAAGTTTATGTATCCTCCATGCCTTATGTACTCTGCTTGAGAGGCTGATGCTTAGAATAAAGTCCCAAGTCTGAATGAAAGTGAAGACCCTCCTAACTGTGTGCTTTCAGAAGCCAGTTTGAGTTATTGGCAATCATGATAGCCTGCTGCCTTGAATGGGTATTAGACATTATAATATCATCTTGCTTTTGTGGGTTAATCAACTTTTCTTTGTAAACTTTTCTTATATATTATTTTACATATTCAAAAATCATATATGTATTAGAAAATGATAAATATCTGCAGAAATAGATCAATATATCATAGCCATGTCTAGTATTCTGATAACTTACACATAATTTTAATACATATAATTTCTGTTTATACTTTTTCCGCATATAGAGTCAGTAAGGACCTATGTCATCTACCAAAACAGAAAACAAACAAAAGCCTTTACTATATTTTAATTTCCCTCTTCCTGCACATTACTCATCTGTAAATTAATATCTTTTCTCATTCTCAAGGGGATATTAATCAGTGCTTTTATAAATCTTCTGTGTGTTCCACTAAATCTGTTTCTTTAGATGTTATTATGATTAATGATGTATTTTAACTTATTTCTAACATTGTAATTTTGCTTTCTGTTTGCTTCACTGTTTCATGATGAAGCAATTACATTTTCTTTCTAGATGGTTTGTCAAAAATTATTTAGCCAACTAAAATCAGTGCTGCTGTTTTTTTTTTCCTCACTACTGATTTTTTGTCCCAAATATTTGTATTCCTGAATACTTTTTATTTCACAAGCAGTCTTTTTGACTAAACATAGCAGAGAGGGTTTCTAGATGCAAAAAGAGCATTTAAGTGTCCTAAAATATCTTTATTTTGATCCCTAATTTGAATGCTAACTTAGTTGTATAAAATGCTAGATCCAAAAATGATTTTTCTTTAGAACTTTTATTAAATATTTTTACTTAAAACTTTGTATCTATCTTCTAAAATTTCTTCTAGTATTCTAAATATTGCTGCCAAGAGGTCTAATGCCAATGTGATTTCAATTTCATTATAAATTGTAATTTTTTCTATTTTAGAGACTTCAGAATTTTCTCTTTGCCTTTGGAGTTCTAAAAGAGCACCATTTTTCTAGCATTAAATCATTTTCATTCATCTGGCTTAGGAATTAGTGAGACTCTTCAATACAATACACTTTCAGCTGTATAATTTCCTCTTCAACTGAGTCTGTAGTATTTATCATATCTGATGTTTTAAAATATGTAACAATCATATTTTCATTTATAAGGCAATGCATATTGTTTTCTACTTTCACAGCCACATGTTCTTCTCCTATGGTTATGATTTCTTTTCTTTTTCCCATGAATACATCAGTCATCTCTGTCTCAAATTCTTCTTTCATGTGTGCTTCCACTAATTCTAGTTTTTCTGTGTTATTAAGATTATGACATATTCTATCTTGCCTTTTAAATTTTATTTTCAAATAATTTTGCATTTACAGAAAAGATGCAAAAATGTTCAGGACTACCCATTATTCTTTATCCACTAATGTTAATGACTGACATAATTATAGTACAATCACCAATACTAGAAAATTCTTTTAATATTGATATAATGCTATAATAACAGGCCTTATTCAACATTTGCTAATTCTTCCACTATAACCCCCCTCTTCTTATTCAGGATCCAATCTGGCATAGCACAATGCATTTGTTGCCATGGGTCCCTAATCTCCCTCAGTCTATGGCAGTTCCTCCATCTTTCTTTGTCTTTCAGGACCTTAATCATTTCAAAGAGTTATTTTGTAGACTGTCTCTCAATTTCTATTTGTCTAAAGTTTTTGTGTAATTACAGCAAAGTTATTCATTTGGGGCAATATTATGACAAAAGTGATGGTTTTCCTCCTCAGTGCAGCATACCAGGGTATACATGATAGCCATATGTGTCCTGCTGTGGGTGTGAACATTTATTACTTGGTTAACGTGATGCCCTCTGTTAAGTTAAACTTTTGTTGTTGTTACATTTAGTACGTGTCTTGTGGAGAGATTCTTTGAGACTGTGTAAATACTGTTTCCCATTGTTATTTTTGCTCACTAATTTTAGCATTTCCTTACTTTGCTTGAAATAATTATTACTGTGACATTTGCCTAATCATTTTTTAATTTTCATCATTCCTTCTACACCCCTTGTCTAGAATTCCAATACAAGGAAAAGCTGTCTCTTCTCCCCCATTCATTCACTTTTACTACCTTATATCACTGAATTGGTTCTATATTGCCGTGCAACAAATTACCATAAATTCAGTGGTTTAAACAACTCACATTGTTATCTCAGTTTTCCAAAGATCAGGAAAATTGTCATTGATTAACTGGCTCCTATGCTTAGGGTTCACAAGACTGCAATCAAGCTGTTGACCAGGTTACATTCTCATCTGGAGGCTTGATCACAGAAGAATCCACTTCCAAATTCATTCCAGTTCTTGGAAGAATTAATTTAGTTGTATGTATGACTAAGACCCTCATCTTCTTTCTTACTGTTGGGTAAGTCATCATTAGATCCTAGAAATCACCAGATATCATTGCATATTAGTTCAAAGAGATCTCCCTTATTTTTTTTAAAGATTTTATTTATTTGAGAGAGAGAGAAGGGGGAAGGGAAGAGGGAGAGGGAAAGACTCTCAAGCTGACTCCACTATGAGCATGGAGTCTAGGGTGGGGCTCAATCTCACAACTTTGAGATCATGCCTGAGCCTATACCAAGAGTTGGCACTTAACAGCGACTGAGCCACCCAAATACCCGTCCCTCATTTTTAAAAAAGCTGCATAACACTCTAATGTTTATACTAACCATATTTTATTAAACCATTATGCTACGTGTAGACAGTTAGGTTGCTTCCACTGTTTTGCAATCACAAACAATGTTGCAGTGAATAACTTTGCATATATATTTCTTATTATTGGAGGCTTAGCCCCAGAAAATTCTCAGAAATGGGATTGAACGGTCAAAAGGAAGAAGCATATGTACTTTTGTTAAGTATTTTGAAATTCCCTCCCAGAAGGGCTGTAGAAGTTCGCATTCCCACCAGGATTTAATGAGTGTGTTTTCTTCCTCACAGATTTGGCAGAAAATGATGATATACATTTAAATAGTTTTTGTCGTTCTGATACATGAACTATGATATCAGGGTTTAATTTGCACATCTCTAACTATGAGAGAGTGGAAATTTTTAAAGAATCTTTTTCATACTGTTTTGGGGAATTTTCTGATCATGTCTTTTTTTCCCTTTTTCTACTGGGTATTTGGAACTTTATTTCTCAATATTAAGAGTATTTTTAATATATTAAGGATATTAGTCCTTTGGAGAATATTTTGTCAATTATCTTTCACTCTGTTAATAGAATTTTTTTGCCATGAATTTTAAAAATTTTATGTATTTTTAAAGTATTAAAATTAACCTTACACTATAAGATACATGTGCTATGTTTTACCACCCCTCACCCCACCAGTCACATGTAAAAGCTTTATCTTTATATGTCATATTTCTTCAGTGATTCATTTTTGCTTCTCATGCATTTTATCGACTAGAGATTTATATTAAGGGTATTTTGCCCCAAACTGAATGAATATATACTCTTTATTTTCTCACTCTTAAGATAAAATGTCAGAATATTTTTCTGAGATTCTAAGCTATTGGAGGGTTTGCTATAAATTCCAATCACTCATTCAATGATCCAGCAGCCTGGTAGCTGATCAGTCTCAGCAGGTGAGCTATATCTCAGCATAGTTACTTATTTACTTAGGGAAGCCTCTACAAGAAATACAAGATTTCAGTATCTAATTTTCTGTTTACTCTGGTTATTGGCCATTACTACATGTGAAACCTTGGTATATTATAGAGACTTTTCTATAACCACCTGAATTTCTGTATGAAATACCTTTAATTAATGTTGAGCCTCTAAGGGCAGCTGATTTTATAATCCACTGATAGAGAAGAAAATATTTTCAAGTAAATGAAATATTCCACATCTGTGGGACCTCATGTTCCTTCCAAATGAGAAACAGTACGAGGAACTTGGGAGCCATATTGTCCAGATTCATTTTTATCATTTACAATCTCTGTGATTGTGGTCAAGCTACTTAACCTCTGTGTCTTAATTTCCTAACCTACAAAAGGGAATTGTAAAATAACAATACTTACATCATATGATGGAGAAAGTTGTGGGAGAACAACAAATAACACTTTTTAATCATAAATTTTGGGTGCTTGCCTTGTAACAGTTACTGTTCTAAATGCTTTACGAATAAAACAACTTAATCTTCTCATCAAGTCTGTGATATAGATATTAATAGGCATTTAGACATTTAGCTTTCTGTATATGAGTGTATTGCACAAAACAATCCCTAGATTTCAGTACATTAATACAATAAAGTTTGTGTCTCACATTTATCATCTGATGAAGGTGGACAGAGGGGCTCTGTCTCATACAGTCATGCAAACACCAAGATGCCCTCTCTGTAGAGCAAGATTTCTCCATCTTGGCACTATTGATACTATAGATTAGATAATTCTGTGTTATGGGCAGCTGTCTTATGCATGTGGGATGTTTTTGAATATCTCTCACTTCTATCCACTAGAGTCCAGTGGTAGCATCTCAGTTTTGGCAAACAAAAATTTCTCCAGACATTGCCAAATGCTCGGTGGGTGGATGTGGAAGGATAAAACCACCCCATTGGAAATCACTGATGTAGAAGTTGCACTATTGTCCTCAGTTAGATTTCCACTGGATTTTGTTGTTGTTGTTGTATGGCTGGTAGATCATCCAAGAAAGAAATTATGGAGGGTCATATGGGAAATGTTAAGGACCAAATTCAGAACCGATGTGCATCAATAATAATACCCTCATTCAGTCAAATACAATTCAGTCAAATGGGCCCACTAATCCTCCAGGAAATCTTGGGATTGTAGTTTTCCCATTTGCTGAAGAGGAAAATAAAGTTTGAAAAAAATAGTGCTTTTTGTGCTGCAATCTGATCTTCTGATCACCAAATACCTGTTTCACCTTTTTCCCCCCGCACACTGAACATACTCTTTTTACAAAGGAGATAATCAAAAGTTTCATTACTAACTGCATCCAGCTCAGTTCTTGGTTTTCTAGGTGGTACACATTATTCTGCATTAAGTATGGAAGTGTCTTCATGGTCCAGTGGCCTTTGAATTCCAAAGATATTGCTTACTCTATCCACTCTCCCCAACCAATATACAGTGGTAGAACAGAGACAGCTTAGCCATAATAAATCTTCCATCTGGAAAGAAGGATGGGAAATACAGATCAGTGATTGTTCTACAGAACAGGAACAAAGAGGGAGAAATTCTTTGATTAGACCTTGATTTTTTTCTGTCTTGTCCATTATTCTTTAAGATTCCAGGCTCTGACTTCTGGAAGTTACTTGGTTGTCTATCATCCTCCCCAGCCACAGCTAAAATGCCATTGCTGGGTAATGCCTTCCTTTGACACTGTCCAGTCTTCCCAGATTGCTTCTTTTCTGATGCTCATCAAATAATCAGAAGCTTGCTAGACAAGGGTCTTGGTTTCTTTGGCATTGAAATCCCCTCAAAAAACTCAGTAGGCTTCTTACCTATTTCCTACCATCAGTACCATGTGCCATTTATCAAACCCACAATTGTTTTTCAAGAAATAATCCTCAAGTTTATCTAATATGCTGATATGTATTCATAGTTGTCAAAAACTGTAAACCATCCAAATGTCTTTCAATGGGTTAATGGATAATCAAACTTGGTATAGCCAAGTGGAATACTATTTGGCAATAAACAGGAATGTAATATTAATATACTCAACTACCTGGATGAACCTCAAATGCATTTTGTTGAGTACAAGAAGCCAAGCTCAAAAGCTTACATACTATGCTTCTATTTGTATGACATTTGCAAAAAGACAAAATGTAGTGATAGAAAAGAGATCAGTGTTTTGCTAGAGGTTAAGGATTAAGGAAGTTGTGGTTTCAAAGAATTCTCACAAGAGAGATTATTTTGGGTGATGGAAAAGTTCTGTTGTAATTATAATGGTACTTACACAAATCTATAAGTGTGCTAAAACTGATAGAATTGTAAACACCCCCCCCCCAAAAAAGAAAAAAGACAGTGTTAACATATGTTACCTGAAAAAATAAACATTTTTAAATGATCTTTCATCATCAAGGCTGGTGTGGTACATCGAAGTCTGACTGGGGTAAATAGAATTCTTGACAAAAAATAGGAAGTATCTGCTACCTCTGAACTGTTGCTTGATCAGAATATATGAATCATAACATCCTCTAGCATTATGAGAGAGTCCAATGAAAAAAGTCCCTTTGAAAGTCTTGAAAGACTGACAGCATATACCTTCTCTTAACCTCTTAGAGTCTTTTAGAAACAGAGATCTTGGGGTGAATATCTGTTGAAGACCAAAAGATGGGGCAGTTGTGAGCATGGTGGTGCCCTCTGCAGTAACCAATGGGCCTTAAGTTTTGTGTTTGATAATGCTGATGAGTGTCATCCAGATAACTTGTAATGCAATCTACATCACTAATGCATGCACTGCCTGAAGCCATCTCATCTGGTGAAAAAATGCATTAAGTCTTCCGAGGGACTCTAACCTTTAGGGTGCTGACTGGGAAACAGAATCTTGGTCAAGTTGGTCTTTTGGGTTTTCTCAAACCACATTACGTATTTCTCTTACATAATAAATACTGACCTTTTTGACAGTGTACAATTGAGCTCATCTAAAAGCATCTTATTAAAAAGTATATGTGCTGCCGAAGCGAGCACTTATTAAAAAGGATCAGAATTTAATACAGCAGGATTTCACTTCCAAATTACATACTGCCTGATTGCTAATCGGTCTCAAAAGTTAGTCAGCAATTTTTCTAAAATTGAAAAGTCTATGCCAGCTTAAAAAATAAAATGCAATCAACATTTTCAAAGCTCTTATTTTAGAACATTTAATTTTAGAATTTCTGATTATATATCATGTCAAGGTAATAAAAATCTTTATTGTTTTTAAGAAATATTATCCCATTACTGTTGTAAAATTAACATGTGTTTATTATACAACCATTCAAACACTATAGAGAACTTCAAAGGAAAATAATAACCCCATCCAAGCTACCAGCATATCAAATGTCTATACCAGATATCCATCCATCCATCTATCCATCTATCTAATCTCCAGAAATTATATTGAGAGAACTATCCTGACTAGTCCTCACTGAAGACTAAAACTGACCTTAATTTAAGGCTTGATTCAGGTGATCTGACCACACATTAACTTCCTTCCAGCATCAGATAGAGCTCCTCATAAAATCTAGAAAGAATAACAAAGACTAAGAAGAAAGAAGACACAGTTCTCTAATATAAGGAATATCAGGAAATAGCAAAATGAATCTTGCAATAATAAAAGGTTAACGAAGGAATACTACATACAAGATGACATTTTAAAATTCAGTAACATTTTTTAATTCAATTCAATTCAACAAGTATTGAATTCCTTAAAAAATAAAGTCCAAAAATGATCCAGGAAGATATAGTTTTAGTTTTATGACTATGAAAGAAATTGAATTTGTAAATTAAAAGCTTTAGAAAAGGGAATCTCCAGGCTCTGATGGTTTTAGTGGATAATTTTACCAAACACTTAAAGAAATTGACACCAATTTTACACAATCTTTTCTAGAACATAGAAGAGAGAACACTTCTCAACTCATTTTATGAAGACAGCATTACCCTATTTCCAAAACTAGACTAAGTCAATATAAAAAACAAACAAGATCCCTCATGAATTTAGAAACAAAAAAGGCTTAACAAAATTTTAGCAAATTGAATTCAACAATATATAAAACAATAAATACACATAACCATATTGAATCATTTATTCCAGATATGTAAGATTGCTTCTTTATTTAAAAATAAATTATGCAATCCACTATTACAACAGGTCAATGTAGAAAAATCATATGATCATGTTAGTTGAAACCAAGAAGACACTTCACAAAGTTTGTTACCCATTTATGATTTTAATAATTTCCTTATACTGGAACAGAGAGGAACTTAGCTTCATAAAGATCATACACAAGAAAACCTACAGCTGACATCACACTTAATGGTGAAAGACTGAGTGCATTTCTCTGAGATCAAGGACAACGAGACTTTCTCACTTCTCTTACTTGACATATTACTGGAAATTCTAGACACTATAATAAGACAAAATGAATTCAGCTTTGAATACAGACAGTATGATTGTCTATGGGTATATAAAATCCCAAGGAATTTACAAAAAAGAAAAGCACCTAGACTTAAAAAGTGAATTTAGTAAGGTCACAGGATGTAAGATTGACACACAAAAATCAATTATATTTTTAGATACTAACAATGAGCAAGTGGAAACAAATCAAAATTATAATACCATTTATAGTTTTTCCAAAAAAATTACGTATTAGAAATGAGTCTAGGGGCGCCTGGGTGCCTCAGTCGTTAAGCATCTTCCTTCGGCTCGGATCATGGTCTCAGGGTCCTGGGATCGAGCCCTACATCGGGCTCCCTGCTTGGCGGGAAGCCTGTTTCTCCCTCTCCCACTACCCCTGCTTGTGTTCCCTCTCTCGCTGTGTCTCTCTGTCAAATAAATAAATAAAACCTTAAAAAAAAAAAGAAATGAGTCTAGCAAAACATATACAAGTTCTGTATGATGAAAATTGTAAAATGCTCATATAAGAAATCAAAGACCTAAATATTTGGAGAGACATATCATGTTCATGGGTTGAAAGACACAACAAGGTAAAGATGTCAATTCTAAATTAACTTAGGAGTTTAGCAAATTTCCTTATGAAATCTCAGCCTGTGGACATAGACAAAAGCTCTTACTGTAGACATAGATAAGCTTATTCTAAAATTACATAGGAAGAGGGGCTCCTGGGTGGCTCAGTCGTTAAGTGTCTGCCTTCGGCTCAGGTCATGATCCCAGGGTCCTGGGATCAAGCCCCGCATCGGGCTCCGTGCTCTGCGGGAAGCCTGCTTCTCCCTCTCCCACTCTCCCTGCTTGTGTTCCCTCTCTCGCTGTGTCTCTCTGTCAAATAAATAAATAAATCTTTAAAAAAATAAAATAAAATAAAATAAAATTACATAGGAAGACAAAAGCCCAAAAATAGAAAAAAAAATACTTTAATTTTAGTAAATGGTGCTGGAGCAATTGTACATACCTCAGTAAAAATATGATCCACTTAGCCTCATACCTTATACAAAAATTAGCTCAAAATGGATCATAGATCAAATGTAAAAGAGAAGACTATAAAACTTCTAGGGAAAGAAAGGAGTAGAAAATCTTTAGGACATAGAGCTTGGCAAATAATTCCTAGATTTAACAGCAAAAGCAAGACCCATAAGTGGAAAAACTGATAAATTGGATCTCATCAAAATTTAAAAATTTTTCTCTGAGAAAGACCTGTTAAGAAGATGAAAAGACAAGCTGTATACTGGAGAAAATATTTTCAAATCACATTGGACAAAGATGTATCTAGAATACATAAAGAACTCTAAAAACTCAATAAAACAAAGCAAAACAAAAAAAAAAACAATTAGAAAATGGGCAAAAGACATACACAGATAATGTACTGAAAAGGAAATAAACACATAAAAGATGTTTCAACTTTCTAAGCAATTGAGGAATTGAAAATTAAAACCACAATGAGCTATCACAACAAGCCTATCAAAATGGCAAAAATGAAACATCGTGATAACACCAAATGCTGGTGAGGATTTGGAGAAAGTGAATCTTTCACACATTGCTGTTGGGAATGTAAAATGGAACAGCCGCTCTGGAAAACAACCTGGTAGTTCCTTTTAAAGCTGAAAATGGGCTTACCATACAACCCAGCATTTGCACTCTTTAGGCATTTGCTGTAGAGAAATCAAGACTAAGTTTTACTGATGACATATACACAAATGTTCATAGCTGCTTTATTCATCAAAGCCATAAATTGAGGGGCTCCTCGGGGGCTCAGTTGGTTAAGCATCTGCCTCCGCTCAGGTTATGATCTCGGGGTCCTGAAATTGAATTCCGAGTCAGGCTCCCTGCTCAGCGGGGAACCTGCTTCTCCCTCTCCTTCTGCCTGTTGCTCCCCCTGCTGGTGCTCTCTCTCCCACTCTCTCTCTCTCAAATAAATAAAATCTTTAAAAAAAAGATGTTTTAAAAGCCATAAATTGGAAACTACCCAAACATCCTTCAGTGGATGAATGGTTAAACAAACTATGATACATCCATAAATACTATGGAGTACTACTCAGTGATAAAATGAACTATTCATTACCCAGTAAGGAATGAGTTATTCATACACCTAACAACTTGGACGAACCTCAAGGAAATTAAGCTAAGAGAAAAAAGAAGCCAATCTCAAAATGATATAAACTGCATGGCT
Source organism: Leptonychotes weddellii (assembly GCF_054177405.1). Lineage (NCBI taxonomy): Eukaryota > Metazoa > Chordata > Mammalia > Carnivora > Phocidae > Leptonychotes > Leptonychotes weddellii. The sequence goes on along the minus strand of NC_138374.1, from coordinate 41,926,689 downwards.
CCTTTTTTTTTTTTTTTTGTAACATTTGTAAAAGAACATAATTATAGAGAAGAGGAACTGATCATGGTTGCCCATAGGGCAAGGGATGGGAATAGGTGTGGCTACAAGGGTTAATACGAGTGAGCCTGTGGTGATATACCGTTGAGTATCTTGATTGTGGTGGTGGGACATAAGGTGACGCATGTGACAAAATTGTACACACAAACACAAATGAGTGCCTGTGTACTGCTAGAATCTGAATAAGCACTATGAACTACACTTGTAATGTTTTATTGCCTTTGATAGTGTTATTTCGTTATATCAAGTATTAACATTGAGGAGGCTTACATGAGCCTTCCTTATGCATTTCTTTACAACATCCTGTGAATCTCTAATAAAAATTAAAAAACAAACAAATACTCCTGTAGAAACTATCAGGCATTAAAACCTTAGTGTATCCCTGGCATAGTGCACCTGAACCCATCAGGGGCTTCAAAACCCCTGCAGTGCCATCCAAAGTGTATGCACAGTCCTAAAGTAATGATAGACTGGATGACATGGACTGCTTCTGGCACAAATAATTCTCATTCAACACTCATTTAACAGATAGGATGGATGTTGGCATGGCCCTTTAGGCTTGCAGGTACCAGGCTTGCCTACTGGGAAAGTGGTAGAGGCAAGAACACGCTACAATGCAGCCTCCTGAAGGCCCCCATTACCCAGATCCACATTCCCTTCCTTCTGGTTCCTGCTTCACTGGGCCCTTCAACCTAGTCACCTTTAAATCTCAAATGTGTTCAAGGGAGGAGAGTGTTCAACTTGAGAGTGACATTGGGGGAGACTCGGGAAGAGTACATGGGACTTCCCTGTACATTAATTGCAACATCCTGTGAATCTATAATTATCTTATTTTATTATTTTTTAAATTTATTTATTTATTTATTTATTTATTTATTTATTTATTTATTTTACAGAGGGATAGTGTGTATAAGCGGGAAAAGCAGAGGCAGAGGGAGGAGAATCCCAAGCAGACTCTGTGCTGAGCGCAGAGCCTGTCCCAAGGCTCATTCCAATGACCCTGAGATCACCACCTAAGCCAGAATCAAGAGTCCGAGGCTCAACCAACTGAGCCACCCAAGCGCCCTTATAATTATTTTAAACTAAAAATCTAAAGAGAACGCCCATATTTACCAGTAGATAGTATCCTAAGTGTTAATGTTAAAAGTTTTAAAAAGACAGAGCTGGATTCTAATCTGCAGGGCATGGATGGCTGCTACTTAGACCTTAATCTAGCTATTTGATCTTTCTAAAACTCAATTCCATCATTTCTAAAATTAAAAAAAAAAAAAGCAGTTATATCTACCTCATGCTGTTGATAGCAAAGTTCAAGGAAATAACGCATGTAGAACTGGAAGGACATGCCTGTGATGTCTTAAGTGCTAAATAAACTGGAGTGGCCACTATTTCTGTGTGTGCCGACTTGCCTCTGAGGCGCCTTGGCAATTTTCTTCTGTAAGGTGTCAGACTGTAAAGACTTTAGGTTCTGTGGGCCATGCAGCCTCTGCAGGAACTACTCAACCTCTCTGTCTGAAACCAAAGCCGCCATAGGCAGCATGGAAGTGAATGAGCACATGACGGTTGTGACCATAAAACCTTATTTATGGACATTTGGCTTGCTGCCTTACAAAAAGAGGTGGTGAAAAAACAAAGGTGGAGGGTGGGAGGGAAGATTTGGATATAAATAAAAACAATAAACAAAAAAATAGATGACACATCTGTGCAGCCAGTTTTCTGGTAGAATGTCCCAGATTTTGAACTGGCCTGATGATCATCTTCTGTATTTCCAACACAGCAGGAGGAAGTCCAGAGCAGGAGAGGTTGTAGACCTTTGGGAAAAGCAGTCACAGCCCCTGCACGGTCCCATACAACTTCATCTGAAAGAGATAAAGAGCCCTCAAAGCCTGTGCTAAGTCAGTTTGGCAAGAATCCCCACCTGATCACCCTCTCTATCTGATCAAATTCCTCATCCGCTATTCTTGTTTTCTGATCACACTGACCTACCTGTGGCAACTCTTGTCAAGTTAACTTAGCCAGAATCCTCTTTACCCATGATGCTTCCTCTTAGTAATTTTCCAACCTCTGACCCGGACCCTGCTTCTTGGCTATAAATTCCTTGTCGGTGCTCAATTTTGAATTGAGTCTAGTTCTGTCCTGAGGTCTATTTTCCCCTACTGCCATAGTTCCTGAGTAGAATCTATTTTTACCACTTTACTGTCTGACTGTAGTGTTTCTCTGACAAACTCTGCTACTTTGAAAAGGATTCTTTAACTTTACTTCACACTCACAATTCTTTAACTTTACTTCACACAATTTAGGCATGTAGTTCTGCTCAACACAAAGACTACCTTTCTTTTCTTTTTTATTCTTTTTTTTTTTTTTTTTTTTTAAGCAGACTCCACACCCAGCGTGGAGCCTAACACAGGGCTTGAACTCACAACCCTGAGATCAAGACCTGAGCTGAAATCAAGAGGTGGACACTTAACCAATTGAGCCACCCAGGCACCCCCAAAGTCATTCTTTCTGTTCTCCAACTTCAGGACTTTGAAAGAGTCCAAACTAGGTCACCTTAATTCATTTATTCATTCATTCTTCAATAACTATTTGTTGCAAATGTCACAGTTCCAGACATGGTTATAGGAACTAGAGATACAGCCATGAGAAAAATCAGCAAAACCTCTGCCCTCATCCTTCAACATTCATTCACTAAGGTATACAAATATACAGGCAAATAAGTGAACAAGATTTATGGATTCTGTTAAGTCTTATAAAGAAAAAGAACAATTTATTGATAAGGGATATAAAGTATTACAGAAGTATTTCCATTTTAGCTAAGTTCATCAGTAGTGTTGTCTGGAGAGGTGACATTTGAATAAATGAGAGGAGAGAGCCTTGAGGTTATCTGTAAAACAAAGTGATTGCCTCGGCCCTGGGACAGGAAATTTCTTATCATCATTGAGAAATAGCGAGAACTAGAAGGAATGAATCAAGGAGTGTAGGAGTGAGAAGTAATATAGGTGTGGTAGAGATGGGTTCAGTGAGGATCAGTTCTGAGGACTGAATAAGCCATGGAAAAGTCTTTGTAATTTTTGTAAGTGTGGTAAGACTACTGTTGGAAAGTATTGAGCGTGACAACAATCTGCTCTGATCTATGGTTTTAAAAGATCATGTCGGCTACTCTTTAGGAAAAATATGCAAAGAGAAACTAATTAGGAAGTTATTTCAGTGACCAGGTGAGACACCACAACAGCTTAAAAGTGTTAAGAAGTTATGGGAAAGTAGAGTGGTAATTTTCTTTTGATGTGACTTTTTAAAATAATTTCCAAGAGGTGTGGTTGGTTTTGGAAATCTTGGATTCTCATATATGCTCAATACGTGTCAACTTCAGGTACTAGAATGTTTTTTCCCTTTTGACCGTTTTCACAGAAAATTTGATAGCTTGATGTTAGATCTCTATTGATCTTTCCTTTACCTCATCGTTTCCTCTCTCTCTTTCTCTCCCACGCATACACTGTGTATATCTATAGATAAATTCGTTTCACTTCTTATTTTTAATATCACATTATATTCGTTATATGTCAAGTAGCAGGAGTTCTTGTGTCTTCACCAAATGCAGGCTCCCCTTAGCAAATTACCACTGAGCAATTAGTCTTATTAAAATAATAATTACACCTGCATTTGGCTAATTTGAAGAGTAATTGCCCAATTTCAGCCATAATTAGTCACTTGGCTCTATTTTTCAGGCACAATTTCATTGTCATGAGAAACAAACAAACAAAAAAATCTGTGTAGTTGCTCCTTTCACAATCTGCCTACTAATGAGACTGCCTTCTGAACATACTTTCTTCACTTGAATACTGCAACAAAGTACTTAGAGTACACTAGGGAATCTCCTGGACTAGTGCAAGGGAAATCATTTTCCAATGTTTGAAGATTTTTAAATGTTTTCTAAATAGCTGTAGTCTAAAAACACTTTCTTGATACTGAAAAGGAAAAATTAATAAAACTTTTGATTCTGAAAATGTCAGAATTATCTGTTTATAATTAATCATCAGGTTTGTTTATGTCTCCACATCACCAAGACAAATGATTACAGAATTCAACAGCCAATATTTAAATGTGTCTTTGATCCATATGACACCACATACTAACTGACACTGCTCCTGGAAAACAGCCACAATTAAGAAATGCCCTCACGCTTTTTGTGCTTTGGAACCTGCTAATAACCCTGCTCTCACATATTCCAAGATAAAACCTGTTTCCATCTTTCTTCATCACTTCCATGAGATTGGCGAATGACTCCATTCTATACCTGCCTTCATAAATCCCCAGGTCACCCTCCTTTCCTTTGAGATATTTCTCATTAATGAACATTCACCCCATTGCAATAGCCTAAATAAAATCAGGTCCTTAATTGTCTGGTGCATTTGTCTTTCACCTTATAAACTGCAATCTGTTTGTAAACCGAGTGAGGCAAGTAAGAAACAAAAATGCATCTCACCATTAAATTAGAAACATTAGTGCTTACACATTTATATGGATTGTTAAAATTGTGGAAGAACATATTGAATGGTGACATTTAAAGAAATAGCCACACGTATTCTACGTAGACACATTATTAGGGGTATTGTACATAGCTACCAAAGTCAGATTACAGTAATAGCATTTTCATTCTTATGATGATAAGCCTGTTTTTATAAGTTGAAAATTCAGGCAGAATTATTTATGATCTTAATTTAAAAAATTTTAAGGAATGAAGTGTTAAATTTTAACTAATTCTGTAAAACACAGTAGAAGCTCTGAATATTTAGGGGCACCTAAATATGGGTGGCTCAGTCAGTTAAGCCTCCAACTCTTGATTTTGGCTCAGGTCATGATTTCAGCTCAGGCTGTGATCTCAAGGTCTTGGGATCAAGCCCCGTGTCCAGTTCTGGGCTCAGTGTAGAGTCTGCTTGTCCCTCTCCCCACCACGTGCACTCTCATTCCCTCTCAAATAAATAAATAAATAAAATCTTTCTTAAAACCCTATAAATATTTAATAATGGGAAGCAATGTGGAAATTCACAATAAAAATTCAATGGAACTGAATAACTAAAAATTGAAAATATCCATACATATCTGTAAAAATACATTTTAAGCTAAAATAAAAAGGCAAACTCCTACCAGTGAAAGATATTTGCAAAGATGTAATACTCAGAAGTGTCAAAATCCTTTATAAAAATACTTACAGTGGTTTGAAATAACTGACGATCAAAAGAATAAAAAAGAAACAATCACTGAGGAAAAAATATAGACCACTAACTTATTCATCATGATCAATGGAAATGTAAATTTAAATAATAATGAGATATTTTCCCACCTAATAAGTTGCTGATTTCCTCATTTAGGAGACTAAAAGTACAAAACCTTTTGAAGAACAATTTTTAAGTGTAAAGTCGTAAGATTTTAGAGTTTTTAATAGTTAATTCATAAATAACAGTGCTAAAAGTCCAGTCTGAAAAAAAAAATCAAAGCTAAAGAAAATTTTACTGTAAAATCAAGTCAGTGTAATTTACAATGGAGAAAAATTAGAAATATACTGTCCAGCAGGGAAGGTAAATAAATTTTACCATACTCACGAAGATATAGAATAAAGTTTTAACAATTAAGCTGTTAATGAATTATTAATACAGAAAGTCTCAATATGTAATATTAATTGAAAAAATAAAATGTCTATGTGTGCATATATATATAAATTAAAATATTCAGAATGACACCTCAAAATAGTAATATTTGGTTAATTTATTATATGTTTTTATTTTATGCATTTACAAGGGTACATATTATATACAGAATACTTAAAGCAAAACTGTCCCAGAATAAATTCCTCAAATCTTTAAAAGCCTTAGCTGATTACTGATGGAAAAGTATGAATTCAGGAATGGAAAGAAATTTTGGGTCACTTACATTAGGACTACTCTGACCCATTGAAAACTGAAATGTATAAAATTGGATGTAACAAGTTAGTTTTTAAAAGTAAGTCGTTATAAAGTGAAGCTTCGACTTTTCCATGAGAAAAAAAAGTGTCAAACTAGGCCTAAGTCAGAATTTTAGATTAGATTCCTAGATGCTGCTTTTTTTAATCCTTAATCCTAGTCTTCTTTATCCAAACTGTCACTAATTTCACTTATAGTTCATGAAACATTAAGGAAACAAAATACATACATATTATCTTTCCTTGGTCCTGGTGGAAATGAGGAATTTGAGCTTGAAGAAGCCTCTATAAGCTTTCTGCAAGCAATTATGCTTAAATGCATCATGGTAGACAAGAAAGGACATAATTGTGCTTGTTAAATGTAGTCCCCATTTAACTCTCAAAGAGAGTAGAAAAAGAAAAAAAAAAGTATTGTCAGCCATGGAGATATTTTCAGACAATCACAATAATCTGCATTACAATAATCTCTCCATTATACCATTGCTCACAAGCAGGAGTGGCTCAGTGATAACCACTCTGATGCCTTAAATGTGAACATCTGTTTCTATCATTAAAGCTATCAGAGTGCTGTTAATTACTTGTCTTCATCTATTTTCAGTATCTGTAAAAATATATTCAGGATCTAGAAAAGTAACTCCCATTATTTAAATGATTTGTTCCGCCATCTAATGACACTATTTATCATACGTGCATGTAAGTGGCCACTTCCTTCTTACACACATGCACATAACTAACATATGAAATCCATTTCTTATTTAAAATTTCCTCATTTCCCACGTTCACTGTTATTTCAAATATACATTATACGTGTATGCATGTACACACAATACACACATAAACACACCCACTGAGATACAAATATACGTACATGCATACATCAACACAGTAAAATACAAGTACATCTTTAAGTATGCATTAACTGGAAGTTATGATAATTTAGCTCATTAAAAATTTTTTTAATTCAAAGACATAGAGCCTAGGAACCTTGAATATATACCCTTTTTTCCTCTTTATAGATACATATATACAGAGGGAGAGAATTCACAGTAAAACTAGACATTTCTAAAGATTTCAAGACAATGTTCATAGGTTTCTCTTGTGTCAATATTACATATTTTACGCTGTGGTCAATACAGCATACTCTCTCTCCATAGTAGCTGGAAAATGTCATAGGATATAATAGGTCCCTTCAATATTTCTGTATTGAGGATGGTTAACTTCAGCTAGTCTAGGCAGAAAAGGGTAAAGGAAAGCACTATAAGGAGTATCATCATGCAAGAAAGAAGGACAAAAGAGGCTTACAAGAGTGTTAGGATAAGGATCCCTAACATTTGGAATTTGTGGATTTTCCCTCTAGAGTTTGTACTGACTTAACTCAGTGCTCAGAAACAATATTCAATATTCAATATTCAGTATTCAATATTCAAAATTACATGGGGAGAGAAAGGCTGCAGTCTCCATGGAGTATTATATAGCAATAACATGACTGAAATGAGCCATCTATGTAGGAGTAATGGTTTAGAAAAATTGCCCAAGAGGTTTCCATTATATTGATGACTTTGGTTGGACAGTACAAGTACTTCCCTTCCTCGTAAGCGATGCCTGAATCTAACAAGATACAACACCATTTAGAATGAGGCCAGCCTCAGTGAAACTCAAGCATAGAGGGAGCTGCTCTCCCAAGGATGTGTTAAAGAGATACTGCTATTCGACATCAGAATCTCAAAGTTGTATCCATTGCCTTCTATATCCTTTGCTATTCCTTGGAAATCTGAACCAAATGGTTCATTTGAGGATCACAATAAATGCAGCCTTTGAGGAGGTTTCTGTTTGTCAGAATTGTTATCACCAGTCTTCTCAACCTGCACTGAAAATATTTTGAGACATAAAAAAAAGAAAAAGAAGGATGGGGCAAAAAGTATGACCTTCATCACTGATAAGACATATGCTGGCAGACAAGGTGGCTTTAAGACTTCTTGTCAATATCTTAACATGACTCTTAATATTAATCAGACTGACTCACCCAGGGATTTTATCAATGAGTCAGGCTGGTCTTCCCTTACAGGAGGAGGCTCCTGGACAAATAAAAGTCTGGAGGAGGAGAGGAGAACATGTGTTTTGGTGGGAAGGCCCCATTCTCAGGAAGAACAACGGCAAATGAGTCTAGCATGGCAAATTATTCCTCCAGATATAGCAATCAGTTAGGGCAGAGTGAGGGTATCCAACAATTTCCCCAGGGAAGAGTAAGTATAGGGTTAATAGAAAGGCCATGGGTATGCTTAAGAGAAAGTCCCCTGCATGGAAACCATGAGAAGGAAAAGGAGATTTCCTCTGATACTTTATATATTATAGTTAGAGAGGAAAAAAGGTTAAATAACAACTTTACAGTTTCTAATAAATTCAGGAGAAAGAACTAAGCAGTAAAAATCTAGTAAATTATTAACTCAATAGAGGGATGAAGTGGAAATAATTATACTTAGTAATCAGTTAGAAAGCAAGAAAAGAGAAGAAAAGATTTTTTCTAAATATAGAACAAATAAGATTTCAGATTTTAAACACAATATATTGATGACCACATTCAATGTAGATTAAATATTCCAATTAAGAACAAGCATTGTCAGACTGAATATATATATATATTTGTGTAATTAACATATACGTACAGTTAACTTGAGCAGTCTAAAAGAGACACACTTTAAATACAAAGACATTGATTTACTGAAAGTAAAATAATGGAAAACATTTTTATGAAAATAATGAGCAAATAAACCAGTGTATAATCAAAAGACATTACCAGAGATAAAGAGGGACATTTCATAAGGATAAAAGAGTCAATCAATACACAAGAAAGTTATAGCAACTCTGAATTTGTTTGCACCTAATAAAATAATTTCTAAGATATACATAATAAATTAGATAGTGGATAAAATGTGAAATAGATAAATCAGTAATGATCACGAAAGATTTTAGCATATGGAATATGGATTGGAATTGCTTTCAATTGCATTTCACTATCTGTCTATTTACAATCTGACATGCTCTGACATCCCACTTAACTGTTTCCTTAGTTCACTGAAGCTCAGATTTCTATGTATTAGAATCCGTAGAGATGAAGACTCTCTCAGATTCTATCCCTAGAGATGCTATTTCATCTGAATTTGGTGCTCAAGAATTTGCATTTTTTAGTAAGCACCTTGGGTGGCATTATTGAATTTTCCTATTGTCACATATGTCCTTGAAAAACGAAATGTATAAGACAACCTAAGACTGAATTGCAAAATATATTATTAGACATGTAGCAGGCTGTGTTTTCCAAAGCTGGTGGAATTGAACCAGGTGAGTAGAAAGGCTTATCAGAAGTAAAATGAGGGTACCAAAATGTCCTCCCTACCCTCTGCCTTCTCCCAAGGGATACATGTGAAATGGGTCTTTGTGTGTCTCTCAAGTCTAAGACTTTCCCACAGTAACATTCTGTTATCAAAAACGAGGAATGAAGGGTTTATTTTGTTTTCCCTTTTCAAGAAAGTATACAAGGGTCTTAAAGAGAAAATGGGGAGGGCATAGCCTAAAAAATGTTTTAGATGTACGATTACCTATGACAGCCTCACTAGATTTCAAGGGAGGGGGTGAACTGGCTGTAAGAGGGGTCCACTCAGGCGCAGGGTTCACCATCTCACTCAAAGTGAATCCTCACCTGGGAGCCACATACCCTATCTGGCCTCTAGTTGAGGAGGGTCAATGCCTCCTGTGCTTTGGTGTAACGCCCATTTATCTTTCATTATCCATGGAAATGTGATCTTCTCTGTCCTTGTCTGCTAGTCGTTTGGTCATAGCCTGTGATGGTAGCTCAACTAAAGGCTTAAGCCAATCTGTAAGCTTATGAAGAGCACTGAACACTTTGCCTGGTGTGAAAGAGGAATTTAATGGCCAGTAATTTGCAGATAGATGGGAGCATATGGAAATCACTCCGAGCTAGGTGGAAAGGTCAGAGGTTGTTTGTACTGAATCTCTGTACATGCTAGATATGTTATGAACATAAAAACATCTCTATGGTATACCAAATCCTATCTCTGTTGCCTTGAAGAATTCATGCTAGAAAACTGATAAGAGAAAATCTATACAAGGAAAAGAGAGAGATCAGCTATTTTTCAGAGGTAATACAGAAAACCGCTAGCTATTCCAGGGAAGTAGAGAAAGTGGTAAAGCAATGGATTTCAACATTAAAGTTATATCTGGATCTCCAGGGGACTTTTAAAAAATTACAAAGACCTAGGTCCTACTCAGAAATTTGGTTTCAGTTGTAGGGAGGACTGGCGCTTTGTAATTTTGTCAGACATTCATGGATGATTCTGATGTGCATCCAGGGTAAAGATTACTATGGTAAAGACGATAAAAACAAATCTAAATGCATTGGAGGGACATGAAATTAGGGGCCTTATGCACTGAAACTCAGTAAAGCTTATGTGATTTTTACATAGAGCACTCAAGATCACTTGACCTGGAACTATAATTCCTACAGAACCAGAGTAGGAGAGATGGGCATTGTTTACAGTCTGGTCTTCCTTATAATAGACTTCTTAAAAAAGTTATTTCATTCTTCAAAGGATAGGTTAACACCTTTGCTGATATGACAGTTTCAGTTAGGAATGCCTCTATGGTCAGAGGGGCTCTCTCACTAGCCCTCACTCCTCTTTCTTCCAGATAATTTTTTTGCACAACAGCAACCTGTGATGGATGGTTCTGATGATGGAGGGAAAGAATGAACAAACAAACAAACAAACAAAAAAGCTTGGTCTTTCTTGGGGGAAGACAAGCAAAAAGCAAGTAAACAAGTTAATATATCTCGTGTTAGAGAGTGATGAGACCGAACAAAACACAGGACCATAAAGAATGGGCCTTGCTCCAGGTATATGAAAGAAAGTCCAGGAAGACCACACAGGCGAGGTGATCCTGGAGCTGACACCTGAAGGAAGCAAGGACGTTAGAAAGTGAGCCACGGGACTTCCCTAAGCATGGTTTTAGTTTCCTCTCATTTATAATTCTTAAAGTTTAATATTTCTAACCATATTCTTCAGCCATAATGTTTCTCTGCTGCTTTTGTCATTTTCACCTTAAAAATGAAAAATCTTCTTTAACCTTCATACAAATTAGTTTTTCTCATGTTTTATTGTTTCCTAGACTAAAATAAATTTCATAAGGGGTTCTTTGCTCTGAATCCTTATAAAATTCTTCCTCTTACTCCTTAACAGCATCACATATTTGATGTTTTTACTCAGTTTTCCCAATTGTAAATGGAAAATGGAAAAGCTGACATTTGCTGTGGTTTTGTTTGGCTAGTCTGTGCTTATTCTAGGTGGTTGTGAAGAACACAGAGGGAGGTACATGCAGCTGGGGAGGACACCACCCTTTGCTGACCATGCTTGAGTCAGCTGAGGAACTGTTCCTCTTTCTTTAAGCCTTTCCGAGTTGGCTGTAGCAATCTTTAAGGCTCACTTAGCTATGCATTTGTATTAAAATAATCATTACATGTACCATAGTAAATTGGTTTGTTGTTGATGTGATAAAGTCAGGAACTGTTCAAACTATCCCAGTTACCCTCAGTTCACCACCCCAGAGTTTCCCATGATTCTGAGTCTCTGCTGCTTCCAATTTGTTTCTTTGTGGGTTTTTTTTTTCTATGAATCTAGATCCCGGGGGAACTCCATTAATTTCCTTCCCACGTGCTTTTGTTCTGTGCTGTAATTCTATGTAATGCGTTCCCACTGACAGTCAATTCCTGAATTTGGAAGCTATTTTCTGATATCTGAAACTCTTTGTTACTAACATTACATACATCCCCATATTTATTTCATATTTTTTACTCATTTTAGAAGAACTCTAGGGGGGAAAAGTGTTAAATAAATGAGCTCAAACTGCCTTACTGAAAGTAAGTGAATGCTCTACTTATACCCAAACTTTATATCACTGGTTGCTAGGAAAGCAAGGAGACCCTCATTCCCTATGCACCTCCTTCACCAGGGTTTCCAAGTTAATTGTTCTTTTTTTTTTTTTTTTTTTATTTGACAGAGAGAGACACAGCGAGAGAGGGAACACAAGCAGGGGGAGTGGGAGAGGGAGAAGCAGGCTTCCCGTCGAGCAGAGAGTCCGATGTGGGGCTTGGTCCCAGGACCCTGGGATCATGACCTGAGCCGAAGGCAGACACTTAACGACTGAGCCACCCAGGCGCCCCACAAGTTAATTGTTCTGTAGGACTGACTCTACAGTTAGCATCTTACATAAGGAAATATCTTAAGAGATTTATAGGGAGAGATACTGACCACCCGATGGTTACCATTTATTTCTTATAAAATAACAAGATGCCAGAAAATGCTTGGGTCTTATATCCATATTGCTGATAGTATGCATGTTAACAGTACAGGCAAGACGATTAAAATAAGTAACTCATTATTAGGCAGTTATTGCATTTGAAACATTCTTACTGCTTTCCCATAATTCTTGCATCCTCAAAGCTCACATGTAAAATGCAGGATAGGAATTACTTTTTGAGTTAAGATCATGGTTGGCTTTTGTCATGTATCTTAAGCACGCTTTCAGAAATTATGCAAAATGAGTGTCAGTCAGTTACCTTGTGAATTTGAAATTTAGCTAATCAATTTCTTATACATCAGGAGAGAGCAAATGTATAACACTTCATCATTGCCCAGTGAAACATTTAATTTAATATCTGGATTTATACACCATTTATATTGAGTCTGCAGCCTCACATTACTCTTTTTTATTTAATTTACTCTACCGTATGTATGCATAACAAATTTCCTTCTCCACAGAGAATTTTAATGTCAGCAGCAGAATACAAGAGGGTAAATATGGATTTTGTCAAGTTGAGATATTGATAGTTTAGTTATATTCCTGATTCAGCAAACACTGTGGTTCTGGGATGTTTAACCCCACACAAGAATATGAACCTCAGAATAGTGTTCTAGAATGAATTAGATCTATAAGCCAAACAGGTGCTAATATGTGTTTGAAAAGAGATTAGCTGATGTATGAACTCTCAGCCTCTTTTACATGTAATTTTGAATGATGCTTTTTCATAGACAAGAAACTGAGCGAGTCAGGAAACTACAACACTAGAGAGAAATAAATGGAAGAACTTTCAGGCTACTGATCACTTCCCATCGCCTATTGAATAAACTTGGGACTCTACTTGCCAGGATCGGGATCCATACTGGCTTTGCAGACTCATCCCCTGATTCTGTCCCATAGAAACAACCTATGTTTTAAGCCACACCTGATTCCTCCCAGCTTCTGAAATATACTGATCTTTTCCTTGATTTTATTCCCTAAATCTGTTGTTTATACTTTCTAGATACCCTTTTTCAATTGTTCAGATGGCAAACTGCTGCTTTTCTTTTAAGATCTAGCTAAAACTTCATCTTTCCTATGAGTTGGCCTTGGCTTCTTCTACCTCATACCAAATTTCATTTCCTTTTCTGTGTTCTTTCACTACTGTCTGCATACATGAATACTTTGAATAAATTCATGTACATGTCACTCTAGATGGACTGTGAGCTCCTTAAGAATGAAGTGTGTATTTAACTCTTCTCTTGGTCCTCAGCAACTAACACTGTGCCCGATTGCAAATGGGCATTGAAAATGCTCTTTGAAGTGGGCATTCAAAGAAAAGAAGATATTCAAATCACTATATTGTACACATGAAACTAATATAACATTGCATGTCAACTATATTTCTATAATACTAATTAAAATAAATTAATTAAACAAAGAAAATAAAATAAATTACAGGATAATATTATACCCAGGTATGGCAACTTGGTAATAATGAACACCAGGATTAAACTACAATGGTTAAGTTGAGAATTGTCACACACTGGGTAGGTGGCAAAAACAACAAAAAATTACTTGTGATTTCATAGCCACTACTAGTGTATTGAAAATTGGGTAAGTCAGCATTTTTCCGTATCATCAACCGTGGCTCTTCTTCTGTTGAAATTCATGAAAATAAATTCTAAAGAAGCAAAATTATACTTCTGAAATTTTAACCAAGAGCCATTTGTATACTTACTTGTTTTATAAATATTTATGGAGCACTGGCTAGATCCCACACTTTGGTTAAGGCACTCATGATGCTATAATGAGCAAGACAGACCAGGTGCTCATCTTCAAGCAATCAAAAAAACGAGCAATTGAAAAAAGTGCAATTAGTCTTAGGACTAGGAAAGTACAGCGTGTATGTGATCAGATAATGTGTGGTCTAAGAAAGAAAATACATCAGTCCCTGCACACTTGTACCGCTCTTTGCATAGGCTTCCTGCTCAGGTCTCATCGTTCTGTAAAGCCTGGTGCACGAGTCTGTGTACCCAGGGAATCCATTGTCACCAACGGCTGAGACGGAGCTTTCTGTCTTTTTCTCATCAAGTGGTGGAATGTCAGCACATAATAGGTGCTCAATAAATATTTATTAAATGAATGAATGAATGAATTTCTTTCACCTCCCTAGTCACACTTTCTGTTTTATTGAAAAAAATCCTTTAGCCTAAGAAGAATGGAGCTAGGAATGTGCCCTCTCCTTTTTTTAACCATAGGATCAAAGTTCTATGTGAACTTCTCAGTTCACATAGCTTTCATTGGTCCATCCATGGCTGCGCTCATTTCATTTATAATTTCTCTTTTATATTCATCCCCATATGATTTGTCACCCACCTCCAAAGCAGGGGTGGTTGCTAAGTGTTTAGCACACATTCTTGAATTTTAAGCTGTCTTTGTCAAGTGTGCAGTCTTGTTATTGTTGCTGCCATTGTGTTTTTAAAGTATACAATTTCTGTAGACCTCATTTGGGGTTTTTTTGTTCATGCGGTCCTGTTTTAAATATAAATTCATGTTGGTGGGAATACATCTAAGCAATTGCTGCAGCTGCTGCATACACATTTTATGTCTCTATTGCCTCATATGGACTCGAAAATCGTCTCAAGTCCAGTCATCTGAAACAACACTGTTGGGAAAAACCTAACCTTGCTCCTTTATGAACTAGTTATATCCAAGAGTGGGGTTTCTAAGTAATAGTTTTTGCCTGTATTCAATTAACTCAGTTACTTTAAATTTGCTTCTCAAATGGGGTATCAGTGTGCACCCCGCCCCATCATCAGCTTGCAAGATTTCCTGTTTGCCCATGTTTTTGACAAGATTTGTATGCAATAAAGAATTTATCTGGACTTTGTCCTCCATTCCTGGGAGGTAATCTCTGAACCCTTGGAATTTCCTGAGTGATAAGGTGTCTCTTATTCATGATGGGTCCCTGGGACCATACTTAATACTTCAACAAGATGGATGACTGAGAATGAGGACTGACAACCTCAGAAAGACCATTCATGGGACTAGAGGGCTGGGATTTTTAGCTATATGATATCAGCCCCACCTCCAGAAAAGTCAGAGGGGCTGGAAATTGTGTTCAGCTACATGGCCATTGATTCAATCACTTGTGCCTATATGATGAAGCCTCAATAAAAAGCTCTGGACTCCAGAGCTTGAGTGAACTTCCCTGGTGGGTAATACTCTGCCAACTGATTTATTTATTCATAGGCCTCGAATCTTCCACATGAATGCGTGTGTTATGTATATCTAAGCATTAGAGAAAAAACATAACACTAAGACAAATATATAATTATCAGTGACAAAAAAACGCTCAGCTGATTATAATTGCAATAAATTAGGGTGCCTGGGTGGCTCAGTTGGTTAAGCATCTGCCTTAGGCTCAGTCCATGATCCTGGGATCCTGGGATGGAGCCCTGCATCTAGCTCCCTGCTCAGCGAAGAGTCTGCTTCTTCCTCTCCCTCTGTTGCTCCCCCAGCTTGTGCTCTCTCTCTCTCTCTCTGTCAAATAAAATAAATAAATAAATAAATAAATAAATAAATAAATAAATTCTGAAATTGCAAAAATTAGTATAGCTTGGAGAAAAATTGACATCATTATAATATTAAGTCATGCCATATACAGTATTAATAAACTATTATCTTGCCATTTGTTTTGATTTTTTTGCATTCTTTGAAAGAGTTTTTTTTTCTTTGAAAGAGTTTTAAGTTGGTCTCCATATATCTTCTATATTCTTTAAGTTAGTTACAAGATACTTTACATTTTTAGTTGTTATTATGAATGGAATCTTGTATCTATACAGTTTTCAAGTTGATTACATCTGTTATTTTTTAAAGTACTATTGATTTTAATGTGTATTGTATATACTGAATGTATAGAATTCTTTTAATCATTTTATTTTAGAGGGCTGTCATATGGAGTAAACTAGTCTTTGTTAAATATTAAATAAATCTTACTTATTATAATGATGAAATATGTTCTAATAGAAACTAGCTTTTAGTACCTCTAGGGGCATGCAATTCATCTACTTTCTTGATTTTCTTAATAACAAGAGCTGAAAAAATTTTAAATTGCCGTACACAGAATTAGGTAATTGAATTATCCATAATCCTTGGGTCTTTCCTTTATTATTGACCCATGTGTTATTTCATTTTGTTTACCTATATTTATGTATGTTTTTTAAAAATAATATTTTCCTTTGGATTTTTGTGTCTGTACTCATAAATCATTTAAATTCTCTCCTCTTGGTAAACATTTAAGATTTCCATTTTAATTTTTTTTGTATTATACACCATTTGCCATCATACCGAATTGTTGCACATATTTATGATTAGTCCCTCAGGACAAATTTCCCTAAGTAGAATTGCTAAGTAAAATTACATGAACATTTTCAGAGTTTCTGATAAATATTTCTAAATTGAAGTAAGTTTCTAGCAATTAACATGCCTGTCAGCAGTGATCGAAAGTGCTCATTTTTCCTCACCTTCCACCTGGTGAATTAGATTTTTAAAATTCTTTTCAAATCAATAGGCAAAAAATTGGTTTGCATTCTTACTAAAATTGCATTTTTTTGATTGCTTAGTGAGTTTGAATATTTATGGCTATGCCCACTTGCCATTTGTCTTATTTTAGTAAATGGCTTATTATAGGCTTTGCTAATAATTCCAGTTGTGTTTTCATCTCCTGATTAGTAATTTTAAGAGTGCTGTATAAAAACCCCATCATCTGTTGGATATGCTCTACTTATTTACATGTGTTTTTTTTTTTCATTTTAAATTTATCTATGGTAATTTTTGAATTACAGATTTTTTTTTTTAAATTGGACTAGCAAGATTTATCAGTATTGTCTTAATATCTATTTTTTCTCTAATGCTTAGGTGTACTTGTTGTGACATGGTGATTTCAGTATATGGTACTCCATTTTTTTCAAGACTTTAGAAAATGTCTTCTTTTATAATTTCCTTCTTACATTTTCCATAAATTTTTATTATATTTGTAACAATGTACTTTATATTTTTGTTTTAATAAAATAATCTTACTATTTTTTTAAAAAATAATCTTACTATTAATGGAAACATCTTCCACAGTGATTTCAAGGACTTTTGCTAGATTATATAAAAACTATTAACTTTCTAAAATACATACATTTTAACACATACTATTTAAAATGGCCTAGCAATTTCTAAAAGGGTCTCAATTTATTTTATTGGATGTTCCAGGAAAACAGTCTCCTATATGTAATATCTCCTATAGATAATGAAATATCAAATTACCTTATTTAAAAATTATAATATTTTTAAAAATTATTTCTTTACACAGTAGAATAAGAGGTCTAAACTCTGTCAATGTGTTAAAATTTCCTTGTAACTTTGAAGTAAATAGAGATATATAGAACATAACTCTAGAGATTCTGATTCATTGGTTTTGTATGCTGTGGTATCCAAGACTCAAGTTTTTGATACTCGCCTAGGGAAGCCACTAGGTTAGAACTTCCAGAACAGTACAAAACTTTATTTGTTCCTTAATTCAGATTGCAATTGACCCTGAACATCATGGGTTTGAACTGTGCAAGTCCACTTATACACAGATTTTTTTCGATAAATACAATACAGTGTGGAAACATATTTTCTTTCTTTTTTTTGGTATCATAATTATACTTTATTTTTTTTTATTATGTTATGTTAATCACCATACACTGCATCATTAGTTTTTGATGTAGTGTTCCATGATTCATTGTTTGCGTACAACACCCAGTGCTCCATGCAGAACGTGCCCTCCTCAATACCCATCACCAGGCTAACCCATCCCCCCACCCCCCTCCCCTCTAGAACCCTCAGTTTGTTTTTCAGAGTCCATAGTGTCTCATGGTTTGTCTCCCCCTCTGATTTCTTTTTTTTTTAAAGATTTTATTTATTTATTTGACAGAGAGATTGAGAGAGAGCACAAGTAGGCAAGGTGGCAGGCAAAGGGAGAGGGAGAAGCAGGCTCTCCGCTGAGCAGAGAGCCGGACGTGCTGCTCGATCCCAGGACCCCAGGACCATGACCTGAGCTGAAGGCAGCTGCTTAACTGACTGGGCCACCCACGTGCCCCAAATGTATTTTCTTTTCCTTCTAACTTTCTGAATAACATTCTCTTTTCTATAACTTACTTTATTGTAGAATACAGTATATAATACACATAACATTTAAAAATGTGTTAATTTACTATATTATTGATAAGACTCTGTTCAACAGTAGGCTATTAGTTTTGGGGGAGTCAAAAGGTGTACATGGATTTTCAACTGAGTAGGAGGTGTTTGGCACTCCTTTTTTATTTATTTATTTATTTATTTATTTATTTATTTATTTATTTATTT
>NC_138374.1:41901652-41907432 GCF_054177405.1 Leptonychotes weddellii | reverse complement strand
GGTCGCTTTTCTGATGAGAGAGTTGTTGCTCTTCTTTTCTTCAATCTCCTGTTGAGTTTGTAGGTGTTCAGAATGGTTTGATCCCTATCCAGCTGAATTCCTGAGAGGAGAAGAAATCCAGGTCTCCTACTCTTCCGCCATCTTTCTCCGCCCCCCGTGTTTGGCACTCCTAGTCCCCATGTTGTTCAAGGATCAACTGTACTTCTATTTTGCCATTAAAATAATGCTATGGAATGTTTTATTTAATACATTTGATTATTTAAATAAAAATGATAATTTTTGAAAATTAAGTCCTACTCAAATACAAATATTATGGTTTAATATTCGATTAGCAATAGCTTATATAACGTCTCTTCTTTGAAAATAAAATATTTATTTTATTAATATTAATAAAATATAGAAGACACAAATGCAGAAAAATAAGACATATCAATAAATAAACCAGGATAAGAATCCAAATAATATCAATTGCTATAAAAAGTAACAGAATTGAGAAATTTTTCTGATGAGATTTCACAGATCGAGTAAAAACTGTGTCAAAATACAGAAGGTAGGAGAAAAATGGATCAAGGGCTCATTGATACCTAACTCCCTTCCTATCCCAAATCCCCAAAAATCTGAATTAAAAGAGAGACAAAAAGAGACATATTCTTCAATTATCAGTTTTTTAAGTTCACTGAACTTGAAGGGGATTCGTGGGTTTTTATCTCTTTTTATCTCATCAGTCTGGCTAAAAAAACTCCCTTTGTTTTCAATAACAAAAAACATGGGTATAACGGTCATATCTTCCTATTAATATTTATTCTTGCATTCCATTGATAGTCAATGAACAGGCTTTAGTGCAGATTTGTTTTTCCCCAAAAGATATTTCTAGGATGAAGTGGCTTCATTATCCCATCACTGGGCAGCCCTTCAGTTTCTCATACGTTTATACTTCATAACATTTTAAGCATATAAAATTAAATTTCTATTATACTTAAATGTGATTCTGTTCCAAACAATGGTTACTAACTATGCAACCCGGCTTGATAGACTTGAGATTTGCTAAAACCACTCACAACAAGGAGACCATAAGAGTAAGGTAATTTTTAAATTGTTTGCATTTTGTTTCTGAGGGCTTGTTTTCTATGCTTCTATGCTGTGCCAGTATTATTTTGGAGAACATGATCTCTGTCTTTCAAATGTCAAGAAGGGAGTTTACATTCCACTGTGTTTATAAAGATACAATAGTTTCCTATCTTCTTTATATGCTTTTCTTCTTTGGTCATCAAACAACCTGCTAGTTGGCATATTATGATGCAGTGACAAGAAAATAGACATATAGGAAATTTTGGTGTTATCACCAGTTCAAGTAAAGTTGTGAGCTTAAAGAGGCATTAGAAATTGTCTCATGCAACTTCCTAAATTAAAAATCAAAGAGCTAGTGACCCAAAGAGCAGAAATGACTTTTCCAGTGCACTCCAACCAAACGTGGGAGACAAAGACCAGAAGTCAGGTCTTCTAACACAGCCTTGCTCTTTCCACTATTGAATTGTGTCTTCTGTATGGAAACAGAAAATAAAAAATGGGATCAAAAGCCATGCCCTAGGTCTGGTAACCATTATCTGTGACATAATATATAATATCATAATGCATACCTTTTAAAGAAAACCTCTATCCATTCGTGCTCATTCAAATATATTCCCCCTCACTAAATATTTCTAGACTCAGCCCAGCATTTGTTTTTTCCAATTTGACTTCTTAGTAGGAAAAAGCCAGCCCTCTACTTTTTATATAATATATTGCTCTCAGTATAATATTTTTACTGATCACATACCATGGGTTATCAAGTCTTTTAGATCAAGTACAATATTTGCAGAGAGAGAAATTGTGTATGGGGAGTAGAAGGAATAGTGGACTCATAAACCAACAGATATGAGTTCCCATAGGGGCTGAAAACTCAGAGTGTGTGACTTTGAATGAGAATCTCCACTTCCCTAAAATAGTTAATTTTCAAGAATCTTGAGGGAATCAAATGAGATAGGGCCTAAGAAATGGTTTACATGAAATATGTGGTTAATGAATGTTCACTATCTTTGCTTTCCTTTATATTTGACCTCAACATAATATTTGTACCATGTTGTTCAGGGATAAATAAGCTCTTATTGTACTTGCTTAATAAGAGGGTTAAAAAGGTCATTAGGTCATCATCTTTAATAACCCCTTCATAAGATTATGAGTGAATATTTTCTGATTCTTTACTATATTCAGGTTCTTTGCATGAACTAAGTTAACAATCTCTCTTACAAATACCTAAGATGTAGATACTTTCTAACTCAACAGTTGTAGGAATAGCAATTGCAGTCTGAAACTTACATGAACTGAACTGTGGAAATATCTAGAAACATACAGCTTACTTAAGCTGAATCAAGAAGAAATAAGAAACAAGAATAGCTCATTGTATACTAAAAAGTTTTAATTAGTATTTCAAACACAATGCTTATACACAAACACACCCTCCCCCACAACATATATAAGGCCTTGGCAGTTTAATTGGAGATTCCTACCAAATATTTAAGAAACAAAACCCTTCTGTTTTATGTAGTTTATTCTGAAAAAATAGAACATAGAAGAATTCATAACAAACAAAACAAAGGAAAAGATGTTTATTCATATTATAAGAATTCTATATATAGTAACATAACAATTAAAAATAAATTCCTTTTGTAAAAATGCTGTAAAAGTGGCTGAAATAAAATCTAAGATTATAGTTTCTATTACATCATATTCTTTATCTCATGTTTTGTTTCTCTTTTCTTTAAGTGGTTGTAATTGTATAATGCCCAGGAAAAAAAAAATAAAAGAAGCGACATTTACTGAGTGCCTTTTATACTTCAAATACAGTGTTGGGTTATTTAAATTCAACATTTCATTTATTTAACACAATATCTTAATTGGGTATCATTATTCCTTTTAACCATATGTATATTAATGGGTTTTTTAATTTGTAAAGTATCATAAAATGTTCAAGATATTAATAATAATCTATACAAATTTGATTAACATCAACATAATTTTAGTTCTGGGATAAAATTATCTTAAGCATCTATAAGAGGGGTTCTCAGAATAGATGATAATTCTTTTACAGAAATGATCCATACAATACACTCAGTCCAAGGAGAAATTTAGATGAGAGAGAAAGATTTAGATCTGTTAAACAATAGGCTGCTGCTTCCCACATTGGTGAATTAAACCGAGTGTTCTTTAATCAATGTTAGCAATACATTTAGAAAGAAAGTAAAATGTGGTACCCACCAGGTAGCAGAAAGTCTCTACAAAACATATACCCACAGAATAAATAAAACAACAAAATCAAGCATTTATTGCATCCACATCAATTTTCTACCCTGTTTATTTAACAATAATTGTGATTTTCTTTCTTTTTTTTTTAAAGATTTCATTTATTTGACAGAGAAAGACACATTGAGAGAAGGAACACAAGCAGGGGGAGTGGGAGAAGGAGAGGCAAGCCCCCTGCAGAGCAGGGAGCCCGCTGCAGGGCTCGATCCCAGGACACTGGGATCACGACCCGAGCCGAAGGCAGACGCTCAACGACTGAGCCACCCAGGCACCCCCAATCATTGTGATTTTCTAAGAAGCTATGCTAAAATCACCAAAGCAAAGCTAAATTTTTGTATACAAATATGAATCACCTATTCTTTTTAATTTCATGAAGTTTGATTAGTAATATAAAGATTTTACATAGGTAAATTTGCTTTATATCTCCTACCTTAAATTTTAAGGTCACTTGGTCCACAATAGCCTATTGTCATTAAACATTGCTACAAGCACCAGAACTAAGATTTTCAAATCCCATTAAAAACATAATTATTTCAATCTTGCTAAAGTACTACAAAAGGCATAGAGACTTTGAAGTAAAACTTTTGTTGAAGTAGCTTATTAGCAGACAGTAGAATCAGCTTTCTTTATATGTAATTTTTAGAGAAAAAACACAAGGCATAAAATAAAATTTAAAAAAACACACAGTTTTTCATTCCATTATATGCCATCCATTCTTACATATAACCAATGCCCAGAACAAATTTTGTTTCTGGGTGGGTGAATGAGACTGAATTATTATTTCTTTTGTGATGGTTTTGCATGTTGAACATCATAAAAATTAAACATAATAATATAAACCTCCAAAAAAATCCTTTGGGTCAGAGTTCATACTGCTGGGGCCCTGAAGATTGTGACCATTTAAGATCTTCTTCATTAATTATTTTAAATGTTGTATTTAACTAAAATCTCCACTCATTTTAAATTTTTCTTTAGAAGAGAATATATTCATTGCCTCATTTTGTAGGAGGAAACTCAGATGAATCTCTAAAGGGGAATGAGAAATGCAGGTTATAATTGATGGAAAAAGTTATGGATAGACATTTAATTCAAGTGTCTGTGATTACAGATGGATAAAGTATGCTAAGGTTTTGACCTTTGCAAAGGGATTAGTAATACAATGTAGGATAGGAAGTATAAAAGTAATTTTACCATTTTGCTATTCTGTATATTGAAAATAATATATAACAATATCACACTATGTTTTATTAGAGACAAATATACAACAAACATTTTTATTCACAAACATCATCATTTTCTACTAATTATTCTGGTATATATTTAAAGGAATAGAATTATTAAGTAAAAATATGAATACTTTATAATTATTAAAATATATTGTTAAATTGTTTTCCAAATTGTTTGTCCCAGTTTACACACAAAACCATGTAGCACTGCAATAGGTTCCCTGAAACCTTGTATTCTTCTGTTGGAGCTTTTTTATTTTGTTTTGTTTTATAATAGATTGACATCTTACCTTAACATTTTAGCTTGAATTTTTTGATGGCTGGAAAGTTCAATATATTTGCATATGTTTGGTCTCACATTCATTTTTCATACACTAATGATGCATTTATTATTACCAGATTAGAACAAGCAATCCATTCTTCTTACACTTCTTTCTTTAGAGTATGTATACTGAATTTATATGTCTATGTATGTCTATATATGCATATGATCAAGAACAATACTTGCATGATTTCTGAGGTTATTTATAGTCGCAGTCCTTAGTGCATAAATTCTGTGATGGCAAAGACAATGATGTATTTACCACTGTGTCTAAAGTGTCTTGAATGAAATCAGACACATCAGAGGTGCTCAAAAACACTCCAAGACTAATTCAACTTGTGTATTGTAAGCTTTTTATTCTATTAGCACTTAAACAAAAATACTTTGAAAGTAATTTAAAAGCTGTCAGGAGGCTGAGAAGATGGCAGAGTAGGAGGACCCTAAGCTCACCTTGTCCTACGAATACAATGATGTAACATATCAGCATAAATAATCCAGAAAATGACCAGAAGACTGGCAGAAAAAACTCCACAACTAAAGGTAGAGAAGAGGCCACAGTGAAGAAGGTAGAAAGGGAGAAGATGCACAGTGGCGAGTTAAACAGATTGGGGGCTGTCTACGGGAGGGACAGGTTCACAGGCACAGAGATGGGAGAGAAACAGACTTTTCACACCAGACAAATCCCCATAACACTTGGCTTTGAAAACTAGGGAAGGGGGGCAGATTTTGTGAGTTCTTACAACCAGTAG
The DNA here is from genome assembly GCF_054177405.1 of Leptonychotes weddellii. Lineage (NCBI taxonomy): Eukaryota > Metazoa > Chordata > Mammalia > Carnivora > Phocidae > Leptonychotes > Leptonychotes weddellii. The sequence goes on along the minus strand of NC_138374.1, from coordinate 41,901,796 downwards.
GACTTAAAGTCTGGAATTTTAAAAATCAGGGGGCTTAGTTCTGAGTAAGCCAGAAGACCAGCAAGCACCTTGTTAAAATTGCATGCTGTGCCTCCACGCACTTTGCAAATCCACTCCAGCTGGTCCTGGGGCGATGGCTGTAGG
>NC_138374.1:41885495-41901552 GCF_054177405.1 Leptonychotes weddellii | reverse complement strand
CAACTACACAGCAATCGCAGGGGGAGATGAACCATGAGAGACGATGGACTCTGAGAAACAAACTGAGGGTTCTAGAGGGGAGGGGGGTGGGGGGATGGGTTAGCCTGGTGATGGGTATTAAAGAGGGCACGTACTGACTGGAGCACTGGGTGTTATACGCAAACAATGAATCATGGAACACTACATCAAAAACTAATGATGTAATGTAGGGTGATTAACATAACATAATAAAATTAAAAAAAGAAAAAGGATGCAAGATATTTCAAGTTTAGGGAAAAATCTGAGACAATATCTGGTATATGGGGAAACTAAATGCAGTATGGTATGCTATCACTATAATATGAGCTGTCAACAAATTAGCAGATGCAGCAGAAGTAAGGTTTTGAAACACTAAAGACATAAATATTAATGTGTAATAATTGAATATATATAAATACCTTTATAGTTAAAAAAAAAAAAACAATCCCACTTACAAATGTACCAAAAATAATAAAGTACCTAGGAATAAACTTAACCAAAGAGGTGTAAGATTTGTACTCTGAGAACTAACCAACATTGATGAAAGAAATTGAATACAACACAGACAAATGGAAAAACAGTCCATGCTCATGGGTTGGAAGAACAAATATTGTTAAAATGTCTATACTACTGAAAACAATCTACACATTTAATGCAATCCCTGTCAAAATACCAACAGCATTTTTCACAGAACTAGAACAAACAGTCCTAAAATTTGTATGGAAACACACCGGACCCCCAAATAGCTAAGCAATCTTGAAAAAGAAAAACAAAACTGGAGGTATCACAATTCTGGACTTCAAGTTATATTACAAAGCTATAGTAATCAAAACAGCCTAATACTGGCACAAAAGTGGACACATAGATCAAAAGAACAGGACAGAAAGTCTAGACATAAACCCGCAATTATATGGTCAATAATGTTCAACAAGTGAGGCCAGAATATGCAATGGGAAAAAGACAGTCTCTTCAACAAATGGCGTTGGGAAAATTGAACAGTGACATGCAAAAGAATGACACTGGACCACTTTCTTAAACAATACACAAAAATTAACTCAAATGGATTAAGGACCTAAATGTGAGACTTAAAACCATAAAAATCCTAAATGAGAGCACAGGCAGTAAATTCTCTGGCATCAGCCATAACATCTTTCTAGATATGTCTTCTGAGGCAAGGCAAACAAAAGTAAAAATAAACTGTTGGGACCACATCAAAATAAAAATCTTCTGTACAGTAAAAAAAAAAAGCAACCAACGAAACTAAAAGACAAACTACTGAATGGGAGAAGATATTTGCAAATGACATACCCAATAAAAGGTTAGTATCCAAAATATATAAAGAACTTACACAACTTAATACCAAAAAAAATCCAATTTAAAAATGGGCAGAATTCATAAATAGGCATTTCTCCAAAGAAGACATCCAGATAGCCAACACATACATGAAAAGATTCTCAACATCACTAATTATCAGGGAAATGCAAATCAAAACCACATTGAGATACCATCTTACACCTATCAAAATGGGTAAAGTCAAAAACTCAAGAAACAACAAGTATTGGTGAAGATGTGAAGCAAAAGGAGCCCACATGTACTATTGGCGGGAATGCAAGCTGATGCAGCCACTGTGGAAAATAGTATGGAAGTTCCTCACAGAAATTAAAAATTGCACTCTCTTATGACCTAGTAATTGCACTACTGGGCATTCATGCAAAGAATACACACGAATTCCAAGGAATATATACCCCTAAGCTTTTGTAGCATCATTTACAATAGCCAAATTATGGAATCGGCTTAGGTATCCATCAATAGATGAATGGATGAAGAAGAGGTGATATATACACAATGGAATATTATCCAGCCATAAAAAGAATGAAATCTTGCCATTTGCAATGACATGGATGGAGCTAGAAAGTATAATGCTAGGTGAAATAAGTCAGTCAGAGAAAGACAGATACCATATGATTTCACTCATGTGTGGAATTTAAGAAACAAAACAAATGAACAAAGGGAAAAAAAGGGAGAGGGAGAAATAAACCAAAAAAATGGACTCAACTATAGAGAACAAACTGATGGTTATCAGAGGGGAGGTGGTAGGGGGATGGGTGGAAAAGGTGAAGGGGATTAAGAAAGAGTACACTTACCATGATGAGCAGTGAGTAATATATGGAATTGTGAATCACTATATTATATATTTGATACCACAGGAGGGGTAACTAATAAACAACAAACATCTCTTTCTGCTGATTCTGGAGGGTAGAAGTTTGAGATCAGTGCACCAGCATTGCTGAGTGAGGGAAACTCTTCCTTGTTCATAGCTGGCTCTTTCCGGTTGTGTCTTCAAGTGGTGGAAGGGCTAGAGTCTCTCTGGAGCCTCTTTCTAAGTCACTAATCCCATTCATGAGGGCTCTACTTTCAGTGGTTTAAGTACCTCCCAAAGGCCATGCCTACTAACACCGTCACCTTTGGGGGTTAGGATTTCAACATACGAAATTTGTGGTGACACATTAAACCATTGCACATGGGTTAGAAGAAAACTGCTGAAATTGTAACAAATTTTTAGGGGTTGAGTGTGGGCTGGCATGTTAGCTAGAAATCCCCAGGAGCTCCAGACAAAAAAGGGACCTCCATACCCATCCACTTTTATTCATGCATCTTCATCTAATGCCCATGGTCAAGGTTGGACATAGGAATGGAGAACTGAGAAAGATCTCTTGAGGCAAAAGAGCAAATTGGGATAACTGGAGGAAACTCTCCCTTACTTCGGGCTTTTCCCCACCCTGGGGAGGAGGCAGTGTCCACCTACCACTGGTGGAGGAGATCTGACAGTGGCCCTTCTGATGTACAGGTATGTCATGCCTTCTACAATCTGTGTGGAGTGCAAGAGAACAAAGAGAAGCCCTCTCTTACTCAGCCTTAAACCAAACACCAGGTAATTGATACCTTTCAAGGAGAGAGGAGCAGAAAGAGCTGAGAGGGAACCCTCCCAGATCTACTGTAGTCTGAGGATGTTGTAGGACAACTATGAGACACTTCAAAGCATGACACACAGGACAAGGGAGTTTCCATCTACTGCTGGAAGAGCAATAGGGAAGCACAGGTGCATAGGCAGCTGAAGTGTGAGGACAGAGCAAGAGAATTCAAACACTCTCTCGGGCATTCTAATGCCAAGGCTTGAGAAGGCAAAGATTTGTACTGTACTCAATAATAATTAGAAGACTCTGGTAAACTGAATATAGCCAAAATAGCACCAAAGTCCAGACTCATCTTGACTACAGACTAGAATTTTCTGGATACATCCATGCCTCCCACACACTCTGGGTCTGATGTGAGAGTGCTTTTATGGTGAGCATAAATATCATTTACTGCAATTTCTGCTCTTCTATATACAATGTTTAGCAATTCAATAAAAAATTCAAGGCACATTTTAAAAAACAATAAAACATGAGCCATCATTAAGAGAGGAAATAGTTAATAAAATTAGAGATAGCCCAGATGTTGATATTATCATACTAGGAAATTAAAATAATTATATATATATATATATGAAAAGATCTAGTAGTAATAGTGGAAAACATAAATTAAAAAATTGGGAAATTTTAGCAGATACATGGAAAGCATTAAAAAATATGAAAATACCACAGGTGGAAATGCAGTATCAGGGATGGAGAGTATTTTTGGTTTGTTTGGGGTTTTTTTGTTGTTGTTGATAGGCTAATCAGTAGATTGGACATAGCCCAGGAAAGAATTATATAAACCTTGACAAAATGTCAATAGTAGAAGAAAATGTAATAAAACATCAGAAATCTGTGAAACAATATTTTTTAAAATGTCTAGTGTATATATATTATATATATATATATATAATGTATATATATAGTAAATCAAGTACAAATCAGTATGTTTGAGATTTTTTGAATTGGGTTAAAATATAATTTTTTCCTTTAGAAGAACTACGTACTAAAATGTGTATATTGATTATCTCTGAGAAGGGTAGCTACATTTAATAATGTTTTCATTTGACAAATTTTCTCTAAAGAATATGTATTTATTGCACAATAGTTCAAATACATAAAGAAAATTAAAATCATAATTTTTTTCTTCAAATACCAAAAACCTGAGCCATTTAACTCACTGTTAATGAAAAAGAACCATAAGCCTCTTCACTTTAGCAAAATTCACATCCTTTCATGGGTGATTTGTTAACTTCTCTCAATTATTCAGCTTTATGTGCACAAATGTGCTAGCAGAGAGGGATGTGCAAAATGATTCATCATACTTTTTTTTCCTTTGACACACCATTATTGGGTATTGCCTGTAAGTCAGAAGCAGAGCTAAATACTGGTTTATAATGATGGGTAAATATTTACTGATTATAAATATTACTTGGTTCATATTAGCTGCTCAAGAAATCTTTGCTGAATGAATGACTATATCCAGACATTGTGGTTAGCAAGTCCAAATTAGACTTTCTTAAACCAATATTTCCAACACATACCAATGTACTAAGTAGGCATATATGATATGATGGTGGTATGGGGAGGCAGTAAACAGTTTGGGTAGGAGTTGTGAAGGAATAGGAGGAAAAAATTAAACAATGTTTTATAGATGGATTATGAAGAATGCATGAATTCACATATTCATCCTCTTAATAATCGCTAAGTACATATGCACATAGACCCTGTTCTGGGCGAGTATAAAGTGTGATGAATATAAAGTGATGAGCAGAAACAAACATGTTTCCTGAATTCGTGGAACTTACAGCATAATAAGGAAAGATAGAATAATTAATCACCCAAATATATAATTTATAAAGTACCAAAAAAAGTTAGGGTGAGGGGACAAGAAAGTGAGAAGGTTTACTGTGCTTTTCAGGCAAAATGATTGATCTACCAGGTACAAAAGGTGAAGAAAACTCATTAATTTGGGATCCACCACCAAGCATCAGGTTCATTGAGATGAGTGATGGGAGAAGATTTAGGTGAGAATAGCAGAAGCTAAATCCTTATTTGTTCTATATTCCATTTTAAAACATTTAATTTGAGGGGCGCCTGGGTGGCTCAGTTGTTAAGTGTCTGCTTTCGGCTCAGGTTATGATCCTGGAGTCCTGGGATCAAGCCCGGCATTGGGCTCTCTGCTCAGCGGGAAGCCTGCTTCTCCCTCTCCCACTCTCCCTGCTTGTGTTCCCTCTCTTGCTGTCTCTCTCTCTCTGTCAAATAAATTAATTAAATCTTTAAAAAAATAAAAAATAACCAAAACATTTAATTTGAAAAATAGAGTGAGTTGAAATGGTTCACCCTTCAAATAAGTTAAGAATTTTTGGAAGAAAACAACGGACTATTTAGACATTTGGACCAAGCAACCCTGAAACTTTCTTCTCTTGCACAGATTCTGTGAATTACGCAAACCAAACTTGCCGCCAAGAAGTAAGAGTAAACTAGACTTTAATTACAGTTGTCAGTTGTGAAAACAAAGCAACAAAATCAAAGGGTAGGTCACATATAGGAAGAGCAGGAATATTCTCTCTAGGTATGACTCTAAGTGTGATGTATATCCCAGACCAAGAAAACGGTAACGAATATATTTGTAATGCAGTAAGAACATGAAATATATATTTTAAAAGTTCTTTGCAGTAAATGTAAGCAGCTTTATTGTCTTTATCATGGGCTGGTGGCTTTTTCTAAGAGTAAACAGAAAGTTCTGTTTTATGCTCATATCTAATCCTTTTTAATTATAAGACTGCAGAGTTTAATTGGATGAACACAATTCCCAGGATTTGCTAAATTTATTGCCATTCATAGAATTGCAACATGTCTCAACTGGAAATGATTATAATATAGGCTTTTCTCACTTGAAGAAACTGAGGCATAGAGAGTAGAAGTAATTTATTCACAGTCAAACAGAATAAAAGACTGAGTCTGGAATATGACATAGATCTCCTTCTAAACTGCCTGTAGTAACGTTAGATCATGAAAAAAGTAAAACAAAGTAAAGCACATTTTATCCCTATTTCAGGAGCATACATTCAAATTTTAACTTCCAAGGAACATAATCAAGAATAATTTCTTTTCTAGGGACACATGGATGGGTCAGTCAGTTTAACATCCGGCTCTTGATTTCAGCTCGGGTCATGATCTCAGGGCTGTGGAAATCTACCCTCATTCCCCCACTTGCGCATACGCTCTCTCTATATATATAAAAAAAGAAATTCTTCTAAAGAAGTGACTTGGTAAATGGAGAGGTCTTTGGTCCAGGAAACACAAGATTTTTGGTCTTTTCTTGTCTCCATTTACCCTTGTAATATACATTTACATGTACATATACATTTATATATATAAACTATATAACCACACACATATATATGTACATGTATATACATATATATATATACAATGAAAACAAAATAGTTTGAGCAGAGGAGGGACATGATCTCATTGAAGATTAAACATCATGTAATTTCATGTGTTGATGATATAGGTGTGCTGGCAGGGGCAGAATCAAAATGACAAATTAGGAAGCTGTTGCAATAATCCAACAGACAAATGGGCCTTGCCACCTGTGGTAGGGTGGAAGTGATACCAAATTGTTGACAGGTGGCAGTTGCAATGTTTTGAAAACAGTGTTGACAAGTTTAGCTGATGGATTTTCAGCATCTCTTTGTAGGATATATCTCCTTTCTAGGCCTGCTGGTAGTTATGGTAGAATGTGAAGAGTGCAGGATTGAAGTCAATGGCCCTGCACCATATTCAGGCTCCTCCACTCTTTTGGTGGAAACTTAAGTCACTTAGTATCTCTGGTGTTTAGTTATTTCATATGTAGAATTTGAAAGATAATTTCTATATCACAGAGTTGTTTGTGAAACAAACAAGATTAGGTTGAAACAAGCCCATTTTCATAAATAACAAAAATAGATAATATTTATTAGGGTGTTAGTTAGCATGCACTAGGTAATGCACAGGTACTTTACACATAATTAAATTCTCAAACACTTTAAGGCAGTTTCTGCAGCTATCTCTTATTTTATTCACAAAGAAGACAAGGCTTTAAGATTTTAATTAACTTGTCGAAGACCCTATAAATTATATATGATGTAACTAAAGACATATAAAACTCTGACATGGTAAAATTCAGTATTCCAGTTTATTTAAAGTACTAGACTAAAATCTGAGGGGGGAAAAAGCAGCACAGAAAGGCAAGAGATATGTACTCACAAAACAAGTAGATAATATCAAGTATTTCAGAATGAGTCATGGGCTTGTGAAACCACTTTATTTCTCAAACCCATGACCAGCTGTTCATGAAGAACTTCTCCTCAAATAAAACTTTAAAAGAGTCCCATAAATTCTGGATAAATATTATAATGGAGATACATCACCTTCCTTTCCAGATTCTTGCTGAAATGAACAAAAGTATATATAAAATATGAAAATTTATCAGCAACAGATCTGGGTGCCACCCACATGTTGGAAATTTTAAGACAAAAAAGAACAAGTAAGGACTGAATAAGAAGGGAACACTTAGCTATTTGATGCTAGTGAAAAGTGCTTTCTCTAAGAAGTAAAAAGAACTTACGACAAACTAAAAACTAGAAAAATGGTAGGCACTAGAGATAATAAAAGAATCCTTTAGAGGTCTCTGGAGAGGTCGAAATCACTCTAAGCAACAAGACATAAGATGCCACTGGAGACTATTTTTCTCAGAGGATTCTTGATGAACACTGTTGTGGTACCCCCTCTCATCCACAGTTCCTGGGGCTCACACTCTTGTGTGTTCCTTTAACCTTAAGTGTGGGTGGAATAAATATGACTATGTGTGCTTACTTATGGGGTTACTTATGGGATGATGATGATAATAATAGTAATAATAATAATAATAATAATAATAATAATATATAAGACTGCAGCACCCAAGGTAAGCAGCCATGTTAGGAAACCCTCAGTGACAAGGAACTGCAGGTGGCCTCTAGGAGCTGAGGGGGGCTCCAGCTGATAGCCAGCAAAAAACTAAAGCTGCCAATAACAACCACACAAGAAGGAAAGCAGTTCCTTCCCCAGTCAAGCCTCCATATAGGAACTCTGTGCTGACCAACAACTTGATTGCAGCCTTATGCAGAAGAGCCAGCTAAACTGTTCCTGGACTCGTGATCCACAGCAAATGTGAGATAATGAATGTATGGTTTTTAAAGCTGCTAACTTTGTGGTAGTATTGGTACACAGCAGTATATAACTAAGCACAAGAAAGAAGCAAATTTAGATAACTGCTAATTTATAATCTCAACAATTTAATAGGATACAGCATTAATAGGACCAGTTTAGATAGTCATAACAAATGAACAGTTTGAAAACTTGACAGACCTCATAGAAGAGAAAGGCACAATTGAGACATTGTGCACCACAAATGATTTTTTTAAATTTTATTTTATTATGTTATGTTAGTCATCATACATTACATCATTAGTTTTTGATGTAGTGTTCCGTGATTCATTGTTTGCGTATGCGTGCCCTCCTTAATACCCATCACCAGGCTAACCCATCCCCCCACCCCCCTCCCCTCTAAAACCCTCAGTTTGTTTCTCAGAGTCCATAGTCTCTCATGGTTCGTCTCCCCCTCCGATTCCCCCCCTTCATTTTTCCCTTCCTACTATCTTCTTTTTTTTAATGATTTTGAAATGATACGTAAATTTGTTCAGGATGTACTGATGAATTTGCAAATAATCTATATCTCTATCTATGTATATGAATAGAAGGATTCCAGGAATACCTACACCACCAGTTGACAATGCTTCTCTCTGAGGTAGGAATGTAAGTGATTTTTCCATTAACTTTAATTTTTTTTTATCAAATTAAAAGATACATATGGTTATTTCCCCCTGCAGTTTCCCTAACTTCCTCGTTGATTTTTTTTTCTTTAATTTGCACACAGTAATTTGCAATTCCCTCTTGGTGGTATCCAATTCCATGATTTTTGACAATTGCATACAGTTGCGTATATAATACATAACAGTTCTATTTCCCCCCAAATCCTTTTGTGCAATCCTTTTGTAGGCAACCCATTCCTAAAACTTCAAACCCTGCTAACCACTTATCTGTTTCCATCCCTATCATTTTCATTTTGCCTGAATGCCTGGAAAATGCCATTGGGATCTGGCATTTAACTCACTTTAACTCAGGAAAATGCCCTTAAGTTTCATTCATGTGGTTCCATGACTAGGTGATTGTTTCAGCTTTATTGTTGAGTATTCTATTGGACAGATCTACCACAATTTGTTTACCAGTTTTTCTATTATAGGACATCTGAATATGAGTTAGTTTTCTAATGCTGCAGTAATAAGTTACCACTAACTTAATGGCTTAAAATAACACAGATTTTTTTTTTAATCATTAGTTAATGGAGATCAGAGGTCTAAAATGGATCTCACTGGGCTAAAATCAATGTGTAAGTGGGGCTATATTTCTGTCTGGAGGCTTTAGGGTAGCATCTATTTCCCCGTGCTTTCCAGCTTCTAAAAGCCATCCACATTCCTTAGCCTGTGGCCCTTTTCTCCCATCTTCAATGTTAACACTGCCAGGCTGAGTCCTCACACCACCCTCTCTCTGGTTCTGATTTGAAATTCCTTTTCCATTTTTAAGGACCCTTATTACCTTCTGCCCACCTGGATATTCCAGGATAATTTCCCTATTTTAAAGTCAGCAGATTAATGACTTTAATTCCTCCTGCAACCTTAATACCCCTTGGCCATGTAACTAGCATACTCACCAACTTCAGTGATTAGGATATAGATCCTGGAGGGATGATTATTCTGTCCACCACACGGCTGTTTCCTGTTTTTGGTGATCATAAATAAAGCTATGTTAACATAAAGCAGGATTCACTTGGGTAAATACGTATGTGTGAGATTGCTGGGTCATATGATAACTATGACCTTTCAAATAAAAATATAACATTTCTTAAAGTATTAACTCTAAAACCACTCCAAATTGTCTTCCAAAATGGCTGTTCCATTTCACATTCCCATTAGCAATGCATGAGAGCTGCTCCATATTCTTTTTTTTTTTTTAATTTTTTATTTATTTGTGAGAGAGAGAATGAGAGACAGAGAGCATGAGAGGGAGGAGGGTCAGAAGCAGACTCCCTGCTGAGCAGGGAGCCTGACGTGGGACTCGATCCTGGGACTCCAGGATCATGACCTGAGCCGAAGGCAGTCGCTTAACCAACTGAGCCACCCAGGCGCCCGAGCTGCTCCATATTCTTGTAAGCATTTGATATTGCCAGTTTAAAAAAACTTTTAAGCATTCTGATATGTGTGTAGTGGTATCTCACTGTAACGGTACTTTGTGTTTTCCTGGTGACTAATGACATTGACCATCTTTTTATGTCCTTATTTGCGCATGAAATGTCTATTCAAATGTTGTGAATATTTTTTACTATGCTATTGGTTTTCATATTATTGAGTTTGGGGAGTTTTAATATAGTCTCAGTACAAGTAATTCATCAGATAAATGATTTGCAAACATTTTCCCCATTCTATACATTGTCTTTTCCTTTGCATAACAGTGTCTTTCACAGAACAATTTTTTAAAATATTGATAGAGTGCAACTAACCAATATTTTCTTTTATGGATCGTGCTTTTGATTTCTAAAAACTCTTTAATGAACCCATTGTAATATAGTTCCTCCTGTTTCCTTCCTTTCTGAATAAATTTTACATGTTAGAGCTATGATCTATTTTAAGAGGGTGTGTGTGTGTGTGTGTGTGTGTTTGCACATGGTGTAAAGTATGAAACAAATTCATTTTTTTGAAAAGCCTATCTATCTTTCCTCTACTGAATTATTTTTATACCTGTGTCAAAAATCAGTTGAATATATTCATAAGGGTCTATTTCTAGGCTCTTCATTCTGTTTGATAGATCTATGTGTCTATCCTTTTGATAATACCACACTCTTGTTTACTGTGGCTTTACAGTAATTCTTGAAATTAAGTAATGTGAGGCCTATGACATTGTTCCTTTTGCAGAATTTCAGAGTCTCAGTATTGGCTATTTTAGTTCTTTTGTCTTTCTAAAGGGATTTTAGGATTAGCATGTCAATATCCAAAAAAAAAAAAAACCTTAGTGGGTTTTCAATTATGATTACATTGGATCTAGAGATCAAATTGTAAGAGATGACATCTCAACAAAACTCAATCTTTCAATGTATAAACATGGGTATATTTCTTTTTTTTTTTAAGATTTTATTTATTTATTTGACAGAGAAAGAGACAGCGAGAGAGGGAACACAAGCAGGGGGAGTGGGAGAGGGAGAAGCAGGCTTCTGGCTGAGCAGAGAGCCTGATGTGGGGCTTGATCCCAGGACCCTGGGATCATGATCTGAGCCGAAGGCAGACGCTTAACGACTGAGCCACCCAGGCACCTCCAGGTATATTTCTTAATTTATTTAGGGTGACTTTGATTTTTTTATCAGTGTTTTGTGAAAATTATTCAGAAAATATTGGACTGATATATAAATATTTCCTTTTTGGTGCTATTTTAAATGGTATTTTTAAAATTCTAATTTCCAATTATCCATCACTATTATATAGGTATATGGATGTGACCTACATATTAATCTGACAATCTGGCTAAACTCATTTATTAGTTCTAGGATCTCTTTTGTAGTTTACTTGGTGTTTTCTACTTACACAATCAGTTCTATTTCCTGGGAGGATTTTTTAAATTGGTATTATTTATTCTTTAAGTATATGGTAGATTTTACCATTAGTACTATCTGGGCCTGGAGGTTTTTGTTTGGAAGATTTTTTTTTAAAGATTTTAACTACAAATTTCATTTCTGTAATAGATTCAGGACTATTCAGATTATCTATATCTTCTTTAATGAGATTTTTAAAAATTTTTTATTAACATATAATGTATTATCTGTTTCAGAGGTACAGGTCTGTGATTCATAGTCTTACACAATTCACAGCGCTCACCATAGTACATAACCTTCCCAATGTCCATCACCCAGCCACCCCATCCCTCCCACCCCCCTCCACTCCAGCAACCCTCAGTATCTTTAATGAGATTTTAAGGGATATTCTCAGACTCAATTTGCTGAATTCTGTTAGCAAATATGTGGTATGTTCTGTTCTGTTGTTAACATTGTATCCTATTTATAGTAAGAGCAAGGGAGAGTCCTTCTCCAAATCTTTGCAAATATTTTAAGAAGAAAGATCTATTGAATATAAAATATTTAGAGTACAATAAAGAGAATTTTGCCAAAATGAGTAATATTTTTGCCAGTTTGAACAGTTGAAAGTTTAATTAGACAACAGATGTTTGGAATAAAAATTAAAACCAGTCAATAACATACGAGCAAAGTTCATAGATTAGACAGGAATCAATAGGGATCTTAGGGGGAAATGGTCTTGATAGGAAAAGAATAAAAACATTTCTAAATTGATACAGAACAGATTTGGGATTTTTGAATTGGAAGAAAGGAACTGACAGAGAACTAAACTTTTCCAAAGCACTGTGATGTAAGTGGCAGTTCATTCCACAAACAAAAATAGAAATATAGCTAAAACACTGAGGTAATCAATATTATTTCCATTTCACATGAAAACAACTTCCTGAGGTATTCAGCAACTTGCCCTAACCTCACAAGACCAAATAGCAGAAAAATTGGAGGTTTAATTTATTTCAGTAATATTAAAGCTCATACTCTTAACTACATATTATCAAGTTGTTCTTAAATGGATCAAATTAATTCCCTTCTGAATTCTATATTGCCATTACTAAAAGAGGAAGCATGTTTGTACGTATGTTATTCTAGAAACTGTGCCTGAAGAAGATCTCAAAGTCATGTGCACGTGGGCTCAAATTAGCACAGTGACTGAGACCATTTTAGTTCCTTCATGTCAAGTAGGAGAACCCAAACATTCCAAACTGGCCAAATTTTCTAACTTTTTTCATTACCCTAAGCCAAAGTATTTTGAAAAGATTTTAACAGATTTTCAGTTTTGTGAGACTGTGTTTCAGGATCTCCACCTTGATTGCCCAGATGGCCAACCTTAAAAAGCATATTCAGCAATTGAAGATTAAAATTGAGTATAGTATACTGCTATAATAACCAAAAAGAATTATAAAGATCGAGAAGGTTAGTTCTCTGACTCAGTTTGAACCTTTTCTGCAGCTGTCTGTGGACATCACCCAGTGCTTTCATTCCTGGTGCGTGGGACTGGCTGAGAAAGTAAGTATAGTTCATCCAGGTGTAGAGATAAGTTTCAGGAAGAAGTTGAAAGAATGGTTGAGAAACTACTACACATTGCAGTTATACTGAGCATCCTAATAGCATTGCTGTGATGTTCTCTCACTTCTTATTTCCCATACCAAAGGCAAACCTTTATTTCAAATTTTACAATTTTGAGGTATATGTCTGTGACTTTGGTAATAACCGAAGAATTCTAACATGGAGTTGTCCAGATTGGTTTGGATTTTTGTGTGATCTTTATCACTTGCTTTTATATTGTTAAAATAGTCTGTGTAGGATGGAAAGATCAAGAACTCAGATTTCACTATTAGCTTTCTTTTTTTTTTAAATGTTTTCTTTTCTTTTTTTTTTTTTTAAAGATTTTATTTATTTATTCATGAGAGACAGAGAGAAACAGGGAGAAGCAGGCTCCCAAGGAGCGGGAAGCCCGATGCGGGACTCGATCCCAGGACTCTGGGATCATGACCTGAGCCGAAGGCAGACGCTTAACCATCTGAGCCACCCAGGCGCCCTCACTATTAGCTTTCTTATATTTGTGTTGCATAAATTTGAGATTTCTATTTCCTCACAACTAATTCATATATCAGTTATTTATTGCCACAATAACACTGGATAAAATTCACAAAATCCCGGTTTCATTAATAAACATTTATTTTTTGCTCATAAGCTGTGGGTCATCTCAGCAGTTCTGCTGATCTGTTGGTATTGGAATGGCTTACCCATCCATCTGTGGTCCACTGTGAGACAGTTGCTGGTTGGCTCTGATGTTCTTGACTGAGTGCTATCAGAAGTCCAGGGCCTCAGCTGGGACCACTGAGCTTACTTACCTGGCTCTCCTCCATGGGTTTTTTTTTTTTTTAATTTTTATTGTTATGTTAATCACCATACATTACATCATTAGTTTTAGATGTAGTGTTCCATGATTCATTGTTTGTGCGTAACACCCAGTGCTCCATGCCGAACGTGCCCTCCTCAATACCCATCACCAGGCTAACCCATCCTCCCACCCCCCATCCCTCTAGAACCCTCAGTTTGTTTTTCAGAGTCTTTTACACTTCCAACATCTAACCCAGGTACTTTCAGTTGTCAGAGGGATCTGAGAGAGAGTAGAAGTTTGCAAGGCTCTTTCAGGCTTAGGCTCAGAACAAACAATGGCACTTCTACTACATTCTACTGTCTAAAACTAAGTTACAGGTTTAGCCCAAGTTCAAGGTGTAGAAAAATAGACTTTACAACTCCTGAGAAGGATAAGTAAAGTCACATTACAAAGTTTATGAAAATAGAGATAGATGGAAATTTGAGATCATTTTTGTAATTAAGTACCTATTCCAAGAATGATGAAAGGAATACTAGTAAAGACTATGAGCCGGCCTCTAATGCGTTCAAAAAGTAAGAGGGAGTAAGAGGTAGAGTGGTATAGACCACCACAAAGAAAAAAAGTTTTGAGAGAGGAGAAAGAGAAATGCTACAGATGAAACTATGAAAAGCAAGGGGAAAACCTATTCCACCTCTAGACCCTTTTAAAGATTAGATATTAGAAAGAAAGGAAAGGAAAGGAAAGGAAAGGAAAAGAAAGGAAAGGAAAGGAAAGGAAAGGAAAGGAAAGGAAAGGAAAGGAAAGGAAAGGAAAGGAAAAAAGGAAAAGGGAAGGAAAGAAAAGAGAACAATCAGTATGTGGGAGAGCTACCTCTATGTCTATCAATGCCCTGAAGGGATTGCCAAAATTCAATTAGAACAAAGATGAAGGAAATATTCAGAGAAGAAATAGAAACATCTTGAGTAAGTAGAGAAATAAATCCTATTTCTAAAATAAAAGGGAAAATGTGAATCTACAAATAGAATGCAATTCTAAATCCCAATCCATGTGATTCTTTTGAATCTGATGAACACAGTCTAAACTGCATATAAACATATAAATATACAAGAATTGAAAAAAACTCTTAAAAATAAAGGTGTAACTCACAATCTGAATCATAATATTATTATCCTTATTTTACAAATGTGGGAAGTTTGGTTCAGAAGTGTTAAAGCCACTTTGGAAATGGAAATTTACTTTGGAAATGACAAAGTTAATAAGTCATATCTGTAAAACTCTAAAACCATGCTCTTTTACCACATCTTAGTTTCTCCTGATGAAATCTAATGAAATGTAACATGTAGAACTGTTCTTTCTTGAGGACTTGGATTAACCGGTATGTGTTAAAGTAGTATAAAGTTAGCGATGCTCCTTCTGGAACATAAAATATACGTTACTTGTTTCCAAGCATGCAAAGCATAAAGAACAAAATACGTAGAGCTTAATTTCTTATGTGTCAACTTTTGACTATTCAGCCAGTGAACAAGAAAGAGGCTAATAGTTAACTCATTGCTGGATAGATCTGTAATGGTACCCTCTGCATCTAGAAGAAGGGTGGGGTGATGATGTTAGGATTGATTCTGAGTCACAATATAAAGTAATCACCAAGAGTGCAGAATTACCAGGGCTCTGAAGATAAATGTTTCACACAGTAAGGGATACTTAGAGGAAAGAAGTTAAGCTGTGTGCAGTTAAAATGTTTTGCTGGAGAACGCAATTTATTGCCAAACATACTAAAGGAAAAACAGCATGTTGAGCTTTGTAAAGCAAACTTTAATGACTTGCTTTAGAGGGGGAAAGGATAGACAAAGAGGAAGTATTGGAGGCAGGGAATACGAGGCAGTCAAACAGCAGTCTTCTGGGTACGTGCACCCCGATGTTTATAGCAGCAATGTCCACAATAGCCAAACTGTGGAAAGAGCCAAGATGTCCATC
>NC_138374.1:41869145-41884995 GCF_054177405.1 Leptonychotes weddellii | reverse complement strand
AAAAAAAAAAAAACAGCAGTCTTCTTTGTAATCAACAGATGGTTCAGACAACTTGTGACCAAGACTCATCTGTGAGAGTGAAAAGCATCAAACACTGACCTTATTAAAGACCAGGACATTTAATTCCTGAAGATTAAAGTGAATTTACTTGTAATAGATGCAGTGAAGACTAGCAGGAGGCAACTAATCCTGTCATATAACCATTGAATGTTAGGAGTTACAATAAAGGCCTGGATGTGCATGATAACCAAAAAGAATATTTATAACCATTATGTTTATGATGATATACATGATTCAACAAGATGTCCAGAGTAAAAACAAACACTATCAAGGATAGATCGAAATATGGACAAGAAAGTGGTCAGTACGAATTAAAATGAAAAGTACTAGCAATATAATTAGATGTTCCATAACAAAATTTCATTGTTATTCCAGTCTATTTTCTGTGGTATGACCGGTTCCTAGAAAAAATACCTGGCAGATGGTAGGTACAAAAATATGCAATAACTATAAATTGAATGAACGATTTGTGGCCTACCTAGGAAAGAGATAAGGTGAATCCACGAGGAGTATTAATAATATAAATGTAAAATATTTGTACTATATTTGTATAACTGTCACTGATGTCATGAGAGAGTTTCTATATTCAAAGTACACATTAGTAGAGTCAATCATATTTAGGAACTATGTCTATGTTTAGATAAATACAGAAATTTAACTAATTTTTCTGACTTCAGTCTCTTTTCAGTCTACTCTTTATAAATTGGCCACTTTCCAACATGTGGAATGATCTTTCCAACACATAACATTAACTTTGTTACTCCCTTGCTTAAAATCATTTTCTCCCTTACTAGCCTCAGAGTAATATCCAAACTGTGTAGCTTGTCACAAAAATACTTTTGGTTTTGCCTCTGCTTGCATCTCTTAAGTACATTATAACCCTACAGGCTAGAATAAATAGAGTTACTACAGTACCACTCCACATTGGTTTATGCTTCTATGCACACTATTTTCTTTGTGTACACTTTTTCGATCTCCTCTGACTGCCTAATCCTTTTATCACCTTTGAGACTTTGGTCACCCTCTTATAAGCCTTTCATAAAACCATTAAACAAAGCTTGACTTAATGGCCCACAACTCTCCTCCCTTCAAAAAACCTATGTTTACATCTACTACAACTACAGCCCTAGTAGAACCTGAATCTTCCAGGTAGCTCTGTCCTAGTGCAACATCTCATTCATGAAAACAAGATCCAACAATTTTATTAAGGTCTCTGCTCAAAAGTCACCTAATCACAGAGGCTTTATGTGGTTACCCTAGGTAAAATAACACCCTTCCCTCCATCACTGTCCCCTTACTCTGCTTCATTTCCATCTTAACATTTATATCAATCGAAATATTATTTAATTATTTATTCCCTTTTTAAAGCACTTTTCTATACTGTGTAAACACCACAGGAATAACGTCTTTGCTGTGTTGTTTCCTGCTGTAACCTCTTGATGCAAAAGATGCCCACCATAAAGCACGTGTTCAACCAATAGTTCGTGAAAAATAAATAAAAATGGAATTTGAATCTTTATCTGGGACGCTCTAGGAACATTGATTGATGCTAATTTATAACCCAGAGGAAATCTCCTTTGAAAACCCCTTTCCTCTAGACAACATTTGACAATGTAGATGCTCTCTGGCTCTCATTCTATTCACTTCTCATGTATCAACTTACAGTACATAGTAGACCTCGCTCCGAGCATTTGTTCTCCCTCCATTTCCTTCTATAAGCAATTTTTCTTTATTCATTCACCTTTTTTACATACCCTAGAAAAGGGACAAGAAAAACAGAAATTTCCTTAAAAGTTCAGACAGGTGGCAGTGTGGGAAAATAGGGTAAAGAATGAAGTATCCAAAGCTGGGAAGGTGCTGAGGGGGAAAAACAGGGATACCAGTGACTATGAATATGACACTAACAGAACTTGATGCAATTGTTCCTTTATCTGTCCTTGCTGTGAATTCCTGGAAGGCAAGGACTTCATCGTGGTCATACTTGTAGCTTTTAGTGGACTATTATAAGCTGCAAACTAGCTAATCATTAGGTGAGAGACAACGGTCTCTGATAGGCCATATCTTCAAAAAGGCCAGGCAGGGATCCCGCAGATAAAGCCTCACCACGATGAGTTTTCAACACTAATAACAGCGTAATACAAATACCAATTAGCCAGAGAGAGCAAGAGCAAGACTCAAAAGATTAGATCACCAAGAATATCAGATAAATTAGATATTGCAATTGTTGGATAGAGAATATAAAATATATATTTTAAATTAAGTACAGTTGAAATAAAATGACTGAACCAAAAAATAGTAACTAATAAAATATGTTAAATGAAGAAAAGGCAGGAAGAAAAATCACCAAATATAAACATGAAAAGTATAATCAATGAAGTGTTAAATGACAAGTAAGATGCAGATAAAGAGAAATTTACTAAACAGAGGATAGAACTAAAAAAGAAAAATTCTCAGAGTATAGCAGAGATTAAAAAAGATTGTAGACTGAAAGGAAGTAAGCAGATATGGAAGACAAAATGAGAAGGTCTAATAACTAAAGTCCCAAAAGAAAGAACACAGAGAAAGGTGTAAATTTAATATAAATTCTCCAAAACAGTGCTTTAAATACATTTATCCCAGAGGCATAAATAAAAGATTTCCATGCTTAGGCATAACTTAGCAAACTTCAGAAAACATAGGAGAAGACAATTATCTAAAAAGTAGCCAAAATAAAGATATATTATTTACAAGGAAATAGCATAGATGAATTACAGATTGATTAGCAAAAAAAAAAAAAAAATCAACAACATGGGCAAAAATATAAACAAACATTTATATAAACTAATGTAGCAATATCTAATTGAATGCAAGGTTAATTGGAAGAAAACGTAATAAAACCAAAATATTGGCAAAACCGGAGCACAGTGTTTGGATTTTACACATGCTAAGATCATCTATTTTTCAATGAGAGGTTAATTCATTATGCTTAACTTTAGATTTTGCTATTAAAATAATCAAATGGTTTTTCTTCTTTAAACCCTTCATGTGTCTATTGAATTACTTTATTATTGTTTAATGTTTTCAAATGTACATTCCTGCAATAAACATAACTGGTCATGATATTATCATTTTTTATACATCCCATATTTCATTTGTTAATTATTGGTTTGGAAATGTTTATCTATTTTCATAAGTGGGACTGGCTTATACTTTTGTTTTCTGATATTTGCTATATATAAAAGGACATGTGCAGGTCATAGGAGAAGGATGGCTTTCCATAAATGGTTAATTAATTAATAAATAAGTTGGAACCAACCACACGGCACACACAAAACTCAATTCCAGGTCAATAAATACTTACATGCTAATAAACATAATATATACTACTTCAAAAATACAATATATGGCAATATCTTTATGATCTTGAAGGAAAGACTTCTTAAATAAAACACCAAAACAATCAAAAAGACTGATAAGTTCTATTGCATTAAAATTAAGAATTTCTGTTCCTCAAAAAAATGATAAAAAGAATGGAAAGTTAAGACACAAACTTGAAAAAATGTTTACAAAATATTTAACAAAATATTTACAAAATATTTAATACTAAGACTTTCAAATCAATAAGAAGAAGTACCCAAACCATTCCAAAAACACATACAAGAAATAAATAGGAGGGCCGCTGGGAGGCTCAGTCGGTTATGTGTCTGCCTTCAGCTCATGTCATGATCCTGGAATCTTGGGATCAAACCCCACATCAGGCTCCCTGCTCAATGGAGAGTCTGTTTCTCCTTCTCCCTCCCCCAGCTTGTGCGCTCTCTCTCTCTCTCTCTGTCTCTCTCAAATAAATGAATAAAATCTTCAAAAAAGAAAAGAAATAGGAGTTTCAAAAATGAACCACAAAAGGCCATAGGTATGTAATGAGTGAAATGAAACTCAATCTTACTGATAATTGGGGGGGGGTGTCCAATTTAAATCCAGAATGAGATTTCGTTTTCACCCATCACACTAACCCAAAACTCAAAGATCAAACAATATCAAGTGTTGACTAGGGTGTAGAGCAAGAAGAATTTCCATTCGCTGCCAGTCTAAAAAAGAAGAAATGGGTACTGTGTAGTAAAGTTAAATATGCCCATACCCTATGACACAGCAATTTTAGTATTATGTATAAATCCCAGAGAAATTCTTATATATGTGCAAGAATAAGTATATGGTTATTGTTTGCAATAGCAAGAAACAAAACAAAACCCAAAAATGGAAGCCATTCTGATGTTTATTAACAATAAAATGAATAAATAAATTGAACAATACAAAATTCAGTGAAGATAAATGTACTTGTTGTTGTTCTCTTTTGTTAAGAGTCCCTTATGGTGGACGCCTGGGAGGCTCAGGTCAGCCTTAGCTGCCTTCAGCTCAGGTCATGATCCCAGGATCCTGGGATCGAGCCCCGCATCGGGATCCCTGCTCAGTGGGGAGGCTGCTTCTCCCTCTCCCTCTGCTTGCCACTCCACCTGCTTGTGTTCTCTCTCTCTCCGTCAAATAAATAAATAAAATCTTAAAAAAAAAAAAAGAGTCCCTTATGGTTTATTTCCCTCTTTCATTTTTTTCCCCCCGACCATGTTCATCTGTTTTCTTTCTTAAATTCCACATATGAGTGAGGTCATATGGTATTTGTCTTTTTCTGATGGACTAATTTCACTTAGCGTAATACACTCTAGCTCCATCTACATCGTTGCAAATGGCAGGATTTCATTCAGTTTTATAACTGAGTTATATTCTATTGTATATGTATACCACATCTTCTTTATCCATTCATCAGTCGATGGACACATGGGCTCTCTCCATAGTTTAGCTGCTGTTGATAATGCTGCTATAAACATAGAGGTACATGTACCCCTTCAAATCTGTATTTTTGTATCCTTTGTGTAAATACCTAGTAGTGCAATTGCTAGATCATAGGGTAGTTCATAATATACATAATCTGTGTATTATGTATTGGATTGGATTACATGTTGTATTACTATGTAAAACACAATATAAGCATTAAAAGAAATTCATAGTCTGAATACTCTCTTAGAAAGCTCATTCCACACAGAAAAGTATTTTTTTCTCTTTCTATCACTACTTCACTGCTTAGGTATCCCAAGCACCTAAACAGTGCCTAGCACCACATTTATTGGTTGAATAAGTGAATGAATAAATGAAAAATAAGTTTAGTGGATAGAAAGTATCTATATTAGATGAGATCCAATAATTTTTTGTACAATTCATTTATACATGAATCAAGCAATTCTTAATATTCACTTGAAATTGAAAAGATTAGTGAAAACTGGAAAGTTAAATACCCTTGAAAAAGACATTGACAAAAGGCAAGCCAGTTTGTCCCAGAATAACCCTAAAGCCTTAGAGACTTGAGATATAATAAAAGACAACTTAAAAGATGTGGGTAAGACACAGGGTGGGAAATAAAGGGATTTTGTAAAACTATCGAGGACTCTGGCTATTCGATTCATAGACCCTCACTCCTAATTTATACATAACCATGTGCCAACCTCCTCTCCAACCTCTGCAAAAACTAGATGTTGTTTCCAATAAAGAAAAAAAAATCAGAGAAATTTTGAAACTGGGGCACCAGTCACAGCTGAATGTAGAATTGGGCACTCTTTTGAAAACAAGGAAATCAAATGTATACATGCATATTCAGCTGTGAAGAAGACTCAGTACCCAAATGGGGTATGGGTATCCCAGGAGAAAAACAAGGAGCTCAGACAAAATAACGCCATATCCCATCAACAAGCCAAACACTTTACAATAACTTTCAACCAACAGGCAGCTCACTAGCAAAGATACAGAGCCAAATGCAATGGAGTATTTGAGGGAAACTTCCAAATAGGATGAGTGTAAAATAAATAAATAAGCAAATAAGCTTCCCACACACAAAAAAGAAAAGAAAGAAGGAAGGAAGGGAGGAAGGAAGGAAGGAAGGAAAGAGGGAGGGAGGGAGAGAGAAAGAAACGATTCAGAAAAACAGAATTTAGGAATTTCAAAGGAATTTATATAAGTGGAGCAGACCTCCATTAGGAGGATTTTGAAAGGGGAATTACCAGGAAGGTGTGCACCCATATTTGATAGAATAAGAAGTCTCACATGAATTACTTTAAAAATGTTAATAAAAGGACATAAAACATGTATATAAGAAAATGTCAGAAAAATAGCAAAAAATTTTAAAAGCATTTATTTCAAGGTAGTTGGACCATGGCATTGAGAAGAGCACAATCTTGTTGTCATTATGAGTCTTTTAATATAATTCAGCATTTTAAAAATATATGCATGTATTATGCTGAAAAAATATATACAAGCCTGCATAAATATTAAGCTCTGGCTGGAAATGTGATTGAACTCTCCTTGGTGTTCGGGGACAAGAAAGATAGCTTTTGTTGTTGCAACAACAAAAGTGGCTGTATAACATAGATGTAATAAAATAGACAAGATATGTTAGTCTGTACTATAAAAAGTTTGCAGTCTCATATTTCTGTACATGGTAAGAGTCAAGATTTAAGTAGAAAGATGGAAAAATGTTAGATTAGTATATGTAAATGTCTTAATATCTGTAGCAATAACCGTGTGTATAAACACTACAGGACATATGGATTTCTAATTTGGATAACTATTGACATTCGCTGAGATGAGAAAACAGAATGGATATCTAAAATGGATCAACAGACAGGGGCACCTGGGTGGCTCAGGTGGTTAAGTGTCTGCCTTCCGCTCAGGTCATGATTCCAGGGTCCTGGAATTGAGCCCAGCTTTGGGTTCCCTGCTCAGCGGGGAGCCTGCTTCTCCCTCTGCCCTTCCCCCTGCTCATGCTCTCTCTCTCTCTCTCTCAAATAAATAAAACAAAAAAAAATATTTTAAAGAAAAAGATCAAGAGACAGTTCTCACAGTGTATGTAGGAAATAGGCACATGATCAGACTACATCAATCAAATCTAGTATTTGAATTTTAAGTGAAGGTATAAAAGAAAAAAATAAAATAAAATACATACATGTATTCTGTGATGATGTCCTTTTGAGATTATTAATTCTTGCTTATTGGCTCCCTGGAGATTCCCTAGGTCCTGTCTAGGTCCCAGGCTGTTTCTCAAGCCTCCCATCTGATTTTGTGTCAACAAATAATTTCACAGTAAATTCTCTTTCTTCCTAAACCAGCCAACATCTATTCTTATTATTTTCAAAACAAAAGTCCAACAGCAACAATGGTCTTTATTAGTTCAAGAATACAGAAGACATTTTTTAAGTGACATCTCATAGAAGACATTTCTAAAAACATTTGAATTCCTGAAATTCATGCATTTGCAGATTTGTGAAACAACAAATAAAACAAGTAGTTAAGACACTCACATTTCAGGAAGGAAATTCTGAATGGTTCAAATAAGTTCAACAAGCACCTATTGAGTACCTGCTGTGTTCTTAGGCACCAGACTAGGTAGACACCACACACTCTAAAGTTAAAGGAGAAATAGATCTGAATTTTAAACATTGTACTTTCAGCAAATTTTGACAGAGGCCGATAATAATTTACATTAAAAAACTGTTTTAAGGAGGAAAATTGCTCCCCCTGGAACAAACATGGCATGTAAATGATGACTAACAGAATGAATCACCCAGTTAAGGGAAGAGGGGTTGCAGGTAGGAGCAGAACACAGACACCAACCCAGTCTCCCAGTCTAACACGTTTTACAGACACCAAAGGATTGTTGAACAGCTAGCATCACCTACAAATCCCAGCCACTCTGATTGGGACATTTTTTTCACTGGTACCATAGTGAAAAGGTATTGATAGCCGACTGCAGAGATTAAGTCATCACTTCTAGCAGTGGTAAGGAGAAGAACCCGAAAGTAAGGGAAGAAACTGTCATTTGGACTCACCATGGAGGTTCTTGGAGCGGAGGATAGAGTATATCCTATGATGAGTCATCCAGATTTCTCCTTCAGAGTTTCTTAGCCTTATTTCTTATTCCCAAAGTTCCTGGGAAGGTTGTCACAAGGTGGCTTTTTAGTGATCAGTCTTCTTTGGAAATTAAGTGACTAAAGAAATGTGCTTCTCCCATGTCATAGCCACTTCCGAGGGCAGCCTGCATACCAACGACTGGTCAACATGGAGGCTGAAGGTCCAGCCCCCTGCCACAGTGCAAGTCAGCTCTAAAGACATCCTGGCTTCGGAGCACTGTATGGGGTTAAATGAAGCTTTTGCTGATGGCAACTCATCTCCCTCTGCCCGCTCCTTCTTTCTTCCCTCCCTTTACATAGAAGTTGATCTCAAGAGTATTCCCTGATAAACGTCCTGCACACCATATCAGAATCTGCTTCCTAGAGAACCCAATCTGCCATAGATGGGGATGCTTCTCCATATCAGAGCAGACAGTTTTCCATGGTGGTCATTATTATCTTACTAAATGATCAGTACATACAAGCCATTTGGGAGAGACGCTCACCCACTAATCCTCTGTGATTGCCACCAGAATACAACCACCCAGCTTAAGTGTTGACTGAGCTGATATTTGTAGCCTTGTCATTTTAAGCACTGCCTCTCTGAGCGAGCTAGCCAGTGAAGAACAAGAGCTAGTTATGTCCAGTTTATGATGTGTCGGAAGTGATTGTGATTCTGAACCCCCTGATAAAACCAAATGCCCTCCAAAACAACTGGATGCAGCGAGGCTGACAGTTTTAGAAGGCTTCTGCCCTCAGAGATCCTCTCAACTGTTTCTTCAACAAGTCTGTCAAAGGAATTAAACTGCCTCCAAGTTTGTAACCTTCAAGCAGGTACTGACAGGAACTGGTGAGTTAGAAGCATAGTTGCCAGGGGAACACCATCTGCTGCCACTTTCCTCACTGCTAATACCTACACAGAAAGACCAAAGAATCTGGTTTATGAGGCAAGATCTTGATGGTTACAGTGCACATTGTATGTAATTACAGAGCACAAACAGAGTAACAAAAAAACCGTGTTTCTCAACTATTAGGACTTCAAGAAATCTGAGAAAAACATATGTTACTAAAATTTCCAGTCCTTCTTAAACTTGGTGAAAGGATGTAGTCAATGTGGTCACTGTAGATTACTAATCAGGTGACTTAATAAGACAGGTGGTAAAAAAGAAACTGAAGACATAATAGAAATTCATACTTCCTACTGAAGCTGGTTAGCTGCTTCCTAAAAATAACAACAAACAACAACAAAGACCAAAAAATGATCCTGAAAGAATATGGCAGTTTATTTTGCTCTCCATAACAATCTGACAAACTCTAGGCTAGCAGGGTCATCATCCTACTCCTTTTGGTTATTTATGGACTTAGGATCCTTCTGTCTTTGTTGTTCTATAGAATGGCATTTTCATCCACATGGTCAAAGCTATATAATTCTTGTTCATAGATAAGGGGAAAGGAGCTAGGCTTTAGAAAAAGGGGTTTATATTTAGAAATGACCTGGAAAGGGGCACCTGGGTGGCTCAGTCAATTAAGTGTCCAACTCTTGATATCAGCACAGATCATAATCTCAGGGTGATGAGATCAAGCCCAGTGTCAGGCTCCATGATCAGCGGGGAGTCCGCTTGAGATTGTCTCTCCCTCTGCCCCTCCTCCCTGCTTGCTATCTCTCTCTCTCCTAAATAAATAAATAAATAAATAAATAAATTTATTTTTTATATGACCTGGAAAGTATACACACCTCTTGTGCTCAAATCATTACATTGCATTCTGCTCACATTACATAGCTGCAAAAGAGGAAGACAAACTTAATTGACAGCTTGGAGTTCAAATGTCCAGCAAGAAGAAGGAGAAATGGATTTTACAGAAGGAACTAGAAAAACAGACTGCCACAGATGGAAAACACAGTAGATGAAAAAATTTTAGTACAATGTGAGGGAATAGGGAAACAAAAAGAGAAGGGAGGCAGCAAGCCATGTATTATCAAACAAGTTAGTGCTGTGAACAACTGGAACTTAATTTTATCCCACTGAAGGGCAAGGGAACTGGAGTCTTATCCATGAGTTTCTTATATTATTAAACATTCATGTATCTTTCTTAGTAAAATATCTTCGTCCAATTTTTCATTTGGGTTGTCTTCTTATTATTGATTCTGTAAGAGTCCCTTATAAATTTCTGAATATAGTTCCTTTATCAGATATATTATTTGAAAATATTGTCTCTCTGTCTGTGGCTTATTTTTGCATTGTCCTGGAAGTGTGAAAGATTTTAATTAGGAGAAGTCCAATTTATCATTTTTTTTCTTTTATGGTCAGTATCTTTGGTGATTTATCTAAGAAATTTTTGCTTAACACATGGCCATAGAAATGTTTTCGTAAGTTTCTTCTGCAAGTAAAATAGGTATACATTTTACATACAGGTCTATGATCCTTTTTGAGTTACTATTTGTATAGGGTGTGAAGTGGGAGATTAAATTCATCTTTTTGCATGTGGATATCCAGCTGTCTCAGCACTACTTCTCAAAAGCCATCCTTTAATCCACTGACTTGCCTTGTCACCACTGTTGAAAATCAATTAACCAAAAATGTAAGAGTTTATTTTTGGACTCCCAGTTCTGTCCCATTTATCTACATCATCAATCTTTATGTCAGTAACACACTTTCTTGATTACTATAGCTTTACAGTAAGCTTGAAATCAGGAAGCATAAGCCTGCACTATGTTCTTATCTTTTCAAGATTGTTTCAGTTATCCTGAGTCTTTGCTTTTCTGTATAAACTTTAGAGTCACCTTGTGAACTTCCAGGAAAAAAAAAAAAAGCCTACTGGGATTATGATAGAGACTGTGTTGAATCTACAGATCAATTTGGAGAGAATAACTATCTTAATAATACTGAATCTTTTATTCTGGGAACATCAGACGGCATTTACATTAGGGTTTCTCAGTTTCAGTACTACTAACATTTTGCATCATATTTCTTTAGGGAGCTTTCCCATGCATTGTAAGATCATCTTCTCCTAGTTCTACCCACTGGATGCTAGCAGAATCCTTCCAGTTATGAAAAACAAAATTATCTGCAGACAATGTCAAGTGTCCCCTAGGGGGCGAAATTAACCCTGGCTGAAAACCACTGATTTTGATCTTTAATTTCTCTAAAATGTTTTTTAGATTTCAGTATAGAAGTCTTACACTTCTTTCATTTAATTTATCCCTAAATATATATTATTTCTGATACCAATATGAATGGGACTTATTTTTATTTTGGGGTTGTTCGTTGGTGTTATATATAAATATTCTCGCTATTTCCATATTGAGCTTGATCTTGTATCCTGTGGCCTTGCTGAATTTGTTTATTCTAAGTGTTTTGTTCTATTTTCATTAAGACTTTCTATATACAAGATTCTGTTGTCTCTGAATAAAAACAATTTTACTTCTTCCTTTCCAATCTGGAGGATTTTTATTTCTTTTTCTTGTCTGATTTCACTGGCTAAAACTTCCAGTACAATGTTGAACAGACAAAATAAAGACTGCCAACCTTGTCTTTTCCCTGATCTTGGGCAGAAAGCATGCAGTCTTTCACTATTACAATGTTAGTATTAGTTTTCTAATAGATACCCTCTATCAGAATGAGAAAGTTTCCTTATAGTCTTAGTTTGAGAAGTTTGTGGGATTTTTTATAAGTAGACTTGATTGTATCAAGTGCTTTCTCTACATGTATTGAGATAAATCATATGCTTTCTTACCTTTATTCTATTATATGTGTTTTACATTAATTGATTTTTGAATGTTAAACCAAATTTACATTCCTGAGATAAATCTCAGTTGGCCACGGCGTATAATCCTTTGGTCATATTGATTTTCTCTTTGTTTTTTCTTTTATATTTTATTAATTTCCATTCTAATCTTTATCATTTCCCCTGTTCACTTTGTATTTAGTTTGTTCTTCTTTTTGTAGCTTCTTAAAGTTTCTTAAGGCAGATGCTTAGGGTATTGATTTGAGATATTTCTTCTTTCTTAATATAGCTGTTTACAGCTTGAAGCACTGCTTTAGCTATATTTTACACATTTCCGTGTGTTGTATTTTTGTTTAATTCAGATCAAAATATTGACCAACTTCCTAGTAATTTCTGTTTGGTCTGGTGTTATTTAAAAGTGTGTTTAATTTTCAAATAT
The DNA here is from genome assembly GCF_054177405.1 of Leptonychotes weddellii. Lineage (NCBI taxonomy): Eukaryota > Metazoa > Chordata > Mammalia > Carnivora > Phocidae > Leptonychotes > Leptonychotes weddellii. The sequence continues at coordinate 41,872,806 of NC_138374.1, read as the reverse complement.
TTGTAGGTTTCTCAGTGTTCATTTTGCATTCCCAGTCTGATATGTGAACATATAGGAACTATGTATCATCAAATGTGACTCTCACAAAGAAAGCTTGGTAAGCCCAGTGTTTATTTTTAATTATATAAGATCATATAATTAAAAAATAAATTTAGTACTTTGGCATTTTCTGGCTACAGACAGAACTCTAACTTTACTATAAACATGAGCACCATCATGCTATAAACAAGAACACGTATTATGTACCATTGCTTTTGTTAGTCACTTTCCATTTTTTATTTCACATATTGCACATTTTTAGGTAAGAATTCATCAGTTCTGTTCATTTAATTATCTAATCTATGGTTCCCCAGTAGTAGAGGCAAAATTTAAAAAACTGTATGAATATGTAGTTCCAAGTACAACAAAATTTATTCAAAACTATGGATGTTACTTTCCTTGTATACAAAGGAAGGAAGCCCCAAAATGATATACTTCTGAACCATGGAATTTGACATGAGTGCTATAATTATTGACTTGTACAGCCCACAACTTTGATTCTTATAACAGAGTTCATATTCAGTCCTGAAGTAGACCCTTGGTACAAAAGAGCCCAAATTAAATTTTACATGGCTGCACATTCTTCCTTTCTTTTCCATTCCCCTTTGTTTTTATCTTTTGCTCTGTATGTTTATCACTGTGGTCTTTCGTACATATTCTTGCTCTCTCTTTTCCTCTCCAGGTCTTTTGGATATCTTCGTGGCCTCATCCATTTCTCTCTTTCTCAAATTTTCCAAGATCTCATGTCAAGTACATGATATTTTAAATTATCATGGTAACATAAATATTTGAGGATGTTCACAAGCATCATTTTGTTTATCATACTCCAAGTGAAATTAGAAATAATTTTTATTCATTGTGTACTGGATGACAAACATTGCTCAAGTGTTTTCAAAATCATGGGGGAAAGGAAGCAATGATAGTCCAAGAGATGAAGATGAGCAAGACATAACACTATAGTAGTGTTTCTAAAACATAAACCACTTTCCCAATTCCTATGTTGTTTTTCCAAATTGGAGTATTATATGATTGTATATCATCTACTATTTTATTAAATTTTATTTATTTTATTATCACCTACTACTTATTAATTTAAGTATTTATTTAAATACTTTTTTCATATAAATGTAGTGTGAGACAAAACTAACTTGTTGGTGTAGTTGTTTTTTACAAATGCATATTAAAATAAATATGTACTTAAATATGTACTTAAATAAAGCGTCTGTCTTTGGCTCAGATCATGGTCCCAGGGTCCTGGGATCGAGCCCCACATCGGGCTCCCTGCTGGACGGGTGTTCCTTGAAAAGCCACATGAGTCACAGCAGTGCTCATATTACACAGTATAAATCACTGTCCTAGGACATATCAATAATTAACAAGCAGGCAGTGGAGAGATCTGAAGGAAAGAAACAAAGAAATAATGAGGGGAGTTAGGATGAAAATCATGACAGGAAGAATTATAGATGTTAAGCAATTTAGATTCTTAATTTATGAAAAATCACAAATTAAAGGTAAAGACAGAAATTTAGGCATTTGGCAAGTTCTTTTTAGATTTTGAAAATATGTATCATTTATCTCAGACATTTCATCTGTAGTAATTTATCTTTTGGGTATACTAACATCTCAGAGTTTTCAATTGTATTCAGTTAAGTTATCAGGGTAAAATAGAATTGTATCTATAAGACATTTTATGTAAGACACATCATAACCACAAAGCAAAACTACAGTAAATTCACAAAAGATAAAGAAAAGAGAATGAAAGCATACTGCTATGTAAAATTAATCAATTCACAAAGGAAGGCAACAAAAGAGAAAGAAACAAGGAACTACAAAACAGAAAACAGGTAATAAGATGGCATTAGTAAGTCCTTATGTATCAGTAATTTCTGTAAACATAATGGATTGATTCTAAAATCAAAAGATATAGAATGGATAGAGGGATTTAAAAAAAAAATAAGACCCAATGATATGTTGTTACCTACAAGAGACTCTCTTCTGGTTTAAACAATGGTCTATGCAAGTAGAAATCAAAAGAGAACAGTGGTACCTATACTTATAATGGACAAAATAGAATTTAAGTCAAGAACAGCAGCAAGAGACATTACATAATGATAAGGGGGTCAATTCATCAAGAAGAAATAATCATAGGGCGCCTGGGTGGCTCAGTTGGTTAAGCGACTGCCTTCGGCTCAGGTCATGATCCTGGAGTCCCTGGATCGAGTCCCGCATCGGGCTCTCTGCTCGGCGGGGAGCCTGCTTCTCCCTCTGACCCTCCCCCCTCTCATGTGCTCTCTCTCATTCTCTCTCAAATAAATAAATAAAATCTTTAAAAAAAAAGAAGAAATAATCATAAATATAAATATATATACTCAATGGGGAAAGGACACTTTTGATAAATGGTATTGGGAAAACTGGATAATCGCATGCAGAAGGATGAAATTGGACCCTACTTACACAACTCATAAAAATTAACTCAAAATAGATTAAAGAATTAAACATAAGACCTGAAACCTTAAAACTTCTAGAAGAATACATAGGGAAAAAGTTCCTTGACATTGGTCTTGGCAACAAATTTTTGGATATGACACAAAAGCACAAGCAACAAAAGCAAAAACTAGTAAGTGGGACTACATCAAACTAAAATGCTTCTGCATAGCAAAAGTAATAATCAACACAGTGAAAAGGTAACCTTTAATATCTTTTTGATTATATATGTCAAGTAAAAAAAAAAAAGCAACCTGCGGCTTGGGAGAAAATTTGCAAATCATCATGTATCTGATAAAGGTTTAATATTCAAAATATCTAAAGAACTCATACAACTCAACAGCAAGAAGAGGAAGAAGGAGGAGAGGGAAGAGGGGAAGGGGCAAGGTGGGAGAGGGGAAAGAGGGGGAGGAGGAGAAGAAGAAAAAGAAGGAAGTTAAAATCCAATTAAAAAGTGGGCAGTGAGGGCACATGGGTGGCTCAGTTTTAAGCGTCTTTTTTCGGCTCAGATCATGGTCCCAGGGTCCTGGGATCGAGCCCCACATCGGGCTCCCTGCTGGACGGGAAGCCTGCTTCTCCCTCCCCCACCCCCTGCTTGTGTTCCCTCTCTCGCTGTGTCTCTCTCTGTCAAATAAATAAATAAATAAATAAATAAAATCTTTAAAAAAAAAAGTGGGCAGTGGATCTGAATAGACATTTTTTCCAAAGAAGACATACAAATGGAAAATAAGTACAAAAAAAAAGTACTCAGCATCACTAATCATCAGGGAATGCAAATCAAAACCACAGTGAGATATCACTTCATACCTATCATCAAAAAGACAGGAGACTAGATTATTTGTTCTTTGGATGTTGAGTTTGATAAGTTCTTTATAGATTTTGGATACTAGCCCTTTATCTGATATGTCATTTGCAAATATCTTCTCCCATTCTGTCGGTTGTCTTTTGGTATGAGGAATTCTTAATCTCAGGAAACAAACTGAGGGTTGCTGGAGTGGGGCAGGGGATGGAGTGGCTGAGTGATAGACATTGGGGAGGGTATGTGCTACGGTGAGCACTGTGAATTGTGCAAGACTGTTGAATCACAGATCTGTACCTCTGAAACAAATAATGCAATATATGTTAAGAAAAAAAAAAA
>NC_138374.1:41837035-41868645 GCF_054177405.1 Leptonychotes weddellii | reverse complement strand
CCATGGGTGACGATGGACTCTGAGAAACAAACTGAGGGTTCTAGAGGGGAGGGGGGTGGGAGGATGGGTTAGCCTGGTGGTGGGTATTGAGGAGGGCACGTTCTGCATGGAGCACTGGGTGTTATGCACAAACAATGAATCATGGAACACTACATCTAAAACTAATGATGTAATGTATGGTGATTAACATAACAATAAAAAATTTTAAAAAAAAGACAGAAGAGGGGCACCTGGGTGGCTCCGTCAGTTAAGCATCTGCCTTCAGCTCAGGTCATGATCCCACGGTCCTGGGATCAAGTCCCACGTCCGGCTCCCTGCTCAGCGGGGAGCCTGCTTCTCCCTCTCCCTCTGCCTGCTGCTCCCCCTGCTTGTGCTCTCTCTCTGTCTCTCTGTCAAATAAATAAATAAAATCTTTTTTTTTTTTAAGACAGGAGATAACAAGTATTGGTGAGGGTGTAGGGAAAAGGGAACCCTAGTGCAGTGTGAGCTGGAATGCGAAATGGTACAGCCACTACGGAAAACAGTATGGAGTCTTATCAAAAAATTAAAATGATGTTACCAAGTCATTCAGGAATCCCACTTCTGGCTATAAATCCAAAGGAAACAAAAATATCAACTTGAAGAAATGTCTGCACTCCCATGTTCATGTTGCATTATCCACAATAGCAAAGGTTTGGAAACAACCTAAATGTCCATCAACAGGTAAATGGTTAAAGAAGATGTGGCATCTACTTACAATAGATTATTATTTAGCCATGAGAAGGAGGGAAATTTTGCCTTTCGCAACAACTTAGATAGAGCTTGAGGACACTATGCTAAGTGAAATAAGTCAGACAGAGGAAGACAAATACTGTATGATATCACTTTTATATGAGATCTAAAAAAAGCTGAATTCAGAAAAACAGAGTACAGTTGGTGGTTATCAGGGACTGGGGGCAGGTGACAGTGGGGAGAGAGGAGGATTTGTTGGTCAAAGGGCATAAACTTCCAGTTACAAGGCCAATACGTTTTGGGTATCTAATGTGCAGCATGGTGACTATAGTTAATAATGTTGTGTTATATACTTAAAAGTTGCTAGGAAAGTTAATCTTGAATGTTCTTACCACAAAAAAAGAAATAGCAATTATGTGATGATATGTTGGAGGTGTCAGCTTAAGCTATGAAGGTAATCATTCTGCAACATATAAACATATTAAATCAACGAGTTGTACACCTTAAATTTACACAATGTTATATGTCAGTTGTATCAGTAAAGCTGGAAAAAATAAGGCATATGTTTTGTGAAATTTTAATTTCTGTACTATTCTCTTCAGTTGTTTAAAAATCTTAAGTCTTCTTTCTTCTTATATGTATTGTTGCTGTTGAGAAGCTTGATTTCATTGTGTCTCTAATTTCTTTTCATATATTAGCTACTTTATCTCTCTGGAAAATTTTGGAGCTTTCACTTTGCTTTGATGTTTTTATACTTCACTACAGTATGTCAGGATTTATTTTTCTCACGTCTCTTAAGCACCTGTTTTTATTTATTGGGGGAGGATGGGATGTAGAGATATCAGGTCAGCAGAACAACCCTTGCATAGCATACACAGAAGACAAGAATTTACTCATTGTTCAGATGAAGATGTAAACAATTTAAATAGGAAAAAAAATTTAAATTGTTTGGGAAGACAGCATGGGGAAAGTATGCTTGATAAATTGAGCTCACATAGAATGATCATAGCATCATTTGCAATTGTTATTGGAAATCAAATATCCACCCACAGTAGAACAGATAAGTTGTAATCTATTCTTACAATTTAATTCTATACATTAATGGTAATGAATAAACTACTACTATACAAAACTATATAGTGCTTTGTTAATGATAAATCTTTAGTTAGGTTTTCAAAGTTTACATAACTTCATTACTATCCTTTTGCAACTCTTTCTTGGATCAAGTTCAGGATTTTATATTTTTGAAAAGAAATCATACAATACTTCCAATATAAACATACTCTTATTTTTTACACAATATTCCAAGTCTTTTAAATCGTTCAATAATTATGTTTAAAATTTGTTATTTTTAATATTTTGTTTTGTGTTATCTCATTAAAAAAATTGTTACTGTGTTTCCCTCAACTGTACTTACTTTACTGACATTTTTTGAAAATCAACTTCTGATTTTTTTTCTATTTTGCTTTTTTTATTCTTATGGGTTTTAATTTCACTCTTTATAACTTTTCTTTTCCTAATTTATATATTTTCCCCCTCTTTTTTCTAAGTCCTTAACTTGACTTTCTGGTTCATGTTTTCAGTCCATCTTGTATTTTCCTTTTCATTATATACATTTTGTGTTTTCTATTTTGAGTTTCCTCTTTGATATGATATCAACTGAGAAAGTATTTCTTAATTCCATGTTGTTTTTATATCGTCTTTTGATCATTCACTTTATTTTTGACAAATCAGAGACTATGGCTAATAAAATAGTATTTGAAGAATAATAACCTTAGAATCAAGAAAGACCAACTCCACTCTTAGCAATGTTATCAGCTGTTTAACTGATGTGTTTTTCTCATCCAAAAAATGGGATTAGTAACAAGTACATTATGATGTTTGGGACACAATTGAGCATACACAATACAATGAACGCAAATCACCATCCAGCAATCTTCAGTGAGCTTTGAGGTCCAGAGTTTTTATTGGAGTTTCATAGCTTAGGCATGATTAATTAAATCACTGACCACATGATTGAACTCAATCTCCAGCCCCATCCCTGGAGGTTGGGCTAGTTCAAAATCGCAACCCTGTAATCATATCATTGGTCTTTCTGGTGGCCAGCCTCCATCCTGAAGCGTTCTAGGGGCTCATCCTAAATCACTTCATTAGGACAAACTCAGTTGTAATCCTCAAGGCTCATGAATAATAAAGTTAATTCTTTCACTTGGGAAATTCTAAGAGTTTTAGAATTTCTCTCCCAGGATTCAAGGACAAAGACCAGCCAAATTCTTTAGTATACAACAGGTACTAATTGTCCACATGTTTTCCAACTTCCAAAATTTTACTATTTCCTCCTCCCTTCTCTTTTTTTCTTCATCCTTGTGAATTCATGCTTTTCAAAAAGAATGATTTTGCTGAATTGTCATGTGATTTTCTAGAGGAAGTAAAATTAGATGCATGTGTTCATTCTACTATCTTAAACTCTCTATAAGACATTTGTTGTTCCAAGAATTCTGATGAAAGCTGAACAACAGAGAAAGCAGAGGTTGATCCTGCTTTAAAAAAAATGAGTGATCCCCCCCCAAAAAAGTTCTCTTTTCTAGTCTTACTGCAGGAGAAAATATTAATCCAGACTTTGAATCCAAAAGTGGAGGAAAGACAAGATTTTGAGACAAAGAACATAGTGGACATGGAGCTCCTCACTGAACCCCAGGGGGGACATACCCCAAAATATCAGAAGCTGTAGGTCTCTTTAGGGAGGCTCACTTAGTGAAGCAAACATAAGAGATGGAGCCTCTCTTGGGATCAGGAGTTCCATGTCAGGGAGCAATTTTATTAGGTATCACAAAAAACTGAAAGTATGAATGTAAGAAAGTTTTTGGATTTTTGCAGGGGATGTTGAGTCTGCAGGGAAATATATAGCCAAGAAATTTATTTAGAGTTGTTCATTAGAAGTGTGAGTTACCTGTTCACCAAGGCAGTGAATGTAAACCTATTAAACTCTCACTAATGTAAGATGCAAAATTCTAGTAGAGAACAGGAAGGAAAATTGAGAGGTTTTTTAAATATTTGGAATGGAAAATTGAAAAACAAAGTTGGTTTCAAGGAAGATTTGACAACTGAGTTTTACCAAAGCATATTTCAGAATTTCTCCCAATGAAAGTTGGTGATAGAAGCCACTCTCCAAAGGAAGAGGCTAACTGCTGGAGGAGGTCAGGGAATAGCATTTGTTCTCCTACTATGTAGATGTTACTCATCCCAGTTGTTTTGCAGATGGAAGCGTGAACCCAGTGGATTTTTTAACCTTTTGAAATGGCTTTTAATGTTTGGTTTTATTTCAATTACCTAAGCAACACGCAATCATGTTAAAGATATTTTTTTAAGCAGAAAACAATCAACAATACTGTTGACACCTATAGATAATCTCTCTGAATGCATTGCTGCAAATCCACTTCTATACACATATACATACACAATGCACATATTTGTGCACAAACACATGCACATACAGATTCACCTACCCAGTAACACATGCATAGTAACATACACATACGTGATCACAACCACATGCATGTTAAAATGCATATACCTGTACATGTGTATATATTTGTACATGTGTATACCTACTCTGTATTAAAACCTCTTATGTGAGACTAGTAGGTCAGAGGAGGATTGAAGGCCAATATTAGAGAAAGTTCCAGTTTAAAAATTTTAACCAGTATCTGCTTCCTATATTAAAACTGAATTTAACTCTAGCAGAATGTCCCTTTGTTCTGGAAGATACATTTCAGTGAGCCCTTTTATTATGCAAATGTGAAGCCAGGACTCTTTGTTCCCAGTGAAGACCCGAGTGCAATAAAACTACCACAGTGTATATTCTTCAGAGTGAAGCACTATATCTTATATATTAATTTAAATTAAATGTAAGTTTCAGCAGACTTGTGTATTGGAAGGTTGTTTTAATTAGAGAATTTTATTTCCCAAACTTGGATTTGGATGGCCCCTTGCCTATTAATAATAATAATAATAATAATAATAATATATTAATAGTAATATCAGAGTAATATAATAATAGTAATATATGATTTGTTTTATTTTGTTTTATTTTGTTTTTAGGAGTTATATTCTTTATTCTTTGAGTAGCTAGTTATAGAACATACTGGTCTTAGAATAAGAAAAGATCAATATGTGGATCTGACCTGTTGTTTCATGTATTTATTAAACAAATCACTGTTGAAGATCTACCATATTTAAGACACTGTTAACCACCAAATCTACAGGTTGGGTGCACATAGTTCCTTCTCACAGGAAGCATACCTTCTATTGTTTTGTTAACTTGTGGGTTTTGTGATTTTTGACTATGAATTCTTATTTTCTTCATTAAACAACTTCTGAGTCCTGACATGAGATTGGGTACTTCATTTGCTTTTGTTTGTCATCTACAGACATTGACCACACCATTACTTCACCTGAGGTTTTGAGATGCACACAGTTTACATGGGACTTCAAACCCTGTAAAAGGGCTGATTTATCATTTTTCTTCTAGATTTTCTGCCTCCACTTATCAATTTTTCTTGCTTTTATCTTTTTCCCAGTGTTTATTTCCCACTCACCCTTACATTTTTGGTTTTCTGATTTACATTATAAGCTTACCTCTTTGAGGTCTCAACATAACGTAAGAATCTTCTACTACATTTCTATACTTGGTGAGAAAGCTTTTTACGTCTTGTCATCTTGCTTCCATGCGGTTACCAAGAAAGAAGTTCAAATTCTCCAGGGATCAAGAGAAACTCTCAGGGGAGAAAAAAAAAAAAGATCTTTAGTAGTCAAGTTTTTTCACCATTGTGCTATGTCTGCTAAAGGTTTAAGATATTTTTAAAAATCATTTCTATATCACGTTCCTATTTTGTGGAGAATAGCCAGTTCATGTATTCAACCTTCCCTATTCTGGAATGTAGAACTAACTCTATTGAAGAATGAAGAGAAATGACTCAGCACCAGTAAATCAGAGTGATAAGAAGACAATTACAGAGACACGTGAACTGATAAAAGATGAAGATGTTTTAATGAGTTGAGAATATACTTACTGGAAATGACAATGAGATGAAAATAGGACAACAATTTTACCTCTTGATCCTAAGATTCTGGAGAGATTACTAAGATGGAAAGAGAAAGGGCACACATACAGGCAGAGAATAAGTGCACATTGCAGAGGATTCCATATGACTTGGGGAAAGTCAGGCTTGGTATAGCAAGACCATTCACAATAAGTAGAATGAATATTTCAAGAGGAAAATGAGAGTATAAACAATTTTCTTATATAAAGAAAGTCCAAAAGGGCAGGGTGGAAGAGTTTGTGAAGATGGCCAAGATTGCAGGGATTTTTACATTTCTCCGTTTTTTTATCTGTCTCTTTTTTCATCCTACCCTCATATTTATGACTCTGTGTGCCTTTTGTAAAGAAATAATATCTCCAGTCATCAAGCTCACTTATTCAACCTCCTTCAGATGCTTGTGCTATTTGTGTGTTTGTGTGTGTGTGTGTGTGAGAGAGAGACAGAGACAGAGACACAGAGAGAGACAGAGAGAGACATTTGTCATTTGTTTACACCTGACAATTTTGCAGGTATGAGTTTTGTGCTGTGACACTATAATTTGGGCACACAGTTTAACCAGTCAGAAAAGGCAAATCTCTGATTTATCATAAAACAGATTTTCAGATCTTGAAGTTTAAACGGAAAAGAATTTTATCCAAGTATTAGTGGCACTCTGAAGCTGAAGTGATAAGGGAGGTTTCTTTTTTGCCCCAACTTTTCCATCTTCCAAAAAAGTAAATTCTTACTTGCATCAATTACAACAAACGGCCTGTAACTCTAAACTGATGTCCTCCTTCTAATTAGCTTCCTTCCTACTTTAGCTTCCTTATAGAGTCCTTTCACTTTTTCCATAATTTTTCTCTTTGAATTGAGTCTCCACGTTGGAATTTATCTACCAATTTATCTAGTGCAGAAGGAGAAAAGGAGAGACTCATCTACCTTGGTGAGGGTACCTATTCTCATTATATAGTCATTGGAAACCAAGCCATAGCCAAAGGGAAAGAAGCAAAGGAGAAGCTTCCCTAGGTTACTATTTCTTTTAGACTAAGGCTTCCCCTAGCTTACGTGCCACATCTTGATGATAGTCTACAAAGAAGGCAGGAACTAATGTATTGGTAATAGTCTTCACTTGCTTGATGTCTCTGCTGTCTCCAATACATATTTTTTAATATGTCATCTGGCTGATTCTATTCCTCCATGAACAAGACAATTTATCTTTCTGAAAACAAATTTCTCCAATAATAAGGTAAATACAGGTGAACAACATCATAATGAGTTTTGGTTAAATTAGAACTATGGAAGTCCTAAACATGGTATCTGGAACATGGTGGGTATTCAGTAAATGCTGAGTGATTTTGCATTGGAATTCTCTGTCTTCACTGTGGGAAGGAATATAAATCACTGACAAAAGGATGCAGACTCTTAAATATAAAAGTTGGAACGAGGAAGTCATCACAGTGACTTGAATGTAAATCTTAGTACTTAATGATGACTAATGATGGTTTGTGCCAACCTGAAGAATTAAACGGGATCTGAAATAAGACGACCAATACTTTAGAGATAGATATAGATAGATAGATAGATAGATAGATAGATAGATAGATAGATAGATGATTGATCAAAGAAGGAAGAAAAGGCTTTGTGAACAATGAATAAGTATTTATAAATCAGTACAGAGGCAAAGGAATGCAAAAAGACACAAATTCGATGAAATAAAGAAAACAAATCAGTTGTGGGAAAATAAAAAATTGCATTTTATTTGCCTATATGAATGTAATGTGTAAATTTAGAACCTTAGATGAGTATCATAAAATGAGTACCATATGTTTTAGATTCCTGATATAACCATACCCATAGTCAACATAGAATATAGAAAAGTAGCATGGAATAAGAAGCATAGGCATTACATTTTCAGAACTCCCCAAAAGGTCAATGATTTCCACAGAGAATATGCTTGGCTATGCTAAATCTATTGGAGTTATATTGAAAAGGTCTAATGGCTCATTACTTCTCTGACTTCCCCAATTTCATCCACTTACAGAGTCAACAACAAAAATCTCCTAAATAGTTTTGCCTCTGGTAGATTGTTTACAGAAATGATGAAAGTATTCCCCTACTTCTCTCTCCTTACTTGGATTGTCCTCTGCTACATTGACTCTGGCTTGGCATGCAGCTAGATTTGGCCAATAAGATATTAATAAGACACAAGCAGCAATTTGAAAGAGCTTACACACTGAGGGCTTCTTGCTTGCTGTGTTTAAAGCCCTGAGGCAGTCATGTGAATGAACTCAAGTTAGCCTGCTGGAGAGGCCATGTGGCAGAGATGCAGGTGCCCTGGTAACAAGCTGCCCAACCCCAGACATGCAAGCAATGCTATCCGACATCACTCAGCTTCCAGTGGACCCAGCAACTGATCCCAGACCTCCTAGAAAGACGGGTAAGCTGTAATTGGAAGATGCAGGTGCATCAGGGGATGGGAGCAAGTTACGTATTCCTGAATATTGTTATGTGATTGGCAAGGCAAAATACCTGAAAGGACCCGATGGCTTATGGCTTCCCGGGGCTGAAATAGTTCATGGCTCTTAGCCTCTACTCTTAGGCCATACATTCCCAAGTATGGAGTGATTTGGAGACATTTGGAATATTTCTCCAAAAGTAACAAGACCTCTGCTATGCCATTGACATGTATGTTATCTTGTTGATTCCAGTCACTGTCCCAGTTTCTATTCCAAATTACTCTTGCTTCATAATGAATTATCTTAACAGAAAGCTCAAACTCAAATGTCTAAAACACAATGCTTGATTTCCACCTACATGAAGTTTGATCTTTTCCATTTTGGTTAATGTATTTTCTCTAATTTTTTACTGTTTCTGGGCATATCTCAAGGATTGAGCTAATATAAGAAAGAAGGACTGAAAAGATTTCCACCAAAGAATTAACTACAAGAGAAGACCATTGAGAATTATAACTCTTAGAAGAAATTCACAAGAGATAGAGGGAAGTGATGATTCTCAACACAGCACGGTGTCTTGGCTTCTGGAACAGTCGTATGGATTCATGCCTGATTCCTGGGATTGGAATATGCTGCAATAAAACAGTTAAAGAAAAACCAAAACAGCTGTTTATCTTCCATCTCTATGGGACATCAAAGGCTCAAGGCATGCTTAGTGTGAGTCATCTGTTCTGTAAGTATCAAAAGATGCTGCATACAACAGAAACTGAGTTTGTCAGAAACAAGACTGGATTGCCTGGAGACAAACATCAGGGGAAATTAACATCAGCATGGGTACCTCTTGTGGGCATTAATGTTGCAACACTTACTGGGCATTAATGGTATAGCTGCCACCTTACACATTGGCGAAAATAAAAGAACTGGAGGTAAAAAAAAAAAGGCAAATACCAAACATATGGCTGTTCTATGAGACATAGCCCCCAAATTCCAGCACTATGTATGTCGGAAGAATCTAAAAAGAGGCAGGCTGCGTCAGAGGGGAAACTCTATTCATTTGCCGCAGTCAGAATGACCCCGTTCTTGCTCTCATGGTTGTGTGACAAGCCAAACATCAGTTACAAGTACCACCTTTTCAAAGCTCCTAAAGGGTTCCCTAATAAGATTTCCTCCAATTTTTTAGTCATATAGTCTTGATCACCAAAAATCAGATGGACCAAATGGCTTCCAGGGATCACATTTATATGTGTCATCTCCTGTAGGAGGCTGGTTAAGTTCTGCTGTATCCTACAAAAAAAATTTGGTGTTGAGAACAATATGCACAGCTGGCCGTGTTAGCATTCTACATAAATCAGAGAGAATTTGGGGTACTGATAAAAGCTTCCAAAAACTTCTGTCTGTATCATAATATGAGACTCACTTGGACCCATTCATTCTAATTGCTTGCTTTCTGGATTCATATTCAGGAAGTCACTATTTTTACACATTTCATTTTCTATCTGTGAGAACAGGTATAGTGTTCTTATTTATGCTTTTTTAGTTATGTTTGGATTAATACTTCTTTGACATTAAGTCAATCTCTCCTGCAAGCCCCACCCACCCATAATCAAGGTAAAGCCACAGAGCGAGTGTCAGAAAGAATGACTTGAGCGAGAGAAAAATATGAAATCTAAAGTTTGCCCTTCAATGTCTAGCTAAACTGGAAAAGGAAGAAATGTAAAATTTCTTTCATATTCCACCAAACTACTTTGTGAACAAGAAAAGTGAGAGGGAATGTAGAACTGTACTTATTTCTCGCACTTCCAAACTGTACCTTCTTTGTGGAGTACAAATTCTACTTTCTCACATTTCCAGCTCAGTATTGCTACAGTCTTTTTACGGCACATTCACTTGGACTTGATATTACTAAGTTAAATTGGCTCTTTAAAATTGCTTATTCCCGGGCGCCTGGGTGGCTCAGTTGGTTAGGCGACTGCCTTCGGCTCAGGTCATGATCCTGGAGTCCCGGGATCGGGATCGAGTCCCGCATCAGGCTCCCTGCTCGGCGGGGAGCCTGCTTCTCCCTCTGACCCTCCTCCCTCTCATGTGCTCTCTGTCTCTCTCATTCTCTCTGTCTCAAATAAATAAATAAAATCTTTAAAAAAAAATTGCTTATTCCCTTGTCAAATGTGTTGGCAATGCAATATATCACAATGACCACAAGAATGACTGTCAGAGATCTTGATTCAAGATCTTCCTCATTGTGCAGTTTTCCATGTCCTTTTACATTTCTGACATTTAGTTTTAATATCTGTTAAACATGTCCTAGTAAGACATGGAAAGTAAGAGGATTTCACAGGTTTGCTATTATTGTCAGATGCACTTTATAAAGTAAAACATTCCATAGTAGTGCTAATGAGTCAGTATCTTTGCCTCTGTTTTACCTTCTTCAAAGGGTAGTCAGGGGGGCTATTGCTGAAGTCAAAGGAGTGGTTTATTTGATGTTGTCTTCATTCTCCCTAAATATTGATAAATCTGAAAACAGTTCTGTGTGTGTGTGTGTGTGTGACTAAAACATTTACTTCTATGTAACGTGACGTCTGTCTTTCTCTTTTACTTTTCTTCCTTTTTGTTTCTTAAAGTACTCTAAATCTTTTAGAATCTTTTAGGATCATATATGCTCCCTATCTTGTTTAGAAAGGAGTGGAGTGAGATGAGGTTACAAATTAACGGCAGTTAGGAGTGCCTGGGTGGTTCAGTCAGTTGAGCAGCCAACTCTTGATTTTGGCTCAGGTCGTGATCTCAGGGTCTTGAGATCAAGCCCTGTGTTGGGCTCTGTGCTCATATTGTGCTTGAGATTATCAGCCTCTGCTTCTCCCTTTCTCTCTGCCATTCCTCCCACTCGTGCTCTCTCTCTCTCTCTCTGTCTGTCTCAAAAAAAAAGAGAGAAACAAATGTAATATATAATGGCAGTTAAAGAGATAAGTGTTTGTAAATGACAATGTATACAAGTGAAGGGCAGCAGAATGTGTCACCACATAATATGCTACTTTGGAATTGATCTGAAGGCAATGAATACTTAGGGGATGTAGGAAAAGCTTTTTGCCTCCCCCTTAACTGCTTAAAAGAAATTAGAGAGGGGGCTTATACCAGGAAGAAAGCTAGATAAATTCTTCATCTGAGAGACTTACCTGCAAGGCAAGGCAAATTCATTTACCAAGCGTTTGTTCTTCTTACCTTCCTATGAATGGCTTTCCTCCCTTTTGAAGCCCCAGGCCCCTATCCCCCTTTGTTGTTGTTGTTGTTGTTGTTGTTTTAGCTCAGGATGGTATATAAGTCTTAATTGCCTGGCTACTTTGGAGTTTCATATCTTTGTGGGGTGCCCATATGCATGTAATTAAATATGCATGTAATTTGTGTAGGAGAAGAAAAATAATTCTCCTTCTAACCTTCTAGATTCTTGATTGAGATACCTTGTAATAAAAAAAAGATGGTCTGAAACATGTAAAAGAAAAGTACAAAGACTTAAAATATCCCAGAGAAGTTGATAAATGTGGAAGATAGATCATGGAGACACAAAAGGCAAATCTTTGTGTCTTAAGGAGGAGAACATGTGAGCGGTAGAGCACTGCGCGCAAGAGCCCTGGGAGATTACACTCAAGTTTTGCCTCCTTCTCATCACACACAGGGTCCCTTCTCATCACACAGACAGGGTAGCAATAATGAGCACTGTATTTATCCTCTCTATACTTCACAGTCATCAGTTGAGAAATATATATATAATAGAAATATCTGTCTCATAGAATTGTCTTGAATATTAAATATGGTAATACATACAAAGTGATTAAAACATCCTGGCTGTTAGTTCATTCTTAATGCATACTAAATGTTATGTCAAATTATTAAATGGAATATAGGAAATTCAAATATGTCATGAAAGAATAATTTTTTTATCTAAAGTTATGAATCTGAAGATTAAATGAGTTGTTGTAAATGGAAACATTAATGAAATGTGACCAATAACTGGATCAATTCAGTTGAAATCTTTGAACATCAAAAATAAAGTAAATTTGAATTAACTGACACTAAATAAGGGACAATAAAACCTGCCATCCCTATAAAGCAACACCATTTCTCTTCTTGACCGTATCAGAGGAAATAAACAGGGTAAAATCCCACCTTCAGGGCCTTCTACAACCTGCCTTATTTTTTGGTTGCTGATATTGTTATCAAATCTTAGGAAAATGGGAAGTGATAGAAGTGGGGCAAATAAGCAAGAGCTATTTCTGGTCACACACACACACACACACACACACACAGATCAGAATATTCAGATAATACTACTGGACAGACAGTTTTCAGGTTGGTATAATTCCTTAAACCTACAGGGAATAAAGAGGAATTAAGTGTCTTCCATCAGAGGGCTCATCTGGCAAATTTTCTGTGTGTAAAACATTGTGTGTTCTATATTACTTATGTAACGTTTTAGTTTAAATTATTTTACAAAATCTTGCAGAAGATATTTAGTGTTTGTTGAAAGTACTTCCCTTTCATAAGTCGTTATAAGTATTGTGGAGGAAATTATAAAAGAATGACTCAATGCCAGTTTTATTTATTCTCAATTTGTGTAATCATATTTTAGTAATTTGGTGAAATAAAATGTTTAAGGTAAAATGCCTAATTAAAATTTGAAATCAGGATTTTGATCAAGTATTAAGTATATGGAAAATAATACTCTCTCTGTATAGTCTATAAACAAAGGGTTGATTTCTAGGAGATGGAAAAGGTTAAACTAATGAATCATTCAGACAGTCTTTGATTCTTCATTAGAAGTGAATTAATTTCTTGAGAAATGAGCGATCTTCTGCAGTTGTTAAATGTGTAAATTTCATCTCAAACATTCACAGTCCTCGATCTTTTTAAAGACTGATATGTCAATGATGAAATATAAATTGCAGAAACTAATCAAGTTTAGAAATTCCGAGCTCTTGGCTGTGGTTACTGCTGTGATGCTCTGCATGAGCACATCTCGGCCTGATTATGAGAGATTAGAAGGAAGAGGTGGCATTTGGAGCAAACAGTTCCCACATATAGAGGAGATGAGATTTTGTTACGAATTATGGAAAACGGTGAGAATTTTGAAAAGATAACTCTTAACAGACTACTCACTATCTTAAATAGAATGTCACAATTTTTCGTATTTGAAAAGGGTGATTATAGAATTGCAAACAAGGTAGGTTTTGACCTACTGTCTATCTCTTTTTTAAAAATTTGCACGTCATATAATACAGTATGCATTCTTAAGTTACGCCCTTATTTCAGGGAAAATGCAAGTGCTTTTCTTAGTCCTGTTTTTGTGCTTTCCCCTAGACCTTTTCCTTGATTTTGTCAACGTAGGTGTGTAAAATAGGAAACACGTTAATGTTCAGTGGATTTTTATTAGGTGTCTTTTCATGGGTCTTCAAAGTCACAAGAACTGAAAACAATAGTAGTAATAAAAGTAGCAAAAATAGCTTATGTGTTTATATTGTGCTATCTAATTGAAAAATTATTTGTATAACTGTTATAGTATTTAACCATAGCTAACCTTTGAGATAATATTATAAGGAAGATATTTCCCAGTTCACCATAGAGGAAACTGCAACTCAACACAGTTAACTAGTTTTATTTTTATTTATTTATTTATTTACTTTTAAAGATTTTATTTATTTATTTGACAGAGAGAGACACAGCGAGAGAGGGAACACAAGCAGGGGGAGTGGCAGAGGGAGAAGCAGGCTCCCCGCTGAGTGAGGAGCCCGATGCGGGGCTCGAACCCAGGACCCTGGGGTCACGACCTGAGCCGAAGGCAGACGCTTAACGACTGAGCCACCCAGGCGCCCCCCTCCTTTTTTTTTTTAAATTTTATTTATGGGATCAAGCCCTGCATCAGGCTCCAGCTCAGTGGGAAGTCTGCTTGAGATTCTCTCTCTTCTTCTCCCTCTGTCCTCCCTCTGACTCTCTCTCTTTCTCTCTTTCTCAAATAAATAAATAAATCTTCAAAATATATCTAGTTCTGTCTTATCAACTCTTACACATTTGTGATCTGGAGAAGGTAATTTCTTCTAAACTAAGTGTAGTTTTCTCCTCCACAAAATTCAGCACATGCGAAAGGAGAAACTGAATAAATTTCAAGTTCCTTTCAAAATATAACAATCTTTTATACAAAGATTCTAATTTGCCATTTATCAATTTATCGAATCTCCTTAGATTTCTTTATATTCACATCATATCCAAGGTTAATAGTACTAGCTTTCTTCATGTTATAGAAACTAAATAGCCAAGTGTGTTTGAGTTGACACAAAATAATTTATTCAAATATTTAATAAGCTCTTGAAAGATTTTTGTTAAATAACAAAATTCAATCAATCATTAAATGACTATTTAATCTCATTAATCATCATGGAGATAGACATAATCAATATACAAAAAGTAAAATAAAACTATTACAACTACCTTATCAGAATATGCCATTGTAATTACCCTAAGCATTTTCCCAATTAGTTCAACATTTCCAAGAAGTAGAACAGTTTCTCCTTTTGCTTTACCAGAAAATTGGATGTATTATTTTATTATTGTACTTTAGTGTGACTGTCAAAATCCTTAGCTTAGCATTGAATAGTGTGAACATAGATTCTCTACTAAAGTTCCCAACTGCAAAGTGGATTCCTTTAACAGAACTGTATTTGGAAAAATGGGCAGTACTTCAATTAAGTAAAACATAAGAAATAACATTCTCAATTTTTTTTCCCCAGAAAAAAAGGAGAGTCCTTGTTACATCTGCAAAAATTGGGTATCTCCAAGTGTATTAGCAGTAAGTACATGAAAACTGGAAATCTCCCTTCATTTAAGAGAAGTAATATAACATTTAACAAAAGAGAAAAAAGGTTTAACAAAAGAAATGGTAAATTCTCTAATCTTACAGCTGGAGTAAGACTCTAGAACATAGGCTTCTTGAGGTGAGTGGTAAAATACATTTATTTAAATTACCCATTCTTAAGCCCAGCCGCTAGTATAGAGAAATAATAAGAAGTGAGTTCTTCATGATTAGTTTGGATTCCTTATTAGGTACAGAGCTAAGTGATAACCAAATGAATGATGAATGACTGAATGAATGACTGACTGAATGAATGAATAGCTAAATGCCTAGTCTCCCTGCATTGACAAATTTCTGCAATTTCAAATGCTTGTTGTGCCTATATTAAGGTTCATAAAAGACAGGTTAGGGTCTCCTCGTATCCGTGTAGCCAGATTCCGGCCCCTATCCACATCAGTTAGTCACCTTCGAAGAGTCACAGGTGACTTTGCAGTCCTCCCATTTTCTGCAATGGAGAGAGTGAGGTGCCTTTTACCTGTTTTGGAGCTCCTTTGGTTAAAAAAGTCCTGGGTCTTCTTGTCCTGCCTCCATGCTCCCAGGAAGTGAACAGAAATAGACAGAAGATGAACCCAGTGCATCAGCTTGACCATCTTACCTTTGACTATTAGCTATACTTCATAAACAAGGATGCTAATGGCTTCACTTTCAAATATGAAACTACTTTTAACTTGCTACTTTGTTTTTCTGAAACCACCGAATTCTGTGTCTCATGACACTGAACCTGAGTGTCATAGCGACTTTTTTTAATGCTGTGTAGCCATAGTTCTCACCAAATTAGCCTTTCAAACACTCTCAAAAATAGTCATTTGCTTCTATAATAGTCATATCATCAGTTCAGTTATTGAATCTCAGACCAAAATAACATGTTATATATAGGCTAAACAAGTGGAAGTTTGTTTGTTTCTCACATATTAGTCCAAGCCTAAGAATCAAGGGCTGATATTATAGACCGGACCCTTTCTGTTTTTTTGCTTTGTCATCCTGAACAGGTGCATTCCATCTCATGTTCTAAAATGATTGTTTCAACTTCCTAAAGGGGAGAGAGAGCAAGGAAAGTGGAATTCATACCTACTCTCTTTAAAGGCAGGGCTCAAAATGGTAGTTAGTACAAATGCTCACATTCTATTGGGTGAAAGTTAGCTGGATAGCCACACATAATATCAAGGAAAAGAGGAAAATAAAGTCTTCAATTGAATGACCACGTTTTATTGTGGGTTCTTTCACAAAGGAAGAAGGAGGATGGAAAGTGAGTACTCATTAGCATTTTCTGGCATAACCATTTTTTCATCTACCCCAAAGCAGGAAAATTGGACAACCAGAATCCCTGCCCTTTTCACTATGAGCAAGTAGTAACTGGCTTTTCTACTCCATGGACCAATAATACCAAATATCACCTCCACTTTCTCCTCTGTTTGGGTTGAAAATTCTTAGTAGGTCTAACAAAATTCTTTTAAATTATGTGGGTATTTAAAGATAATAAAAGCAGCCCTAAACTTTTAGACTTCTAGTAATTTAAATATTTCTTACTGTTTACATCTGTCCTAGATGTGATTTCTTGAGCAAAATACAACCAGCATGAGAGAATCGGCTAAAGGATTATAACTGATTAATTCATGGGTTCTATGGTCACAGCCATCAGGAGCTGATTATGACGATAGCAGACCATACTACATCATAGATATGCTCTTTGTGGCAGTAAATAGCCTGTTTTCCCTTCTTGGAGATAATGTCAGTGGTCTGAAGGTGAAACTGATTGGATATATCTCACAATATCTCTATTACTCAACCCAATCAATACTTAAGGCTGAAATTATAATTCAATAGAACTGCCACATATTTGCAGCCTGAATATGCAGTTTAGTGCACATATTTGCAGCCTGAGTATGCAGTTTAGTAACCATGTGAGGTAGTTATCAGTTCACACAGGAATAAATACACGCTACACGAACTCCTTAAATTTATCACCAAAAATTTATTAATAGTTTGGTAGTTTATGAATGGAGCATCTGGTCTTTCTGTCAGAGACCCTTAGAAATGAACATCACGGATTCCCTTTCCTTATACTGGCTCTGATGGAGGAGCACCCCTAGGCCTTCCTAGATTTTATGTCAGCAATAATTTTCAACTTCTCATAGGTTTTGCCTACCAGTCCTTAAACAAGGTAAGAGACAAGTGACTCTTTCCCTATTTCAGTGAGGGAATTTGGCTCCTTGGCTACTTGCTTGTTGACGGTTTGTCCTAGGGTTATTCTGGTACTGATAAGTCAAAGTGATGAAAAGCTTAGAGAGTCAGGCATAGTTTTTATCCAAATATTCATCAATGCTTATTTAGCCCACAACTCTTCTTTAATTCACTCTCACACATATAATAGGACATGTGAATGAGGGAGGGCAGAAAATTGGAAATAGTCTTTTGTCACACTGTATTAGAAATTTATGTGTCCTTGGCCTCTGAGAAGTGTGGGAAATCAAAATGATTTGCCATCTTAAGAATTCTCTTCTTATGCATTCTCAAAACTCATCATCAACACAATTATGTCAAGCATCAAGTTTTCTTCTGCTACCGGCGCTCCTGAAAGATTTGCCTTGATCTGAATGTCAAAATTAAAGACACGATTTGAAATGAAGACACCATCCAGCTTAGAATAAAAACACAATATCCCAAATGACTAAATTCCAGTAGAGAGTATTCTACCCTGGTGTCAGACTGTACTGAACATTGGCATCTACTATGTCCTCTTTCTTTTTCTCCTACTCCTAGTCCTTTTGTCCTACTCCTGGATCCAGAATAGCTGAAGACATTGTCAGAAAATATGAGCTGGCTTGACAACCTCTTGGATGGCCAGTAATGAAACAAAGATAGTGCACCCAGTGAGCAAAGAGCTAGCCCTCTATTATTTGTTATTTCAACATGTGTGTTGAAGAGTCTTCCAATATCCTGGTCTCCCAGTTCCTTGAAACACCCTCCTCAAATAATCTTATCTTTCATCCTATCCCAGACTCATTCCCTTAGTCACCTCAATAACCAGAATCAGCTGTGACCCTACCTAATGTCAGAGGCCATACATATGCCCCGTTCTCTTCAACACCTTCCTGTAGTGACATGTAAATTCTGCACGTATGTTAGGGAACCCAGGGGGAAAGGAAGAGGCAATACAGATGTGGTAACTCTGGACTGGACAGTAAATCAGAAAATAGTACTTAATTTGACTGAAACAAAAATCCGAATCAGACCGAGTATATCAAAAGGTATTGAAATTAAAGTTTTCACTGCCAAATAGAAATGAGAGCTCAAGACAAAAATTATTCTCTTAGGAAAACAGAGTTTCAGTTGAGTACACATCTGTTTTGTAGCTGACATTTATTTATGTTATAAATTATATCATCTACATTAGCTAATTGGATCAAATAGTCCATATCCCCAACTACCCTCTTCATCAGCTATTGATGAATTGCATAAGACTTCAGAAATACCCTGTGGCATTCTCTCAAACAAAAATAAATAAATAAAAGGAAGAAAGAAATAAAAGAAATCCTAATGGACAAAAGCTGGCTGTCTTCTTATCCTCATTAGTGATCAGTATGTAAAACAATTCAGTCCTTAAACCTGACACAGAATATCACCACCTCTCCATAACCCCCACAGGGAATCCTGAAATCAGGGCAGAGGTTTTGGGTCCAATATGCATTAAGCCCAGTTATCCCCAAATAACCACAATTTTCCCAAGTTTCCTAAATTCCTCCTAAATTGAAAATCCACACAGACATTGAGACTCAGATATAATGTCATTAAGTAATTGTTCTTTAATGTATCTCATAAATCATTGCACTGTGATAGAGTGTTCCTCTCAGAATGGTCCCAAAGGAGTTTGGGGTCCTTTGGAATTATTATTCTCCTCTTTCATGATAAACTACTTTCCCCTCATGTCTCAGTGATTTTAGTTTCTTGCTTATTGCCATTCTTGCTAATATTCTGCCTGAAGTCTCTCCTCCAACAACATCATCTCCCACCACATCTCAGTCATTCATTCCCATGGTCATATATTTCAGACCTTATAATTATAATACCAGCTACCCCTCCATAATCTCTATAGCACGTATTGTACTCTGAGTAATTGCTGTTTTTTTCTGTTCCCAACTCAGTAATTCTAGCACATTGATTTACAACTATCCTTGAGCCTACTAGGTTCCCTACCTCCTTGATCCTGCAAAATTCAACTGTCCATCACCTTTTTACATCCTTCCCCCCTCCTTTCTTAGGTATATCACATGACCAAGTATAATTGCTGTATTGCATATGCACATGTCCCTGTTCTCTCTTACTTTGCAGTATTCATTGGGTAAAACTATAATCTTTTTTAACCCAAATCTTTCTACTCTGTGTCTGTGTTCATAAAGCTGAATGTAGTTGAAACATAGCACAAAACCTGACTAGTGGGTCTCTCTTTGAAGACATGACCATAAATTTCAAATCGACTCTTAATGCTGCTAAGACACCCATACTCTCCTTAGTCTACCCATCTGCTCTCTCTCTTTCTTATATCCTTTGTTCTTTCTCACATCTTCCCCTATCATAGCAACCCCCAACACCTCCTCCCACATTATCATTCCTAGTTGATAATCTTGTTATCTAATTCATGGAGAATACTGAGTCTTCTCTTCTGTAGACCCCATCCCCATATCTACCTACTTACTAGCATCTGTAGTCTGTATTCCCACATTTTACTGTAAATTAACTATCCCTGATCCATTAGAAAGTCAGTTCTTCAACTTTTGTATGAGCACCCTTCCTCTATCTGGGCATCCCTCCAGCACTTCTCTTTCTTTTTTCTGTCTTACATCATCAGTTGTTCTTTCTTCTTCCGGGTCATCCCATCAGAAAAAAAAAAATCTGTTATTTTCTCCAACCTTAAAAGGAAAGAAAAGTGAAAGCAAAGCCAAAAAACCAAAACCCTCTCTTGATTTATCAGCTACCACTCCATGTCTGCTCCCCTTACCTGAAAATTTTGAATCTGTTGTCTGTACTCATTGTTTCAAATTCCTCTTTTCTCATTTTTTGCTACAACCACTCTGCTCATGCTTTGGCCATTCCCCTCTTCACACACCACAAGAATACTCTGTCAAGGTCACCAGATGACAACTGCACTAAATCTAATGCTCCAGTCTCAATTCTTACTTTACTTGATTCTTCAGCAGTCTTTGACTTGGTTCGTCCTTTTCTTCTTACTACACTTTCTCCACATGGCTTCTGACACTAGGCACTTTTTGTTTTTTCCTAATTCACTGGTTACTTTTCATTTTCTTTTGCTAGGCCTCCCTTGTCTACCTTAACTCCTGATGTGAAACACCTCATGGCTCAGTCTCTGGTCCTCTTCATTTATCCAAGAATGATACTTCCAGTGATCTAAACCAGTCTTATGACCTAAGACCCATCATGGGTCAACAGTTTCCATTATTATGTTTCCAGATCAGATCTCACTCCTGAACTACAATGTTTATTAAACATCTCCATCTGTGGATCTGTTGGGCTTCTCAAACAGAATACCTCCAAAATTAAACTCTTTATCTTTCAAAAAAAATCCTTTATTTTTTTTATTTTTAGATTTATTTATTTATTTTAGAGACAGGGACAGAGAGAGAGTAGGAAGGAGGCACAGAGGGAGAGGGAGAGAGAATCCCAAGCAGACTCCCCGCTGAGCACAGAACCCAGTGCGGGGGTCTAGAACCCAGTGCGGGGCTCAGTCTCACAACCCTGAGATCATGACCTGAGCAGAAATCAAGAGTTGGACACTTAACGGACTGAGTCACTCAGCATCCCCCAAAAAAGTCCTTCTGAAGCTTTCCTTATTTCAGCAGAAATCTTGACATCTTCCTTATCTCCTCTCTGTCACACGCCATGTCAGATCTAAAGGAAATACTGTAAGCTCTACATTCAAAATATACATGCTAATTAGTGACCTCATACTCCTCCACTGCTCTCCACTCTGGACAAGTTACCAACACCTCCCACCTGAATCATTGCAGTATATTCCTGTTTCCCTTCTTCTGTCCTTGCCTCTCTTTCCTCTCCATATTCCAAAGTATAGTCTCAAAAGAGCAACAGAATATACATTTAAATTGTAAGTCATATGATGGTACTCTTCTATTAAAAAAAAAAAGAATATTCTCAATGACTTCGCATTTCATTTAGAATAAAATTTAAGGGGCACCTAGGTGGTGCGGTCAGTTGAGCACTGGACTCTTGGTTTCGGTTCAGGTCACGATCTCAGTGTTGTGGGATGGAGCCCTGCATAGGGCTCTGTGCTCAGAATGGAGTCTGCTTGAGATCTCTCTCCCTCTTCCTCTGCCCCTCCCATTTATGCTCTCTTTCTCTCTCTCAAATAAACAAATCTTTCAAAAAATTTTAGAATAAAATTTAAACAGCTCACAAAGCCCTCTGAGAGATGATCCTATATCTCTTCTCTGGCATCTCCTCTTCTATTCTCCTGTGTGTTGATTGTGTTAGACTCACCACCAACTCCTTTTTTTCCTCAAATATTTCAGGCATGCTTTCACCTTGGGGCCCTTGCACTGTCTGCCCACTGCAAGTGGAGAACTCTTCATGTCTACTTCCTTCAAATGTTTGCTCAAATCTCATCTTCTCAAACAGGCCCACCCTGACCTCCCTAAACAAAATGCCTACCTTGGTCCACCCAATTCACACATTCTACTTTATTTTTCAACCCCACTTCACATTCTGGCAGCCATATGATCTTCAAGCAAACCATACTTACAAATAATACACTTATTTATTATGATTTTATATTGCCTGCCTCTCCCCATTAATATGTAAGTTCTACAAGGACAGGAATATTTGCCTGTGGATGTATTGATCTCTCCCAAGCAACTAGGAAAAAATGCCTGGCACCTAGCACATATTAAGCACTCATAAATATTTTACAAATGTATGATTAACTGAAAGAAAAAAATATCTTATAGTTCATGGTTTCCCTTTTAATTTTTTCTTTCTTTTCCTTGGACACCAGGGAATAATTAAAATCAAAGCTATCTCAATGTTTTTCCCTAGCTAAATTAATCAGGACACTTCCTGTAGAAAAGTGACAATTACACAACTCAAATAAACTTGAGTTTAAAAAGGGACTATATTGGCTTCAGTAAGTGGGAAGCTCCTGGAGGAAGCGTAGGAAGTGGTTTCAAACACAGTTCCATCCAGGGTTTCAAATAAAGTTACTAAGTTTCTCTCTTTCTTGCAAATTCTTGGATCTATTTCTTTCTGGAGCCTGACCTGATTCTTTCCTAAAACATATGGGCTTCTTCCATGTGGTCAGGGAAGTTGGCTCTGGCAGCCCCAAATTCACATCCTGCCGGCTTCTTGTCCCCAAAGTGGGAAATACGCTTTCCCCCTAACATTTGCAGAGTTGTCTGGTGAAGGGCTCTGGCTGCCCAAATGAGTCATTGCCTACCTGTGTGTTGGGCCACAAGAGGTCAGCATAGTACTCATAGCTTTACCAGGACTGTCCAGAAAGGTGGTTTCTCCAAGAAAGGGACACTAAATAAACAGCATATTTACTTTATAACATAGTCCCCTCCTTTTTCTCCTTACTGTTTACTGGGATGCTTCAGAGCTCAATTTCTATCTGATGGTACAGATCAGTCAAGAAGACATGTGTAGGGAGAGAGGATAAGACCAGGAGGATTCTAACAGGAGCCCTTTCAGGCCAAAGGTTCTGGGCACTGTGGACCTTGTCTGACCAATGTTGTCCAGAGAGTTCCAGCTAACTATTTTATCTTATTTTAATGTAATAAATATTTAAAAGAAGAATGATTAGTTTTAGATGAAGTAATAAATAAAATAATGTTTTTAGAATGATTGGCATTTTACTCATGTATATTATAGTATCAACTAGCTGTTCATATAATGTTTTTATTCATCCATGATATCATTTATCTCTCTGACTCTCAGAGAAGAAAAATTGTTCTATGACTACCATACACAATACAAGGAACTAGGCAGGTAATGGGAAAGCAAAATTGTTAAAATATGTTTGGTTCAAATGAACATAAATACTTACATTTGCAAAACTTTACTTAATCAGGATGCTAAATCCACAATGGTAGTAGATAAGCTTTGTATTTAGAGATCTTATTTCCACTCCCTAAAAATTATCATAAGTAACATTTATAGAAAGCTAACTCTGTGTCAAGCACTCTTGTTAAGTATTTTTATGAGTTAGTCTGTTCAGTACTTTTATGAATTATTTAATCCTCACAATTTTATGTGGAAGATACTATTACCACCATGTTACAGATGGAAATTGATAAAAACCCAGGAGACTGAGATACTAGTCTCATGGTTAGGAAGAGGTAGAGTTAGGACTCAAATCTAGCGATCTGATTTCAGATATAAAATTTTTCAACACTTTGTACTCTTTATTAACAAAATATTCTAATGACATTTAGGGCAAGGTCACCCATGACCCCTATAGGAGAAATAGCCACAGACTACAAGAAAGGTGCTTTACTTAGATACGGTGTCCCCCTGGAAAACTCCAAGCTGCAAACTACAACTACAACTACAAAGAGTTCTATCTTTCTCCAAAAAAGTTTTTTAATATGACTTACTGAGAAAGGTTCTATTGTAAGGGTCAAAGTGGGACATGTGAAACAGCCAACTTACTGTTGGAGATATTGTAGTAAAAAGCAATTGTGAGAGTGTAGGTTCTTGTTACAAGATGTATTGCTGTATTCCAAATGTATTGCTGTGTTAATTATAGCCCACCTAGGAAGACAAAACAGGTAATTCAAGTAATGGCAGAACAGAAACCCCTTGTTATAGCAAATAGTAACTGTATACTTGTTGTGCTTTTAAAGCTCTGTTTTGGGATGACCTGGATATTATCAGCATGCACAGATCATTGTAATCCTTGGAATTTCTGCCTTAGAAAGAATAGTGATGGAACCTATATAAAAGAAAACTCAACTGCAAGAAAGCCTTTGGAGTGATGATTGCAGAGAACGGAGAAAAAAACTCATATATATACCATGGAAGAAGGAATATAAGGATAAACAGTGATTCTGCAGGTAATGGCACTTTGAACATAGAAGTGATGTACTATCACGTAACCAAGGATGAACAAGTTTTTTTGTTGTTTTTTGTCTTTGTTTTTGTTTCATCATGTCACACTTGGTGACAATTGCTGGGTGACCTGCAAAATGACTCAGCATCCAGGGGCATGGTAATTGTTTAGGTGTGTGTGTCTATGTGTATATAGAATGGAAGAATGAATGGGAGGGCCAGAGTTACATGACCAGTTACATACTAGAGGACACAAATAGTAAAAGGGATAAAAGATGCTGTGTCATGAATGTGTTTTATTTTATTCACTTTCTCTTTTAGTTTGGGTTTTTTAGTCATTAAAGTCATAAAACGTATTTCCATTAGCCTGACCTGAGAGACAATGCACTGTATTATCCTAGATTTATTTAATAGCTGTGGTATTAGTTTCATATATTTTCAGGGTATCGAAACATTACAGTTTATTTAATATTTTATTTTACATCACAGTTAATATGAACTAATTGTTAGAAATTTTCATGGTGAAGAACCATGGAGAGGCCAAAAAGATCCCAAAGGCAAATCCACATTTGATGTACACACCACATATCCTTGGATTCAAAGTGTAGTTTTATATTCTCTCTGTATTTAATTAGAATGAAGTAACATCAGTAAATATTTATCCAGGATTCAAGAGTTAAATAGGTGCATTTAATTTTGTCATTATTTCCCAGGTAATCATGCAGATTAGACTTAGTGACAAAGACTAATTGAGTACTACTTATAATTTCTAAAAATTAAAATTAAACAAAGATCATTTTCCTTTTAATCAGGAAATAAGGATGAAAAGCCAGGAAAATCTCCATGTTATGAAGGCTGTGTAGGGAAGCCAGCAGGCATATTTGTGAGCAAGTCACGTTCACAAGTGTAGTTTTAACCCTAGAGTGCCCATGTTTTCAGACGGAGTCCAATCCATTTCAAAAGCAAATGCATACAGAACACAAATTATCATTTAAATGCAAAAAAATTTCATTAGAACTTTCATCTCCCCTTTTGGTGATGTGACAAGGAGTCTGTGATATGGATTAAAGGAAATGAAAATCCCTCTATGAGGCCAGCCAAAATCCTCTTTGCTTTCACGTGTACTCATTTGGGTTACAATTTCTATTATGTTTCTGTTTTAACATTACATTTGAGTTTCATCGTATTAAGTTCATTTACATTAGTATGAAAGTCAGTGTAATAATAGAATAAATTATTTTAAAATTAATGTTAAAATACTAAAGACTCCAAGGCAGCTTTGATGATTAAAGTTGATTATAATGGCTAAATGTTGACAACATAATACATTCTTCAATTATTTCTCTGAATATTGCATCTCGTGATATATTTCTTTAACTTCTTGTATTATTCTTTGTCTTAAAAAAAAAAGCATCTCTGAGTATGTAACCATAATCTTGGTGGGGGCAAAGCAGAAGACTACTAAAACCAATAAATTAAATAATATGGATAACTAAATAATTTAGGTAACAAACTAAAAAATAAGATGATTTTATGAAGATATATCAGAGAATAAATTTGTAAATCAGAGAATAGTGTAGTTATAGAGTGTAGAGTAATGCGTAGAAATATCTAACTCAAACTATTGCCAAGTATAGGAATTATTTATGTATCATATCCATTTGGGGGGCTAAAAATGGATGGTAGGAGAACATTGTATGTAACTTTGATCTGTTTGTTTCCCAGGATCAGTCATTATGCTTTATTAGCCATACTCACCATATTATAGAGGTGAAGAGCATAGCACTACTGGTTAGGGAAAACTGTACCTGAAAATTCAGCATATTAGGAGATGAGATATAAGCACATGGAATTGTGGGAACATAGATGGGAGTATTACCAGTGGCGAGAGCCAAGGAAGATTTCACATTGTTGTGCCTGGAAGAGTCATAGTAACTAGGCATATGGGCGGAATTCCAGGTAAAACTTACATGTAGGTGGTCAGAGCTCTACCAGTTTTATCAACTGACAAGAACATCATTTCCTCTAGCACATAGGATGATTGTGGGACTATAAAAAGCCATGAAGCTGGAGAGATCATTAAGAAAGGGCAGGGGTATAGAGTAAAGCTTTTGAATTTGATATTGGCCATAATCTTAATCCACTAAAGGATTGAGGCATGAGACTGATATACACATGCTACATTTACAAAGATGGCTCTTTCAGGAGTTTGGGAAATCATAATTATCCAGTAGGATTTTCTGTGGAAATATTAAGTGGAAATATTCTATGTCTACGCTGTTTAATATGGTAAGTACTACCTATATGCAGATATTTGAAATGTGGCTAGTGCTACCAAGAAACTGAATTTTTAGTTTTCTATAATTTTAATGCTTTTAAATTAAAAATTAACTAGCTGCCATATCGAACAGCGCAACTCCAGAAGTTGGGCTGACTTTATCCAAGGTTATCAATAAAAAGGCAATCGCAGAAATTTAGGTTTCCTTGCATGCATTTTCATTTTTCCTCTAAAATCCTAAATGCAAGAACTTAAACAAGGAATGGTTTGTCTGGTGATTGCACCTGTTCTGCCTTTCTTTCTCTTCTCTCTGAAATATCCTCCATACTTAGAACTAATCCTCAGGACTCTCAGGACTGAAGAGAGTGATAAGAAAAATAGTATCTGTATATCATTACCTGGGGTTTGAAATTTAGCCCAAATATACATTTAACCATGCATTGGTAGGTTAACGCCTTGAAAAGTAAACTGATAAGTTAATCTAACATTTGTTTTTAATTCCTTTAAATATGTGTTCAGCACTATTTGCCAAACAGTGTGCTAGAATTCTGGGGATGAAAGCATAAGCAGGTCTGAACTCAACAAATTA
Source organism: Leptonychotes weddellii (assembly GCF_054177405.1). NCBI lineage: Eukaryota > Metazoa > Chordata > Mammalia > Carnivora > Phocidae > Leptonychotes > Leptonychotes weddellii. The sequence goes on along the minus strand of NC_138374.1, from coordinate 41,841,566 downwards.
ACAATCCATCCGAGTAGGCAGATATACAAAGAGCTAATCATAATACAGTGAATGACATATGGTGATGGGCAATTTAAATAAAATGATCATCAGACTAGAAATATGGAAGTGCTGAATTCTGCATGAGGTAGTTAGGAAAAAATTGAGTCAGGAATTGACTAATGTTGAGATGAAAACTTCAAGGTGAACTAGGAAGAGGTGGGGAAAGGTAAAGGATATGAAGGTGGCAGGTGTGTAGGGGCGACTGCACAAGACAGGAAGCTGCACGGAGCTGAAACAGCACGATTGAAGACATTTACGTATGAAAATTAATCACTTGTTTTTAAAACTATATATAAATTTTTATGTCCGGGCAATAGGATTGTGACCAGGGTTGAAGCCTAAAAAGCCATACACTGTGGAAGTGAGTGGGAGCCAAGAATTTTCTTAAAGAATGATATAACTTAGGGGCTCCTGGATGGCCTTTGAGCATCTGACTCTTGATCTCAGGGTCATGGAATCGAGCCCTGCATGGGGAAATCTACACTCAGCATGGAGTCCACTTGAGATTCTCTCTCCCCCTCTCCACTTGCCCCGCCCCCCCCAAAAGAATGATGTAACTTAGATTTGGATTTTTAAGGATCTGGCAGCATTAGAAAATGATGTAAATGATAAAGATTGAAATAGAACATTCAAACCTGAATATGATTGGACATATTTTTGAGATGTTCGAATTTTAAAATGTTGCAAGTTAAGGTCCACAACTAAGGTCACTAAGATCTTCCAGTCCCAGAAATTATGTCAATTCTTTTTATATATTATGTGTGTTTTTCTGGCTCATCAACTCTTCCATACCCTTCTCCCCAAAGGGTTTAAAACTCCACAGCTGTCTGCATTCTAGCTATAGACTAGAGACCCACTGGATGAGCAGGTAAGAGTGGTGGAGAAGACAAGGATGACTGCAGGCTTCAGGGTTGGAGACTGCTGGAAGATGATACTACTAATGAAATAGGGAAGGTGTGGGGTGAGCTGAGATTTTGGAGGGTGGTAATGGATTCTGAGCCATTCCTGCTTCCAGCTACTCCTTATCTTTTCACTGAGTGACAGTAAGGATTACTCACCCTCTTACCAAGTACCCTGCAGCTCCAGTGAGTTTAATTTCCGTGAGGTGATTACCATTACTATACATCCATCTGGTGAGAAATCACTATCTTTCCTCTCTTAGAGCAACTTCAAGCTGCATGAAGGAAATTGTTTGGACACACCATAGTTTATTTGTACAGAAAATACTTTAGCATATCTGACAGAGAAATTTAGCTTAGAGATTTTCTTTCCAAGTCACTTTGCTCCAGGAAAGTATGTGTAAACCAGTTAATAGCCCATGAGATTTTTTGCAGGAATGGAAAATGCACTAAGGATGGATTTTTTTAAAAAAGATGTATTTATTTATTTGAGACAGAGAGAGAGAGTGGGGGAGGGTCAGAGGGAGAGAATCTTCAAGCAGACTCCCCTGACCCATGAGATCATAACCTGAGCCAAGAACAAGAGTCAGACACTTAACCGACTGGGCCACCCAGGCAGCCCAAGGATTGATGTTTTTAAGGGAATAGAAAAGTCAGCTGCATATTCAGCTGGAATCACATGCTTTGAGCAATGCTGTTTAACTTTCCTGTACCTAAACATATTGCTAGAAGTTTCCTATTGGCTTATTCCACTGAACTGAAACTACAGATGACTGATATCTTGCAGCTGATACCTGAACTCCAGAGGATTCTGCCTCTTCCTCTGACCACATTCACAGGTCACATCACAGTTCCCCATGGATCCTTTGTCCCATTTGAATTTCATAACCAGTTACAAATCATTCTTCCTGGTATTGATGTATTACCTTATAAGCATGAAACTTCCCACTTGTGGGCATGAAATATATCCAGGCTTGGTCCCAGGACCTGCTTATAGAGCCACTGCCTCCCACTCAAGCAGGAAAGGAGAGCTGACTGTGACATGGTACCCTGTGTAACAAAACCAATTGCTGGCCTCCCAGCTCATTTTTAACTGCTAAAACTTTGTATTTTCTTTTTTTTTTAAGATTTTTTATTTATTTATTTGAGAGAGAGAGAGAATGAGAGAGAGCACATGAGAGGGGGGAGGGTCAGAGGGAGAAGCAGACTCCCTGCCGAGCAGGGAGCCCGAGGCGGGACTCGATCCCGGGACTCCAGGATCATGACCTGAGCCGAAGGCAGTCGCTTAACCAACTGAGCCACCCAGGCGCCCAAAACTTTGTATTTTCTAAAATTGTGTTTCAGATGAAACAAGATCATAAATTCTACACTGGAAATGAGGCTTGGGCTACAGCATATACTGAATGCATTCAGTGCCTTCAGGTATGTTCAGAAATATTGACTGCAGTTAAAAACTAGAGCAAAAGAAAAAGCTGCAAAAGCCCAGAGCCATGGTATTGTTAACTTTTAGAGGAAAATATCATTAAAGGAAAGTTATTTAATGTAACCTAAGATTCAGTGTACCATACTATGCTAATGAAGGTGAAAAGTCTAAGAGAAAGCCCTAAAATGTCCGTTAAGCTTTCCCAGAGCATATTGACAGGGCATCACCCCGGCAATCTCACGCAGTTCTGATCAACTGCCTGGTTGGTTGCCTTGAAGGTCTACGGTTTCTTTCCATTTCCTCTGTGCCTGCTCTCCTGTCTTAGATCACCTCTCCTGGCCTGTGATTTCAGCAGCTTTTATCCTATTTGCCACTCAGAGCACTTCTAAGGAGGCCGTATCAGCTTGGGGCCTGTTATCTTGACTCGGCTGCCATATCCCATAGGACCTCACAGTACAACAGTGTCCAATATGCTGGTGTCCTGGAAACGTAGATGTGATTGTAGATGAATAGATGTATATTGATGATAAATGGGGAAGAATACCTCTCACCCTTGAAGACATCCGCTGTTCTATCCAGTGATCTATGCCCAAGTCCAACTGGGAAGTTGCCCGCTGCAAGTGGGAGATGCCAAGGTCTATCCACCCCCTCTTCTGTCAACCATGGCGTCTTACCAGAATATGTCCTGATATTGACTTCCTATTGGATGAGGAATGTGCCTTCAAGTAGCAGGAAGAGAGCAATAGTGGCCCTATCTGACTTGTGTCACCAGGAAGAAGAGGTCTGAAGCCCAACACTGAACAAAGGACCTTAATTAATCAGGAAAAGAGCAGGGGAGATGAGTAAATCATCTCTTCACAGCCAAGAGCAGATTTCAACATAAATATCAGCTATTTTAATTGACTATGGGATTTTAAAACTATGATTAAAATATCATTGAATAGGGCGCCTGGGTGGCTCAGTTGGTTAAGCGACTGCCTTCGGCTCAGGTCATGATCCTGGAGTCCCGGGATCGAGTCCCACATCGGGCTCCCTGCTCAGCGGGGAGTCTGCTTCTCCCTCTGACCCTCCTCCCTCTCATGCTCTCTCTCTCAAATAAATAAATAAAATCTTTAAAAAAATAAATAAATAAATAAAATATCATTGAATAGATTTTATATAATCTTTTTAAATATCGTGTGTTAAATGTAGTCTGAACTGATAAAAATAGGATCAATGTAATTGGACTTTAGTCGATAAAAGTAATTTTATTCCCAGATGCCTTGAGATTAGTTTGCTTCCAAAATTAATCAGATGATTAAAGAAAATTCTGAAAACAATCTCTGAACGGTCACAACATCTATAACTTTCCACTATTACCTTCCTAGGGTAGTTAGGATGGAATAGTGGGAACATAGAGGCTGGGGTAGTACTGAGCTAGTCCTCCTTGAATTCAATTTCTGCCTTTGGCATCTGCTGACTATAAATATTTTCAAACTTGAGCTCAAATTCTTTCATTGATAAATTGGGAAACTAATCCTAAACTGGTAAGGTTTCTGTTAACATGAATAATAATTAATGTAAGGTACCTAGCTCTGTGTCAAGTAAGTAGTAGCTGCTCGATAATAATAATACTGTTACCATATTTAAAATCAACGTATGACATCACACCTTTGGTCGAGATTCCCAATTTTCATTCAGCATGTATTCAAATATTTATGTTCAGTTTATATAATGTATCAGGTACTGAGTATCATACGAGATACTATGTGTTTTTCAGAATATAATCTGATCTAATATTAATAATAACAATAAAATTAGAAAGAAAGAGAGCTGTGTAACATTTTTTGGTTTTTGCTACAATCTCTCATAATCAAATTAAGTTTTCACAAAATATTACAAAGAGAACATATCTAGGCCTCTACTTTAAAAATAAAGATACTGATTGCAACGACGTGGTTGGAACTGGAGGGTATTATGTTGAGCGAGATAAGTCAAACAGAGAAAGACATGTATCATATGATCTCACTGATATGAGGAATTCTTAATCTCAGGAAACAAACTGAGGGTTGCTGGAGTGGGGGGTGGGGTGGGAGGGATGGGGTGACTGGGTGATAGACACTGGGGAGGGTATGTGCTCTGGTAAGCGCTGTGAATTGTGCAAGACTGTTGAATCTCAGATCTGTAC